>NC_061495.1:9861904-10500654 GCF_022539355.2 Hippoglossus stenolepis | reverse complement strand
GACTTTTCTTGTTCCACCACTACAGGCCCATGTGGTCAGGGAAACATCCCTGAATAACCTTGAACCGAAATACTGGTGTTGACATTGGTAAACATGAGTTCTGCGGTTTGTCATGTTACCACTGCTCAACTTTGGCCTTAAAAAAACTGGCACGCGGCCTCTCCGCTGATGATGACTTACTCTCAAAGGGTTCCAATATGAGTTTTCGAGTCACATCCTCAAACCGAAGCTCCGTACGATTTCCCATCCCACCGCACTCATGCAGCAGGAATGATGAGGGACCTTTTCACTGTGTCAGACGATGTGGAATTACACGACATGGGCAAGGTGTGACTGGACTGGGTGAACTGTCGATATGTCTGGCACGCTCATCCAGGAGTTCCCCGCAGCTGAAGGCCACCAGATCTTGAGCGCAGGACAGAAAGTGGGCGACCTGCTAGTTGCTAGACAACCGCAGACACACAAGCAACACCCGACCCGGGGCACAAGAAAAAAAATAGTCTTAAATTAGCACGCAGATTCCAGCACGTCTGACAAAACAGTTATCAGATAGACATAGACACATATACGCACCAAGTCTGAGAAAATCAACAGTGCATAGCAGCCAAACCCAACTCAGCCATGTCATGGTTCTATTTTAAATATAGGATGCAATGTTTCAGTTTAAAAATAACAGCAGTTTATTTTCTCAAGTTTGAACTAGTTAAAAACTAATTAGCCAAATTGAAGCTCCAGTTTGTAAGATCTAGGTGAAAGGGATCTATTGGCAGATATTGAATATAAAATAATCCTAGTGATGTTTTCACTTGTGTGTAATGATCTAAATTGTACAAATTGTTGTTTTTCTTTACCCTAGAATGGACCCTTTATATTTAAATACTTTATATTTACATCTGGAGCGGGCTCCTCTACGGAGGCTGCCATGTTTTTTACAGTCGTCCAAACTGGACAAACTAAACACCTTTTGAGTTTTATTTCATGTTTGGAAGGGGAGGGGTGAGGTGAGGGGTATTCAGCTGCAACATGCAACATCACCACTAGATGTCACTAAATTCTACACACTGAACCTTTAAGGGTAAACACTGTCTCTAGTGAGTCAGAGAACATCCACCCAATAATAATTTCATCTTAAAGCCCAGTCCTCACAATGAGATATTGTCACTGCCATTTTTTATGGCCTCTGATTTTTTTTCCACCATTATTATTTTATCACACAAAACATATTTTTATTATATGTCTTGTATAAAAAGAAATGTATTACCTCTGCCAAAGAGGCTATGTGTTCACCTCTTGTGGGCAGGATAACTAGGTATTTTGGGTAAAGTTGGGTTCTAGCATGGGGGGCTCTGCTCTGTGGAATGCCAGGGCAGTAGTAGTCAAGCAGTGTGGATGACATGGTGGGAAATAGTTTGACCGAACTTTTTTTAACCACTGAACACGAGAAACGGAGAAATACAATCTGTGTGTTTTCACTAAACACTACAGAGACACCTCCTATATGGATTTTTGTATTTAGTATTTTGGCATAAGTGTTGTAATATAGTTACAGATGGTACAGCAGATAATAATAGAACGTGATAATTACCATAGAATAACAGCCACAGTGAGACACGGTGAAAAGGCTCAAATGTCTTAACGCAACTTAAATAGTGTCTATAGATCAGGGGTGTTCAGCTGGTTTCAGCCTTCATAAATACTGAATGCGTGTTGCTCGGCAACCAACCAAACACGCTGGTACACACATGCCAGTGAGCTGAGCTGAGCTGAGCGTGACACAGGGACCAAAGGATGAAAGTGGAGGAGTGAGGCAGTGGACAAAATTAAGTTTTCAACCATCGATCCCCTCAACTGGTTTCAGGGTTGAAGTTAGAGTTCAGTTTGGGTCAGGGGAATTTAAATGTGCTGGTTAATATTAGTGTAAGTAGTGAATGCACTATGCCAATCAGGGTTTCTCCTGTGTGTTTGTGCGTGTGCATATTTTTTTGATTGCATGCAAGCGTGTAACATGCAACCAGAGATATTTGGTGGACATCGTTTACAAGGATCTACTTTGGGGTCTATCTTGGGCGAGATACGATATCAAAAGCCAACAGCAGCACAATGTGCCTGAAATAGAGCCGAGGACATCAGATCAAATCATGTGTTTCATGAGTCACGCCACACAGTAAGGCCACTTCCTGTTCAATCACAGTCACCTCAGAGTTTCATGAGGAGGATGATGCACAACTTAATATTATTCAGCAGATATGAACCTTCGGGAGGGTGAGCAAAGATACTCCCACATCATTATCATTCCCTGGATACTGCCCATGCTCTGACAAGGATAGAAGCAAGGTGGGAATAGTGAGTCTACTATATATATATATATATATATAAATATATATAGTAGTTATTGTTCTCATACAATTATATATAATGTTTGTCTGTTGAAAATAAAATGTACTGATTCAAGTCATAAACACCTTATAAATAAATCGCATGCAAATAACATTCTATATTGAGTATATTTTGTTAATGGAGGCACAGCGGGCTTGTTCAGTTTTACTTCAGTTTGCCCTCTGGTTAGATGGATTACAGAGCATTTACCTGTGTATTTTCGATATTATTTTGTGCTTTTAACAGGCGGTACAGATATAGTTTTAATTTAAAATGTATCAACTCTATCATGAATTGTAATGAGCTCACAGAAAGTAATCTAGTGTATATACCGCAGTGGTTACACTTCATTTAAAGACTGTAAGTAGCCTTCCCCATGCTTTGGTTAAAACAGTCAGCAGAGGGCGCAATAGGATAATAAAATGGGACGATGCTCTGACTATTTTTCTCATGAGAATAAAAGAAAAATCCTCTTTCTATTTTCACAGGGTTTTCAATCAGAGTGTGAACATACTGAATCTATTACCACCAAACTAGAATAACCCACATGATAGTCTGACCAGGAAATATTCAATAGTCTTTCAAATGTAAACTTCAAATACTACATCTACTGAGTTATTTTAAATACAGCAGGTATATGGAGCCAACATATCCAGGTCAGCTTGGGTCTCACAGATCTTTGTCTTGTGGGTCTGTGTTGTGTTTGTGTGTTTGTGTTGAGGTGTTGCAGGATAAACAGCTGTGTCGGACAGGCAAACCACCGCAGTTTCCTGCTGACCCTCTTGGTGTTCGTGCTGACCTCTCTGTATGGGATCAGTTTGGTGCTTTGCAGCATCTGTCCTCGGCAGTATGTCATGACGGCTCTCTTCTACTGCCCCGGTGTCTACAGCCAGTCCAGGTACAGCACTCTATATATCATAAATACATGTTTATGTATCATATCTTCTGTCTCATCCCAACAACTACATCAGAAGTCCACATTGAAAAAGTAACGAAAAGTAACGAAAAGTAACTAAGTAACGAAAAGTAACGAAAGTAACGAAAAGTAACGAAAAGTAACTAAGTGACGAAAAGTAACGAAAAGTAACTAAGTAACGAAAAGTAACGAAAAGTAACTAAGTAACGAAAACTAACGAAAAGTAACAAAATGAAAAGTAACTAAATACAGTAACTAAGTCACGAAAGTAACTAAGTAACGAAAAGTAGCAATGTAAAAGTAACTAAGTAAAGTCGAAAATGAAAAGTAACTAACTAACGAAAAGTAACATAAAGTAATGAAAAGTAACGAAAAGTAACTAAGTAACGAAAAGTCATGAAAAGTAACGAAAAGTAACTAACTAACGAAAAGTAACATAAAGTAACGAAAAGTAACTGTGGGGACTCGTCATCGACATCGACACAGGAGAGTATTCTCGTGGCTTCTGTCAGAACTGGGTTGAGTTCCTCACCATGACAGATGCTTCAGTCTCTCCTCACTCCAGCCTCACTGACTTGGTCTAGTTTCACTTTATACTTTATCCTGATCACAGACTGTTAATGCAGCATGTCTGAAGAACTTCATCTCTAGTATTTCCTTGGATTTATCAGCTGATGACTTCCAATGCTCACTGCATTCCACCCTCTTTAATATCAAACATCACAAACTGTCTTTAACTCTGAAATAAGTTGCAGGGGAATTATCAAGTGTTGGTAAATGTTAACTGTTTAAAAAAGTACACACTACATGTTTGTTGAATTGTCTCTTTATGAAATGAAGCTGCAGGCACTGCCATGTTATTTTACCTATGTCTGTACCTGCACAAATTTAACATATCATCTATATCACCTGTTGCGGTTAGTGGAGAGCGCGATCAATGACCAAGCGCACGTCTCCGCGTTACATGCGTTTTGCGCACTGCGGCAAGGACAAACGCTTCACGTCCTGCATCCATCACGTGTTGTCAATCCTTGCCTGCTAATTGCTCATTACGGTCCACGCTATCAATTGCACATCACACTGTGAAAATTTGATGTAAATCGAATGATGGTTGTAAAACAAAGCGTACTTCCTGTTGCCAGTAGGTGGCGCCAGCACTATTATTACATACAGACTAATAGATCTGTTCAAGTAGGGGCTCTGATGTAGCCTGAGCAATTTTGTGTCAATTGGACAATGTTACAACAACTTAATTATCACACTGATCAGTAGGTGGCACTATGACCCTGAACTAATATTAATATATGGATGTGTTCAGGTCAGGATTGTGATCATAGGTCAGTAGTTCGGAGCCGGTTGGATAATGCAGAGTGGATTTACAAAGTACTTCCTGTTTCATGGCGAATCAGTTGGTGGCGCTATGACACTGAGGAAATATTGACACATAGAGCTGTTCAGGCTTGGTCTCCGATCATGAGACATCAGTTTGGCGGTGATAGGACAATGCACAGTGGAGTTATGACAACATCGTCTCCTTTGGCGAAGGATGAACCTTCGCCGCACCTCAATGTTTACATAGTTTGAGGAAATGTCACAATTCTGACCATGATCCTATGACTTGACTGAGCTCTTTTGAGCTGTATATTGTAAAGCAGCCAGGGGCAGTGCATCAAAGTATAAAACATGTAACTTCCTGTAGCCAGCAGGGGGGGCTTTGACGACGAGTCAATATTGACACATGGATCTGATCAGGGCTGGACTGTGAATGTGGGAATGAGGTTTGAGGCTGATGGAACAATGCACAGAGGAGTTATAAGAAATCCCTCTTTTTTGGCGAATCATCAAAATTATACGCCACGCCACGGTCAGACCGTGTAACGTACACTTAAAAAATTGTCATTTTACTCTTAATCATGAACTAAAGTCATCTCTCAACATTAATTGACAAACATCCGTAAGTTTAATTTAGTTTGCAACATATTAACAATGTGTGAACAAACTCTTCAGCCCTGGGGAAGAAGATTTGTGCCTTGGGCAAACCATGGTCTTACACTGCCCTCTAGTGACCAATATTGCAGGTGCAGCTCAATCATCTTGATTTGACTCATCAAACTTTAACGCCACGTCACGGTCACACCGTGTGATAAAATCAAATATACCGAGGTAGTTTACATCTCCATCTTGTTGAGATGACACTCATCTCAATATGAAGTTGATCTGATGAAAGCCCTGGGACAAGTACATCAAAGTAAAAATGTGGCAAATGGCCAATATGGCCACTAAAGTCAAAATGGTGGGCTTCCTGTTGCTTTTTTCAAATTGCACCTCTGACCTTTTTTGTTTGTCTGGTGTCATGGAAATTTCTGTAAAGTCAAGCACAAAGTCATACAGTTGTCTTTTGGTAAGTTTAATTCACACCTGTGTAGATGTCACCAGGCCGGGACTCTTGTCTTACATGTCTAGTTTGGAACTCGATTTTACGATTTTTGTGAAGATCGGTGAAAACTAACTGAGGGGCTTTTCCTTAGATGGCGCTGTTGAGCCATTTTTCCACGCCCATTTCAAATTACTCCAGAATACAATTACTTTTTGGGGTTTTGAATTCCCTGCAAACTTTGGTAACAATCTGAGCATGTCTAGGCCCTGAAAAAGCCCCAAAAGGGAAATACAAATCCTTCGAAATACAATAGGGCCTCCCACCGGAGGTGCTCGGGCCCTAATTATATATTCAGCATCATTGTGCACTTGCAGAGTTAAGTTTATTGTTAAATACGTTGTTGTTTTATTATCAATTAGAGCACTTAAATTGGTTTTTCGTTCATATATTTTCATGTGTAACATTACAATCACTGCTGCATGTCCCCTTGCAGTTAATTGGTTCCTACCTGCAGTTGTTTCACTTAGGACGGGTATGAGTGTTAAAGGGTGAATCCCGAGAGTTTTGTTATGTTGGTGTTTGTTAAATGAAGACTGGAGAAGAATAAAACCCTGTGTTTTAAAGACTTCACTTTAAAGACTTCACTTCTAACCCACAGCCCACAGCAGCAGGAGAACATGCAGCCATATGGATGTGGGCCACTTCAGGCAAAGATGCAGCACAACAGTGGGCATTTTTTGTCAAAGATGTGTTGCTATAGGCGAGGTGTAAACCTAAAGTGGCCCATGTGGTAAATGGTGAATAAGGCCCAAATAGCACAAAACAAATTTGCAGGTTCACTTACATATACTTTACATACAGGAGTAAGACTTGTCCTACAGAATAATAAATGCATGACGTATATGAATGGGTGGAATCCTTAAAATGAACCCCTAACCCCCTCTCTCTCTGATCCCGTGATGACGTAGCTGCATGCTGATCCCAGACGTCATTTACGCCGCTGTGCTGTCGTGAATCGATACTTCGTCTCATGTCCACTGCCTGTCCCTCCTCCTCCTCTTCATCTTCTTCATCCTCCCCACGCCCCGCCTTTCCCTTCCACTGTGAGGATCCACTCCTTTCTACCATTTATTTCTTCAGCCGATGTTCCCCTGTCTTCATGGGCTTGTGTTGGGGTTTTACAGTTTGAGCTGTCGACTCTGGCTGCAGCTTGTTTGAACAACATGGGGGTTTAAGGGACGAGGGAGGGAGGGAGAAAAGGAGCAAAGCAAAGGGACCTCCGCATCTTTTTCTCCGCATCTCCTCATCCTCCTGCTGCTGAGAGGCTGGAGAGGACCATGCATCACCTCAAACCATGGCGAGCTCTGCTGCTTGTCACCGTGCTGTGCCAAACAGGGCTCTCAGACAAATACGGTAAGATGCTGCTGCTGCTGCTGCTGCTGCTGATGCTGATGCTGATGATGGAACGATCCTTAACCAGAACTCACTGTGACACTCCTGTGTTACTCTCCCAGGTACATCGTGTATCTAAGTAGTTATTGACTTCATAATCTCGTGCTCCAGCTCAAATTCAGTGTAGGGATAAGTTTATAATGTGCCATAGTTATTTGGCAAAAAATTAACTATAATGTGAAATGTTTTTGTGAGTAAAACATGCATGTATATTGGTAAAAGTAAAGGAGGATACATGATAGTATCATTATATTAGTATAGTGAGGATTATATTTATTTTTCTTGTACAGCTAATTTTTGAGAATTACGCCCCTTATCAGACCTTCCCAAAACTTCTATGCAAATATCGACATAATGTTGTTATTGTGAGTCTTTTCTAAAATCCAGATGTTGAGGATAAATAAAAACAAGCATGTGAATGTCATACATGATGAAATGTAAAGAGCAGAATCACGATAAGAATTTGAACACAAAATAAGAAGCAATACGTTAGGTTGGACTAAATTAAATAAACAACTGACTTTTTAAAACTGAAATACTGTATAATGTAGGTTTATAATCTTATTAATGGATTAAAAATAGAGAGACAGAATTAAGCATGTGTGTACTGATGCCCTCAAAGTGTCACATTTCACTCTCAGCAGTAGAAATGGCTGTTACATTAGCAGCAGTAGCTCTGCCGTTAGTATAACTGACAGGGGCAGCAGCAGCAATGATCATCTCATGTCGGTAATTGTTATAGAAAGAGGGAATTTTAGTAGATTTATGCATTAAAACGACATAATGTGTAATTGACACACTGGTGCAACAGGTGAATTGTTGCATCCCTTTATACAAATAATATTCCAGCATTTGAAAAAAGAGTGTTTCGGTGTGTAAGTGGAGATTTGAAGATTTGAGGATTCAGTGATTAATTTACACAGAGATCGAGAAGGACTAAATGTTCTCTGCTTCAGGTTTTTATCAGATGTAAGTAAATCAACGTAAGTCCTCCACATCTGGATATAATTGGTCCTTTAATCTTTTCAAAGTTTAAAAGCTTTATTACCTAAGTTTCAACTATTGGGTGCAACCACCTAGATGTGATTCCTGAAACACCTCAAAAGCAACTGCTTAGAGTGGAGAGGGTTGACTGCATTTGCAAGAGAGAATAAGTCTCTCCACTGATATATTTGTATGTATTCAAAACTACTCCTTCGCTATAGAAGAAACTACAATTTAAAAATAAACTACTTGTGATTCTTTGCAATTTCTCATTAGAAAACCAGACTTTGATGGGAAAAAACCTATGTCGATGGCATACAAAAACGAGAATGAATGATGCACAGCATAATGAAAGGCCAATCAGCGAGCGCCTACGATTTCAGCACCATGGAGAGAAACTAGTAACCGCTGTTGCTTCCCTCCCTCCGTTCATCCAGCCAGGCCTTTGTCACATGCATCCATCCATCTGCTCATCTGATTAGCCGTCCATCCATATGTGCGACGGTCGGCCCTCTCGCACACAGCATGAGGCTCATGTCTGTTGACGTCTCTGCAGCCACCCATCTCCCTGAGGGACAGGTGTGCTGTTGCTATGGCAAATTTAGATTTGCTTGTTAACGTATGTTCTCATTTGAACATTGGTGTTTTCGAGGGTCAGTGTACACATACATTTTTTCTATTTCAAATAATGATTATTAGTCTATTGAGAATATTAAGTCAGCTGTCGGCCGAGGAGGGATGTACATTTTCTCTGATACACTTGGACCTGTGCTCGACTTATTTAATTTGCCACTTGGGAGTTTGAACGTGCAAGCTCTTGTTTTGACATCTGAAGCGTAGGAGTCAGACAATCACGTAGGTCAATACACATGCTTGTAAAGCTGACATCCTCCTCGGTGTTAAATTTAACAAACCACATTGGACAATAAGATCCAGAAAATAAAAGCTTAATTTCAAAGGCTAGAAAATAAATGTGTTGAAGTGGCTTTGTGATTGTGGTTCTTTGTCTTAGCTCTGTGTTGACTGTTGGCCCAGCATTAGCAGATGCCCTTTCCTGGAAAATCAGTCAATGTTTGATGACTTGAGCTGACATTTCCTCACCGTGTCTTGTGTTGTGTGTGTGTCAGTCCCTCTGTGAGCCCTTGTGTGCCACAGTTCCTCAGATACCTCTTGGCTGTAACCCAGTACACTAATATCCTCGTGGGTGTTTTTGCCTTTTTTTTTTTGCCAAAGCTTGTGTGAAGGTTCACACAGCCGTCCATGATGCATATGTAGAAATCCTCAATGTCAGCCAGAACAACAAATCCTGAGGTGGCAGTTTTCAGAGAGTACAGTTTTATCCAAATAACTTCCCATGAATTAAACTTTTTCTCTGTTGCACATTAAATGTCAATGCATCAGAGAAATAAGTGGCATCACGCAGGTTGTGCACACTGTGTTTTTCTCTAAAGAAAGAAGAGGTGAGTCACAGTAAACGCTGTTAAGCACTGCGTCACTTCATTTGAAGGTAAAGAAAGGAAGAAGAGCTCAGTCTTTGTTCTGTACACAAGTTTGTATTTAGGTAAACATTCAAGTCAAAGATCCATCAGCTCAGCAAACCAGTAATTCACCTGCTTTCTTAGGGACTCAGTATGGGATACATCCACTCACTTGCACACACCTACACACAGATTTTATGCCACTTATTTCATATTTATTTGATTTCTGTCTGTTACATGGAACTCAGGACCAAAAAAATGGATGAGATGTGACACGAGAAAGAAAAACACACAGACAGAGAGAGCTACTCATGCATATCGTGCTGTGTTAGGTTTCCTATCTATCGCCAAACACCTGCTCCCTTCCACAGGCTCTCAGTCACCAACCTAAAATAAGAAACAGTGCAACAGAAAGACAAGGAAAGGACTAAAAATGCAAAATAGAACACTGCATTAATGTTCCCTGTTCAGTTACAAATCTGCAGCCAATAAATAACCCATTGTCAATTCAATACATTGTCATAACATAGACTTATTAAAAATAAATATGATAATATAAGTAAATACACCTTTAAGGTTTTGGGATTACAAATTACTTTTTAGATGACTGTGCCATTTATCAAATGCTGATGTGTGATAATTATGATGCATGGGGTTGAGCTCATTTTGTTACATTCTCATTTCAGCCTCTCTAAATATGAGTTAAAGCAGTTGTTGCCATGGAAATTGCCGTGAAGGATTTTACCCCTGAGTACCTGTTAGAAATCTCTTCTTGTCTTTCTGCCTCAGGTTGCCTGTTTGAAAGAAAACTGTGCACGAGGGATCAGTTCTGCTCAGATGGTGAGTACAAGACGCACACACACACACACACACACACACACACACACACACACACGTAGTCAAACAAATATTTTCAACTTCAGCATAAAACTTTTAAGACGGACTACTTCCTTAACACTTTCTGTACCTCAACAGCTTATTAGATTATTAATTATGCAACTAACACACACACACACACACACACACACACACACACACACACACACACACACACACACACACACACACACACACACACGGTATAAAAAAACCAAACACAGGATATCTTCCTTTCTTAGCCTCAGACAGTCCATCTCTCCCCATCACCTGCCCCTTTCCCTTTTCCTCCTCTTTATCTAAGCCCCTCCCCCCGCTCTGCCGTCTTCATGGCAACACTGACATCACGGTGAGGTCGACACCCCCACAGTTGTTGTGCTAATACAGTGATGAGTCACTGACACACACTTACGCACTTCTCTGTGGAGTCTGCTCTTACGCCCGCACAGCCATTGGACGGAATACAAAATAGAGTGGCTTGCTTTATGCACCGTGTGTCTGAGGGCAGAAGACGAGAGGGAAACATTTGATTAGACAGTCTGATTGGCCGTATTGTCTCTCGGCCTGTCTCTCTTCCGGGGCGTACGATGCAAAACAAGCTCTGAACAATGTATTCGTCAGACATCAGCACAGATTTTTTCGGGGGGGCATCACATAGATCATGTCCACCACAGACAAAAAGGCAGAATTATTCCCTGTTTGTATCCTTCTCATTGGTAAAGTGGACCTGCTACACAGCAAATAAGTGTCATTTAGTGGATCTTTTCAAATGCAAATTCAGCAGTACATCAACATCTCACAATAGCATCTCATTAAGTTCAGGATTCATTTGAATTCTCATTCTTGTTGTGATGGTTTATTTGTCATGGTTCTGACCCTGTGGAACGCCGTCTCTATAGATGTTAGATCTGCCTGATACCTTTAAAAAGCTACTTAAAAGTCATTCATTTAAACAGGCCACATCTTCAAACGTCAAACAACAACAAAAGAAAAACATCAAATGCCTCCACACTGCTCCAATGGTGTCATCCAAGTGTCCGTAAGATTAAAAACCGACTCGAAACGAGGTCATTTACACCGTGTTTTCACCGAAACGCAGCTGCGGAGGAGGATCACACCTCCCAAAGACAGCCAGACAGGCAGGTTTGTTTTGTGTTTTGATCGTGGTACCGTGTGAGGTTGACTCTCGCAGAGTGAACACAGTGCTGGAACAGATTTGTCCACATTTATGCACGGGAACAAGGTCGTGCAGATTATCTCCTCTGTGAGCCTGCAGCCTGTTTCAGTCTGTGAAATGTGTGAACCAGAACAAGGTCAGGCACTGTCACCTGAGTTGTGTGCATTTGTGTTGCACCCTAACCTTGTTGCTCCAGACTCCATGTTCAGTGTAGTCTCATGACCTCTGCTCCTTTTCCCTACTTCTGCGTCCTGAGGCTACATTAACCACGACTATAGTGTAACTCACATCAATTCCACTACGCCAGGTTGTGTCCGGGAGGAAGGAAAAAAAGATGTCTCTTGCTTTGCAGCATCAATTTTAAACTGCCAATTTGGAATCGAGCAATCATCCCATTGATTGCAATGCTAAGTACTTTTAAGGTCACAGAAATGACTTGCAGGAAAACAGTTTTCCAAACAGGGATTTAATGTTTGTCTTGTTTAGGGCATTAATGGAAATCAATTATAAGTGAAAATAAACGATCGCCAATAAACCACCATAGCATTTATCTAAGTCCCCAGGGTGGTTTCTGCCTGGATACTGAACATATCTTATAGTTCCCCATCTGTGTGGGGAATAACCCACACATTGTAGCACCAATGTGTGCCATGTCAATAATTACTTGGAGCATTTTTAAATCATGTATTTTGAGCTGAATGTTTATCACGTTCTCTTGGTACAACGCGTATCCTGCACAAAAATGACATCTGCAGAAATAACCCAAGCTCCAGAAATAGTCCCAATCCAATCAAACCGTGCAGTTTTCTGTTTTCTCTCCAGTCATCTTCATTCCTCCTCCTCCTCCTCCTCTCTCAGGGGATATATTGTACAGTGATACACTGCCAGGACAAAACACCCTGTGTGTTAATCACATAATCAACATCAACTATTTGCAATGTGATTATAGCTTATAAAATCGCCGGGAGGGAAACTGGGAATGTGTCTCTTTTCTGTGAGTTCATTTTGTCTCTGTCTGCTTCTCTACTCTGTGTCACTTGTCAGACTTTGATAATACGATAACATTTGCCTTATTGCAAACCCAGCCTCCAGTGGGAATGACTAATGCAAAACAGGGCTGGAGTGAAAAACATGTCTCTTTACTGGAAGCAGAAAACAATGCTTTAGTGTTTCACATCAAACTAGTGGTTATAAAAACCCATTAATCCTCTTTAATCTGTTCACTAACGCAACTCACCAGCTCTCGGTGGCCGGCCGGCTCGTGTGAGACTTATCTGGCGGAATGGAAGGCTGTGGTGACTCATCACTGCACCAGATAATGGTCTGCTCTGCTTTACTCATATTTTGTTTCACACTGCAGCGTTTCTGAGGATGTGAATACAGACGGATCAGAGTTTTGATTTCTCTGCAGATTTTGTGATATTTAGCTTTTCACAATGTATTTAAATTAGAAATAATCCAATTCCCAGTATTTAGTGCATGCAGAAGAACCTTCATTACAGGTAGAGCCCCTCCTCTTATGTGATGCCTGAAGCAGAGCACTGAGGAGTGTGAGCGGCGTAATCTCCTGGCTCCTGCTTTTTTTCATATTGGCTTCTGTAGTTATTAAATTATAATCAATGATTTAGGATTTAGAGAAGTGGAACACTTGTATACATCAATGCAATGCAACAGACTCACTCAAATGATGCATTAGCTCGTATCTGGCTGCAGACTGGAGGCATTGAATTGTCTGGGCTGCAGCTACAGGATGAATATTTATACAGGTACTGTCAATGTTCGACATTTATATTTATTTATGATCATGAAAGAAAACAGGGAATAGAAAAATAATTCTGAGCAAAGGCTTTTTATCATTTGCCATCAGGGTGCCTGCAATTTAACAACTATTTCAAAGGTAACACACACACACACACACGCACATTGACGTTGGCTTGACCTTGTTGAAAGGCCTTTGACAGAAAGCGTCTGTGTGTGGACTGCACTTTAAAGCTGTGACTCACTCACTCACTCCTGTGTGGGCGGCCATAAGTGTTACAGGGTGATAAAGAAACGCTTGACAGCGTCACTGAGCCATTTACAGTGTGTCGGTCCACACTGTTGAATAGTGTTGTGTATTTACTGTTCTGTATTATATCTTCCATCTTTTTGTCTCAGGAAAAACACATGTGCATTTTGTGCTTCTTTTCCTGCATGTTGGAAGCTAGAATGAACAATACCAAGATCCTGAAACTGAAGCAGCTAAATGGAATGCAGCCATCATTTAGGGGTCACTTTAAATGAGGCCAAAATAAGGGTGGAAAGTGTTTACAGTGTGTGTGTGTGTGTGTGTGTGTGTGTGTGTGTGTGTGTGTGTGTGTGTGTGTGTGTGTGTGTGTGTGTGTGTGTGTGTGTGTGTGTGTTTATTTCAGACGGGCTGTTTGGTCAGTGCCACAGCTCTAAACAGGACCAGGTCCAGTACCAGGTGTCAGTTCCTGTTCTGAAGAGGATGCAGGAAGTCCTCAAACAGCTCATGCTCCAAGGTAAGATAGAACATAATTAGCATATAATATCATCATTAACAAAGTCAAAGATATAGACTGAAGAATGAGTTGTATATAATTACTCGTGAGTCTCTTTTATGGGTCATTACCTCCGCCAAGGTTGTAGTTTGGGAAGAAGCCATAGAGTTTTAGTGCCAATCCAGATCAGGGGGCAGATCCAGGAATGTTTAATTACTTTCATTAACATTGGAAATAGGAATGTTATTTATGATTGTGTGCAATTTATTTGTGCAGCTTGATTTAATTTATGGGGACTGTTGGGTCTTGGTGGAGGTACATGCTCTACCCATCACCAATCTAGTCTGTTGGTTGGTTTCTAGGTTTTTTGCCTGTTGGTTTAGCAGGATTTCGCCAAAAAACTAAACCGATTTCCACCGAATTTTCAAAGGAAAAAGCCCAGGAGTTTTCTTTTTGTGCGTTTTTAACATTTTTGTTGCTTTCTCTGAGAATAATTCATGGACCGTGATGAAAAGAAATCAGGCATCTTTATGGGGCTGATGCTTATAAGTGTGTGCTTAGGCGCAGATACATCCAGACATAGTGTATTTTAATGTGGTCTCAAAAGGAACACCTTGGCAGAGGTATGCATTTTCAGTCATAGTGATGTTTATTTGGTCATGTTACCAAGGGGCCATTGTTCTGACATGAAATCTGAGCGTCTGTGGCTGAGGGTTAGAGTGGTCGTCCCCCAACCAAAAGATCGGTGGTTCAATCCTCAGTCTTCCCCATCTGCATGCAGAAGTGTCCTTGGGCAAGATACTGAACCCCTAAATGGCCCCTCATAGATGTGGAATGCACTAATTGTAAGTCGCTTTGGATAAAAGTGTTTGACAAATGTAATGAAATCAGTGCATTCTTGATGATCTCAGGTAGTAATCCATCAATAATGCAAGTACTTGAACACAACCCCTTTTAGGAACCGAATAGATTTTCTCTCTCTTCCTCACACACACACAAACCTAACACTCTGCCTCTGTGTCTTTGTGTAATTGCTGTGTGTGTGTGTGTGTGTGTGTGTGTGTGTGTGTGTGTGTGCGTGCGTGTGTGTGTGTGGTCATGTGCATATGCAGGTCTTTCATGGCAGGATGACATCACCCAGTATATTTTATCAAAGGAGCTGAAGAGAGTTCCTCGCACCACCCTCCCCTCGAAGCCAAACTCCTCTTCCTCCACCTCTCATTCACCTCAGTAAGTCAACCGCAGCATATGTCCCTCCTTCATTATCCCTCTATCCCTCCGCATCCATCCCAGTCATGCAGTCTGATTATCTCCTGTGTTGCCAGGTCTAAACAGCACATCCCCAGTCACCACAACTCAAGGTCGGGGTCCACATCTCCTGGTGGCAACTACATGGACTACATGATTGTTGAGCCTCCTCAGTCTCAAATGCGCATGGAGACAGCATCCATGGACCCATACACATACCACCAGGTTCACCACACTTTGAATCTTACAACAATCAAAACTCACAACAGTGCGTCACATTCAAGATCTTAGATGGCATGTAACCGTGTACAACCTCTTCCAATCGCAGCACAGGTACCAAGACGAGGTAGAGAGATCTCTCATAGGGGCGGGAGGCAACTACGGCCGCCCCTCTTCAAGGTCCCAGGCCAATCAGAGAGAGCGAGAGCGAGAACGAGAGCGAGAGCGTGACAGGCAGCTGCTACAGGAGGCCTTGTCTGTCTACCTGGCGTCTGCACAGCCCTCGTATCGCCACCGGGGGGCTGCTGCCATGGCCCCAGCAGGTAGAGGAAGCTTCACAGGAATGACAACACATTATACAACATATTATAGCAAAATAATTATCTTTACAATCATAATCTATCATGCTCTGAGCAGGTCTGCCTTACTATGAGGACCTGGAACTGGAGATACCAGTGGATTATGTGGAGGACTACACCCTAGAGGAGAGACTTGGCACTACAGGCAGACAGCGAATGCCGAATGAGAAGGTTGTTCAGGACTTCAGCTCTGTGCCTGGAAACAACAGTGAGAAAAAAATGAATTTAAACTTACTAATACTTCATATAATGTTGCCAAGAAAGGAACAGTATGCAAAAACTAGGCATAACACAAGAGTTGCAACTGTTTTGTTTTGTGTTTAGATGGCTTGCTCCAGAGGATTTCAGGGGTCTTGCAGAGGTACGGAGTCGACCCCAGAGAACTGAGTCAAGAGCAGCTCTACAAGCTCGCGCTGATGCTGCAGCTGCTGCAGGCCCAAGAGAAAGCAGGTACACTCCCTAACATGTTCACAAAGGAACAAGAAGGGAAGAGTGGGAAAGGTAATTATAGTACAACTGAATTGTGTTTTATGAGGGAGTATTGGTTTTATTGGGGGGGGAAGAAATCAGCGAATTAAAGAATAATGTCGCAATGTCGATAATAAAGTCATAATAATACGAGAATAAAGTCGGAATTGAGAAGAAAATATATTGCAAAAATGTTTTTATAGCACAAAAAAGTCATAATATTATGTGAGTGAAGAAAAAAAAATGTGGGGGTCAGCAAAAACAATTTATTCTCAGATTTTCTTCCCCCTTTAAGTAGCACTTAAATTCTGTCGTCATGATTTGCTGCAGTACATTTGTTAATTTATCTCCCTTAGATCCAATTGAGAAGGACCTCTTCACCCTCAAGGAGGTACGTCCGCATCTGTTCTACGCGACAATATCAAATTGTAATCAGGCACCTTTTCTGTCACCAATAAGTATTTTATCATTTCCCTCCACAGATGCCGATGGTAAAAACAGACAGTCAAATATCAAACAAGCCGCAGAAGCCTGCTCCTGCTCCTGTTGCCGGGCCGCCCGCTGCCTCTCCTGCACCCTCCTCTGCCTCAGTCCCGGCTACACCTCCAGCCAAGATCACCAGCCGCCCCTCCTCTGCACCGCAGCCTCCGCAGGTCTCTCCTGCAGCGGCTGGACAAGGCCTGAAGGATCAGGGGCCGCCACTGGTTGAAGGTACGGGAGCCAAGGAGGAGTATGGGTACATCGTCACCAACCAGAGGTCAGCACTCCAGCAAACGAAGCTATAGATTCTTCTGGTTGAACTTGTGTTTGTAAACGGCAATAGGTGCAATCACTACATGCGTCAGACATGATATTAACATGTAGGATTATGACGTTTTATTTTCTTCCCAGTCCTCTGAGTCTGTATGATGGCGTGAAGCTGTTGGAACTACTGGCTGATAAGATTCACCTGACAACCAGCAGCTTCATCAACATCAGGTAACACCACCGCCCAACAGCTGCTCTACAATAATCACAAAAAATATATTCGCACAAATATGAAGTATCAAACGTGTGTGTGCGTTCCCAGTGTGGTGGGTCCTGTGCTGACGTTCCGTATCCGCCAGAATGAGCACAACATGACGGCTGGAGAGGTGGCTGCTAAAGCTGGTGAGGCTCAACAAAAAGACACACACACACAAACAAACATGAAGTGAACAGAACAGTTTGTTGGCTCATTATTTTGTCACTATCACAGTTTTTTTTTCAGTCGGATTCTATTTCACCAAAGCCTTTTTTAAAAAATGTTCTCACATCCAATGATAAAATGTCTGTTGTTTTCTTCGACCCCCCTCAGTGTCTGAAAAGAAGTTCCTGGAGTCTGAGACGGGCTTGAAGATCATACAGACCGGCGTGGGAGAGGTACCGGCCGCACACTTACACAGCCTCTGTGGAAAATTTCCTTTGTAACCCATCAGTAACATATGGAGCAGTTGTCACGGCAACAGAGATATAATCACTCCTCTGTATTCTTTACCATTTTCCCTTTAATCATTCACAGGCTCTAGCTCGACAGATTCAAGTCAAAGCAGACTCCCAACTGTTGTTTTCACATTGTAGTCACCACAGATTAGTTTGTGATGTTCCAGGAAATGGACTTGATGATTTTTGTAAGAGGAATAATACTAAACACAAGAGCTGCGATGCTAGAAGCACTTTACTGCAGCACGTCAACCATAAAGCAGCTTGTCTATGTTGCGTGTGGGTGTTTGTCTGTGCATGCAAAACCCTGTGAGCGTCTGCCGCCTGAGGGGAAATGACCAGTAAAAAAAATCTGCAAGGCGATACGTTGTGAGAACCAGCGTTTCACTCGTTTCACTGCACCTCCCCCACTACTGTGGCTTCCTGAGCCCATGCAGGTGCTATGGCAACAGCCACAGGTGTCATTCACCTCATTATTTCCTCGTAGACACACGGGCTGAATTCAGGCCCCTGCATGTCACATGTGGGATTAATAAGGAAATGCACATTAGGACAACACACACACACACACACACACACACACACACACACACACACACACACACACACACACACACACACACACACACACAGACACACATACACACACACACACACACACACACAGATTACCTTCACATCTGCAAAAAACGTAATGGGGGTTAGGGGTAATGAAAAAAAAAATGTAATGAAATAGCGCAGTCTTTTCATCGGTGCTTATCAGTTATTATCGATTTATATATTTTTTATGAAAATGTATTAAATTAATTTAAATGACATTAGGATAAAATCACATGTTGTCATCAATACAGTATTTGATTTAAACTGTTTGGGGAAATGTAGGAAAAAGCAAAATCCAGTGATGATTTTTTCTCCCATTTGACATAACAGATAAAAATAGTGGCATTCACAGTTTTCTTTTGTTACGTCTGTTATAGGACAGATCAAACTCTGTAAGTGGCAGCTCTTGATTTGCTTGTTAACATTGTAGGAAATTTAAAATTCAGTATGTGCATGTGGAAAAAACAGGAGAGCTTTCATTTAAAATGACACGACTGTAAAGTTGAGAGTTATTGGTAGTGGTCTTCTTAATTGCTCCCTGAAGCAGAACCGCCCCGACCTTCCAGACCTCTGTCTTTAAAACTCGTCTCCAGCTGCTCACTGAGCACCTTGCTGTCTTGTGCACCTCATTTCAATTTGTTGTTCAAATTGAAATGAGTGACCTTTGACTTTGAGTTTCCCTAAGGAGGCCTATAGCTTGTAATCTGCTGTCTTTGTGTCCCCCCCCCTATGTGTCTTGCTCTCTTCATTATCGTCTTTCTTTTTTCCCCCCAGAGGACAGATGCACGGGGTCTCCCTCAGGTAACCAGGGTTTCCCAGGGGTCCAGTGGCACGGTTATCACCCTTGTTTCCATGGCAGTCGTAGGCGGCGTGCTGGTATTGGCCATGGCCGTAGCTTGTCTGAGGCACTACGCTCAGCAGGTGACCAATGGCAAGATCGGCCTGGGGCCAGAGGCAGGAGCAGAAACACACTTCGACTACCAGGTAAGACAACGTCAGGATATTGAGGAGGAAATTCAATTTTATATATTTTTGTATTCTAAAGTATTAAAATGCATGAAAATAATTTCTTTTAAACTTCCTGATGTGTTTTCTTACCTGGTTGTCAATGTTACACAGGAGTAAAGACATAAAACCATTTACCAGTGCAATATATTTGTGAATATGTGTTAATGGATTAGATTAATAGATTGCGTGTTAATGTTATAATTTTGATTACAGGCCACAAACAAAGTTATGAATTGATCAAAAATCTATCAGTTATTTTAATTTTGATCATCAATACAATCATTTATGATATTATATGAGAAGTCAGTCATTTATAACACAAAACATGATTTTTCCATGATTTACTGTAATAAATGGGAACTGATTATCCAACTAAACAATGTTGATGAGGATGTTTAATGCAGCGTTTTCTCCCTCCCCACTGTCCAATCAGGAGCTATGTCGGCAGCACATGGCCTCCAAGTCCTCCTTGTCCCGCCAGGACTGCATGGGCGGGGCGAGCAGCAGCATGGCGGGGGCCGCCATAGGCACGGGCGCCGGCGGCCGACGCGGCACCGACACCTCTCGCGTCAGCAGCGTCTCCTCCCAGTTCAGCGATGGTCCGCAGCACAGCCCGTCCTCCACCCACAGCTCCACCCCGTCCTGGAGCGAAGAGCCGGCCCAGTCCAACATGGACATCTCCACCGGTCACATGATACTAGTGAGTGAGCACAGTCAGAGGATTCTCCTGCTGCAGACCATGGTGTTGATGAGCAGTTTTTGAATGTCTCGTGTTCCGTGTCCCCCGCAGGCTTATATGGAGGACCACCTGCGTAACAAGGACCGTCTTCAGAAGGAGTGGGAGGCTTTGTGCTCCTACCAGGCCGAACCCAGCTCCGTAGCTGTGGCCCAAGGCCCGAGCAACATGGACAAAAACAGACACGCCGAGTCCCTCCCCTGTTAGTGTTTCTGATCATTTCTAGCATTTGTGCACGTGTCCTTTATCCTACAGTTCTAAATCACATTCTCAGATTGTGTGTGCACATCATCGCTGTATTTTCACACCCAGGGAAAAAATATAAAATATCATGATTATAAACCATCCTTATGTTTTCATAATTGAAGCAGCATCATTCATTCAGACTGATCCTTACTCCCCATCTGTTTTCCCTCTAGATGACCACTCTCGGGTGAAGCTGAAGTCTGAAGTAAACACCAACAAGCAAGATTACATCAACGCTAGCACCATTGTAAGACATTATTCAAACAGCCACATAAAGAATTTGCAGTATTTGATGATATTTACATGGTGAATTACCCACGGCGAATAACACTTTACTGAATTTCCCCAGTGTTTGGATATATAAAGTTTTATCTTATAAGCTTCTGGGGGCAATGTCCAATATTTAAGAGTCAAGACATGTACACTGTTTTCAGTCTGACTAGTTTCTTTTATCACACGGGTGAAATGTTCTCCTTCCAAAACCTTAGGTCCAGACAACATTTTGGCTAACCTCTTTTACCAGCTATCTGCATATGAATGAATTAAAAAGCCGATAACTGATTACATGTGTCATTGTGTTCCACCTCTTTGCTCTCCATACAGACTGTTTACCTGCGGGCAACTACAGCCTGCTCAAATATGATTTGATTGGTCAAACTAGAAACGGCGACGCCCCAAAACCTTGTCCCTCGCCTCCAGATTCTCATGTAGAATCTGATTATAGAGATTACCCTCTTTCAATATGAAGATTTAAAGAAACAGCTATTGCTTCATTAATTTGTTATCTAATACACTATGAAATCCTCATATCTTTTTTTTCTACCCACCAGTCTGACCACGACCCTCGCCAACCAGCTTATATTGCCACTCAGGGACCTCTGCCCCACACTGTTGCTGATTTCTGGCAGGTCAGTTCATTCCTTCTTGTTGTCTCACATCCTTCCAGCGGATTTTACTTTCTGCTCAGTGATATAATACAAAGAATAAAACAATGTAGGCCATTTGGCTTTCTGCCCAGCGACTGCCACACGTCACAGATTTGCTTTCCTGTGACAACTGAAGGTATGTGTGGGTGTGTGTGCGTCTATACATCCCTGCGTGTGCTCGCTCTCTCTCCAGATGGTGTGGGAGAACGGCTGCACAGTGATCGTGATGATGTCAGCGCTGGTGGAGGATGGGGAGAAGCAGTGCGAGCGATACTGGCCTGACGAGGGCTCATCGCTCTACCACATCTATGAGGTGAATGTCATGTTGTGACTCATCAGCTTTAATTTTAACATTAAATGTGGAATGCATTAGTCACAGTTCTGACGTCAATCGAAGTCAGGTTTTGAGAAAGAGACCAACTTTGAAAATGTACAACACCTGTAATCATGAGTGTAGACAGAGGTATTCAGCAGGTAATAATCTGTACAGTCCTGCTTGTATAGAACCTTTTATGTGGCTTTGATCTTCTTCTTCAGGAACACTAGAGCATTGAACTAATTTGGCCCAGTGCTCATCTGCAGCACCACTGTCTCTCACTATAAGGGGCTCCTTGTGTTAACTGGTTTGTGTCTGTGAAATCAGAATGAGAACTGGTGGTGAGAGAAACCACTTTGCCGCATGTTGCTAATGGAAGCATCACACCATACAATGAAAAAAGGTAGCATGACGCATTTTGTATATACATATACTCAATAACATGCCACTGTATGGTTTGAATGAGAAATGAGGAGATATGAGTCGCGTTTGACAAATGTCAATCCCCCTATCGTTGATGGTTTGTCTCCCTCTGGTGGCAAAGTGAGGCTACTTAAAGATTTATTCCCTCGTATAATCACAGTATATTTCTAGTTTTCTAAGAGATGCATGTTATAAAAAAAAGAAAATATTCAATGGTAGACACAATGTGTGATATATTATTAATCACTGGGATAATTGCTATGTTATTACCCCTGTCCGTTGGTTTGTTTGTTTATCAGTAAGATTACACAAAAAATACCGGACGGCCACAAAACCTGGTGAAAGGTGTGATGTGGTAAAGGTCAGGGAAGAACCAATACAAATTTGGCGCTAATCAAAAAGAGGGCATTTTCTTTAACATTGCGCGATTGCCAACATTTTTATGTTAGTACATTCAATTTCTCAGAGAATAATTCATGGATATTTGGTGCAAATCCAAAGAAGAATCTGGATCTCGTGAATTTAAGTGTGCTTTCCTAAGGGGGAGTGTTGGGCCTTGGCAGAAGAATACACAGTTATTTAAATTTTTAATTTGCTTGTTGACCTTAAATGATTGCATGTCTTGGACATTGCAGATTTCCGTCAGTTGACTCCTTTCCTTGACAAGCGAGGCATTTTTTAACGCTCCCATTTCATTTCGCCCCCCTTCATCAGGTGAACCTGGTGTCGGAGCACATCTGGTGTAAGGACTTCCTGGTGCGCAGCTTCTACCTGAAGAACGTCCAGACTCAGGAGACCAGGACCTTGACCCAGTTCCACCTGCTGAGCTGGCCGGCCAACGGCATCCCCACCTCCACGCGGCCGCTGCTGGACTTCCGCAGGTAGGAGACAGCTACAAACACACACAGACACACACACACACACACACACACACACACACACACACACACACACACACACACACACGCATGCAGACTATCCCCGCATATGATCTTGATTTCAGCTGGTGCCACAACCAGGTAAACAGGTGGACAGGATTTAGTGGGTGAAACGTCACAGGGACTCAGTCGTGAAATCTGTGGCTTTGAATCCTCCTGATCATCTTCATCACCTCCATCTTTGCTTTTAATTCCACACCTTATCCTTCATCTTCCATCATCCCCCCCCCCTCGCTCTGTCTCTCTCTCTCCCTCTCTCCTGGTGTGCAGGTCTGATAGGTTTGTACTTTAACATCTCCCAGTGTCATTTTTGTGGTTTGCAGCTAGTACTCTGGCTCCAGTTGCATAGTCACAAAAATGAGCATTGGCAGGTGTGACTGGCTACTGCAAGAGAGACAGTGAATCTGTGGCTTTCTCTTCTCTCACTCGTTCCTGTTTTCCCACCGCGCTGTCCTTCATGGCCTCTTGCAGTTTCTGTCCTCTCCCTCTCCCTACTAATGTTGTTGTTTTCATCGGACATTCACGTACGTCTTTCCATTCGTCGTCCTTTCCACCTGGTCTAATACCATCTTTGTCTTATTGCATTTCATTTCACCCACCGTTACTAGGAGCGGCACAAGAGACGTTTTATCCTTTGCTGTACACATATAGTGTCGCTCTGTTTCTCTACTTTCCCTTGTTCCCTTGCTTTTCAGGAAGGTGAACAAATGCTACAGAGGTCGCTCCTGCCCAATCATCGTTCACTGCAGGTAAAAGAAAAGAATCTGGGGGAAGAACTTGCAGGAATTTGACATGTTAATACAAGGTTAAACTCTTTGGACGATCCCGTGTGCTTTGACATGTTTTCCTCATGTGTCTCTGTCACACAGCGATGGCATCAGCAGGACTGGCACGTACATCCTCATTGACATGGTGCTAAACCGCATGGCCAAAGGTGAGACGCTCATTCAAACACACACACTGTATCCACCACATGTAACTTAGTGGCTCAACCTTTAGAGACGGAGCCCATAGATTATCCGACATGAACAAAATTGTGTATTTAGGAAGGTCAGCATTTTGGGGGTTAGGGGGGAATTATGTCATGTTATCTGTTGTGGACAGTGTTATAGTCACAATGTAGATTAACAATTATAATTGTGGGATATTTGAATTATTAGTATTCATAAATGCATGTGTGATCTATTACATGCACACTTAAAGGAATTAAAGGGTTAGCTGGAAAACTTTTGGACCCTTTCTTGTTTTTTTTTATATTATTACCTCCACCAAAGAGGTTATGCTGGCATGTGCGTTTGCTTATTAGTAAATGATTTCCATGGAATTTTCCAACGTTTTCATTTATTTCTCGAAGAATAATAGATGGATCTTGATGGGGAAAAAATGAGCATGTTGAGGGGACTGATATTTATGAGTTTTTGCAATTTGGGGCAGATTCAAATAAAAATCTGCATCTAGTGAGTTTAAATGCGGTTTCATAAGGGGACTACACTGAGTGCCATTCTATTTGCATTCATTGTTGGGACAATAATTGAGTTGCATCGTGCAGTAGATTTGTTGTGTTTCCGTGTTTACTTATAAGTCAAATCTTTTCAAATCAAATACAGAGGAAAGACAATCCTAAACCTCATTTAGGAAATGTTCTTGGTGACGAATGGAGTGAAGGGTCTTTTTTTTCTGTAGCGCCCAAATGGCGGTCGGACATGTCAAACACTGTAGTGATGCTGTTGCTGTTGTTGTCACCAGGAGTGAAGGAGATTGACATCGCAGCCACACTGGAGCACATCAGAGACCAGAGACCTGGCTTGGTCCACACCAAGGTACCAACTGTGTGTGTGTGTGTGTGTGTGTGTGTGTGTGTGTGCGTGTGCGTGTGTCCGCACGTGTCCAGCATTTTCCTGTTCCCTTGTGCACAGCGTCTTTTCTCAACCCGTCCCTCTTCCCTCTTCTCGCTCCTCCTCAGGACCAGTTTGAGTTTGCGCTGACAGCAGTAGCAGAGGAGGTGAACGCCATCTTGAAAGCGCTGCCACAGTGAGCGGCGAGGACGCACTGAGGACACATGCAGACAGAGAGAGAAGAAGACGCGCTCCGAAGGACCCACTGGTGCAGCCCAGTCATGTGGCCCATCACTGTAAATAAGAATTTGCTCCACCACACTTGTTTTCAGCATGCAGTATTTTACCATCTACTCACTGTCTGGGGTTTTTAAAACTTTTGGAACTTGATTTTACGAGAAGTACATTAAATGACGCTGATGCACATATGGAGAGAGGAGAGATTTTTCACCATTAAGGCACAAATTTGAGTCTTTTCTCTCTAAAATTTCGACAATGAGGCCGTTACATGTGAAGTCCAAAGAGCAAGGACGTGAAGATACTGTGCTGGTGTGAATCCTGATTCCACAGTACAGAACGGGGGCCTATTTGTTGTGTAGTAACACAGTCAGAGGGGATGTAATTCATCTCTGTATGATTGTAGCAACATAATATTAAACATCGCTGACCTGTTTGATTCTATCTTTACCTCACGATTACCTCAAATCAACAGATTCATTGCCTCCAACACTGAGGGTTTTCTTTAGCCGTTCTGTTGAATGTTTCAAATTCATCAGACTCACATTAAAATAATGTTAAATCCCTTAAAAACACAGTTCTTACAGATACCCACAAAGGTTTCTTCTCTCCGCTGAACTCTCTGAGCGTATATTGTTACATGTCCACCAGAACACTGTATGCTACCGTCTAAGTGTGTGTTGATTCCCAGCAGGTTTTCATTTTGAGAGGCTCCTCTTCGCCTTTGACGACATGATTGTTTGACACTGTACTCTAAGTCCACCACAAAGTACACACATCTCTCTCTCACACACACACACACACACACACACACACACACACACGCACATACACACACACACACACACACACACATACATACACTAAGTAATATGTTACGGCATTTTCTTGTCTTGCTCAGTGTGAGTCCTTGTGATTAATGTAAATAATTCATCCTGATGATTGTGTTTCTTTCATGTAGCAGACAGATGGAAAATATCTATAAAAATGTATTTTTGACTGGAAATTAATAAATTTGTGATGTGACGCAGCAGAACTAAAAGGCTTGAGTGCTCTTCTTTATAAGCATACGTTACATTAGGTTTAATCAAAGCTGTGGTGAACATTTAAAAAAGATATAACTCAACTTGTATCAGATAGTCACATTTCATCTAAGTCCTTATATTTAGTTTATAGGACAGTTTCCTCTTGTAAAACTGGTAAAAAAAATTCTACTACAGTATTCTCAAGAGGATTTTTTTAAATGTAAAAATGTATTTCTTCTGTGGAATTTTATTCTCAATTTAATATTAACCGTGAAGTTTAATGAAGATAAACTACCACAGACTGATTTGGTTCAATAAGCAGGAAATGGTTTATTTGTCAAGCAGAGACAATTGTTTTTACAGTAGTCATTTCATACCTAAAGAAGCATAATGCATTCACTTGAGAAAAAAGAAGAAGTTTGTCTTATTTTTCTGAAATAAGTTCATTATCTTTATTATTATAATAGTTAATTTTTTCATGAAAACACGAGTTGTAGTTCCAAGATAATAAACTGTAAATGTTAGAATATTCCTTAAACTTCAAAATGCTAAGTTTCCAGTCGTTTGCTCCACACACACTGACACGCACTCACACAAGCATTATTAACATATAAATAAAAATGTTCATCTTTTTTTTAAGTGTCATTCAGCAGGTAGAAGCCATGGTGGGCTGAGAGGGAGAAGTGCATCACGGGGGAACTGACCTTTGACCTGTAAGAACAGATGCACATGGACATGTTACACTTCATCAGTGATGTAAAAATCATCTTACTGAATCAGGTGAAACAGAGATGTGGGGGAATATGAACAACTTTCAGGATGCTACAGTTTCACACTGGTTCTTTACCTGTGTTAGGGCACAGAGCAGCACGAGCCAATCAGGTTAGCTTGTGAAAGCCTCGAAGTCTGAATCTGAAACAGGAAGTAGGAAGTGTTAGACAAAAACACTAATTTTTGCTAAAGTCCTGTTTAGATTTTACAAGATATTGAAGCTTGGAAATCCAGGGAGAGGAGAACAAATGGCTTCAGATGAGAAACGGGCAGGTTTGTGATTATGCCACATACATGGACAGGGCTTAAGTGGGCAAATGATAGACACATTGGTTTAGATTAGTGATATTTAATGTAAGCATAATTAATATGTTCTGTCATATGTATTCATTTGAAATGGCTCATTTATGTATACTGTGTTATGGAGGTCCAGAGAACCAGGGGAATCAGCTCGTTATTATACAGTAAATGTTTTGTCATTTTGTGTTATTCATTAGTCGCTGGTGTAAAGCGTGAATTCTGTGTAAAGTAGTGAAAAAAGTGTGACTGTTACTTTCATATTTTGAAAAAAATCAAATATCCCAACTTTTGGCTGAATCTTTATTTGTAATTTCTCTTTTTAACAATTGGAAAATAAAAATAACAACAATAAAAACTTCAATGTAGCACAAAGATTACAGTTTAATATATTTCTATATAAGAAAGCCCATTTGCCTTGTGCCTCTTCCTATTTCCCTCTCCACATGTCATCATAAGGCAAGGATACACAGATTCACAGATTAGTCCGAATAATCTGAATTCGTTAAAACCGATGACGTAATCTCACAGCTGTGTTTAAGTTTTGTCATGGACGATAAATTCATCCTTAAAAGTGAAAGCAAAAACCCATGCAGGCACTCGTGAAAAATATAAGACTGCCACACAACACAACAAAAACACACACACACACACGCACACGCACACAGCTCTGGAGTTCATTTACAGTAATACTTGGATGTTGAGTTCCAGCACAAAGAAGAAGAAGTCAGGCGATAACCCAACTGAGCAGTAGCTACAGCTAAAGCAGTTCTAAACAAAACACTGTTCACAATGTTCATTCATTTGAAAAAACAGTACCGGGTTTATCAATTGAAATGGAACAGTATATTCATGATTAGGTTTTTTAGAATGAGCCCTTGATTTCTACACAGGCAGCAAATCCTCTTGCACAGAGTCCGCCATGTTGCACTGCTATATTTCTACAGTAGCTCAGAGCAGACAGACCAAACACCGGCTCCAGAGAGGGCCTTTAATGGTTTTATGTTTCCTAAAGGTCATTAGGTTCTCTTTGATAATATACAGGGGAGCAGGTGTAAGTAGGTTGTAACCTCATATGCAACCTCACCATTAGGTGCCACTAAATCCAGGTCTGTCATTTTGGTGGATTTACCAGTAATGCGTTCCTATCTCAGGTAAAAGCCACAAATGTCATCATCACAAATCAGTTTGTGTGGAAGGAAGGTTTAGGAGTTGTCCTGGAGGACGGCAGACTATAATTTACACAGCTCAACTGGAGCAGATAGAGTTTTAGTATTTTTCTAAGGAGCACTTAATCCTAGACATTAGACTAGAAGTATTTTGTTGATCAAGCTATTTTTTTTACTTGTGCACATCTTTAACCGTTACATTTCATTACTCTTCATCCACATTTCTTCCTCAGAACACCCCAAAACACTGATGCAGAGTTTTGCCATGTTCGTCTGTGGGAGGAAATATTGTCTTGAATCTACAGATACAAAACAACATGCACTTTGTTGAGTGAAGTGCATTTACTTGGCTTAAAATACATTTTCATTTTCTGGCAACGTTTGCAGTGATAATCTAAGCATTGTTAACAGATGGTTACGTTGGTAGCCCAGGTTCTCTGAGTGGAGAGACGATCACTCCAGCCTACATATTCCATATGTATGGGGACTGACCCCGACAGGGGCAGCTGACGATTATTACTCTTTAAGACACATCATCTGTGGTGGCCACGCACTGATTAGCCACAGTGGGCTTTAGAAGCACCACTCGTGGAGAGATAGTCTTGACACGATAGAGAACAAGTAGTTCAAATGATTAAAGGCACCAAAGAGATATAAATATTAGGTTTTTTTCATGATTTTTCATGAATTCAGTCATAATGCCGTACACATTCCACATTGTGCTATGCCTTCATAAAGGGCTGCAAACTACAATCTGACCATATGTAGTGATGATATCATACTCAAATATAATGTTTCAAGAGCTCCTCACTATTTTTTCTAACTATACAAAAAATATAAAAGCTGGGCTACCTGTTAAGGTTTATTTGAATTTGGCAAAGTGTGTGAGTTTGTGCGTCACCTAAAATGTACCATATTGTAAAAGGTGACATTTCTTCATGTCTATTTTGATTATAAAGCAGAATATAGGTCCTGTACAAATACTGTGAAAGTATGAAAACACAGATTCCATGGAGAAAATTCGGAAACTATGCCTCAAAATTAGCCTTCAGGAGTTAACATCTTCTATATATAATATTACATCTCTATTAAACTCTTAGTGTTTTTCTAAAGATTATTTAACTTTTTAATCTTTTTAATGCAACTTTTCATGAGCATTACTTTCAGCTTGCTCGTGAAATTTTCCCCTTTTGTCCAACATTTTATGTCGCTGGTGATAACCAGCACCTGGAGTCAGAACTGGAGTCAGAAAAGGATACATGGACCACGTTGGCACTAGCAGATGATCCAGGGGTTTGGATAACTCCTCATCAAATCTAGCCAGAGCACTCAAGTCTGAATTTATCTCTGACTTTAAGCTGACTGACTGACCATGGCAATTTGAATCTACCTATGAATTTTACCATGCTACATGGGTAGGCTACTACAGCTTGGTAAAGAAGATTTTTGGTGCATAAAAACCACAAATATATGTCCTTAGATGTCATAACATTGGATCTAACACTGGGAGAAGTGTTTTATGGTCAGATAAAGATCAGTTGAAGGCTGACAATCACCAGAGAAAGTTACGTAGCCTACTTTCAATTTCAATCAGTTGGGAGTGCCTCAGTTCTGATACATTCCTTTGCCAAAGTGTCTGAATGAGTAAATCATAACCCAAACCCTCTTATTCCCACTCATTTCTGTTGGCAATATGTAAATAATTGGCTAATTGACGTATTTCAGGAACAATCCTCTGTGTTGCTTAACAAACTATTAAACCGTTGCTTTGTTTTGGCACACTATATGGAATTGTCTGGGTTGAATATTAACAAAAGAAAAAGAAACAGCAGTAAACAACAGGCCCTGTCAGAGCTGACTCACATCGTCTCCTTCAGAGGTGACTAGAGGTCATCAGCCACTGCCTTGAATTTAGATTCTGCCAATCACATTATAGTAGAGTTTGGCTGCAGGCGCAACACTGAGATAAGTGTAAAGAATCCCAAACACATATACACTGTTTTAGCACACAATACAGCCACACTTTTTTTTCTTTTTCACATTGCCGTCACTATTTTTTGGGGCAGGTTCATGGGCTTCTTCACTGCACTGGCTGAGCGGCGTAGTTTCGGCAGTTGAGGGGGACTCAGGAGAGGATACTGGTTCCCTGGTTTCCTTTCCCTCCCTTTCCCATCTATCTTCAAACACTGTGCCTACTTTAACCTGCCCATCTTCATCTTTCTCCTTTGTCACAACCTTTATATTACTGGACACATGTACCTTTTTTGTCTTAAAAACTCCACCCCCGCCCCCAGCACCTGATATGAAGTCAGAAGGAGCTGCTCTCTGCTTTGCTTCCAATTCTGACAGGCTGTATGCCAAAGCCATCTGCAGGTCTTCGTCAGCCTCGGTAGCTCCCACAGTCCCTGCTAAATTGTAGAAAGGGGCGGAGCTGAATGACCGATGTGTGGCCTCCGGCTGACGGCTGGGACAGGGTCTGTCGGACTTGGCAGGCGATCTGCTCGGGAGTTTTGCCTTCTGAGGGGAGGGATGGGACTTTCCCTGTCGTCGGCTTAGCTCTAAAGCAAGAGCCATTTCATCTTTCAGGCCTGGGAACAACACACACAACAATACAGGTGTGTATGAGGTGTGCTGATGTAGCATAATATGCACACACATACAGAAATATACAACTAAGAGGGGTTACATAATGAAGTGCTGCCATCATACCACAAATTTAACATCATTACCAATATCTTAAATCTCTGCTACTTACTAGTAATACCACTTTCTACTAATAATATAGTTCCTGTATTTGAAAGCTTTGATATGGGTGTTCTACAAATGAAACCAGACACACAAATGAATTTGCTTCACACAAATATAAGTGTAATTTCTATTTGTCCTCTAATTTCCCAATCACTAATGTCAGAATATGTGGTCTTACCATTAATTAGGACACTCTTTAACACCCCATCCTCCTCAATTTCTACTCTCTCCTGCCCATTTTCCTTTATCCTGTAAGGAAGACAAATACACAGATACACGGTGGTAGTGAAATACCTCCATCTTTCTTTTGTGTGTGTGTGTGTCATGGTGTCTAGCACTTGCTCTTATCAACCATAAACACATATTCCATCCTGTAAAAGCCACCTACAATGTTTATTACCAGTATAGGTTTGTAGACAACCCTAACTCCTGATGTCTGTAGTTCATAAATATAGAACAGTCGGTCGAATAAAATTAATTTATAAAATTTTTGTTAAATCAATATAATTTATTAAAAATGTTATAAAAGTGCTGGAAAATATGTATAAAAATGGCAAGTTCAACAGTTTGTCTTAAAAGTACAATATTGGTGTTCATAGGAAAGACATTACATACTTCTTGGTAGTGGTGCTCTTTCCATTTATGATGCGAGTGGAGGTAGAGACTGATCTGAAGTTGCTCATCCCTCCACCCATGCTGTCCATCCCATCCATGCCCCCCAACGAAGAGGAGAACGAGGTGAAGTCAACTGGAGAAGGACAGAGGATCAGCAAAGAGAAACAAGGGAAGACACTGATTCATTTGACTGTCAGTACTGAAAGTATGTTTACCTTTGGTTGAAGGGAAAGAGAAGAATCGACTGGGGCCGAGACGAGAGGATGAGCCTCCAAACGATGAGAAGTCATCTGAATGAGAGAAACTTGTCTGTTACTGAACATGTAATATTTCAGCTTTTTTTTTTTTTATTGAAACTTTAGTCAAGCAGTGGGATATATTCTCTTTCGAGAAACTTTAATTATTATTGAACGACAGGTGATTCGAGAATGCTGATTTTCAAAGTAGGATTAACAGTTGTCCTGTTGTTGCACAAATTCAGTTTAAATATTTAGTTTACAGCTTTAATTTCGGATCTTTTAACACATGAAAAGGAAAAAAGTAGCTTGCAACTGCAAACTGTAATTTGCTTACAATCTCTTCTAACTACTTAATGTAACCCTTCCACTCTGACCATTCAGACACGAAGCATCAGTTAATAGCAAAGTTGCCTGTTCCATTACGTTATATTATTTTGTAATAAATATACAAATGTCAAATATATTGTAATCTGCATGAGAAAATAATTATTTTCATTTTCATTTTCAGACAATATATCACCCCACCTACTGTAAACAGTAAGAAATTAAATTGAGTAGAATGAATAGAATTTAAGACATCAAGCCTGGAAAGACTAAGTGCTAATAGAGGCCTGTATATTGTGCATGACTTACCAAAAAAGGCAAAAGGATCCTGGCCAGCAAAGAATTCTCGGAATACCTCATCTGGGCTACGGAATGTGTGGGTGAATGGGAAATCTGACGAAAAGTCCGAGCTGGAGGGACCTGAGAGATGAAGTTGTCAGGCGGATGAAGAAGGAAGAGAAAGAGTAGAGGGAGAAGATTGGATTGAGGAGTAAGATGAGGGAATAGTGAGGAGAGGAAAGAGAAGGATAAGAGCAGAAAAAAGTAGAATGAGAAAAACAAAGAGCAAACAAACTATCAGTCCTCAAATTTAGCTTTTATAAGTTTTTTGCCTTCATGTGTCTTTGGGTTGTAAGAAACTATTACGATAATGGATGCAACAATATCGCAGAACCACAACAACAGGTTTTTGTTTACCTGTGTGTCCCATTCTGTTGTTTCCAAATCCGTCATACTCAGCTCGTTTACTCTCTGTGACAAAGGAAAGAAGTCCAGTTTAATGATAGAATCAAAACCCTATCAATTAATACAAATACAAACACCCGACACACGCATTAAATTAACTAACATGTTATATATTTACTTTAAGGCTTAGATTTATTACTCACTGCATCAATACAGATCAACCGCTCAGCCAACATCACAGAATTGTGACTCTCTCTCTCACACACACACACACTCACACACACACACACACACACACACACACTTACTGTCAGACAGGACTTCATAGGCCTCAGCAACTTCTTTGAACTTCTTCTCTGCTTCCTCCTTGTTGTCGGGATTTTTGTCAGGATGCCATTTCAGAGCCTGTTTCCTGTACCTACAGTCAACACAAACAGAGACATAGCTACACACTCATATCCAAGTAAACAAATACAATGATATGCACGAAACATGACACCATTCCATTTCCATTTACCAATCTATATTTATGACAAATATAGATTGGTGGTTCTCAAACCTCTAATTATGGTTATAAACTGGTTTAGTTACAATATATACTGAGGTGGTGTATTTCTGACATTGTGTCCTTTTTTGCAAATACTTTCATGTTTTAAAACAAGACTTTTTTAAAATGTTACCTTCAGTTCCTAACAGCTACAGACATGGAACTAAGAAACCGCTGCTTTTGAAGAAGCCACAATTTTAAAAGGCTTAAAAGTTACACTGCAAATTTATTCTCAGAATAATTTTTGGGTTGTATTGTTAATGTTGGGTCATGCTTTCTTTATATTGTCTATCCAAATGAAATATTGTTTTCTTGTATGTGACAATGATTCCATGGGCATCCTTCAGCCACTCTCAGTATACTCACGCCTTCTTGATGTCGTCCGGAGAGGCTGTTTTGGACACTCCCAGGACATTATAGTAATCCACCATGTTGCCTCCTGTCACTCCTCAGCCCTCTCTGAAATCAAAATATAAAACAGTTTCCTTTCGAGTAACACATTGAACCAGCTCTGATGTTACATACATATTCTGTTAAGGATGCCAGTTTCTGTCTGTAGCCGTGCACTGGCAAAACCCCGTCAGATTGACAACTCCGTCACCGTTGGCTTTGCTGCATTTGTTAGATTAGGACAACTTTTCTTAAATCTCGTTAAATGACATCCTGCACTTCTCAGCGTACTCACCCAACCCCGAGCAAAGAGCTGGCAGATAACCTGAAAACACCTGTGAGCCTGGATACATTTGCATCTGGGTGAGTGTCTTCTGCTGCCTTAACTTGACTAGACAAGAACTGCTCTGTTTGCTAATTACTTCTTTTATGTAAAACTTGCTGAGTAAACTTGACTCAATTTTATTCTCAAGCGTTTTTTTTTGTAAGAGTCATCATGAGTCATCCTGCATCCTGAAAGCTAGAGGTAAAGAACTGTTGACTGACATACTGATTTAGGCTGGAATCAATACTGGAATCCAAGTCTCACATGTACGGATTGATCTTAACTTTCAAATGTTAATTTTTAACAAATGAATTGACACAGAGGTTTACTGGTGATTTATCTGAGACCCTGAAAACAAAAGATTCACAACAACACCTCTTCCTATTATGTCCAGCCCTCTCTTATTTGGTTTTAACCTTTTACTTAATTTGTTCCTGTCTTTGCCTCTAAATCTGATTAGAAGCTTTATTTTGAACTATTCTTGTATTTACCTTCGACGTATTGTCAGGTGTCTGTGCCTCTGAATTGATTTTAATGTTTGATAATACTTTACCTATTCTTGTGTTTATATATGATGTACTGTAAGGTGTCTCTGGCTCTGTATCTTATTATAACCTGAGTTTACTTTGGAATTTTGTTTATTTACATAACATGAATTGATGGATGTACCTTTGAATGGATTTTAACATTTGGTTTCACTTTGATTATCTTGTGTTTCTAAATGCTGCACTGTCCTTGGATGGTAAGAAGGATGAAGGCATGATGTAGAGTATGGTAATAGCTATTTTGATAATATATTATGAGACAAATGGATTTCTTATTGGATGAGATGTTTCCTGTTCATTTGATACAAGATGAATTAAATATTGATTGACTATCTTTATCCTACACAGTAAATCAGCAACAGATGAGCACTCATAGATGAATATATCAAGGACAGACAGATAGACAGACAGACAGACAGATAGATACTTAAATAGACAGACAGACAGACAGACAGAAGAATAGAGAGACAGACGACACTTTGTGAAAGTGAAAGTACCAAGCACCCTTGATGACAGCATCTCCCATCACCATGCTGGCAACCTCCCACCAGTCTCCCCAGTGGGCAGCCACAGGTTCGGGGAGTTGAAGGGTGTTTCCAAACTGCAGTTAAACTAATCGTCCCTCCCCGTGCTGCCCCGTGGACCAGACGTGCTCTCATACACCCGTTATTACCACGTTATTTCTGGCTTCACGGAATCTGACAACTGCCTCGGTCCTGTCAGTGGGCCTACGCGAACCTAGCGGCTCCATCCACAGGGCGGGGAAGGGACAGGTGCTGGCTGTACTCACGTTGAAGGCAACATGGCTGTTCTCTTGCTGTGACTGTTCCTAATGAAGGTGAAGTTCGCGGCGGTGGCGGCTGTACGCGCCGTGTCGTGCTGTTGGCGGAGCTGCTGTGGACGTACCGTGTGTTAGCAGCGAGGGAGTGTAGCCGCGGGTCCAGCTGGGTTGGAGGGACGGTGAGTGAGCGGCTCCTCTGGGATTCACTCCCCGCGTCTGTCCTCCGTGACGAGCCGTATACACACACGCGCACACACACGCGCGCACACACACAACACACACTCCTCCTTTCTCGTCTCCGCCCTGACACCAGTCCGGAGCCGCTGTGAGTCTCTGCGGCCTCACCCCAGCCCCCCCCCCACGGTGCCCCCGCCGGGTGTAGCCGACCGGACCGCTCCGCCCTGTTAACCCCCCCTCCGCGTCCAGCTCTTCAACAGCTGCACGTCCTACTCACCATCCGCCGGGAGGGGAATAGAGCCACTTTCTGGAACATGTCTGGTGACGTCACAAGTCCCCCCCCCCCAGCTGTCCGGCTGTTGCTGTGAGATATATAAATAATAACGATTCAGTGGCTTCTTGGTTTCACATTCAAAATGAAAGTTGTTAACGGATAAATACATTTGAACTGAACTGAATTGAATGGCCAAATGTTTTGGGGTCGATGACAAATAAAGCTTCGCAAAAAGATATTTTGAAAAACTTGTCTTTTCAATATAGATATAACACATATTTTGAGTCCAGAACAATGTAATTAAACACGTTTTCCGCTTAAATTACTTTGGAATTTTTCTTTCCAATGGGATTTTAAAAATATCTCACTGAAAATGAGGATTTCATTTCAATTCATTTTCATTGAAGTTACCTCTTAAATAGGTTCACGCAGTTTCGCCAACTGACATTTGGGGGGTTAGAGAAGCCCAAAATATTATTATCTAAATGTACTACAATTGTGTCTAAATAAATAGATTTTATAAAATAAAGCAATACATGTCAAGAATGGATACAACTATTTTTAAAAGGAAATAATGCACTTGGACATGACCCCATTGACCCATTAAACTTGTCACTGAGAGCAAGTCTTACATTTTTACCAGAGACATGTTAGTTGACCATGAGTCATCAGGGGATTCACTGGTCAGGGTCACATGATGAGCTCATGATGTACAGTCATAGTTATTTGGACCCTTCACTGGTGTCAAACCTGGAAATATACTATGTGGTCACATTATTACCATCTGGTGGTGGGGTATAGCTACAGCAGGAAGAAAGTCGGCCCAGCCCATTGTGCACTTTGGCATCATTATCAACAGGGCAGGAAATGTGCACAGGCAGATACATTGTAATGTCCCTTATAATAAATGGGAGGTGCACATGAATCGAATCATGAAATCCAACCAATTAATTTAAGTATTTATTTGTGGAGTACTAATAATTGTATTGTCTACAAGTCTTTGTAAATGCTGAAAGAGTTCAAGAATGATCACCATTGAAAAGGTTCGGGAAAGCTTTTTATTGATATTACTGACATTTCAAAACCACACGTTATCAGGAAGTTGTTGGGAATGTGTTACATTCATGCTAACTTTTGGAATGCGTGATAATGTTTGGCTCTTTAGTACTCCTCTCCTTCTTCATCCTCGTCTCCCAAGCTGTCAGTGCCCACCTCTTCATAATCCTTCTCCAGGGCAGCCATGTCTTCTCTGGCCTCTGAGAACTCCCCCTCTTCCATTCCCTCCCCAACATACCAGTGGACAAAGGCCCTCTTGGCGTACATGAGGTCAAACTTGTGGTCGAGACGGGCCCAGGCCTCGGCGATGGCGGTGGTGTTGCTCAGCATGCACACAGCCCTCTGCACCTTGGCCAGGTCTCCACCAGGAACCGCAGTTGGAGGCTGATAGTTGATGCCAACCTTGAAGCCTGTGGGGCACCAGTCCACAAACTGGATGGTGCGTTTGGTCTTGATGGCTGCGATGGCAGAGTTGACGTCTTTGGGCACCACATCACCACGATACAGCAGACAGCAGGCCATGTATTTACCATGACGGGGATCACACTTCACCATCTGATTGGCTGGCTCAAAGCAGGCGTTGGTGATGTCGGCGACTGACAGCTGCTCATGGTAAGCTTTCTCAGCGGAGATGACGGGGGCGTAGGTGGCCAGGGGGAAGTGGATACGAGGGTATGGCACCAAGTTGGTCTGGAACTCTGTCAGGTCAACATTCAGGGCTCCGTCAAAACGAAGTGAGGCTGTGATTGAAGACACAATCTGGCCGATGAGCCGGTTGAGGTTGGTGTAGGACGGCCTCTCGATGTCAAGGTTCCTGCGGCAGATGTCGTAGATGGCCTCGTTGTCCACCATGAAGGCACAGTCGGAGTGCTCCAGGGTGGTGTGAGTGGTCAAGATGGAGTTGTAAGGCTCCACCACTGCAGTGGAAATCTGGGGGGCTGGGTAGACGGCAAACTCAAGCTTAGACTTTTTGCCAAAGTCAACAGAGAGTCTCTCCATCAGAAGGGAGGTGAAACCTGAGCCAGTGCCTCCTCCAAAGCTGTGGAAGATTAGAAATCCTTGCAGACCAGTGCACTGATCAGCCTGAAATGAAAATTCACTTTGATATATTAAAATTGCATGAGGGCTACATCATCAATACTACTGTATAAAATCAGAAATTGACAATTCATCACTCTGACTATCTTATCTATTATAATCCTTCGTGGAAAGGTTAAAATCTCATTAAATGCAAAAACTAATGTCTCAAAGCATTCACCAGTTTACGAGTCCGGTCCAGAACCAGGTCAATGATCTCCTTGCCGATGGTGTAATGCCCTCGAGCATAGTTATTGGCAGCGTCCTCCTTTCCTGTAATCAGCTGCTCAGGGTGGAACAGTTGACGGTAGGTTCCTGTACGCACCTCATCTGTAAAAAGGACAATTAAAGATGAGAGTAAGAAATAATGTCCCTATGTGAAGAATGCACTTAAATAACATTTGCTCAGATAGTGTAGTTAAATATAAGGGAAAATAACATCTGTAACATGTTTTACCATAAAAATGACTAAAATTCAATTATCCAAGTAAATTTCATGTGGACAAGTTTAAATCAAACAAACAATGATGTGGATAATACTGACCAATGACAGTTGGTTCCAGGTCGACAAAGATCGCTCTAGGAACGTGCTTTCCTGCTCCCGTTTCACTGAAGAAGGTGTTGAAGGAGTCATCTCCTCCTCCAATAGTCTTGTCAGAGGGCATCTGTCCATCAGGCTGGATCCCATGTTCAAGGCAGTACAACTCCCAACATGCATTTCCCATCTGGGCCCCGGCTTGGCCGACATGCATAGAAATACACTCACGCTGATGGAAAGAAGGGGGATGAAGGTTGTTATTAAACATACTTTTCCTATCCAGATGTAAAAGTGTTACTGTACGTATGTGCAGTAGGAGTACTGCCTGTCTCCAACAGTGATAACTTATAACTTTATCAGGATTGAAAAGTAGATCCACAAATGAAAACTTATACATAGTGCACCAAAACATAGAGCATCGTTTATATTCCCCTATAAACAATGGTGTCACTGTTCATTGTTTGAACTTCATGTCTTATAACAGTCTTTTGTCTGCTCCCAGACCTCTCTCCACCGAGGAAGCCTCTCAGTTGACAAAGACACTTTGACTGCTCATCATTGTCTGTATGTTTGTTAAAGCCTACACAGGCACGGCAGCATTAGAGTTACAGTAAGACACATAGCTACACAGATGAAATGCAGCTTTGGTTGTATTTGTAGGGTTACGGTTTATATACATACATGTATATATGGAACATATAAAGTAAGTCAGTATGTGTATATGACAGCATGTCAATGACTCAAGAAAACCTTCCCCCACTTCTCCATCCTGTATGTCCTCCCTGTCCTCACTCCTCCCTTTTGTGCCTCTCTCCTCCCCGATCCTGTCCAGCTGCATAGATCTATAACTGTCAGGGATATCTCTCTCTCTCTCTCTCTCTCTCTCTCTCTCTCTCTCTCTCTCTCTCTCCTCCTCCTCCTCCTCCTCCTCCTCCTCCTCCTCCATCTTCTCCTCTCTCTCAAACCCAAAACTCCTAACAGCTGCAAAATGCTCTCTCTCTCTCTCTCTCTCTCTCTCTCTCTCTCTCTCTCTCTCTCTCTCTCTCTCTCTCTCTCTCTCTCTCTCTCTCCTCCTCCTCCTCCTCCCCCTCCTCCGTCTCCTCCTCTCTCTCAAACAAAAACTCCTAACAGCTGCAAAATGGCTGCCAAGTAACTCATACTGCATTGGCCAGACCACTCCTATTTTCTCTCCTTCCTATCCATCCCCCTACTGCCACGATTACCCCGGTCACTCCCTGGCAGCCACAAAAACTCCTTAATTCCTCACAAACACACAATTGCAATCCCCCTTACTTTTTCTCTTGGGTTACATTTTTCTTGTTTTACAATTATCTTTAATATATCAAACAAGTATAAATGTGTCCGAGCAGTCAAACTCTTAAAGTGTCTGTGGTCTGACCCAGACTGTTGAGTTTGATTCCCTAAATTCAGCTCAAACAACCACAGTCATCTGAAAGGATAAAACTGCTTTTCTCTCAGTAACCTTCAACTCCACAGCAAGAGGCCTTGTGTGTCTAACACAGACCTACTTGTGTAATCCATCTAATGCTGAGAAGCAGAGACCAGGGGAGGATGAAGTTAAGAGGGTGAATGCAGTCTCAAGGCTACGTCACCGGCCGAGCAGTTACTCACCATTGTGTCTGTTTGTCCTGCGACTGACGTTGAGGATTCAGACTCAGGGAAGAAGTGTGGAGGAGAGGGAGAGTCAGGGTTTATATAGGCAAGGATGTGGAGGGGGCAGGCAGGAAACCACAGCAGGCAGCTGCACAGCTCATTGGCGGAAGGGAGCAGCACTTAAAAAAAAAAAAATAGGTGGGAAGTCCCTTTGACTGTGTCATGCTATCCACCCTTACTTTTATCTTCTTTGTCTTTCAGTTGGAGATTAGAGGCCTATGTGTAAAAACCTGCCCTCTGCCCTGTTTTCTCAATTTGTGCGTGTTTGTAAGTGAAAGAGACTGTGATCATCTATTATGAGGAATAGTTCAGTTTGTTTATTCACATCCAAAGCTTCAATGCATTTTTATTCGAGGGAACTGACCAAGAACGTGTAAAAGGTCTCCTCCGAATAATTCTCAACATACAGTATCTCCATGTGACACAGACTGGGTGCTAAAAGAGTGATTATCCTAATCTTATACATGCATCTGCACCCACACACGCATCAGCAGAGCCCACCCTCTGTCTGTATTTAATAGTTAAATGAGGAATAAAACACGATGGAGCCTTCATGTAAGATCTTTATTGTTGATCGTCAAATGCGAAAGATACATTTTTTAATGGTGGGATAAGAAAATGGTGATCTGGAGGAACAGTTAAAACAGTTCATTCAAAATACACAAGAGAAAAAAAAAATTCTGAGGAATGTCAAGGCCAGTTTTCTATTTCTCGTTTGTACAACTTTTCAGCAGCGCTCTCAGGATCACAGAGATATTACTCACACAGTAACTGGGATCCTATTGTTCCTGCAGGCCCCTCTCTGGGTATGAGCTACACAAACAACACCAGTCAGTGAGTTAGTCAGTTATTCTCTGTCTCTTGCTCTCACAAAGTCACAGCTGAATAGCATAAAGAGACTGACGCTCTTTCATAACTTACATTCCACATGTAGAGGGATAGTGGGGGGAGGTGCACAAATGGGAGGGTTTGGTCTAAGTCTCTCATTGTGAAACTGCAGTAATAAAAAGGCCCGAAACAAGATATGTCAGATTTTATTTTAATACGCTTTGTCAGCACAGTACCATGAGAAACAATTCTATTAAATGTAATACTTGTGTTTACACCCTTTCACCGATATTAAGACGTTTAGATAATATTTTGGATAGGGTTTGTCAGGAGAATAAGAGAGATAAGGAGAATGGGTATCACAGAATCGTATGATTGGCTAATATTAGGGATTTATCAACAGGTTTGACTTGACTACAAACACCAAGTGACCAATTTTGAAAATAGGTATATACTGTAAATCAATCTACTTTGGCAAAGGTCAATATTCTTCTCCATCATCCTCCTCTGCCATGTCATCAGCACCCACCTCTTCATAATCCTTCTCCAGGGCAGCCAGGTCTTCTCTGGCCTCTGAGAACTCCCCCTCTTCCATTCCCTCCCCAACATACCAGTGGACAAAGGCCCTCTTGGCGTACATGAGGTCAAACTTGTGGTCGAGACGGGCCCAGGCCTCGGCGATGGCGGTGGTGTTGCTCAGCATGCACACGGCCCTCTGCACCTTGGCCAGGTCTCCACCAGGAACCGCAGTCGGAGGCTGATAGTTGATGCCAACCTTGAAGCCTGTGGGGCACCAGTCCACAAACTGGATGCTGCTTTTGGTCTTGATGGCTGCGATGGCAGAGTTGACGTCTTTGGGCACCACATCACCACGATACAGCAGACAGCAGGCCATGTATTTACCATGACGGGGATCACACTTCACCATCTGATTGGCTGGCTCAAAGCAGGTGTTGGTGATGTCGGCGACTGACAGCTGCTCATGGTAAGCTTTCTCAGCGGAGATGACGGGGGCGTAGGTGGCCAGGGGGAAGTGGATACGAGGGTATGGCACCAAGTTGGTCTGGAACTCTGTCAGGTCAACGTTCAGGGCTCCGTCAAAACGGAGTGAGGCTGTGATTGAAGACACAATCTGGCTGATGAGCCGGTTGAGGTTGGTGTAGGACGGACGCTCAATATCGAGGTTCCTGCGGCAGATGTCGTAGATGGCCTCGTTGTCCACCATGAAGGCACAGTCGGAGTGCTCCAGGGTGGTGTGAGTGGTCAAGATGGAGTTGTAAGGCTCCACCACTGCTGTGGAAATCTGGGGGGCTGGGTAGACGGCAAACTCAAGCTTAGACTTTTTGCCATAATCAACAGAAAGTCTTTCCATCAGCAGGGAGGTGAAACCTGAGCCAGTGCCTCCCCCAAAGCTGTGGAAGATTAGAAATCCTTGCAGACCAGTGCACTGATCAGCCTGAAAGGAAAATTGGTTTTGGTTAATTAAAATTGCATGAGGGCTACATAATCTATACGAATGTATAAAATCAGTGTGTAAATTTGGTAGTTCCCCTTTTCTTTCTTTCTTTTCTATGAAAACTAAGGCCAAGGCAAAATTGCTTTTGACAGATGTCAACCTCTTGTGAATTGTTAAACCTCACCAGTTTACGAGTCCGGTCCAGGACCAGGTCAATGATCTCCTTGCCGATGGTGTAATGCCCTCGAGCATAGTTATTGGCAGCATCCTCTTTTCCTGTAATCAGCTGCTCAGGGTGGAATAGCTGACGGTAGGTTCCTGAGCGCACCTCATCTAGACAAGAAAGGAATTACATGCCAATCAATTTACTGAATGATTAATCCCATACTTGAATTACCCTTCTCAGTTTTATGTTGAGAACTTTCCACATTGAACAAAGGAATCTTTGTAATGTTTTTTATAATGAAGAGACGATTAGCATTTGCTATTCTTCATAGATGTTTACTTCTTAAATGAAACATTGGTGTTTTATTTCCAGTCAAAATTTTGAAAGAAAATGTAACTAAATAATTGCATTGAAACATTCAATCTATGTAAGACATCATCAGCTATTTATTTAAATGGCACTGACCGATGACAGTAGGTTCCAGGTCGACAAAGATCGCTCTGGGAACGTGCTTTCCTGCCCCAGTCTCACTGAAAAAGGTGTTGAAGGAATCATCTCCTCCTCCAATTGTTTTGTCAGAGGGCTTCTGTCCATCTGGCTGGATTCCATGTTCCAAGCAATACAGCTCCCAGCATGCATTGCCGATCTGAGCCCCAGCTTGGCCCACATGAATTGAGATACATTCGCGCTGTAGAGAGTGACCAATACTGTTCGGTTAACACAAGTATCCATTTACGTTCTACATTTCTGCTTCACAAAATCTTTTAAAACTACTTACTATATTCTACTTTGTCTGTTATGGACAGATGCAAATTAAAACATCTGATCCATTTCATCTAATTGCTCAATATCCCACACTTTAGTTTGGACCCAATATTTCATCTATATTCAAAGTTAAACATAAGTTTTGCCCTGTCCAACTATATCTTACCATGGTTTATTTCTCCTCTCCAATGTCCAGGTATCGGGAGGAAGATGTTTCACTAAAGGCAGCGTTGTGACTCAGTGCTTATATACCTGCAGCTTAAGGTGAAAAGTGATTTGATCTGAGCTGTAATCAGAGAACCTACTGATGAGGCCAGGATAAGATCATCCGCTTGAGTGACATAGATACAATGCAAAAGGAGGTCACCACCCAGATCATTGTGCGAGTGTGTGAGTGTTTTGTTCAGGTGTGTATGTGCACATCGGATTTTTCCCACAAGAAGGGAAGGTAACTTAATGTAGTTCTGCATGGCAGGTTCTAATGCCTGACTTTATGTTGTAGTTTATGATGGGATAAGAAACACCTATCGTTTTGCAGTTGCCTAACTGTGTCCCAGTCGAAGAACTGGGTACTGATTTGGAAAAAAGTTGAGTTGAGGTACGGTGAAATTCAGTTTGCAGCAATAACCTATTGATACAATGACATGGCTCGAAGGCAGAACGCTAAACTCAAACAAGTCAAACCACTTTCCAGCAGACATCCGCTGTGATATAAGAGTTTCAACCGCACAGGATAGTTTATTCAGTAAGATCAGTAAAAAGGCTTCACACAAAAACGATGCACGACTTCCTCCTTGCTATAACCATCTTTACCTATCACAACATGCAGAGATATTTTCACCCCAAAATACAACAAGAAGTTATAATGAACGTCTATATTAACACTAAGATAGGAGGCTAAGAGTGATCCCACATTGTCAACTGCACAGCTATTCATTATGAGGCTTGTTTCTCTCCTGAGGCTGTGACGCTCATCAGTAACAAACATGGTAACTGATGTCAGTTTTATATTCTTTCAGCACTAAGCTCAAAAAGCATTGTAATTTAAATTATATGCAATTTTATGACAAAGTTATATATTTTCGTTTCATATTGGTGCTTTACATCAGTACTTGCAATATGTCTTGTTATGTAATAGAAAAGATGTGATGGTTTATGATAAAAAGCAATCATGCGTTCATTTTATAAACTGTAAACTGCAATATATAGAGCAGGTCTATATGCTGAAATATCAATGGGAAAACACACACCTTGCTGTTGTTGTCTTTTGTGTGTAAACACTTTTTAGGTGTTGCCTGACTCATATAAAGGTCTGACCCACTTTCATTGTTTGAGTATTTGAAGGTCCCCAGTCCCTCACAATGAAACCTTTTCACAAATGGCTCATGAGAAAGAAAGAAAGAAAGAAAGAAACTGAGGTAAAGAAACTCACAAGAGTTATATTATTAACAATACAATTAACAATATGATATTTGCAATTTTATTAAAAAAGCTACCATGTATGGTTTATACCACTAGAAATTTTAAAAAGTGTTCACTTCACACAGAAAGCAGGAGAGCTGAAGGTGGACATAAATACTAAAGCACTTTGCAGGAGCCACTGCAGTGACTCCTTCTCACAAGACTCTCACAGTGTCTGTCTCACTTGGTAACTCTGGTAAAGCAACTACGACCTCTAGCTTTCAAAAAGTTAAAGTGACAGCAACATACTCACTGATACTGCAGTCTGAGTCTGGATTGGTTTACAGGATGTCTGTCCCTCCCACCACCCACCCACAAGGAAATGGACTGCATAGGCGTTGCCCCGACCACATGCTTGACTTGCAATTTGTAATTTCAGCTGAAGCAGGCCTTTGGGTCTGGGCATAAATAAGAGAAGAGGTTTCTAGAAAGAGATTGGATTGGATTGGATTTCCCATGCATAGTAACATTGATGGGATTGACTTTAAAATCAATACAAGGCAGTAAAATGTGTAGAATAACGCACTGACAAATAGCAAGGGTGTATATGGACTACATTAATAAATAAATTATAAATAAAAGATTATGTATTTCTCTACCATTAACCTACTGATAGTGCAGGAATACTTAAAATCAAAATTATCATCATGTGTATACTGCTGCATATAAAAAAATAACAGAATGTGTGGGTATAATGCAACTAATGATTTAGATTTATTTTTTAAATGAGAGAGAGGTTAATATATGTATAATAATAACAATAATAATAATCAATGGGCCATATATGGATGACATGACACACTGAAAAGTGTTTTCTGGAATCAAAAACTTCACCTACCCCTCCATCAGCATAGTGGTGAGTAGATAATGAGTGCATTTTCATTTTTGGGTGACTCATCCCTTTAAAGCAGTGATCACCAACCTTTTCGAGCCCAAGATCCCTTTTTAATTCCAAACGTAAGCCGAGAGCTACCACCCTGATATCTTCCAAAACATCCACTTAGGAGGGTCATATTTATTAGTTTTTGCAAATTCTGTTAAAGGCTGAATGTACAAGAAATAAATATACACAAAGAAGGGCAGTTGTGCAACTGTTTCTATTCAATGCACAATACTCAAATTAATATCAATTCATATTTACAATGCAAAATATGTAGCTTCTCAGTTCCACAACATGTTCTGCAGAGGAACTGCTACTGCAGCACAATGTTTTTACATATAGGCTTTAATTTGAATATGGCCACAAATATGATGAAAGAAGTCCCTTGTACTCAAATAAATACAAGTACTACACAGTATGAAGCCGTGCATCTTCCGCTCCTGTAAATATTTCACAATAAAAAAAAACTTTTAAACAAGGGAATGGATTCCATCAACAGAAACGCTGGAGTGCTTTTATTTTGAAAAGGCATACAGAAAGTGTTGCAACCATTTGTTTGTGACATAAATTCATCAGATAAACATTAAAACTCAGGTGAAAGATCATCTTCTCTGTTTATTCTGCTAACACTTTCCGCACCCGTTTCAAAGTAAAAGCACTCCAGCGTTTCACCTTCTGAATCCATTTGTTCCAACGGGGCTTAGATTGTTATCGACAGACCGAAAGATGCGCATCTTCCTACCGTAGAGTCCTGACATTTACTTTAGTACATAAACCAACTTGTTCTTGAAGGAAATGCAGGAGATAAACCTGCAAAGGTCATAACAACTCAAAAGGTGTTTAGTTTGTCCTGTTTTGACGACTGTAAAAAACATGGCAGCCTCCGTGGACCCACTCCCAGATGTAAATATAGAGTATATAAGTATAAATGGCCCATTCTAGGGTAAGGAAAACAACAATTTGTACAATGTAGATGAAACACACTATTGAAAACATCACAAGGATTATTTTATATTCAATTTCTGCCAATAGATCCCTTTCACTTAAATCTTACACACTGGCCCTTTAAGCCTCTTTTTAAGTAACCTATATTTTCTGGATAGGGTCCCTCTGCTGTAAATTGACCCATAACATAAATATCTTTAAATTAGCATGTATACATTAGACTTAAGACCTAAGACAGCCATTTTTTAAACTGTTGTGTTTGGATGCCTCTGAATGCTTGAAAAACAGAAAAGCAAAGCTACAAGCAACACTTATTACAATAAGATGTATCCGCTGCTGTTTTTATGAGAAAGTTAGTGCTAGCATTAGCTGGGAGAGCGGAGCCATATTCAGATATATACAGTGACGTCATGACGTGGCTCTTTGAACGACACTGGCCTGTGGAAAAGCAACTGCGAACCAGCCCTAGCACCAGCCCGGAACTGGAACCTGGCTCGCGTTGGTGGAAAAGGGATATTGGACAAACTGCATGCAGAGCTGCCAGAAACAGTATACGAGCTATATAATAATATGTAATTCCGTAATAGTTCAAAGTTTCATAGTGCTTTTTTGCTTGTCTTCATAGCATAACAGTTTTATTATTATTATTCATCGGCCAGTTTACCATTCTGTTTATTGGGGGGGGACAATTTGACCATATTCAAACATTGGGGGTACGTGACTATTATCACTACTGCCCTGCTTTAATAAAACCTTTACCCACTCCTGTCTCTCTGTGTCCTCATGCGCTTTGGATTCAACTCCACTGCTTAGAATGAAAAAAAACAAAAAACCTGTATGTGTGCCACGGCCTGCGCGCTCACCGTGCGCGCCCCCGTCAGGTGGATGGCAGGTGGGCGTGGTCTGCAGAGTCATATAGTTTAAACTGCTCCTCACAGCAGCAGCAGGCATTACTCAGTCTCTCCGACCTCATAGACGGCCGAAGCGAGAGGACGCAGACACAACTCCAGACCCGCAGCAGGACTTTAGACCGACAACAGCAACAATGGTGAGTATGACTTGCAAAAAAGAAGTTTCCGCTGCAAAGTTGGATTCTTGCGCGTAGAAAGGTCCCTTGGGGCCATGTTGTTTAGGGTGTGCGACAGAGACCGGATTTGCATGCGCGGGGGATAATGCGCCACACCGAGGGGGTGACGCAGCAGCAGCAGACCCAGACCCAGACCCCTGTGACAGAAATAGACCCCCTGCCTGTCAGTGTCTCTCAGTAAGAGCTGAGCTCGCTGTTAGTCTGGGTTAGCAGGTGCTGGTGGCTCGTCTACATTTACAACACATCAGCACAGAGAGAGAAAACTCGATGATGTGCTGTCAACTCAATGACAGTTTGCAGATAATGCATCAGAGCAGTGCTTGATTGTGACAAACGGCAGTTTAGAGGAGTCTATGTGAAGCCTCATCTTTAAGGGCCAGACTGGGGTGAGGTGTGTGTGTGTGTGTGTGGAATTTAGGTGTGTCTCGTACAATGAAAAGAGTGAATTGACAAAACAGGAAATATGTTTCCCTCCAAAATCAAACAGATACGATGCTTCAAATCAGTTTGAAGGGAAAAAAAACGAGAAGTGAAATGAAGGTACACGAAGGTTCCGGGCTTTCAGCAAATGGGATTGTTATTTATAGCAAAATGGGACAAGTGAAGTTGATCTCAAGTAACCTTTGACTTATACCATGCTAACTCTAATGTTACACACTCACACTTGTCTCTCTAAAGTTGTGAGGACACTCATTGGCATAATGCAGTCACTATAGCCCCTTACCCTTACCTTAACCGTCTCAACTAAATGCCTAACCCTAAAACCAAGTCTTAACCCTCGAAACAGGCAATTTAATTTGTGAGGAACAGTCAAAATGTCCTCACAATGATGGTATAGTACCAAGATTGGCCCTTAGATAGACATGCCCACACACACACACACACTTGTCTCTCTAAAGTTGCGAGGACACTCATTGGCATAATGCATTCCCTAACCCCTTACCCTAACCTTAACCATCACAACTAAATGCCTAATCCTGACCCTAAACCTAATTCCAACCTTAACCCTAAAAGTCTTTACCCTCAAACAACCTTTTTGAATTTGTGAGGACCAGTCAAAATGTCCTCACAAATTCAAAATGTCCTCACACCACCATCCTCTTCTGTTTGCGCAGTGTAGTGTAAACACAGCTCGTTAGCTGTTACTGGTACTGCCTAACTGGAGTATTTGTGTACAGAGTAAACTACGACAGTATTCCTGCCTTCATCAAATAGTCCTGATGCATAAAGTCTCGTTTCTGTATCGTTCACACGGCGCACCCACTTTGCGTGCAAGGGTATAATCATGATGCCAGTGCGTGTGCAGGAGTGCAAATTTATCTTCAGTAGGATGCAAAACAAACCTGTTATGAAAAACAGGGGCTTACCTCCAGTGTGCTAGGAAATGTCAGTTACTGCATATTGTGTGCGTATGTGGCTCTAGCCAAATTTTACGCATCGATGGAGCCCGGAGATGACTGTGCACAAATCCTTCCCTTGAGAAGGTCTGCCAAAAATGGGATAAACCGTAGTGACCCTCGAAGAAGACTCTCAAACTGCTAAATGGTCCTTAAAGCTCTTTTCGGAAATGACAAACTTTAAGAACAATTTACGAAATTCAACTACGTAAAAAGCCGTTCGTCAGAAGTGATTTAAAACACAGCGACTTTTCAAATCCCATGAATAGTCTATCTTTTTCAGAATAATAGATATAATGTAAGTATGACACAAAGTGAGCAAAATGTGAAGGGGTCTGATTATTTTCTGAAGTGGCTGTATAATAAACCACGAAATATGTTTCAGTTTTGGCTTGGACAAGAGTCTGTTAAACTATTTTCTATCCTCGCCTTGTCTTTATGACACATTCTCTCTGTGTTCCTGTTACAGAGGCTGACAGTGATGATGAGCTATTAAGGGATCTCTGTCCCCGTGTTTGCTGACCTGAAAAAAGCTTTTAACAAATGAATTGCTCTCCTTTTCTCCACCATCATTAACCTTTCCTGTCTCTCGCTCCATCTCTGACCAGATGCAGAGCATTTATTTTCGTCAGTTTTAATCACTGACAAAACAGGAATCTCAAGTCCGTGGGGTTGATCCTCGTACACCTCCTCGATGTCGTCATACGCAGACGCACCCTAGACAGGTTTTAGGGGAGAGAAAAACTTCTTTGTCTTTGAGATCAGCCCTGCCTTTATTCTAACTTACTCATAGTGATACAAAAAAAAATGTCATATAACATAAAATTGTTTTGACAGAAACATATCTTCAGCCTATCTAATTATCTCCAACGTTACTTAACATTTTAAAAAGAAAAGAATTGTAAATCTGCCAGTGACCCGCTATTTTAGTGGCCTGCCTCAACAGTCAGCCGGAGAGGTGTCCGGTTAGCACGAGCAACCTAAAATAGCTGCTGCAATGAGCTCTGCTAACCCAGTCTGGCTTAGGCAGGATAACCGTCTCTTTGAATATGTTTTGCGATGAAGAGTTGGATACTTGACCTGAAGCACTAGTTTGAGGAAAGCCCAGTATATGTTTTTATTCAGGTCAACTTTATATGATAAATCTTAAACGTTCAGTTATTCTCTGACCTCAACCTCCATTTTTGTTCGTGAGACTCTGTCACACTAATTCCAGTGACAGCTGCAGCACATGTGATGATTTCCCCCCAAACGCATTTGCTTCCACCTAGTGGCTGTGTTTGTAGCTCACTCCTTCCCACAACAGTTGCTTTTTATGTGTTAAATCTGATTATATCTGATAAAACTTGTTAACATTTTGCCATTCATAGCAAATCCCCCTTTAAAGCGCTAGAAAAGAACAGCAAACATTAGTTCCCAGTGTTCAGTCTTTTTAACCCTCTCCTCTTCTTCTTCTCCTCCAGCGTGAATGCATCTCTGTGCACGTGGGCCAGTGTGGCGTCCAGATGGGGAACACCTGCTGGGAGCTCTACTGTCTGGAGCACGGCATCCAGCCGGACGGCCGCATGCCGAGCAACAAGGCGGTGGGAGGTCACGACGACTCCTTCACCACCTTCTTCAGCGAGACAGGGTCTGGGAAGTTCGTCCCCAGAGCGATCTTCGTTGACCTGGAGCCCACCGTCATTGGTCGGTAATGATTTGGAGTAAAACATTGTTTTGTCTTTAGGTATCAGGAAAGATTTCTTAGGATGATGGGATCATCTTTTGTGGCTCAATGGGGTTACTGTGTTGTATCACCATTGCAATATGTCGATTTTGAGTTAAAATCATCCTAATTAATCCATTTATCTAATTATCTATCGGAAATTGTCAGTAGCCTTCACAACATATAGGACCCTAAAACTCATCTCACTTATTTTTGAAATTAAGTGTTTGAAGCCAGTATATACTTAAGGCTGAATGTTTTGTATTTTCCTGGACTCATCGGCCCTAATTGTCAATCAGGAAAGCAGATGCCACAATCTAAGTGCTAATGTGTTTTAAAGACGATGCAGTTAACAGTACTTATCAGCATAACACAAACTATTTCGACTGAAGTAAATTAACAATACATTTTCCACATGTTCCCTTTTCATGCCTTACTAGCTTGGTGGAATGCTTTCTGCACTAATAGCACTTGAATATGTTTTTTCAACTCTGGCTTTTGCCTTGAATTTTTCCAGATGAGGTGCGCACAGGATCGTACCGCCAGCTCTTCCACCCCGAGCAGCTGATCTCTGGAAAGGAAGATGCCGCCAATAACTATGCTCGTGGACACTACACCATCGGCAAGGAGATCATTGACTCTGTCATAGACAGGATCCGTAAACTGGTAAGGCACTTTATGGGTAGCTGCCATGTTTTTTCTTTTAAATTCACATTCACATTCAACACTGTTTTCTTTTCTTTTTCACTTTAACAAGGATTCATACATTTAACCCCTCATTTCATGGCTTCATGGCTCAAGGGTTGCAGTTAGGGGCTGATCGCTGGGTATAGACTTGAAATGAGTGCGCACTCTGGTTCCATATGCATTTTATTTTGGTTAAGGCACAAAATATAAACACCCTCTAAATAAATCTTGTTCGAAAACAACCCTGTAAAACCTGTTTTGTTTTCTGAAGAGCTGGCAGAGTTTTCCAAATTTTCCAAAAACTTTGATTTCTCAGCCTCTGAAGCCAATAGAGATGAAAAACATTTCATAGCTTTCATTGTAAATCATTGCATTTCTCATAAAGCTCATGAACATTTAAAAAAAAACATAAGACCCCTCCAGGTCAGCAGAAACAAGTATTTCAGTGACATATGTTGAAATCCATTAAAGAAAGCTTGCACAGGTCTTAACCGGCTCTAAAGGTAGAAACATGCAAACATTGCACCCAGTCTTAAAGGTATATACACACGCATGTTGCATCAGGTCCAAGCGCGTTAAGGCAGGTGATCTTTCAGGCCTTCTCATAGAAGCCCTGAGGACCGAAACGTCATTCAAAACGCCATAATCACAAACATCATTGAAAGAGCTTACGCTTGTTTATAACTTGTATGAAGCCGTCTCAGTGTCTTGTTATTCACGTGTTTGAAATCACCTTTGTGTCTGTAGGCTGATCAGTGCACCGGTCTCCAAGGCTTCCTGGTCTTCCACTCATTTGGAGGAGGCACTGGCTCAGGTTTCACCTCCCTTCTGATGGAGAGACTCTCTGTTGACTTTGGCAAAAAGTCTAAGCTTGAGTTTGCCGTCTACCCAGCCCCCCAGATTTCCACTGCAGTGGTGGAGCCTTACAACTCCATCTTGACCACTCACACCACCCTGGAGCACTCCGACTGCGCCTTCATGGTGGACAACGAGGCCATCTACGACATCTGCCGCAGGAACCTCGATATTGAGCGCCCGTCCTACACCAACCTCAACCGGCTCATCAGCCAGATTGTGTCTTCAATCACAGCCTCACTCCGTTTTGACGGAGCCCTGAACGTTGACCTGACAGAGTTCCAGACCAACTTGGTGCCATACCCTCGTATCCACTTCCCCCTGGCCACCTACGCCCCCGTCATCTCCGCTGAGAAAGCTCACCATGAGCAGCTGTCAGTTAGTGAGATCACCAACGCCTGCTTTGAGCCAGCCAATCAGATGGTGAAGTGTGATCCCCGTCATGGTAAATACATGGCCTGCTGTCTGCTGTATCGTGGTGATGTGGTGCCCAAAGACGTCAACTCTGCCATCGCAGCCATCAAGACCAAACGCAGCATCCAGTTTGTGGACTGGTGCCCCACAGGCTTCAAGGTTGGCATCAACTATCAGCCTCCGACTGTGGTTCCTGGTGGAGACCTGGCCAAGGTGCAGAGGGCCGTGTGCATGCTGAGCAACACCACCGCCATCGCCGAGGCCTGGGCCCGTCTCGACCACAAGTTTGACCTCATGTACGCCAAGAGGGCCTTTGTCCACTGGTATGTTGGGGAGGGAATGGAAGAGGGGGAGTTCTCAGAGGCCAGAGAAGACATGGCTGCCCTGGAGAAGGATTATGAAGAGGTGGGCATCGACTCGTTTGACGATGATGAGGAAGGAGAGGAATATTAAACAGGCTCAGCTGCTTTGCCAAATACTTACATGGACAAATTGAGTTGTTGAAATGAATGTTATGTTGGTCCAAATTTAGAAGTATTTGGTTATTTACATTTTTTCACTGTAAAATCTGATTTCAGCCTAAATGTCTGAAGTGATATCTTCTTGTGCCATGAAATTATATATGTTATGTTTGGAATCTGTGCTGTTGCTCAGTTAATTTTACTCCCACATAGATTGCCTTCTGTTTGTTTTTTTATCGAACATTAAATTAATTTGAAAACTGATTCAGACTCAAATGATTTTGTTTTGAACTTAAGTTTTCCAACATGGAAAAAACGCCGAAACACCAACAGATGATTTTCTTTCTTGACTTTGTATTTAAAGAACGCACAAACTTTTGATCATTCTAAATATTCAAACTTATGTCAGAGACTTAACATAAGATAAACATAGATCCCATGCTGGAAAAATTCACTTGTTACAGCAGCAGATAGTCAAAAGGAAGGAGACGAGCAAGTAGTACAAATGAGAATAATAGGCAATAAATCTAAATGTTTTTATATATATACTCCTACTAAATAGAGATATGTACTTAATCTACACCTTTGACTTCCGACAGAATACTATGGTGGGAGAAAGTAGTAGAACAAATTACAAATTTTATGGTGGTGGTGAAAATCAAGGACCTGTGGAAACTAACTTTCCTTCTTTTAACCTCATGTAAACTGTGACAAAAGTTAATTTCCGACTGAAGAATTAAAAACAATTCTCCATATCTTTTAGCCTTTTAATGCTGTATTTCTAAGTATCTATGACTTTCTCTGAAATTAACACGCATTCATTTTTCTCATCAAAAACAGAAATCAACCTTGTAAAAAAGCAACACTGCATTTGAAATAGAGACACTATACTGATAATTTACATCAGGTGGAAGGTGGAATTGAGTTAGGAGAAAAATGTTTCAGACTCAACATGAACGTGATAATGTTACCATCTCAATGTGTATTGTAACAACAGGAGCAGCAGAGGCTGAGATGAAGGGACACTCATACAGAAGGTAGTACTAACACTAAAAGGACACAAGATGATGCTGTTCCTCAGGTAGGTGGTGCCATCTGTGGGCTGTGACGTCCACTTTCCCACATTTACCACTTCATGAGCATTTTGTTAAACAACTACTGAGGCTGTGCTTTTATTTTGTAAATGTTGTCTGGACACAAGCACAAAATAACAAGACTGATGTCCTCCACACATCTCACTGCAGTCACTAGAATCAGCATATAATACATTGTGTGTTATATGTTAAATGTTATATTCTGCACTTACTGTCAGCATCAGAGAAATTACAGCTGAGGAACATATTATTTAAGTAAAATAGGATAAAAGTTCATCACTTATTCATTTTGTGTTTCTGCTACTCTTTAAACTCGGTTACTGGGTTTCATCTGTTACTGGAGTTACAGTATTTAATCTCTTTGGTGTCTTTGTGATCAGAGCTGGGTAAATAACTGCTCATTCAACGTAAGTAAATCATAAGTTATTCACTTATTCTTGAAAATCTTTATCCTCAATAGATGTTTTTTTTTAAGTCAAATTTCACTTTGGACTTGTTTTTTGACTTACCACAAAAAACATAATTTTTCTGGGTCAGCTAGTATGAACAGGACACTACAGAGGTCATATCACTCTATAGTTCAACAGCATCATATGAAGTGACTGAGCACAGACGTGCATTTTCACTGATGGGCAAAATATTAGTGACAAGTTAAAATATTTAATATTTGAATAGCGATCGGTTTCATTTAATGTTTTGATCGTTGGTTTGGTTTTTGATACCTTTTATTGCCTTGACATGTTTGGGTTAAAGTTGTACAAATGTCATGGAGTCAGCTGACTGTTAAATAAATATAAATTAAAATATAGGATAAAAAAAACAAAGAAATAAACCCTACTGAAAAGAGTCACGTTATTATTTTTTGTTATATTTTACTTCACCTACCAAGACACATTTCATTCCATGTTAACAATCATATTGATGCAATTGTTGAAAAATAATATTTAATAAACGTGAGAAACCTCTTCATTTTGGGTTGCTAGGCAACCGTACAGACGCTTTTCACCCTCCCGGAAGTGCGTGGCTCTGAGGAAACATGGCGCACAGAGCAGTGTTACACGCACCAGTGATATGCGTCGTTTCAACCTGTTCTTTTAGCGCAGTGTGTTTGTTTGTTTTCGTAGCTTTTGCTGCTTTTGAGACGGTAAATACTGACAATGTGTTCAGTGCGGGCCACTCGGCTCCCGTAGCCGTCGCTGCCGCTAGGGATCTACGGTGAGTCTGCACACCTACTTGTTCTTGTTAGCTAGCCGTGCTAACGTCAAATTAGTGACAGTTGTTAGGTTTTAGTCAAATGTAATATTGGTTTGTATCGTAACTTTAGCGTCCGGTTACACATCTGTCATTTTAAGAGTCTCTTTGCCAAACTCGCCCGCTTGTACCGGACTCCATCCGCATAATGAGCGATTTAATGAATTTATGCGTATAAAACCCAATTTCGTCCAGTAGATCTTTACCCAAACATTACTTTTAAAACACTACCGAGTTCAAATGAAGTTCGGCTTACATGATCGGTATGATGATAGAATTATAGTCTCTTATTACTTGATGCCTCCCATATTACTGTGTGGATGTAGCCTTGATGGTATTACTATCTGACAGCTGCAACAATTTACACAACAAATTCTGTCAGCCCAGTTGCTTGTTTTCTAAGGATGTTCGTTGGAAATGAGTGGGGTAGTCATGAAGAAGAAATCGTGTGTGTATGGTGGCCCTGAAGTGCAAATAACAACGACAAATGGGGAAACACTACAAGAAATCACAAAACACAACAACAATTCAAAAAAACCATAATGGCAAATAATAAAACACAACTATAAATCCAAAAACACAGCGGCAAATAATTGTGTTTTGTAATTTGACATCATGTGTCTTCTTATTTGCAGATGTTTTGTATGATTTGTGTTTGTGTTGTTTGATTCGTTGTTGTTGGCCTTCAGGGCCACCGTATATTTGATCTGTTTATGTCTAAAATTATAAGATAATCATAAGATTTAGAGGTTTCTTGACATAATTGTGATGAGTGCATTAGTTGGTAGTTTTGATAGGTACAGTAATACAGTACATATTTGGCTGCGTCCCCTCAGGTACTTGTTGTATGACGTGAACCCCCCCGAGGGTTTCAACCTGCGCAGAGATGTGTACATCCGCATGGCCTCCCTGGTGAAGACGTTGAGGAAGGAGGGGGATGACTGGGTATTGGTGCTCCCTCCGTGGGGTCGCCTCTACCACTGGCAGAGCCCTAACATCCACCAGATCCGCATCCTCTGGTCAGAGTTCTTCAGCCTCACCAGTCTGCAGGCCAACGTGCCTGTTATTGAGTATGAGGAATTCATCGCTGGTGAGCTTTTTATTTGTGTGACCCAGGCCAGGGTTATATTTGCTGACAGATTTGTCTGACATGGGAACATTTTTAAACCTCATTATCTGTGGAAGGTTTTTTTTAATAAGCTGAACACGTGTTGTTCTTTTTATTCCACGATAACAGTGGTTCCATTTCACAGTGCACAGACACCACTGTCTATTTAAACTCTCAGTCAGTATGTTTTGTTATTCATCTCTTTCCCACCCTAGAGAACGGAGGCCCATTCATAGACCAGGTTCTAGTGCTGCAAAACTACGCTGAGGGATGGACTGATGGGAAATGGGAGGAAAAAGTTGATGAGCGGCCGTGCGTTGATAAGTTGATGTACTCCAAAGACAAACAGGGCTACTACAGGTAAATCAATGCAATACAATTAAATCGAAAATACAATTGAGGTATATAAAGTTAAATCACGGGTTTTGAGGTCACAGTGAAACATGTTTTACTGTAGTTTAAACCCAGCTGATCTCTTTTTTTCAGTCACAATTTCCTGTGGAAACGCTCACAAAAAACTGTTTAATTCAATGGGCCTTCTTCAGGCAGTGATGGATCATATTCGCAGAAATTCTGTATTAATGATATATACCTCTACCTTCCTGCCTGCACATCTCTCTGCTCTCTATTTATCACCAGCTGTCTCATTTATCTTGTCTGTGTTTGTTTCTCAGGGGCTGGTTTTGGGGCTACGAGGAAACGCGAGCTCGAGAAGTGACGTGTATGTCGGCCCAAGGTCATGCCTCCATTATGGCTCCAGTTCTTCAGAAAAACATCACGGTGACGTGAGTCCACAGAGCGACACCGTGATATAAAATGCACTGACTGTGCACATACAGTGTCTTGATAGTCTGCCACAGACACATTCTACCATCCATCACTGAAACCCTTCTCTTTCAACTGGTCCCCGCTCATATGGAGATTTACTCTGCTCCTAATTAAAACTGTTTGTCTGCACTCAGATAAACTGTAGCTGCTTCTTTTTGCTTGTGTAACTTCTGCTGTCAGATTTCTGCTCTTGTAAATGACCCCCTCAAAGTTCCCCGACCAATAGAATGCCAGGTATAAAGGTATTGAAATGGTCTCTGCTTCATTGTGGGCATGTTTGCGTTTCTTCTCATAGTCGCCCTCACAGGTGGTTACTGTTTAATCAGGTTTTAGCGGAATCACCCCTCAGCATTAATGATGCAATTGAATGCTGCCACTTCCTTCCTTTTTAATTGGTTAAGTCATATTTGTGACATGTGAACACACCCATGATTATATGCTTGTACTCAACTGGTTAAGTAAGCTTGTGATTATACAAGCACTGTTGCTCATCAACTAAAACAAAATGAACATTGGTGTGTTTCAGTGTTCATGAATGGGAATTTTAACACTAATTATTTAGTAATTTCATGTAAGTGACATGAAGTCACTATCACAAGACACAAAATTGTTAATATTTGTCTAAAATAATCAGCCTCTAGTTAAAGCAACCTGACCAATGAGCAAAAAGAAACTGAAAAGACAATGTGCTTTTATTGTTATGTAGGTGTGGTATTACTGTGCATGTTCTTTTTTAAAACGTTGTGATATTTACAGGAAGAAACATGCGTGTGTTGGTGCTGTTTTGCAGATCGGTAATGCTCGACCGAGCTGAGACGCTCCTTCATGATCACTATGCTGGGAAAGATTACTGGGATGTAAGTCAAGTATTAGGCTCATACAGATATATTTTTATACAGATATATTTCCGTAACATTGCTGTGCTCTCACAGAAAATGTCATACAACGCGGAACTCGACTTTGACACTTTCAACCTGAGGGTTTAAGGCCCACCATCTTGTCTGTAAGCTGATGTAGGAATCTCTGTGTGTCTTTAACTTAGACCCGCCGCAGCATGGTGTTTGCCAAGCACCTCCGACTCATAGGAGACGACTTCAGAGCAAAGCACCTGAACTCTACGGATGAGAGAGATCACAGCGTTTATAGCGAGGACTGGACTCGCATGAAAGTGAGTGAATGGGTCTGACGAAGACGTGATAATGTCATAATGTCATAACTCTCTCTCTCTCTCTCTCTCTCTCTCTCTCTCTCTCTCTCTCTTCTCTCTCTCTCTCTCTCTCTCTCTCTCTCTCTCTCGTGCGCACACACACACACACACACACATAGAGCAGCAGTAAATTACTGACGGAAAAAAACAGTCCCAAGATTGCCTGATTTACTATAACCAGATTATTTAAACAGTATTTGTATAGGAACGATTCTGTCCCAAGCTTTTTGATCCATAAAAACAGTTGATTACTATATCTGTGATCACTATAAGCGGTTTCCAATGTATTAATTACAGCGTTTAGTCTCAAGTTTTAAGTTTTAAGCATTGATTCAACACTGTTTTGACATTTTTCAATTATCTTCAGGCCAAGCTGGGTTCAGCGAAAGGGGGTCCATATCTGGGGGTGCACCTGCGCAGGAAGGACTTTATCTGGGGTCATAGGGAGGATGTACCCAGCCTTAAGGGGGCCGTCCAAAAAATGCGCAGCTTGATGAAGAAGCACAAACTTGACACGGTGTTTGTTGCAACAGATGCAGATGAAGAAGGTAATGACACTAAAGCACAAATCTCTTTTTGATAAAAATAAAATAAAAATTCAGGTTCAAAACCATTTCAAATGTAACGGAAAGAATAGGGAATAATTATGATATTAGTAAGTAGCAGTAGCATATCAATGAACTCTATAAATGATCTTCTAAGCCTGTGTTATGTAATCTTGTAGAATTGAAGGAGTTGAAAAAGTTGTTGCCAGACATGGTGCGGTTTGCGGCGTCCACAGAGGACCTGGAGCTCTTCAAAGATGGAGGAGTGGCCATCATCGACCAGTGGATATGTGCTCATGCAAGGTACACAATTTACAATGTGTTTTCATTCATTAAACTGCTGCCTTTTCTCTCTTAATAATTCTGATCTGTCCTGTGTGGATATGAGTTTCTATAAAAACAAAAATGTCTGACTCGTTTCACATCCAGCACCGTCATCATTGAAATTGTGAGGTTTCGGGCTTTTTTGTAAACAGCAGTTCAAATGAATTGGTCCAGTTCTTTAGTTTATGAGCAAATATCTACAAAACCAAAGACACTCCCATCACCCGCACAGAGCTGATGGCATCAAGAAAGACTCTTGTTGCTTTATCAGTTTGGAATGTTACGTGTGGACAGGTTCCAAAACTTTCCATGTGAAACAGAAAATGAAGTCATTGTATAATCAGGATTTTTTTTCATTTGCCCTATCAGGAAGATCAGATGACTAAATTTCATTTAGTCCAACAAGGACACGCTGATCGAATAGTTGAGCAGCCTTGTCACTAATGCGAATGGAAAATATTTCAACTAGAAAAACTAGTTTGGGTGGCTGTTCAAACTCTTCTCACTGTGTCAAATGTCCATGTAGCATTCCATGGTGCACCTCTTGTGGTGTGTTTTTGAATACCTATTCATCGATGTATGTCTGTTTTCAGAGTCTTCATCGGAACATCTGTGTCCACCTTCTCTTTCCGGATCCACGAAGAGAGGGAGATCCTGGGTTTTGACCCCAAAACCACATACAACCGTTTCTGTGGGGACAGTGAGAAAGAATGCGAACAACCCACACACTGGAAAATTGTCTTTTAATGTGACCTCTGACTTTCCTGACACACACAAGTGCCAAAAAGCAGTGTTAAAAGTTACATGTATTTCTATGGATTATAGTAGAAAGATATTTTTTACTGTATTATGGTGATTTGTTTAAAAAATGGTTTAAGAGTTGTGCAATCAGGTCTGTTGTGACCACCGTGACTGAAGCTCAAAAAGCAGAGACCAGGCTGCCAAATCCACCATTAAATCTGCTTTTTTGTGTTGTATGTAGTTTCCTTCATCACACTCTGGTGTTTGACTTAATTTCTAGTATTTATTACAAACACCAGCACGAAGGGGAAGCCATGCACACAGCAATCTCCTGCCTTTGCACAAACTCCAAACAACATACAGCACAAGTAGTGGTTAAAAAATCCACTTGGTACCTTTTACAATAGAAGACAAGACTTCACCTAATGATTCTTCGCTCAGGTTCTGTTGAAAAGAGGTTCATTTACCATCAAGTGTCACTGTATTTCAACCTCAAGTCTTTGCACACCAAGTCCGTTTTTTCATCCAAAACTGTTGCACGTTAAGAAATATACTCGACTGCACGTTGTTTCAAAGTTTTCAGAAAAGGTTGTAGCTGTCAAAGGCATTTCAGAGAGTTGTTAAAGCTGTACGGGTTCAGTCGGATCAGAGAAATGTATTTTCCTCTTTTCAATATTTGGTCTCAGTGCGGGTATCAAACCGGACCACTGACATCCTGAAGTAGACTTGGAGGCAATCGGGATAATTTCGCAGCTCTTTGGTCAGAAGGTGGAATTCTCCCCGGCCCTGACAGCTCTCAGGATTGAATGGACCCAATGTTTTTCTTTTCTTTTCAAGAAGTGAGAGGAATCACCAAATCACCCCCATCACTCGACTCCATTTGATCTGCTACGGTGAATTTTTGGAACAAATACAATAATAAAACACTTCAGATTTAGTGAGCTAGGTTTCTGTGTGTGATGCTTTTTATTGGATGATATTGGTATTGGAAGTATGGACTCTGTGTGGGAAACTTTCCCCCCTTTGTTACTTGTTGTTATGCCACATCAGTATTAACATTTGTTACTTGGGATTTTCAGTACGGCATTACTGATGTTGAAAAAGTTTCAAATGTGACAGAAAAACTTTTAATGTGTATTTTGAATCGTTGTGATGCTCAATTGTCTCCCCCTTTAAAACCACAGACTGCACTATGTATATTTAGCTTATTATTATTGTGTTGTTGATAATGATACTGCCAGTGAAAGACTTTGAAATGACAATAAGGAGTGTCCTGTGAACAATAGCTTTTTTTTTCATTTCCTTTACCATTTCCATTCTGATCTGTTTTGTCATATGACTCGGGCAGAGTTCGAACGTTGCGTAAAACAGTCGAGTGAGGGTTGGTTTGTGCTGTGTGTATTTTTATTGGTGTGCTTGAAATTATGAAATTTTGAAAGTTGTGTCAAAATTATATGATGGGTTGTATGATACTATCTTGGTCCAGCATTATTACATTTCAGAGCCGTGTTCGACACCTGTTCTTTCCTCAGGATGAAACGCTTTTACCTTACGCAATGACTCGAGTGAAGGAAATGTGCCTGTGTTCCACTCACGTTTTTCTCACATATTATCATCAAGATGGAAAACCAGTTTGACTGCTTTGATGACAGATTACAATCATGTCAGGTTTCACCTTTGCCTTTGAATCACCTCTTTGCTCGGTGGTTTTCCTGTGTGTCTGGAAACAGAAAGTATCTACATGTAAAACTTTGCCTGCCTGGGTGAATGTTTCTGTCTAAAAAGGACTTTACAGGCTTTAGAGTCATGTCAGTAAGCGTCGTCTGTGTTCATACACACGCTCACAATCTGTGTTTGTGTAAGAGCGAGGGGAAATCTGACGCCACATCAAGCTTTAACCACAGCTGATTTGTTTCCAGTCTGAAATCTAGACCTTCCAATTATCCATTTGTTGTTTGTTTTGTTTTCGTTTTCCCGTCAGTACAATTTTTTATTTCATATGTCTGTATTCTCCAGACACACTGCAGTCACAAGATGTGCTTCTAGAGAGTTCAAGGCATTGTTTTGACTTCTCCCTCTGGAAGCACCACATGATATCAGCGTGACTTTCCCCCGTGGAGGCCTGCACCTCACCGACAACACCTCGTGGACTTGTGTAATTGATCGTGTTGCTCGGTGTCAACTCGTCCCCTCTTAATCCACGTTAGCGTAGAACAGTGATGAAGATGTTTCGTGACCTTATAGCCTGACTCCTACGCTACGGTGGCCCCGAAGTGCAAATCACAACGACCGATTACAGACGACAAAGACAAATCACAGCACACAAATTACAAAAAACAAGAAATTACAGAACACAATGGCATGCTCGCCACTGATTGGATGGATGCACTTTCCATATGTTTTGTGATTTGCTGTTGTGTTTTTTATTTGTATTTGTGTTTTCTTATTTGTCTTCGTGTCTTTTAATTTGCTTTTGTGTATTTCTTGCCATTGTGTTTTTTATTTGTATTTGTGTTTTCTTATTTGCCTTTGTGTCTTTTAATTTGCTTTTGTGTATTTCTTGTCATTGTGTGTTCCTATTTCACATTATATTTGCCTTATTTGACATTGTTTTTATTATTTGCTATTTTTCTTGTTTACCTTTGTGTTTTGTTGTTGTTTCTTATTTCACATTGTTATTTTATTTTGATTGTTTTTCCCCTTATGCCATCGTGTTTTGTGATTTGTTGTTGTTTTCCCCTTATTTCCCGTTCTGATTTACTTCTGTAATTATCAAGCACAGTTTGGTTATTATATAAACATGATTAAAATGGTTAAGTAAGTATGAATGATTTGGCACTTTCGTCCTCCAGCGACACTCCAGTTGCAGTCAGTACACGCCCTCCTCCACAGATGCGCACACACATACACACACGCACGCACGCACAGGCAGGTGGAGCAGTAGGAGGTTCAGGAGTCAGACAGGTGCAGGTTGTTTTCACGTTCAGCCGCAGCGTCACTGGTGAGAGATTTAAAACTTTTCTTTTTCCACTTGGACGGTGATTTTTTTTTCCTGATTTCCTCCAACAACCCACCGATGGAAAGTGCGTCCTGCTAGATCCGCCAAGCGACATGTCCTGCGCACGAAGACTGCGATCTACCGTCAGATAACAAAGCGTCCGGACAGAAACAGAGGAGAAGCAGCCAGGTGGGTCCTCTGCTCTGTTACGGAATCATTAGGTTGTTATTAAGAGTCATTACTGTGTCTCTCAGAAACTACTTTCATCCACGTGGACACTTGTACTTCACTAGAATTACTGTCGCTTTGACTTAATATGAAAGAATTAAAAAATCAGAATACTGCAGAAGTCCATTTCGTTGCTGTTCCTGAGCTTTCCCTCAAAAGTCCATCAAGACGTTTAAGGACCATGTCGTCTTAAAAATTAACGATCTTCAAATCTCAAGTGTTGCACATGCTGATACATACTTTATTATCCGTGGTAGTAATCGTATTAGTATTATTGTGTAGGGTGATAACATGTTTCCTTTTATTTATCATGAGGAGCTCTGTTAGTTTTGCTGTTTCAGGTTTTAATAACTGAAAGCTGAAACACCTACAGGACCAAAAACTAATTCACTTGTGTGGAGTCATTATAAAAGTTCAAAGAAAGAGTGTGTCAGTGGTCTCTTTATATTTATATTTATATTTATAAATGTATAATGTGTCTTGATTCCAGCCTCCTCCACTGATGGCTTTCCTCCAGCAGCTTCGGCTTCTTCTCTGGAAGAACGGTCTAACCGTGATCAGGCAGCCGGTGAGTGACTTTGACTTATATTACTTTTATATAAGGGCCGAGATTCGTACTTAAAGCGACACTATGTAATGTTTAATGAGCAACAGCGCCCTCTGCAGCCACACGTGGTAATTCATTCTGTTGGACTCTGTCCGAGTGATTAAGTGTTTTTTAAGTAGTGAAAAAACAAAGTCTATCCAATCTCTTGACCGGAGCTCTGCCTGCGTCGTCCCATTCACAACGCAACTGAATGGTGGATATTACCCATGATCCCCGGCTTCCTGAACCAGAAGAGGTGCTGCTGTGGCAAATAACACCAAACTCTGTTAAGAAAAGGCTTCCTCACTGAATATCAGAGATAAATTATGTTTTTTAATGACTTCTAAGACATTTATGCTAATCATTAGATATGTTTACTGAAATAGACCGAGCCTTCTGACTGTACTCTGCGCTCAATTCGTCCATACGTCCATACGCACGTCTTCTCAAAGCTTAATGATACGGATGAAAGAGAAGACAGGGAGCAGTACCACAGGAAATCATGGGGGGCAGTGTAGCCAACAGTTCAAGCGAGGGACCATAAGACACGAGGAAGAAATTTCAACAATGGCAGAACGTTTTAGGAGAAACTACAGGCATCGACAGGCACTGGGACAAACAGTCTTTCTTTCTTAAGAGTTACTATTATCACAACCTCCTCCACTGTCGCCATTTTTTCTGATATCACAACCTCTTGACGCTGCACTGCCCTCTAGTGGATTGCCTAACAACCATGCCAACGTAAAGGAAAGTATGCGGGCATTGACGGTTACATTGTTTGAAACGGAAGTACCACTTTTCTTACGTAAAGGCAGCATTAAAGAGCCTTTACTCTTGGACTTGCTGGGCCTGATTCTGGAAATTGAACCTGCGACAGTTATGCACTTGTCGCAGGAAATCGTACCTGTTCACAAGTTACATAATGCAAGAACAGACATTGAGGGAGAGGAGTGCAAATGAAATCATCACCATACCAGCGGAATACAGCACCTTTACTGCCTGATAATTCTATATTTCTAGAATGAACGAACACTTCATACACGCGGTATTAATGTTTTATGATATTTTGTGTCGTAGGTATGGTCCCTGACTCTCATCATCTGGCCCCTGATCATCTTCATCATCATTGCTGTGACCCGCAACCAGTTTCCTCCGATAGTAAGAGAAGCATGTAAGTGTGAAAGTCACGCATTGAAGGAAAAAAGTGCCTCGAAGCAGGTCACTCATTTTCTTAACGATGTGTGTTTTCTAATAGACGTTAATCCCAACACAATGGTGCCTCGACGTGTAGAGTGCCGTGTTTCTGTTCGCGGAACCACATGTTTGGAGACTTTGCAATTTCGCAATCAGCATACATAAAAGGAGTGCAACACAAACACCAAAGAGTCCTTCAGATCTGACCCTTTCCCACACCTTTGACTCTGGGATTGCCCTCTTGTGTTTGTTAAAAACTGTCAACGTTTATTCATCTGGAGGGAGTGAGGATAAAGGTGCTGAAGGAGGGAGTGTTAGATAGCAGGAAGGGTAAAGGCTTTGCGACCCGATAACTCATAAGAACATTCCTTCTGCCTCGTTCCTTTTCCAGTAACTCTTGTTCTTTAACAGTTAAAGTTGCGACATCAGCATTGATCCAAGAGAATGTGAGCCTCTTGTACATGGTCCCACTTGTCTTTATGTTTCAGTAGAGTGAAATGTTCAGTAAAATATAAGACATTCAAAGGACCATGTTTCAGTTTTTAACTAAAACCACTCACCCCACCACCCTTCTTTCTTTGTTCAGACTTTTTTGCTGGGTCACACAGGTAATTTAATAACCCCACTGTGGACTGTGGACTAAAAAAGAAACGGAAACAAAAGGAGCATCCAGCTTAGTGCTGTCTTTTAAATTGTTTGTTTCAGTGCACGTTTGAAAACAGGTACAGAGGTGAACCACACCTAAAAAAAAAACAGGCTACAAAACCTTTGTCAGTGTCTGATCAACCATGGACATGAATGGTGACACACAGTCTGGGATGATAGCGGTCGACCCCACGTTTTTCATACTAAATCATACAGTTATTATAGAAATGAAACTATTTCCCGTAATATGACTCCTGTTGTATGTGGAGGAAGAACTCAAACATTTTAATTAAGTAAAAGTACAAATAAATAGACAAAAATGCACCCCAAAAAGTATTTTTCTACTTGAGCAAAAGTAAGTATGTGCTTGCTTGTGTATCCTGTTCCCGTCTACGACATAGTTATGGCTGAGTCTCGGCGGTGGCGTCCTCCGAATCCATTTCAGGTGTTTCTTCAGGAGGCGGAGTCTAATGTTACCTGCCTGCTCTGATTGGATCAATGGACCAATTCCCCTCTCGTTCTTGATTACTTTTAGAAATATGAAAGAAAAAAAAAAGAAAACTTGTAAATCACCGTGTTTTTAAAATGCAGTGGAGTAGAAAGTACAGATATTTGCTGATATATATATAGTGGAGAAAAAGTGAAAAGTTTCGAAAAATAAATCTACTTAAGCCTATATCAAGTAAATATACTTTGTTACATCCTTCCACATTTATTGTTATTTACTATTGTTGGACAGTAGTAATGATCCTAAATAATGAAATGTAGTATTTACATTTTATGCCTCACATGTTTTCATTGTGAATGAATAATTACAGAGCTATGCATACAAACTTGTTTCCTTTATTGATCTTCTTATGTAAACTATACATTGATTCCACACACTTGGCTGTGTAGAGTTTAACTGACGTGATTCACTTTCCCTTGCCTGCCATGACTAAGCATTAGTGCTGTTTGCCAGGCCATTATTCTCGTTCAGAGAAATCTGTTGGTTGTGCCAAGATGTGAAGGCACTTTCCGACATAGTATTAACAGGAATGAGTGGCACAGAGGCACAGCACCATGCAGTCAGTCGAAGAACCTGATTTCGCCTTTTATGTCTATGAAATAGCTGAGATTGTTATCCGATGGTATGAGTCATCCACGGGGTTGTGACACCGTTTTAAAAAACTTCACTCTCACGAGAAAAATAATTGAAATATTTTATTGCATAAGCCTTGTAACCTCGAAAATGGCACACCATGAACGCAGTGGTTGTGATTGATTGCTGCACTGGAGAAAGAAATCCCCTATGGCCACATGATATGGAAATGTTGCCACTTGTTATTTCTTTGGTGTTATTTCTCTTTGTGTGTGTGTGTTTTTCAGATTTTCCTGTTTAGCCTTTTTGTAATATTATTATACAGTTTATGTAGTGTTAATAATATTGATCTACTACCTGCCTATAGTAAATAATATGATTTTTACTTGAATGTAGTATTTTGGGCTTGTTATCGAACCTAAACTCATTTAAAGTCCTTCTACTGCATTTTGTTTGCCACATTTACATAATGAAGCACATGTTCTCCTGGTATTTAGAAACTGTGGTGTTTTCAGGCGTCCCAACTCTGTCATGTCTCCTCCAGGTTACGTTGGACCCAGAAACCTGCCCAGCACAGGTTTCTTCCCTTTCCTGCAGACCCTCATGTGCAACACGGACAGCAACTGTCATGACAAGTCTCAACTGGCGGAGTCCGCTGCATCAAAGTCTACGAAAAGTGCAGGCAGATCAAGGTAACCCCTTTCGTCAAAAATATAAATTATTAGAAAAGTCTAACACAAAAAAAATAAAGTGATCCTCTTGAAAAATAATAATAATAATAATAATAATATACATCCACTATTATCTGTTTTTTATGCCTTATTTAAGTACATATATTTGAGTGAACTGCTTCATTATACTTCCATACCTCAAATGTACTCTATATATGTATCCAAGGTGTACAGGAGACCCTTGAATCACAAAGGAGGGACACACCTCAGCATAGCAACATCACATGAGTCAGCATGCACGTGGAAATATACCAACAACACACATTCCCCTGTGGAGGAGGGGACATCTCTTACATAATCACAAGCCCGTGACAGTTTCATGTTTTCATACACTTTCAGAAAGTTGAATACAAAATTAATCATGTCATCTAAAGTCTTGTCTGCTTTGTCAAAGTGTTGGTGTTAAAAAACAGCATTAGTTAGTGGAAGTGGTGCAGATTGTTCGTCTGTTCCTGAAACTGTCTGTGAAATTTTAATTGCTGAAGCAGGGAGGAATGTGGTTGATGGGCAGACCTGTTTGTCTGACATTAAACCTACTGATGAGTGATGGCATGGGCAAATCTACAGGACAGCTAATATTAGAACAAAAACCTTTGTTTGATTTTTAAGAGCAGAAGACCTTCTGCATATTTTAGAGTGCCTTTGCGCCACTCGCTTTTGTAACTTGACAGGTTTTATCATAGTGTTTTTCCACAGTACAAAATGTTCTGGGAGATAAATGTATAACTTTAACTGTAGTGGATTGGAAAATTCTATTATTTCTGCCCTTTTAACCAACAAATCATGAGTTTTGGCTACTAGCTCATGATCAAAGCCTTATGGGAGCAAATGCTAATGAAAAATAATTGTTCCAACATTGACATGCTATTCAAATTCAACTGTTCAGTACAGCCCAGTTGTAAGAAATAGCTACGGTAAAGAACCGACTGCCTTGGGAGACATGCAGCTTTTCAGAGAGGTCAGATCTTCTGTGTGAAGATTTTTTTAGATGAGTTTTGTTTTGTTTAAAATAAAATAACATGCATTCGGTAAAATGTCTTTACTTCATCATCTGACTCTGTATGACAGGTCATCACTGCTGCAAAATGGTTCTCCACTGGCAGGCCTGATGCAAGGGGATGGTTCTTTAGGGTTTAAGTTCCCCGAAATTGACAAATACAATGATCCTGCAGCACTGATCAATGTCTTCAAAAGCATTGTGGGTAAGTCGTCCCCCATCATACACCCTATTCTCTCTTTTTACAATGCCAAAAACATATTCTTCATATTTTCCCGTAAAGTTTCATCCCCCCTCTACTTGCAGACATGGACCCCCCCATAGAACTTAATTAAAGCAATATTTTGACCACCCGTTGCCTGTCTTTTTGCTAAGCTGGGCTAACACTCCATTTAGAGAGGGGTAGTAAAAAAATGTATCCAACTCTTCACAGCAAAGCAAGTAAACATACAATCTTTCCCCAAATGTTGAGCTATTACGTGAAAAAGTAAACTTGCGAACTCTTTTGCCCCTTTGATCCAAAAAATAGACTTTGTCCTACTCATGTTTGCATTATAATGTTAATATAATATTGTGTTCTTCTGTTTAAGGTCCAACCCACCAAGGAAGTCCTCAAAATGTCTCCTTCATCAACACCACTCTTGTGGGAGATAAGGTGGGTGATTATAATGGAGGAAACAAAAATGTAGAGTATAATGAAACAATCGTTTCCTTGGTGTCACAGTATTGAAACCTTGTTTTTTCTTTTATGTACAAGTTATTGATTACAACAGGCAAACCCCCATTCTTTGATAAAGATATTCAACATCTCGTCCTATATTCTAAATAAGGCCTAGGAATTGTCAGGCTTTGTTGATAGTAGGACAAATAAAAAGGAAACAAATGCAGGTTGATGTAGTAGAGGTGCTTTTAATAAAAAAATATCACAGGCAGAGCAGTGAGCAAGGAGGCAGATACAGACAACAGGTTACAAATAAACAGGAAAAGAAACAGACTATTCAAGAAGGGGCAAAGGAAAAAAAACGGGCTGCGGGGAAAATTTAAAGGAAGCTTTTGATGAATCTCCTGAAATCTCCTGAAGATGTGAAGAAGAATTCATGAATATTTAGGAAACGATGGGAAAGTGTTGAAAGAATGAACACATGGAAGATACGTACAGTGACGAACTCTGTAAGAGAATCACAGCTCCTAAGAAAGGATATTATCAATCGTCTTCTTTTAATTATCAATTACACATATAGGAAGTATTTCAGGTATTTCAGAGTATTTATAAAATAATATAAACTATATATTCAGCATAACTTCATTCATTGGACTGCTAGTTGAATATTTTACATTTGACATATTTGATAATGATATAAAAATTGTGCTTTACATCCAGATATTTTGTGTTGCATTTTGTGTGGTGTTAATAATGCTCCCCAGTTATTTGGTAGGTAATGCGTATGTGTAGAAATAATTGTTCCTTGTATAATGTTGATATTTGAAGTGTAAAATATTGTATTTCGAAGTTGCCAATGTCGTTTTTTGTTCAGAACATCTTAGGATATTTTATGAATGAATTATTTGTTCTTACTACCTTCACCTAATGGGCTCTTCAGTGTAATAACATGCGTCCATGTAAATCATGTCCTTTGCAGGAGAGCTTCAACAAAATGCTGGAGTCGGTGAGCGTCTTGAAGAGAGCCATCTGCACCATGATACTGCCCATGATAAACACAACCTCGCGCGACCCCCTCACCACCTCTGTGGTCACTTTCTGCAAGACCAACAACACTGTGTTAGAGGTGTCACTCTCAACCCTCAACCAGGTATGTGCGTGTGTGCGTGTTTGTGATCACAGACAAACGTCGCACAACCTCATTCCATGTTTTGTTGTGCCGTGACGCAAGCTGGTGCCGCCAGAATGATTTTGTTAACTCTGAGATGGCCACTGATTGTCAGGTGCTGTCGGAGCTGATGCAGAAGAAACCAGACGAGATGATGACGGTGGCTGGACTGGGGGTGATTGTGTTCGATCAGCTGCAGAATCAGACCTCGCTGTGGGAAAGTCTCCTCGTTCTCCCCCAGCTCTTCTCTAATGGTTCTGTCGACCAAGGGCTGCACAACACAGAGGTTCTACTCACCAACATACAGGGGTAATGCACCGTCAGTGATGGAGCAGTTTAGTTTTGTTTAGTTTTGTTTAGTTTAGTTTAATTCAGAAAAAAATGTGAACAAAAAGGCAAAATTATAATTTAATAAAACCTTCTGTGCCAGTGATGAAGTGTTGTTTACTGTGAGCTCAGCTCCTTAGAACAGTCTGTAAATTCTGTATTGAAATTTAATATTTCTTTCACAATTAATTTATTTGCAGTTTATACAATTAATTCCTCATTTAAATGCCTAATTGCGTGTTTTCCGAATGAGAATGGCTGATCTTCTTAGTGACATTCAAGCTGGTGACTACACGGGTCAAATTAAAAAGTCACGGTTTTAGGGCCCAATTGAAGAAAAAGTTATTTGCCATTTTTCGAGAATAAAGTTGTTATTGGAAAGAAAGTTTGAATATTATAAGAATAAAGATGCAATATTACAAGATTAATGTCGTAATTTAAAAATAAATAACATGTTCCGATATTCCCCCCTTGACGTGACACTTAGCCTAAAATTACGACTTTATTTTCATAATCTCCGATTTTTTTTTACAACCAACAACACCTGTGACTCACAGAAAGATTTAGAGCAGCAGGAGGGTAAAATGTGTGTGTTTGTGTAATTGTTAGTTCTGTCGGGTATTCGCTGCTTGTCCTGTCTTGTTTTGAGTGTTAAATGTTTTTTTCCCTTGTGGTGTCTCTAGTGCTCTGCATGTCATAAAGAAGAACTTCCCTGAAACCAGTGCCACACTTTCCAAGGTGAATCTAGTGATTGCTGGAGGCATCAACGTGATCCGCTACATACAAAACTGGCCTGGCAAAGGTAACACCATGAGCCTTAGTACTGCTTATACTCTATATGTCAACCGCAAAAGAGAGATTAACAGTGTTTTTTGTTACATTTTCAGAAATAAGATGCTAAATAAACCACTATTCACTGATTTCTTTAATGTATATTTTCTGTTGGATGTTGGATCACGAGTTCCTGCGGTTTTAGGGAAGCTCCAATGCAAACTCACCTTTGATATTAAGACTCCAGAGTAATGTTGGCAGTCAGGTTCAGTGCTAATACGCCATTATGTGTATTAACATCTGACCATGTTGTCTGATTCCGTTCAGTTGTGTCCATTTCCCTGGGAGACGTCGTCACTTTGCAGAATGACTCAATTAGTGAGATTGTGAAACGTGTTCTACAAGAGGTCAAGATACCACTGGACCAGGTACGTGTTGCCCAAAGTCATTATACTACATCCCCATGCAACTGGAGGAAGAAACATCACACTGGATAAGTAGCTTAAAGGGGACATATTAGGCTTTTTCTGTATTTCTTTCCTCTTGTGTTCTGCAAGGTTAAAAAGCCCAAGTCTGCCTTAAAGGAAGCCCCCCCACAGAAACCACTCCTGAAACTCCTCGTCAATTGTCCAGCTGATACTTCCACCTCATTGTGATGTAATGTGACATCGCAATGCATATTTTTTAATGCACACCTAGCAGCTAGTCTGGTCCCTAGTCCCTATCAAAGCCACGTACAGGGAGAACAGAGGCCGGCATTTCGTACACACACTGGAAGTGGTTGACCAATCACAACAAAGCGGGACATTTGACCAATTAGAGCACATTGGGCTTTACTGGGAGGGGGGGCCTTAAAGAGACAGGAGCTAAAAGCAAACATTTGTTTAACGAAAGTGACGTGTTTTCTGAACATTAGAGCACGTAAACCTTTTCAAGTAATAACACAAATATAATTAATGAACATGTTTAGAATATGTCTCCTTTAAGTATTTGATAATCAAAGGTTATTTTTAGATCAATTCAGATGAGTATAAGTTGATATTCATCTGAATTGATCGAAAGGTGCATTTTCTGTGGAATTGTGCAGTTTCACATTAGATATTACAAATAATATGAATATTTATTAATATAAAAAACAACAGCACCTCTGTTGCTGGGGTTGACAGACTGGTCTCATGTGACTCTACCTACTGGCACAGAAGTCTCTTGAGTTATAAAGTCAGATCTGAAACAATGAAAATGAATTTTCATTTGCAATTACAAGATAAAGGACGAGTTAGATGACAAGATCAAGACCCAGCTGTTACTTCTATCTGTGGTGATACCTGTTTCCCCTTCATTAAGTGTCTGTTCCATTATACATACTCTGTCTTTCCTCTCTGTCTCAGGCTATCGGCCTGACAATGGACAGGCGCATGGTGTCCTCCTACTTGTGCGACAACAGCAGTAACCCACTTTGGTTAACAGCAGCGTGCAGCACGGGCACTGTGAACATGCTTCTGCGTAGAATCAGCCCTGACAAGGTGGCAAAGCAGGTGGGCTACACTGACACGGATGTTATTAACATGAACAGAAAAGGTTATAGATGAGTCAGATATTTGCCTCGTGTGCACAACCTGTGCACTTTTCTGTTGTTTCCACTACTTTTTTTTTCTCAGTCCCTCACTCTTACCGTCTCTCGTGCTTGCTCGCTCGTGCTCTACTGCCCCGGCTCCTAATTTGCATCCTCAAGTGCCACCTTCACACGCAATTAAGATTTAGACTCCACCAGATAATGAGTCTGCAGCAACGAGAAAGCTGCTCTCCTTAGCAACAAGCAACTGCAACTCCCAGGTTGCACCTGGGTAGTACAAACCTCAGGGATACCCAATTAGCGGGGCCACCATGGTAGCCGTGTTTTGATGAGGTAATTCCCAATCAGAAGCTGTTCACTCACACTGTCATTACTCTGTGAGCTTACTCAAACAGGCAGCTGGACATCAATTAGTAATATGGTGCTGTGCATGTGTCATATTACTAATGCATGTCACCTACAGATCCGGCGCCATGTTGCATATGTGCTAATGACGTGTAGTGTTGCGACAGTGATTAACCAGTTTATCTCAGCTTTCTGCTTCCGTACCTGATGATTAAATATATACAGGATAATATTAAGGAGAAAGTCACAACAATAAACTTACAGCTCATAGCACAAAATGTTACTTAATTGGAAAATACACAATATTATAAAATAACAAACAGGTTGGTGTTGTTTTAAAGTAAGTTTTTGTTAATATGACAATAGCAAAAAGATTTGCCAAATTTTATATAAATTTACTCTATTGATTTATAATCTAATATATAATCTAATATAATTACATTTTATATAGTGTCCAAAAAGAATTGCAAATTGGTGACTGCTGAATTATTTTGGTTTTGTGGTAAAAATAGACACTTATTCTGTAGCAAACGAGAGAAAGAGACGGCATTTAATTCTGCATCTCTAAATGTTGTAATCTCTTCTCCTTGACCTGCTAATATCAACCTTCTCTTTCCCAGGTTCTCCTGGCCTGGAGTAAGCATGTTGCTCCACATGATGTGGCCTTCGTCAAAGGGCTGCTGCACAGTCTGATTGGTGGTTTATCCCCAGGAGGTCCGGGTGGTTCCAACACCTCGAGGAACCGCCGTAGCGTGGAGACACAGCCACAAAATATTGATGAGGAACTGTAAGTACAGTATCGTCTGGGGAAATATTGGCTCTAAAAGAGATGGGAAATCATTTGGAAAATATATTTCCCCAAATACATCCTTTAACATATGATGAAAAATGTATTTATCTTTATTTATTTTCAAATTCTTCCCACAAAACAGAGGTGATATAAGACATCTGTTTACAAATCAGTAAAACAGTTCTTCCATTGTAATAGGAACACTTTGTGCTCATTGCCTTATATTTCTGCAGGTTTTTGGGTGTCGGACAAGTGGTGTTGGAGCTTGTAAAACTTGTCCCTGAGCTGGACATGGTTGTCCAGAGCTTCCTGAGAACTGGCTTTCAGTCCCTGATGACAGCAACACTGGCCCTCGACACTGTGGAGGGTAAGACTGCATAACACCCTGCTTACAGCCGGCTGTCTCCTGTGCGAGAGATCATTGAAACGTCTCATTTTAGTGAGTTAAACATGTGTCTTCAGCACCGTTAAGTACAAAAGAGATTTATTATTCAGGCACTCACAAGTATAGACAAAGTTGTAGGTCAGGGTAGAATAGATTTGGATAGAAAATCTGTGCTAAAAGACACAACAACTGAACACAAACACTTGATCTCAGCCCTTACAATCAAAGTGAAGGAGCAGATACTGTAGATAGACACAACGCCAACACACAGCCATTATTGTTAACACCACCTGTTCTGGGTTACCTAGATCTTAATAGAACAGTTCACACCCTTTCTCAGGGGACGGCATGAAAAAAAGAAAATGTTGAAGCAAAGAGGCACTAGAGGAGTTACCCCATAGGAAATGGATACACACACACACAGACACAAACACAAAGCAAAATTCCAACACTTCATAAAGAGCTACCTCTTGGGATGTATTGTACAACAGAATTGTTACTCATGTGGGTCACTGAACATTTGTGTTGAAAATGTAGCTTTGTGTTAAAGCCTAAACCAAAAAGTAAATTTTATCACTGAATATTATATATATATTATATTGTATATAAGTCAGTTGACCTGCTTTTGTCTCTGCTCGACATTTGTTGTTAACACTCTCATTGCTTTGCAGAAATGATGGACAATGTCCTGAAAGATGCCAATCAATTCAAAGTGACTTGGACAACATTGCTGACAAACCAGTCACAGTCAAGCGTTTGGATCGGTCGTGTCCTGGGCAGTGTGACGGAAGTAGTTATGAAGGTATGAAACGATTGATCCCCTACAGCGACAGTTGTTCTATTTTCACAACCATGATCTTATATTTTGTGGTTTCAGGCATTTGATTTCACAATTCTCAGAAAGTGGTGTGTAAATGTTAACAAGGAACATTTCAAAACAAGACCTTGTTTTTTCAAGGACATGTTCAGACTCACATACCTTTTAATTTTAAAAAGTACAATGTATTAAAAGTACTTCAGCAAATGACATCTTTGAGGCTTTTGATGATGATAAGAAAAACAATAAAAGCAGGAAACACTCATTAACTGATGGTTTTTTTCTTTTACTAGACTCTGGCATCGGATAATTTAACATGTGCGGACGTCCTGGGTCCCTTGGAGTTCCTCTTAGACACTGAGACCATAACGATTGACGTGTGGAGAGCAATGATCTGCCAGAACAGCTCTGTTCTACAGCTGTATCTGCTGAAGGACTGGCAGCCTTTGATTCAGAAGGTAAATGTTATTAAACCCATTTAAAGAATTTCACTCCAAAAGGATTTCTACCAGTTTCGATCAGAAAATGCCTGAAATCCCTTTATTGTGTGAAAAATATGATAAATTATTGGAGCCCAACTGATTTTGAGGCAGAGACTGATCCCATGCCGGTATACATAGAGGCTGATATTCATTAAAAAAATATTAATGGTTCCTCTGGTTTTATTATCAAACCCTTATGTCAAAGAAATGTAAATCAGCCCTGATATTTTATAGTGCAACCACATACGCTATTATAAATAACTATAAATAAAAGAAAACACAAATACAACCAAATATATTGAATTCGACATAAATGCTTCTTTTCTGCATCTGTAAATTAAAAGTTTTCATATCAGTACGTATTGGGAAACATAAACACAGATACTGATGTGTCCGTGAATGGCTCATTTGTGCAGATTTTTATTGGCCAACCAATAAATCAATCAAGCTCTAGATTCTAAAGATTCTAAATTCATACAAAAAAAAAACATTTGAATAACAATCTGTAGAGAGTTGCTCTATGTTGGGCCACTGTCATTCAAAGCTGATCACACCAAACTCACACAATCCGGATGAAGCAAGTCAGTTACTTTTTTCATTTTCTTCATGAACAATAATAAAATATCTTAGTTTAATTTGACTGTTCTTTTTTATGATCTAACTTGTACTTATTAGTACACAAAGATAGGAAGTCGAGTTCTTGTTATTCAACAAACGTAACCCGGGTGTTGTGATGTTTCCCGCAGGCGCAAGATGTTTACGACGCCATCACGAGCCGAACAGAAGACAACGTAACGCTTCCCATGATTCTCTCCGAGTGGCACAAGTTGAACAACAAGAGCATGAAGTTTGGAGAGTTGCTGAACAGACTCGCTGTAGAGCTGGGTGGAGCACACTGGATGAACTGGATACCAGACAACACTCAGAATTTCACTCAGGCTCTACAACAAAGGTCTTGAATGGAAAGAGTTGATTATATATATTTGTGCAGGGTTCATTCCAAAGTGGTGATTTGCTTTTGATATGACCAAATGATTATTTATAGGTTGTTACACCTTTTTAAAGACTTCAAATGAAATGTCTTCAGCTTAAAATATTTAAGGTTCAGTCTCACCAACTTATATCCAGTGAAGAACTTTGATTTAAGTTTGATAAGGCTTTGAAAATCTCATATTTCTGTGAGTTTAGTAGAGAGGAAAAAAAATAGTTGAATAGAAGATTCAACTCTCCACCATGATATGTTTTAGATAATGTGCACAGTGTCTCATTTCATGCCGCTGGTTGTTGTGTCACTGTCTCAACTGTGTTGTGCTTTTGCTTTGCTTGTAGTGTTTTCTTCTTCATGGTGAATTTGGGAGAAAAGTTTGAGAAGAGTCAACTGTGGCCCGAAGTAAAGAACTACTTCCACATGCTTTACTGGGTCTTGTACTACAACCCGGGTGTCACACTTCCGCCTGCAAACTGTGAGTCTCTTTCCCTTCTCTTCCCTTATTGTGCCATGCTATTTTGATTATATTGATTAATATTCATTTTATAATCAATACTAAATACATTATGTTCAAAATCATATGTCATATATAATTATGACATTTCCTGGAGATAAAGAACATATAGAAAGATAAACACAAATTTTACGCACATTTTATGATATTGTCAGTGAACCGTGACCAACAAAATATATGGTGAAAGTAAGTTTTATCAATACTTTTTTTCTTTGTTAAGTCCTTTGTACAATAATTAATAGAAACTGTTAGAGTGAAGCTCGATGAAAAGTGTGTTGGCTGAATGTGTGGATGAAGTAACCTCAAGCGATGCAACGTTAAAACAACTTAACCCATAAATGAGGATTGGTCTATTTAACCTCACAAATACAAGACAATACAACATAATCCAAGTATGTGTGTAATGTGTTCACCTTCCCTTTTAGGCTCCGTCAACATCTTAACCTTAGCCATTCATTGCGATACTGGTTTGAACTGGTCACGGTTTGTTCAAGGACTGACGGAGGCTCTGATGTCATCAGATCTAGACGTCCTGGTGAGGTAAGTGACAAAGCTTGTTCGTTTTAATGAATGATGACTTCATGAATGTGGAGACGATGCATACTTTAAAGTTGAATTTCCTTGATGGGATGTTCTTGTCGAGAGTTCGATGAGTAGTTGGACTTTCTTTATGAGGGGGGAACTGCTACTATGGCTTTGTCCACTTGTTTAAAAAAAATAAGAAAAACGTAGCAGCTAGAAACTTAGCTACGGTGGAATATTCTGGCTGTAACCTCACTTTATGCTAAGCTAAGCTAGCTGGGACCAGCTCGAAATGATTGGACAGTGCCATCAATACTTTCATCCAGCTCTCTGCAAGAAAGGCAACATTCGTAGTCCCCCAAATGTCAAACTACTCCTTGGATTAAATGATTAACTGTTATTAATGTTTTGTAATACAATCTAACATGCTAGCGTCTTCGCACAAATTGCAGATTTCGGCTGGTTTAGGGATCAATACACCAGAAGTTGTTTTTGTTGACAATTTTCTAAGATCTTACATCTTCTTTTCCTCTCTTCTCCTTTCTCTGTAGATCTCTCAAAGGGACTTTGCATCTTTTGCAGCACATGTATGGCGACCTCTATAAATATCTGGCAACATCATCACTGAAAAAAGAGATCAAAGGTGGAGATGCCCTCTCCGACTACCTGGTTAACCTGATGATAAACCTGGACACGTTTTTACGGGTTGCCTCCACCCTTCCCAACAGCAGCATCTCTAACCCGAATGTTCTGCTTCCCCAACTAAATATCCTGCTAAGGTCCACAGGTCTTGCGCCAATTCTGCCTCTGTTACTCAGTAACGGCCCCCCTAATATTTCCGCAGTTATTGATGTTGCCTCAAAGGTTGGCAGGCTCAACCAGCACATTTTTACCTTCAATGAGACGGACCCAACAATGCCTGAGCTTGAGGGGCTGATAACTAAGTTCCTTTCATTGCAAGGGGACCTCACCCTGTCGCTCACTCACATCATGGGAAACAGTCTGCTTACCTATTCTGACTATTTCGATCCTGACGTTGTGGCCCGACTCAGAAAAGCCATCAAGCCTTTCACCAACCAAACCTCATCAGGTATTGTAGAGACCATCCTTAGTGCCATGGAGGTACTGAAGACAGTGATTGATTCTCCGAATGGCGATCCAACTAATATCATTCTTGGGTACCTACGCCAGCTTCAGGAATTGGTGATGTCTATATACAGGCTGCGAAAAATCGAGCATATCTTCTTACCGAGTAGGCAGGTGAGCGCAGCGCAAATCACTGACCTCCACGTGGTTTCCAAAGACTTTCTCAACCTCCTCACCCCAGAGAGTCTTCAGAACCTGACTCAGGCCGGACCAGATGCTGCCCAGAACATTGTCATCCAGAAATTTGTGGCATTCTTACCACCAGCGGTCCAACAAGAAGCTAAACGCTTTCTCCAGGATTTCAAAGCTCTGCAGTATTACATTATCAAATGTGGAGCAGGCCAGGACTGTTTGGCTGGAATCTCAGAAATCCTCAACTTCCTGGATCAGATATTCGACCTGATGCTCTCAGCCGACGGTACTGTCACCATTAAACTGGCTGCCACAAATGCTTCTCTGGTAGCACAGGAATATGAGGAACTTACATCCTTTGTCTTCTCACTCCTCCTTGGCCTAAATGATTCTGCCAGTGTGAAAACAGTCAAACAGACTCTTCATTTAATCAGATTGCTCGTGGCTACACCCAACATTTCTGTGTCGGATGTCCAGAATGCTCTGAGACAGTCAAACCTAACCCTCAAGGAGCTGAATAGCTTTGCTGCACTAGCTGGAGCTGCTGACATAAACCGCCTGTTGTTTAGTATAATGGAGATCATCAATACTCGCCAGTGCTTTGAACCAGAGCAGGACCTGATGGTGACAACCCAGTGTGTTACCGGGTTGGTCAAGGGTCTCAGCGATTTCCTGACACGCGTACCTGGTCTACGCAATCAGACGGCCATCCTCTCCCTTATCCCGTTAATTGTCAATTCAACTTTCAGAGACATCATGCAAGCTAACTTCAGTTACAATCCAAACGTGGTTCTCCAACACACCTTGAACAGGACTCTGGCCAATATCAAGTTGAGCCTCCAGGCAAATCACCTGAACTCTCCAGAGATCATGAATGAAATCCAAGTGGTGGAGCGGCTGATACAACTGATTGCCAATATGGAACCATACAACAATTTAAACACTACCTTGATGATGGATCCCATGTATGCCCAGAAAGTCTATTTGGAGATTATAGACTGGTACTTGAAAAAGTTGGGAAATATCACCAGCAACAGCACGGTGTCAGAGATTCTCCAGCCCTTATTCGTCATCACACAAATGCAAGTTACATTACAGCTGGCACAGACAGACTTTTCTCTGTCTGTCGCTAAACAGATTGAGAACCTGATAAAAACCCTCCAGTTCCCAATAGATGGCGCAGGGTTGAATAAAATTGGCCAGACAACTGTCGAGATTCTCAAGGGCCTATTTGACATCATAAAGTTCAACCTAGAGGCTCAGAATAACATGATGGGTCCAGAGGAGTATTTCAATTCAACCGCTTTAAATGCTATCGCGGCTCAAATTAAGCTTTACCTAAACGTCACACAGGAGTGGATGAAACAACCCAATGTCCCGTTGATCTTCACGAGTATGCTTCAATGGGGGAATTCTTCCATCAACATATCTACCCCTGTGACAGACATTCAGCACCTGCTGCAGACAACGTCTGTATTCCTCAATGAGAGTGAAGTCATCTATCTTTCTGCAATTCTCAATATCATGCGCTCCCTCGAGAAAGCGCTAATGGTGGCTGAGCGACCAGGGGGCCTTCAAAGTGATCCCCTCGTAGCCGCCATCGTGGAAGGAGTCAAAACCACTATGGCGCTCCTGATTGGAGCCACAGGCCCCCTGCCGCACTCTGTACAGCAGGACATCCTGGATATTGTGCAGGATTCATTGAAGCTCATTGTCCTGCCAGACAAGAACTTTGACTCATCACGAAACATCTCCCTCCTCATCCTCAAGAGAGCTCAGAGGGTCGTCCAAACGATAATACCGGAAATGTATGCCGTATACATAATTCCTGGAATCAAAGTGGCAACAACATTCTTTGAGAGCGCCTCGGGAGATAGTGGACCAGACATCTGGAATCACATGTGAGTGAAATATTTTTTCTTTGGACCAAATGATAAATAACAAATGTGGATAGAATTAGATGAACAATATATTCATTAATGACATAAAATAATTGAATACGCTTTTAAATGACTTTAAATAAGATATTCAGTGTTTGTGCAGTAGGAGTATTTTAATGGTTTGAAATGATTAACTAATTGAAATAGTGCTCAAGAATGAAAATCTCTAATTGCCAGTTTGCCACTGAAGGTTAATGAGTTTGGTTGCATTGTAGTCCCATTGTGTATAATGTTGCAATTAATAAAAATTCAGTGTGTGGGGACAGCTTGGACACCGCATATCTCCACCAAAGCTAATGCCCTATCACCGTGTTTTAGAAAGAGAGAGAAAAAGATTCTGGATCTGCCAGTTAAATCAGATTTGCTCTGGGTCATAATTGCGTAATCCTGGTATCTAACATACAAACAAACAGACAAACAAACACAGATGAAATCCTGCAGAGTTATCTGTATATATATGAAACTAATCTTGCCTTAACTGGACATTTTAGAAATTAACAATTTTTCTTAAAAAAAAAACAAAATGCTATAAAGAAGTCGTACTGTCTTAACATCCACTTATAATGAACATTTATTATATTTATGTCAAATCTCAGGAAAACGGTCCCAGTCGTTAACTACAATAAAAGCCACCAGGCCTCCGCATTCCAGTGATCTTAATTAACAAGCCCTCTGAAATCAAACAGAAACGTGGAACGCATGCTGGAGCACCGTCTGCAACCCTCTAATAAAATTTTATGAGACATGATCTTTTTATGAGACACGTTCAGATGTTGCAATATGTACTTGCTTTGTTTCTCAAGGATTTTGAGTGAGCTGAAGACGATCGAGACTGCTGCCGCCGAACAGCACAGCTCGGGCCTACATCTCTGTGGTCATTAACATCGCCCGCTCCATCCTGGAGTCAGGCCAAGGCAAGTCCCTTCTCAGTGTCACTTTAGCTGGACGTGTTGAATCCTGATCCTCGGATGAAGTGCACTTCTTTATTCAGGCCTAAGAGATGTCAAAGTATTAAAGTGCTCATGTGGAGGATTGTGGTTCATATGATTGACTATGAAGTTGAAGTCCTCTCTGTGAGTAATATTTGTTGTGATTTCAGGTAACATGAGTCTCTGGGCACGTTTTGAGAGGGCATCACTACAAGATGTTCCTATGCTCATTGGCCAGGTAAGGCTTTAAACAAGTGTATGAAAAGTTTTATCCATAGATATATATATATATAAAAATGGAGCCAAAGTATATGAATGCTGCAATCTTGCGCATTCGGAGCCACATTCGGTAATGTGGCGATCGGGAATGGCGAGTCAGTGTCAGTTGTCAATCCTGATATTTCATCCAGTTTTTATAGCTTCGAATAATTATTTAAACCCAAACTTACTGTAAAAATTTACACTTGAACATAGATTACTGTGATAAGAACTATCTAAATTGACAGAAACTGTCTTTCAGATTCTCAAGGGCCTATGTGACATCATAGAGTTCAACCTAGAGGCTCAGAAGAACATGATGGGTCCAGAGGAGTATTTCAATTCAACCGCTTTAAATGCTATCGCGGCTCAAATTAAGCTTTACCTAAACGTCACACAGGAGTGGATGAAACAACCCAATGTCCCGTTGATCTTCACGAGTATGCTTCAATGGGGGAATTCTTCCATCAACATATCTACCCCTGTGACAGACATTCAGCACCTGCTGCAGACAACGTCTGTATTCCTCAATGAGAGTGAAGTCATCTATCTTTCTGCAATTCTCAATATCATGCGCTCCCTCGAGAAAGCGCTAATGGTGGCTGAGCGACCAGGGGGCCTTCAAAGTGATCCCCTCGTAGCCGCCATCGTGGAAGGAGTCAAAACCACTATGGCGCTCCTGATTGGAGCCACAGGCCCCCTGCCGCACTCTGTACAGCAGGACATCCTGGATATTGTGCAGGATTCATTGAAGCTCATTGTCCTGCCAGACAAGAACTTTGACTCATCACGAAACATCTCCCTCCTCATCCTCAAGAGAGCTCAGAGGGTCGTCCAAACGATAATACCGGAAATGTATGCCGTATACATAATTCCTGGAATCAAAGTGGCAACAACATTCTTTGAGAGCGCCTCGGGAGATAGTGGACCAGACATCTGGAATCACATGTAGTGAAATATTTTTCTTTGGACCAAATGATAAATAACAAATGTGGATAGAATTAGATGAACAATATATTCATTAATGACATAAAATAATTGAATACGCTTTTAAATGACTTTAAATAAGATATTCAGTGTTTGTGCAGTAGGAGTATTTTAATGGTTTGAAATGATTAACTAATTGAAATAGTGCTCAAGAATGAAAATCTCTAATTGCCAGTTTGCCACTGAAGGTTAATGAGTTTGGTTGCATTGTAGTCCCATTGTGTATAATGTTGCAATTAATAAAAATTCAGTGTGTGGGGACAGCTTGGACACCGCATATCTCCACCAAAGCTAATGCCCTATCACCGTGTTTTAGAAAGAGAGAGAAAAAGATTCTGGATCTGCCAGTTAAATCAGATTTGCTCTGGGTCATAATTGCGTAATCCTGGTATCTAACATACAAACAAACAGACAAACAAACACAGATGAAATCCTGCAGAGTTATCTGTATATATATGAAACTAATCTTGCCTTAACTGGACATTTTAGAAATTAACTCTTTTTCTTAAAAAAAAAACAAAATGCTATAAAGAAGTCGTACTGTCTTAACATCCACTTATAATGAACATTTATTATATTTATGTCAAATCTCAGGAAAACGGTCCCAGTCGTTAACTACAATAAAAGCCACCAGGCCTCCGCATTCCAGTGATCTTAATTAACAAGCCCTCTGAAATCAAACAGAAACGTGGAACGCATGCTGGAGCACCGTCTGCAACCCTCTAATAAAATTTTATGAGACATGATCTTTTTATGAGACACGTTCAGATGTTGAAATATGTACTTGCTTTGTTTCTCAAGGATTTTGAGTGAGCTGAAGACGATCGAGAGCCTTCTGCCGCCGAACAGCACAGCTCGGGCCTACATCTCTGTGGTCATTAACATCGCCCGCTCCATCCTGGAGTCAGGCCAAGGCAAGTCCACTTCTCAGTGTCACTTTAGCTGGACGTGTTGAATCCTGATCCTCGGATGAAGTGCACTTCTTTATTCAGGCCTACGAGATGTCAAAGTATTAAAGTGCTCATGTGGAGGATTGTGGTTCATATGATTGACTATGAAGTTGAAGTCCTCTCTGTGAGTAATATTTGTTGTGATTTCAGGTAACATGAGTCTCTGGGCACGTTTTGAGAGGGCATCACTACAAGATGTTCCTATGCTCATTGGCCAGGTAAGGCTTTAAACAAGTGTATGAAAAGTTTTATCCATAGATATATATATATATAAAAATGGAGCCAAAGTATATGAACGCTGCAATCTTGCGCATTCGGAGCCACATTCGGTAATGTGGCGATCGGGAATGGCGAGTCAGTGTCAGTTGTCAATCCTGATATTTCATCCAGTTTTTATAGCTTCGAATAATTATTTAAACCCAAACTTACTGTAAAAATTTACACTTGAACATAGATTACTGTGATAAGAACTATCTAAATTGACAGAAACTGTCTTTCAGATTCTCAAGGGCCTATGTGACATCATAGAGTTCAACCTAGAGGCTCAGAAGAACATGATGGGTCCAGAGGAGTATTTCAATTCAACCGCTTTAAATGCTATCGCGGCTCAAATTAAGCTTTACCTAAACGTCACACAGGAGTGGATGAAACAACCCAATGTCCCGTTGATCTTCACGAGTATGCTTCAATGGGGGAATTCTTCCATCAACATATCTACCCCTGTGACAGACATTCAGCACCTGCTGCAGACAACGTCTGTATTCCTCAATGAGAGTGAAGTCATCTATCTTTCTGCAATTCTCAATATCATGCGCTCCCTCGAGAAAGCGCTAATGGTGGCTGAGCGACCAGGGGGCCTTCAAAGTGATCCCCTCGTAGCCGCCATCGTGGAAGGAGTCAAAACCACTATGGCGCTCCTGATTGGAGCCACAGGCCCCCTGCCGCACTCTGTACAGCAGGACATCCTGGATATTGTGCAGGATTCATTGAAGCTCATTGTCCTGCCAGACAAGAACTTTGACTCATCACGAAACATCTCCCTCCTCATCCTCAAGAGAGCTCAGAGGGTCGTCCAAACGATAATACCGGAAATGTATGCCGTATACATAATTCCTGGAATCAAAGTGGCAACAACATTCTTTGAGAGCGCCTCGGGAGATAGTGGACCAGACATCTGGAATCACATGTGAGTGAAATATTTTTTCTTTGGACCAAATGATAAATAACAAATGTGGATAGAATTAGATGAACAATATATTCATTAATTACATAAAATAATTGAATACACTTTTAAATGACTTGAAATAAGATATTCAGTGTTTGTGCAGTAGGAGTATTTTAATGGTTTGAAATGATTAACTAATTGAAATAGTGCTCAAGAATGAAAATCTCTAATTGCCAGTTTGCCACTGAAGGTTAATGAGTTTTGTTGCATTGTAGTCCCATTGTGTATAATGTTGTAATTAATAACGAATTCAGTGTGTGGGGACAGCTTGGACACCGCATATCTCCACCAAAGCTAATGCCCTATCGCCGTGTTTTAGAAAGAGAGAGAAAAGGATTCTGGATCTGCCAGTTAAATCAGATTTGCTCTGGGTCATAATCGCGTAATCCTGGTATCTAACATACAAACAAACAGACAAACAAACACAGATGAAATCCTGCAGAGTTATCTGTATATATATGAAACTAATCTTGCTTGAACTGGAACATTTTAGAAATTAACTCTTTTTCTTAAAAAAAAAACAAATGCTATAAAGAAGTCGTACTGTCTTAACATCCACTTATAATGAACATTTATTATATTTATGTCAAATCTCAGGAAAACGGTCCCAGTCGTTAACTACAATAAAAGCCACCAGGCCTCCGCATTCCAGTGATCTTAATTAACAAGCCCTCTGAAATCAAACAGAAACGTGGAACGCATGCTGGAGCACCGTCTGCAACCCTCTAATAAAATTTTATGAGACATGATCTTTTTATGAGACACGTTCAGATGTTGAAATATGTACTTGCTTTGTTTCTCAAGGATTTTGAGTGAGCTGAAGACGATCGAGAGCCTTCTGCCGCCGAACAGCACAGCTCGGGCCTACATCTCTGTGGTCATTAACATCGCCCGCTCCATCCTGGAGTCAGGCCAAGGCAAGTCCACTTCTCAGTGTCACTTTAGCTGGACGTGTTGAATCCTGATCCTCGGATGAAGTGCACTTTGTTATTCAAGCTTAAACGATGCCTATCAAAGTATCACAGTGCTCACGTGGAGGATTGTGGTTCATATGATTGACTATGAAGTTGAAGTCCTCTCTGTGAGTAATATTTGTTGTGATTTCAGGTAATATGAGTCTCTGGGCACGTTTTGAGAGGGCATCACTACAAGATGTTCCTATGCTCATTGGCCAGGTAAGGCTTTAAACAAGTGTATGAAAAGTTTTATCCATAGACTGTATATAAAGATGGCCGACGCATCTCCACTTCCTTCCACTATACAAAGATGGAGCCAAAATATATGAACGCTGCAATCTTGCGCATTCGGAGCCACAGTCGGTAATGTGGCGATCGGGAATTAACACTTGAACATACATTAGTGTGATAAGAACTAGCTAAATTGACAGAAACTGTCTTTGAGGAAACATTTTACATGTCCTTCGACTTTTTTAATTTCCTAACATGGATGAGATAGAATTTATTTTGAGCCTATGCTGCCAACCACCAGGGGGCGATAAAGAGGCTTTGGCTTCACTTTTGGGGAGCAGTCATGTCGTCATCTTTATAAACTGTCTATTTTATCTCTTTTTAAGAAAGTTTGATGTAAGATCACAAGTGGAAATATATAATATATAAGAGTGGAATATAAAAGGCAGGTCAGCAAGTCAAACATTACATGACATTCCAAAAAATGCTGATAAAACATCTGTTGATACTGGAATGGTCGGCCAACGCCCGCTCACAAACCACACCTTGCATTATAGTCATGGGATTATTGAAACGTGGTATCTTTAATCATCACAGAGAAACAAACACAAAAAAGAACACGATTTTAATGCTCCTATCAAAGTGTGTGTCCTGTACTCTGCCTTGTCATCATATCTGATGGGTCTGATAGATTTACCAGAATAAATATATAATAATATATAATTTCCCCTTCTTTTTTGTCAGCTGGGAAGACTTGTGAGCATGTTCTTCATGGGAATGCCAGACTTGCAGCAGTCGATTGGTTCATCTATGGGGGTCTTCACTCGCCTGTCCCCTCTCCTGCAGCAGTTGATGAGTGGCAAGGCCGACCAACACATGTGGGACAAGTGGGTTCAACTGGGTTTAACTAATTTGTGCTGGTTAATTTCCATGCTTTAAATGTCTGTGTGAGATGATAGTACATTTTGAATTCTGTATTTATTCATTTCAATCACCAATATTCACGTGTTTTATCACAGCCTTGAAAAGATGCTTCAATCCCTACTCTCATCCCTCGAGGGAACGGAGCTGTGGCACAATGTCTCATCTGTCGTCCCGCTGTTTGAGAAAATCCTCGGGAGTTTGGTGAACAACATGCAAGCACAGAATGGTAAGAACACCACGAGACAGCGAGGCTATTATCTCACCTGTTGAATAGCCTGGACAAGGATATGGACTGTTCCTAGGCTGAAAATGATCATTCATGATAAATCATCAAGAAGGAACATGACTCCTACTGTGTGTGCAGTACATGGCAAATAATAAACAGACATTACACCTGTAGATCTGGTTGGCCTTGCAAAGCAAACCTTACAATACCTGAAACTACTTCTTTATTTGATTTGATTTACCTGCTGTTTACCTGTGTATATTTATTAGGTAATGCCATTCATGTGAATCTAATCTTTTCTTCTTCAGTGTTGCTACTAAGCCTTCAGACTCCTGTGGTAACCTTGATGAGGGAAGTTGCACGTTCGGTGAATACCAGTCACTTCAACCTGTCGGAGGTCACGGAAAGAATCCAGGCTGCCATTGAGCACACGCTGCAGGCGGCTCAGCAGGTTAGACCGCCACTGTTCTCTGCGCTGTCGCATTTGTACATTCTGCATCGCTGTGTTCGACATTCCGTCAGCAGACACTGCAGTTAAAAGAACCAATCTGTGATCTTGGCGTCACTGATGATTCGTCGATAGCACGCAATGCAAGAGCACGGTGAAGACTGTTGTTCCTTGTAGGTGTGGAACCTTTCTTGTGCATTCTTATTTACCCCTCAAAGCTTTCTGACAGACAACAATCACATACCAGAACACCAAAAACCCTGTGAGCTGGTTCACTGGACATTTGGTCAGTAGTGAATGTGACACTGATAAGAACATCTGATGTAAGATCTAGAAGAACTAGAAGCAGGATTTTTTTTTGAAAGATACATTTTAACAATGTTAAAGAAAGTGATAAAAAAAATTTAAATGATTTAAAATTTAAAATGAGGTGCTATAAAATGAAATGCTCTCAGGGTCAAAAAAAGAACACTACATGGCTGTTGTATTGGATAACACTTGAATGTGCAGTTTTATCGAGTAAAGCGGTAACTGTGAAATGTTTTGTAGTTTATTTAAAATGGAAATAAAAAGTTTGACTTGCCATTATTTAGATAACTAACCCGGATCTGTCCAAATGCAGTAAAAGTACCAAAACTTTGTACAAAAACATAGAACAAATTATAAACTGTTGCTCAGTGTGTGTGTGGGTGTGTAGCTGCTGTGTCAGTCACAGAGTCGATGATACCTGTGTGAGACTCCTGCCCTTTTCTTTGTTTCCTCTAAACTTGCACAACAGAGAGATTATGATATTTCCCTCCTGCCTCCGCCTTTTGTCTCCCATCCACTTTTTTCTGTGTCCGTCTCTGTCTCACCTCTGAACTGGTGTTCTCTGAACAATGCAGCTGAAACACAATCAGACCTTTGACTTTTTTGTTACCATTTCTCTCTCTCTCTCTCTCTCTCTCTCTCTCTCTCTCTCTCTCTCTCTCTCTCTCTCTCTCTCTCTCTCTCTCTCTCTCTCTCTCTCTCTCTCTCTAGGCTAATGGCACACTGGGGTGCAGGGAAGCTCTCAGACCATGGGAGCCGGTCAGGGAGGGGGCCGGGTTGAGCCCTGCCTTCATGGCTATGTGGTGTAACATCAGCCTGCAGCCTGTTATCGAGGCCTATGCTGCAGCTATGACTCCCTACTCCCACATTAACATGACTGTGAGTAGATGCTACATTAAATGGGAAATTACCCAAAACAAATTGTATTTTTAAATAGTTTGTTTGAGCAGACTAAAATAACCAACATTGTGCCTAAAATATTCTTATTCAAGTACAGTTCAGAGTTGCACCACTTGGTGGCAGTGTTGACACACATAGAAAGCTGCCAGCTGCTAACAGTCCATTTCTCTGTGTGTTGCCTGCACAGCACATGGGCGTGGGACCGACGACTGTGAATGCCACAGCTGCCAGGATTGCCGAGACCATGCAGGCTCTGTACCACGTCATTGTCAACCAATCACTTGTGACAGAGCAGCTTATCTCAGCTTTCTCCATGCAGCTCGGGATGCTGGCAGGCCGGCCTCTGAGCCCAGAGGCGCAGCTTTACTGGAACAGGCAGCTCCAGGACGTACAGTTACAGAACAGGTGACTTATTTACAGCCGCGATCAGATTATGTCATAGCAGACACAGTGTTCAGAAGTTGCATTGGAACATCACGACATACTTTTCATCCCCTTCAGATCAGACAGTACAGGCTGCACTGCAAACATGTGTGAGGCAGTCATATCAACATGTGTTACAGCCACAAACAAAACCTACTGAACGTCACACAGTTTAAATCACGTTTTGCAGTGTTTTAATTGTGCAAATGTTCTGCATCCATTGTGCATTTTAACACACATGAACTCACTGCTCCATTTGTTGTTACAACATTATCCACAATGCACCAGTCAAGCCAATTCGATTCAATGCACAATCGCACAAGGAACTGGGAGCGACCACGCTTGCATTGGACTTGATTAATTTCTCTGGCTGAAAAATGCTGTGCCGATAGTGGCGTAACAATGATTCAGCTAAGTGCGATATCCTTTTAAAATTGATTTCCCTTTATACGCCAGCAGCAATAATGAGCCGGGCATGGTGATAATGATCACATTCTGTATATCGCCGGGAATCAATCAGGTCTGGCTACATGAGTTATAGATCATTTATCACAGTGGAGAGACTCAGCAATATGTTGTCGAGGAAAAAGGAAAACTAAGCGAAAGAAGAAACATTTCTTCTGGTCAAAAAGAGAGTTATGTGGAGTCATTGTGTTTAAGGAAAAAGTTAATTAAGTTAGTTCTTGGTCAGTTGTCAATAGATGTGCTTATATATTTTTAATTCATTCATTAACTCTCTCCCGTCCACAGCTTGTCTTCAATCAAAATGCTCACAGACGAGCTGCGTAAAGCGGTCCCATCCCTCCAGCCGTACATCGAGGCGGTGGAGAAGGCAATGTGTTTCTTCATCATCAACTCCCCTCTTCTTCAAAACAGCAGCACCTCCCAGGACCTCCTCAAACAGACAGCGATGATCTTCCTAACCTCTGCCAACATCACCGCAGGTGACATCTTCTCCGCGATGTCAGGGAACGTTTCCGGACTCAACGAGGCGTCTATTATTAACGCGATGAGAGAAGTTGTCAAACTCATGGCTGACCTGAAGATACTTGGTGATGACCCCATGGTTTACCGAGCCCTGGAGCAAATCCTGGCATCCAACGACACGGCTCTGATTGTGCGGAAGGTGGTGGAGCTGACTACGTGGTTGGGCTCCACTCGAGCGTCCGGATTGGATCTGCTGATGCAGGTGGTGCACAGAATGTACGACATCCTCAGGTCCATCTTGTCCCTCCTGACCAAGCTGAGCGTGCAAATGCCGGAAAATTCCGAGCTGTTCGAGGACCTAGCCGGGAACGTCATAGGAATGCTGAAGCAGCTGTTGAGCACCCCTGGTCTACTGTCTCCTATGCATCGGCAGCAGGGAATGTCAAGGCCACAAATGGCCAGCGCTAACCATTCAATGAGGGTCCGACACAAACGCGAGGCGCAGATGATGCAAATGAGGGACCCCATGGATGACTTCATTGACCTGTTCTACATCGACTACCACACCATGTCCAAAGCCCTCAACGTTGCTCCCACCACAGGAGAAATCTTGGAGACAGTCCACATGTTCTTTGCCAATCCCGATCTGAGCGTTGTGTTGAAGGGAGTTACGAGTGACATGCCGTGGGGCATGAACGCCTCTCGGGAAGAGACCATTGATGCCGCTCTTGTTGGGCTCTCCCTCTTCACATTGCCCAGTGCATTTCAGATGTAAGTATCATTAACATTTGGGTCAAATAGAGCTTTAAGGAATGAGGGATTTAAATTTCTTTGCTTACTCTTCCCCAGGTCGTCGGAGGATCTCCTGATGAGTGCTGTTGCTATGCTTACCGATGCCATCCCATTCTCCCCTGTGTTTAAAAATATCACCCGGGCTCTGGCCAACGAGTCTCAAGGTAACGTCAAAGTTCAGATCCGCCGTCTTCAGAGGCTTCTCAGGATCAGAGAAATTTACTCGGCACTAGTTAAACGGAGAATACCCAAGCGAACGCTGCTCTATCCTCCCAGTCTCTCGTAATTAACTTTACCTCCTGACTATGCAGCGAATTCGCTCCGCACTCATGCTCGGTCTAATTGTCGCGGCACTGTGGAGCCCACACTGATGCTGCAGCTTGATCTACATACCTGCTGCGACACCCTGTATATGTCTGCAGGAGCACAGTCTGCCAGCCCGTGCCATTAAAACCGCCACGCAGCTTGGAAGAGTGCCACCTCTCGCTCTGACCTTCTCCGCCATTGCGGGACAACGGGGAAGACCATAAAACGTTTTGTTAATGCCGTTGTTATTGTAAACATGATTATAGCCCGGCATAATTCATTCTGGAGATATGAGGAATAAGAGTTCACACCAGCTTAGCTCGAGCTCCCAAAGAGCCCAAGGCCATATGGCCCTTCTCCAGCAGAAAGCCACTCAGCACCTTTTTAAATCTCATTAGCAAAGTAGAATTCAATCACTTATCCTGTCCGCCCTCGCTAAATGTCTCCCCTCGCACTCGCACAAGTGGACATCTATGACCTCCTTTTTAATCGGCGCCTGTGTTTGTGCGATAATGTTTTTAGTGCGCTGAATCGTTTTGTAAGCAGCTCCACTTCTCCACAAAGCCGCTAATATTCTTCACACGCACACACACGCACACAGTGAACTGTAATTGCAAAGGCCTCTAGGTGTTGAGCCCCCTGAGATTCAACATCAACATTGTCTAATTTTAGCCTAATTAAATATTCTGTCATCACGTCTCGCTACCTGAGGTGGTGTCTTTCTTAGGGCTTGTCAGATGTGTTTTAATGCACGACATCATCTGGTACTTCTGGCTCCGTCAGTGCCGCGCCGGGCCTCGCTTTTAAGAGCGCCATTTGCTGCTCGACACTCACCCCTGCAATGGCCCGAGTCGTAATGAAGCCCAGCGGGATGCCATGTTGTTCTGTCACCTTTCAGACCTTACTGACCTCTTTTCCCCTTTTCCGTCCCATCTGTTCATCTCATAACCTCTCTAACCCTTTTGTCCCTCCCTCTCTCTCACTCCTCCCTCCTCCCTTCACAGAGATCCTGATGCTCATGCAGCAGACCATCCAAACAGCAGCTGAGCTCTTCCAAAGCAACATGACCGACCAGCAACTCCAAGAGAAACTTACCCTCCTGAGATCCCAGGTCTCTGCATTACCCCTGACGCTTTGACACAATCATCATTCATCAAAATCAGGGAATTTTAAAACAAGACGGTCAATATCCCTTGCACGTTTAATGGTCTTCCGCACTAATTTGATGATAAGTTGCCAACCACCAGTCGATGTTAGCGGCCACCAGTAGAGGGACGTATCATCAGTTGTGTACCTTAGCTTCATCGGGTATTTGGGCCTTTTAAACACAAGACACCCCCTTCTAAGGCAGGCCCACCACAGGCTGATCCGACCTGGGGGTGTTTACATGTCCCTAACGCCTTGGGGCCCAGTTCAGATCTTTCCTCCTGATCCAGAGCCATCGGCTGCAGCGTTCTGCAGACTGTGATGTTTCTTTTATGGTTTGGGTGCAGGGCTTATCCATGCTTTCCTTGCTCTTTGTAGTGGCTGAAAACATTGACAAGATGAAGCTTTTTAATCAGCAAAATTTTATTATAAGTAATTAACATTTGAATTATTTTGATAATGCAAAGCGTACAGCTGCAACACAACACTTATGCTATTGGGGCTAAGACACTCTCATATGCACCAATATGACAAACGTGTCCAGTTTTATAAGGGTGTTCATGCCGTCTCAGTTATGACTCTTGAGAGTTGTTGACCTAAAGTCTAATAAAGTCAATTGGCAGTTAAATTCTAGCAAAATACGGCTGCGACATGGACATGAATATTCAACAATTACAACGTCATTGATACATTTGGATAAAGTGTGTTTTCATTGATGCTGACAGTGATGCTGATATATTTTTAGATTAAATGTCAAAAGCCATTATTTTATGTTCCAAAAAAAAGGCAGCAACTTATAAATCATCAGGTTATTCAAAGTTTTGCTCAGACCTGAATGGTGGAGCAAGAAGTTAGAATTATAGACCGAGAACTTCCCTGAAAAAGAAAATCTGCCTAATCAAATTTCTTTATTTGGATCGGATTTATTTTTTAAAACCTAAAGTCCTGAAATGAACAATCTAGTTAAACACACCAACGCCACCGTGGGTTGCAATTCATGACTAACCCAATTTGGCTGCATTTGTTTGACGAGACTCCAGAAGCTCCTCATGGTGACTTACGTGACTGATTTGTCGTAGGTGTGCGCCTTGGAGAACACGGAGACGATGAATCAGCTGCTGTGGTTGCTCTCTATAGAGCGTGGTCAGCTGTGCCGCACTATCCTGCCCAGCCTGCAGATCCTGGCCGAGAGCCTGCTGATAAACGCCAGCGCGCTGACTGATGCCGTCTTCCAGAGTTTCATTGGGGAGCCCAAAACCTACAACATCGATTTGGACTGGTACTGGCTTTGTCTTCATCCTTTGCAAATGTTTTTCTCTTAATGGCTTTCTACTGCGGTTTTTACTCCTCACCTATCTCTTTTAGTCTATTCTCCTAAAAAGCAGCAGGGAGTTTCAAAACACAAATTTCACCCCACAGGATTTTTAAAGTCAATGAAATTTAAAGCTGATTCCATGACTGTATTTATGTATGTATGTATTTATTTATTTATTTCTCTCTCTCTCTCTCTCTCTCTCTCTCTCTCTCTCTCTCTCTCTCTCTCTCTCTCTCTCTCTCTCTTTCTCTCTTTCTTTCTTTCTGTGTGTTTGTGTACAGGACGTCTGTGTTGGGTCAAGGTTTGGGCTTTAACACCAGCAACCTGCGCTCTCTCAACATTAACGTCACCTCCCCAGGTGAGACATTAGTCTGTATTTTACAGCTGTTTTATGTAACATTATGATATTAGGGATGGGACAATGTGTTTTTTTTTTTTCTCAATATGATTCAGTACACAAGAACTATGATTTGATTATTACAATACAGCGACAGAGGATGACTGCAGAATACTTATTCCTAATGTTCCCTTTTCTAGCACCAGTTTCGTGATGGGTAATTCTCAAGATGAATCAGGTTCAAGAAATGTAATCTGAAACTGAAATAGAAACCTTAAGTTAGAAGCAGATATTAACTTGAATGGCCCAAAATAAAAACTCCACTGAGTCCAAATTCAGTCAAGCTGCATCAAATTTCATAAACTCTAAGACATTCGTTCTCTAAATAAGTCTAATGTTTCTCATCAAGAACCATAAATAATTCACTGAGAAACTGAAAAATGTCAAAAACATAAGAAGGAAGAAAGAAAGTGTGAAAAGAAAATCCTGGATCCGCTTCTTTGTCCAGATCAGCCCCGTAATTTAGTGGTTTTCTTTCATCTTCATGTCCCATCTTTCCATTCGAAAACGTTTTGTATAATTCTTATAATTCTTCTGAGAAACAAACAAACAAACAAATGGACAGGAGTGAAAACCTAACCTTGTGATCAGAGGTAGTAAAACCCTCTCACATATAACCAGTTATATGCAAACTAATCCAGTGCAGGTAACTGTGCTTAAAAAACTCAAATCTATATGATATTTTCATTGTAGTTTTTTTATGATCCAAAGCTTTTAAACTGTTCAAAATGTAGGATTCAAGGCTTTGGTCCCATTTGTATTAAAATGGCAAAGTCTGCCTGGTCGACTATGAGCACATCACAAACCTTGTTTCCATGACAACCGACAGCTCATTTCATCTCACCTGTTGCCCGCTCGTGTCTTTTTGTATCTTATGTCCCCGCTCCGCTCGTCTCTTGATCATCTAACAACTTATTAGAGCAGCATATTCATCCATTGTCACCTTGTCCACGATTGTTGCTCCAGTAAACACGTTTGAAGACCTGGCTGGAAACATAATTACAATCCTGAGGCATCCTCTCTCATTGCGAATGGCTGGATGAGAAAACATGCCACCGAATTGTTGTTCTCTCTTTTCTTTTTAAAGAGCAGTTTCTGTATAAAAGCTGTTTCGGCAATTGGCAATAAAAACAAATAAATCCGTTTGGGAAAACACTTAAACCAGCTGCAGCATCCATTCTGTGATAGGAAATGTAACTGCTCTACAGCATGAATTATGAAATCTTATAAAACTAGATATTAAGTTTCAATATATAAAGAGAAAATAAAAACTCTTCGGCTCACACTTCTATGACTTTCACTTCCCAGGAGTGGTGACGGTCGGAGAGTTGCTGAGAGATAAAGCTGCCTTTGTTCAGGATGTTCAGCGGCACATGGATTTCGATCCAGCAGCTCTGCACCTGCTGATGGGAGCCGTTGTACCAAACAACAATTTAGAGGTGAGCCAGCTGGATCCCCATTAAGCATCCTCTTAATAGCAGCACATACTGTAAGTGTGCAAGCAAACATGAAGTCACCGCCTCAAGCTGGGCTCAGACAAGAGGAGTTTTGGGCCTGGAACCACAGAATCATCGGGGCCGTCATGACAATTATCAAGCATGGTCGATATTTAGGATTTAAAATCTGTCTGTACTAGCGGAACCAAAGAGAGGAGCATGGGCGAGCTTTTTGAAATGGCGTCCGCAAAACAAGCTACTGTACGAGGGCAGTGCAGAGCATTACAAGCTAGTAGGTCAGACTACTCGACAAGTCAACTATAAAAACCGTCGACACATTGTTGTGCATTGTTGTAGACTAGTTGTTCATCTGTGGGTTTAGCATGGTACAGTAGTTTAATAAAGCAGTGGCAGAGGCATCTACAGCAGATGGGCAGCAGGGGGCACTGTTGTTGTTGACAAGTAGTTGACAGGTCAGAGTTGTCATGGATGACTTTAACAAGGCAGTGTGGGCGAGACAGTAGCTGACATGTGGAAGTAAACATGGTCACATGAGCAGATTCAGACGCTCGACTAAAATCAACAGTGTGGGAATACTTTACAAGAACAGATACAACTGGAGTAGTCGTGATTACTAATGTTGACAAATATTAAACTGAAATTAAAAAAATCTAAATCTCACTGAGGAATAGACAGTGTTGACCATGTCTCCCCAATCTTTTTCTCATCCAGACTTGTTTATTCTGCTGTCAATTTATAACCCGACAAAGCACTATTATTATTATTATTATTATTATTATTATTATTATTATTATTATTATTATTATTACAGATAGAGCAAGAGCTCAAACATGTGTGTCACGTTTGTTTCCTCGTGTCAAAGTGGTGACATAAGGGGGTAATCTTAAAAATATCCTGTAGTGTGTGACGTGCCATTGTTTTTTAAATGGTGTTGTTTGTGCATGTTTGAGATATCTGTGAAGATTCTCCTCTGGTTTGTTATTCAACACCATTTCTTAATTGGTCAGGGTCGTACAACTCCTGTAGTCTGAGCTCGGCTTCGGTGAACCTGAGGACACACAGAATTTGCCGGTGCAAAGAAGCCTTGTTCCCGTAATCCTCAGCAAATAATGTCGACCAAGGTCCAATTTTTCCCTTCTCATATTTCCCCACGTATCATTGCAGGCTGTGGGGTGCAGCAGACCTTCTATAGCTTCAATAATGTGCCATGTTTTAATTAGCATGTGCTGTAGACTTAATATTGCATCGGAGTATTGTTTTTTTTCTTGAAGCCTGTACAGCCTGTACACTTTGCTGAAGGCTGCTGCTGCGTGATGCAATTTACAGTAAAATGTAACCTCACTTTCATTTCCAGAGAACCCTGTAACCTTCTGCTAATGGCACAGAAGGTGCCTTTTGTAAAGCACGCCTGTTCTATTAAATACAATATCAATCAGTCTTAAAAAAAACCCTACTGTTGACGTTACAGTACAATGGAGACGGATTTACAGGCCCAATCAAAATCACTCCACGGAGCATTTCTCCAGAGCAGACATGACTTAGTGGAATAAAAGGCTGTCGTCTGAAAGTCTTTGCTGGTACGACTGCAGGAAAAAAGTGCACTTAAATGGAGTTTATCAGACACATTATTGTCTGCACGCTGCGCAGGTGAGTGAAATACGACTAAATGGAGTTGCAGCCGACCTGTGCGACTCGCGAACGTCCTTTCAATTGGAGCAAACACATTTCCATAATTGCCAGCTCCAAGAACAATTGGATGCGGTTGACACTTGACACGTGTTTGATTACCGACCATTCTTGAGGTAAAATTGACCCGTCCCCACACATAATACATGTTGTCATTGTTTTTTTTAACCAAATGGAGGAGAACTTAGATCCATGTGAGTCTGGAGCTGCACCTGAACCTGACAACATCCTGTTTTTAGGGTCAAGACTCTACCCGAGCCCGATGCAGTTAATGAAAGCTGCAGTTTGTGTCCCTGAAACACACGTTTATCACTTGTTTTCCCTGATTACAGACGTGCAGTTTAAAAACATCAGCCTAGCCAACATGACCGACCCGACCAAACTACTTGTCAACAATTTGTCTGAAGGTGGTGCAGTGGATGGCGCATTCACTTAGATTTAGCATGTTCTTCCCGTGTCTATATGGGTTTTCTTCGGGTACTCCAGCTTCCTTCCACTTAATTGGAAACATCAGTGTGAATGGATGTTTGTCTGTAAATGTCGGACCTGGGACACACTGGTGAACTGTCCAGGATGCACCCCGCCTCTCGCCCAGTGTCAGCTGGGATTGGCTCCTGCTCCCCTGTGACCCTCAAAGGATAAACGGTATAGATAATCGATGGATGGAATTTTTGTCCGGAAGCCTGTTCACTGTAAAAAGCCAACCATGAAAGTAGGAATCTTGTATCAACTACACAGATGTGCTATAGGAGAATTGCTCGTGTTTATACCTTTCTGCAGTTCAGCGCATGATGTACCATCTCCTGTTTCCTCTGTCACCTCTTTCCACAACTGTCTTTTGTCTCTTTTGGAACAGATCCTGTCCTGGTTGGTGAACCTGCGTCAGTGCAACTCCACATCCTCGGTGAACATGAAAGCGTCAGACGCGGCCATCTTAAAGACCTTCTGCTCCATGAGTGCGGAGCAGTGGTACAGCTTTTCACTGCTGATGGTGCGCCACCTCAACATGGAAAAACTCCTCTACAGAGTAAGGCTCCGTCTTTTGTCCTCAGACAAGATAAACAACATGGTTTACTGTGGTTAAATGTCTTCACGTTGTGGTGAACGTGTGAATGTGATGATTGGACATTGTCCTCTAACAGCCGAGTGGTTAAAGAAAATCGTTTTCTGTGGGTCCCGATGCACGTTGGATTCTACGGTGTGTTTGTTTGAGGGATAGATGAGAAAAGCTTTTATGTGAGAAAACGTTTGTTCACCAGACAAAGCTCTCTCTGTCACACAGTAAAAAAAATATATTTCTTACTGTAGCTGATTCCATTTTATTCATGACAGAAAACACTGTCCATCCCCAAAACTTCATAAAACTATTCCTGTTTGAATATGAGACTTATCAAGATGTAGTTGCATTGATGTATTAATTAATAAGTGTAATGGTTTTCAAAGGGATCCTCTTTTAAATCGTCTCTCTACTTCATGTGCAACGTTTTCTCTATTTAAGACGGATTTCACTTACTTTTGATTTAGTAGGTAAGGCTTGTCGCACATGACAAGAAGTCTTCAGTCCACTGTATGCTATCTGCCTTGCATCAAACATATAGCATCATAGTTGTGTCCTCATATCATTTCAGTATTTCCGCTGGAGGACAACGCGGAGCTGAAAGAAGTGTGAATTCTGACATTCATCCATTCATTCCAGATAAAAGCTAACACGGCTTTGTGCCTTGTTACTTTGTAGTACTGCTAAATTTAGCAGCATGTAATTTCCCTAATAACTGAAACTGCTGATGCACAGTGCTACTGGGTTGAAATTACACCTTGAGTGGCTTTGTTGAATTCTATTGGCATAATGTTGCTTGTACATGCAGCACTACAGTGCAAGAATTTACAAAAAACAAAAATCAAATGATGTCTAAATACAATGGAAAAAAGCAATGACAAGGACAAAGAGGTAAAAGTGAGAAATGCTGAAATATGATGAAGAGAGAAGTGGAAAGGATATTTGTGATGTATGTATGTAACTTATAAAACATATATTCTCATTAGAGTTTTTATTTTGAGGAAAGACCTTCATTATTTAAACACTTGAATTCAATTAACTTTAAGTTTTAAATATATCTTCCAGAAAATGCGACCTATTAAGCTTAATAGTGACATTTGCAAGATAAAGTCATACATGAGTAAAGACCCTGGGCTTTGTTAGCATGAAAAACAACCACGGCTTCCACAGCTTCAAAGATGAAGAGGGAAAAGAGAAAAGAGCAATGGAAGTGTTTGAATGTTGATGTGTTTCTTTCAGGTGGTGCTGTCTGAAGAGATGCAGAGCCTGGTGGTGGTTATGCTTCAGCTAGCTGAGACTCTAACTGACATGATGAACAACATTCTTCCCACAATCAACACCCTGCAAAGCTACCTGCTCTCCATCCAAGACCTCAACCTGATGGCCAACAACGAGTTCAACCTCGTGCGTATACTCTTTACGTCTGTTCAGCTTCACACACCATGTATTCACACAAGTGTCAACTTGCACCAGCAATAACGAGGGATCCAAATATTTCGGTGCTCTAGAATCCTCCTCTGACTCTTCTCTGCTGTGTAACGCTGGTTCACGCAGCATCAAACTGTTTTCGAGGAGCCTTCAAATGGAATTCTCGTATTCACATGACAAAAAGGAAATTATAAAATATTTATCTCAATCTCTGTTCCCCCCCGCAGATGTCCAGAGGAGATAAATCATCCATCTCTACCAAGGCTACGTTCGTCACCATCTCTCGAGCGCTGTGCAGTAATGGTATCATGGCTCTGTTTGGAATCTCCAAGCTGCCCCCCATGTCGGAGCCGAACCCTTCCTTCCCTAGCGGCCAGTGGAAGGAGGAGATGATCGATCGCTTCAAGATTCCACGAAATGCCAGTATGTAGGGAGGAGGAGACGCGTGGGGCGTGTGGAAACTGATTTGTATTGTCGGTGCAGGCACTATTCTTAGATGTTGAATGCACTGATTGTGAGTCGCTTCGGATAAAAGCGTCAGCTAAATGACATGTAATGTAACATGTGAATATTTGGTGTTGATATCCAGTATTTTCAATGGATTATATTGCTATCAAATGCATTCCTTTGCAAAAGCAGCAATCACTTATGTTAGAATGTTGAAAAGAAAGGGATGTTTTCCCATTTTTACGAGGTTGTTTTTCTCTTTCTTAGAGAATCCCAACTTTCCATTTGCCCTAAATTAAATTGTGATACGTGCTGACACAGAAAGTGGAAATTCAAAAACACCATCTTTCTGACTCCTGGGATATGTTTCATTTCATTTGCCTCTTTGACAATTCACAAAGTATTCAGGATTGAAGGATGAGCCTGGTGATCACCATGGTAAAGAATATGAAGAAAAATGAATGTAATAGACTCCTCCTTAGGTCAGGCCCCACCCCTCCACAAAATTCCATGGGAATCACTTTAGTAGTTTTTCAGTAAACCTGCAGACAGACAAACCAAAGGCAATAAAAACACAATCTCTTTGGTGGATGTAACAAATGAATTGATCCCAACATCAATTATTGTTGAAAGTACCCAAGTTGATTGAACACTAGTCTCAGGAATGAATGGGCTCGGGGCTCAGCGCGGGGATGTTACTAAGCCGTACGACTCTTTCCTGGTTTTAATCCTTTCAATGGATTTTTGACAGAAAGAAAATATCAAACAACAGCAGCCTTATTCTTTCATCTTAAAAATTATCCCTTATAAAGTCTTAAAAAGAATTGCCCTCCTCTTCCTCCCCCTGTAGCTCCCTTCTGCACGAACATGTACCTGGAGATGGTCAACACCACAGGAGGAGCCATCGCCTGGGCCTTCCTCAAACCAATGCTGATGGGGAAAGTCCTGTACACCCCTGACACGCCCATCACGAGAGACATAATGGAGAAGGTATGTAGCAGATATAAATTCATACACGTTACCTCCTCTGCCCTTTAATCCAATCCAGGTGATACTCACTCGAAAGACCATAATATATACGATATAAAAACAAAATTCAGGTTTTTAAACGTTATCTTTGTTAAGACTGGAAATTATTTACCAGTCTATAAAAATTACTGGAATTTACAATGTATTAGGGCCATGTTTTTCTAGGTTTCGAGAAAAAAGTCATAATATTACAAGAATAACGTTGTAATATCAGGAGATTAAAATAGTAATGTTTCGAGAATGAAATTGTAGTATTAAGAGAGATAAGAAAAAAACCCATAAACATTTGTTGAGGGAAATTAACAGAAATGAGAACCAGTGCTTGCTGGAGTCTCATAAGTCGTGATACTTATGATAATGTGGAGCTAATGTGCCAAAGTATGAGATTATTTGTGGAACCTTGAGTAAACTTATCTTCTGATATTTCCTCTCTAAAATGAGCCTAAAATTATAGCTTTATTCTTGTAAAATTAAGACTTTTTTTCTTGTAATATTACAACTTCATTCCCAAAAATTATTTTTCCTCAACATGGCCCTGAAACTCGTAGTGACTCTCCCTATTAAGATTGCATCTCCAATTTTTCCTCTCCTTTTTTCTCAGTTGAAACATCTCACTGTCAGCAGCTCTGGGGATTTGTGCCTTCATGACCATCATGAACTTTATTTTCTAAATCCTAGAAAAAAACAAAATCTGTGGCAAAATGTGTTGCCACTGCTATTTCTAGCTCTTCTAGGCTGTGTTTACCTCTTAAGTCCCTGTGTAACCCCCCACTGGGAGCTACTGAGTAAGAAATGTAGTTCCAGGGAGTTTATGCATCACTGTCTTCTACTTAGGTTCTTTTTTTGTCCAAGCTTGACTTTGTTTTTAGTCTACTGCTGCCCTCATGCATCAGACAGACACACACACACACACACACACACACACACACACACACACACACACACACACACACACACACACACACACACACACACACACATGCACACACGCAAGGGAGGTTATGGACTCTGGCTGATACAGCAGCCATTTCACATGTTCTCGTCCTTGTCCCCACCTCTCCCAGGCCAATGCCACCTTGCAGGAGTTTGCGAATCTGAGGAAGAACTCACAGGACTGGATCCAGTCCTCCAACTACATCATCAATTCTGCTGAGCTGCTCAGCAACACTCTGCCGATGCTGCAGGTATTTGAAAAAATAAAATAAGTCAGAGCTGTCTTCTGCATATCTGATTATCTTTGCCGGCTCGCTCTCGTCTGCAAGTCGAGAGATAAACTTTGCCGTGGTCCTCAAACATGATTCGGCATCTTGAATGTTGATGTTGTGAATCATCTCTTCCGCTCTGTCTCTCTCTCTCCCCTCCCGTCAGAATTCCCTCAGCAACTCCTTTGTGAAGAATTTCATTGAGATGCAGACTGACATCGATGTCGGCAGAATGAAAGACACACTTAGCAGCTTCTGTGAGTGAAGGTCTTACACTTTTGTAAGCAGCAGATACCGGGCGTACCTTTATGTTCCTGCCTCCCTTATTGACTGTTCAAATAGCCACAATGTCAGAACGTAGGCTAATAGGAAACGTTACCCTCGTTTTAACATGATTCTCTTTGGCTGTCTCTGCTTGATATGATTATACATGTCAGTCATCTTTTTTCTCCAGGAGGTCTGACGTTGACATGCAGACGCTTAATTAGATTACCTTGTATTGTCAGAGTGTATTTCTATTTTAGCTAAGATGTAAATTAACAGGAACAGACACAGTAAATATCATTATTTTAATTTGGATTGACGGCAATCAAAGACAAATTTTTACTTTGCACGCTTCATGTCTTTCTTGTCTCTCCAAAGCTAACATGACTGTGATGCTGGAGAAGAACAAACAGATACTGAATCAGATTACCACCCTGTCCACCCTGATGGTCGACCTGTCCTCCTGTATCAAGTTCGACCGTTACCGTGGCTACGACTCTGCAGAGCAGCTCAACCACGAAGCTCAGGAACTCGCCAAAGATCGCAATCTCTACGCAAGTGAGTAAATGTGGTGTATAATGGACATAGAGGAATGTCCACATTAAAAGACATTAAAGATTGGTTGACTTCGGTGCTCGGGATGGAGGCGTGAAGGTGAAGCAGTTCAGCCTAAATAAAGTAGTGCCAGCCCGTTTAAAATCTTAAAATCAATCCTGAATTTGACTGGAAGCCGGTGAGAGGCTAGTGCTGGTGTAATATAATCCCACTTTCTGGTTCCAGTTAGAGAGCAAGCCGCTACATTTTGTACTGTGACTTTTAACTTTGATCCATGTCCCATCCACTAACCTGGAGAAGGCAGGGTTTTTTTACCTGGACTGCAGCCAACCACTAGCTTGCCATCGAGACATTTTGGCTTCACTTTTGGGGAGTTGTCATGTCGTCCATCTTTATATACAGTCTGTGCAATGACATTAATCTTGTCCTTTAAGGTGTCATCTTCAAGCTTCCCAAAGGTGACGGCTCAACCAAGAACCGTCACGCCAGGTCTTCCTCCAACGCATCTTCCGAATCGTCCCTGCCTCCCCAAGTTAGCTACACTATCCGCATGCACATGGACAACGTCATGCGTACGGATAGAGTGCGGGAGGCCTACTTTGTGAAGGACCCCCACCTCCTGGCCAGGCAGACCATGCGCTACAACCGGGGCTTCGTGTATCTGCAGGAGAACATCGACCGGGCCATCATCGAATCCCAGACCGGGAAGAGAGTCACGGAGCCGGCCGTGCAGCTGCAGCCCTTCCCCTATCCGTGCCATTTGCGTGATGAGTGAGTCCCCTCAAATCCATAGATGCACATACATGTACATGTACACAAATACGAGCCACAATTGAAACGTAAAGAAACAAATGATCCCTGAGCGGACGCACAGGCGATGATGTGGAATAATGCATGCTCCCTCATTATTAATTTACCACCCGGGTTCATTCACGAGAACATTTCACGTTATAATTGGCTCCACATCAAGTAGAAAGAATATTCACTTTTGTTGTGCATTCACCGAACATGTATACAACACTCAGACACCCTTCAAGCCTTTAATACCCACTTATAAAGAACAACACTCATCTGTGCAGCGTAGATATCCAGAATTAACTTGTGCATCGATACACAATGTTGTGTCTAATAAATCACGCCAGAACGTAATGCCCGTGTCGGTGCTCGGCCCCCGAGTGTGACTTAAGACGCCGCTGATATCTCATCTACGAAGCACTAGTGGGCCACTGTCTTTGGCTCGCTGCCTTCTGAACAACTGTAAGATACGATGATCCTCGACTCTCTATCCTTCTGATTTATTACTCAGCTCAGTTTCTGACATGATAGCTGTGAAATATGGACGTGCGGCATTAAATATTCCAAACACTAAATTCCCCATGTATCGGGCCCCGAAAACTGAAAAAAAAGAGCTAAAATTGAGAGGCATTTATTTTGCGTAAATAACACAAAGATCAGAACATTGCTGTCAAAAAATCCCCCCCGAACCCTCCCTCGATGTTGCTCCCGCGCTCTGCATCTCTTTCCGTCTCTGTCAAGCTGGTGACTGAGTGATGGACCTTTTCATCTCCTCTCCTTGACAGTGATTGGATGTTCGTTTTCCCCCAGTTTTGACGAACGCTCGGCGTCTCTGTATTCCCCAGGTACCTGGAGGCCATCTCTTTTGTCTTCCCGATCATGCTGATGTTAGCATGGGTGCTCTTCATCGCCGACTTTGTGAAGAAGCTCGTGCACGAGAGAGAACTGAGGCTGCACGAGGTAAGGGCTAAAAGATGATGAAATGCCCCGCTGTATTTTTGCATTCAGCAGGGACCTGTGGGTTTTCATGACTTGCTGTTATAATAGGGTCGGCTGGTTGTGTTAATCAATCACTGACAAATACGGATTATTTCTGTTGAGCAGTTGACGGCAGGGAAAGACTTTACTTTTCTCTCTGAAACTTGAGCTTCCTCCTCTTTCCCATTCTTATACCTCCAGACTGTTACATGTATTTTCTCGTCTTCACTGCTGTAAACGTTCACAGACACCAGTAAAAAACACAAAAACTATTTTTATTCCTCTGTGCCGGCAACAGCCAGTAGAAGGAGGCTTTATTCACTTGGATTAACTACTGATTAGATTGATTAGACAGAGGCCAGAGGTCAAGGTGACAGTGGCCTCATGAAACATGTTTTTGTGTTCTTTAACATGATATCTCAAGTGTGCCTTTAAGCTAGTTCTTCAACTTTTGACCAGTTGGATGCAAAGATGATTATATTTCATTGGTCAAAGGTAACAGTGACCTCATATGAATCTGGACATTTTCTTTATCTCGACTGAATCTGTACTGTTTGGCGCATATAACCGTGGTTTTTATTTTTAACCCTTTCTTTTCCTTCTTGCCCCACAGTACATGAAGATGATGGGCGTCAACCCGCTCAGCCACTTCTTTGCCTGGTTCGTGGAGTGCGCCACCTACCTGGGGGTGACCATCATCATCCTCACGCTGGTGCTGAAATACGGCAAGATCCTGCCCAACAGCGATGGCTTCCTCATGTTCCTTTACCTGTGCGACTATGGCCTGAGCATCATTGCCTTCAGCTTCCTGGTCAGCTCCTTCTTCGACAAGACCTACATCGCGGGCCTGAGCGGCAGCCTCCTCTACATCCTCTGCTTCTTCCCTTTCATCGTGGTCATGTCTATGGAGACAAAGCTCACCTTTTCCCAGAAGAGCGCTATGGTGAGGATATGTGTAGAAGCTTCAAACACCAAATAATGCAATTTGCTCTGGAAGAGAGGTTGAAGGAGGAGATAAGGAGCGTATAAGGAGTAGTATTGTCATTTCATTTCATTACAAAATTGTATTTACTCTATCCATCTTCAAAAAACTATTTTACTGATATCATATCATATAAAGTTTTATAAGCACAGCCTAAAAAATGCCGGCACTGTTATGAGAGTCTGGATAAACAGTGGGTTTTGCCTTCAGTTGTTTCTCATCGGGAAGTTTTATTGTTATTTTTGCAGTGTTGTTTGCCTCCAACAAAATTCCGTACATGATATTTTTGTGAAACTCTTTTGAAACAGCTCACTTCACACTACTAGTTGACAAGAGTAAAGATGAGTAGAATTACATATAGGCATTGTGGGATGAAGAGGATTTTTTGATCTTCTTTTATTTTACCGCTTCTGTTCCTGCATTCCGTCTGATTCTTCTCCTGTTTTCCCGCAGAGTTTGTTTTCCCCAACCTGCTTCAGTTACGCCAGTCAATACGTGTCTCGCTATGAGGCCCAAGGAGAAGGTATAAACATACAGACCTCTGACCAGCATCAAAACACACCGACCGAGTCCGTGCAACTTAATGTTAAACTCTTCTACTATTCACTTCTTTAGGGATTCAGTGGAGCAACGCATACATGTCGCCCATCGCTGGGGACACGGCCTCGTTCGGGTGGCTGTGCTGGATGATGCTCATCGACTCAATGCTCTACTTCATTATCGGGGCTTACATCCGCAAGGTCTTCCCAGGTAAAATAAAAGCACCAAAAATCTGAGAAAGGCCCAACAGTCCCCTTAAATTCAATCAAGCTGCATTCAATTTACGATATTAGTTCCCTAAATGTGCCAGACTTTTTATTTCAACCTGCTATTTTCTGATTTGTCATGCCACAGTTTAATAATGAACAAAAAAATGCTCCACCCCTCAAAATAACAAGAGATTTCAAATTTGGTGTTTTACTCTGTAGCTGCATTGTGTAGCTGGGTGCAGCTAAATTTTCTCACTTACGCTGTCATCCATAAAGCTGTCACCGTCCTTTTAGACATGGCGTGCGATGCAGATCTCAGTCACTCTTAATCCGTTGCATTTGAGAGCGAAGCGTGTGCATCCCTGCTACTTCCCTAGATTGAATGAATTCTGTGGGAAATGCTGCAAAGAAAGTGAAAGAAAATTCCTGAATCCGACCATTTCTTCAGATCGAAATATTCAGATAAAATGAAAACATAGCCTCCTCAGGGGAGGTAAGAAGGAAGCGATTGTCTTCAAAAAAAAAGAGCCCTTACAGTCCCAATTCAATAAAGCAAATGCAGCAGTTTATGAACTCCCTGGAAAACTCTTCACGTGTTGATAAATTCATTTTTACCCATCAGGAAAATATGGCATCCCATCTCCATGGTACTTCCCCTTCAAAGCCTCGTTCTGGGCCGACCTGTGCTGCTGCATTAAATCAAAGACTCAGGCGGGCAGAGGACTCCTCTTCAACAACATCATGCAGAACAACCAGCCTGTCTTCTCCAACGACAAGGAAAAAGGTACGGACAGAAAAAAAAAGACATTGTACTATCTCGCTGCAGATACAAATAAGCGAAGCTGTCTCCTCCGGTGTTGTGTTTTTGAAGCAAGGACACGATGTCTTCCTTTTCATGGTCTGTCATTTTTTCCCCCGACCCCTAATTCCTTGTATTTCTCCCTCTCCCTTCATTTAATACCTGTCCCCTGTTAGTTTGATTTACAGGCTGCCCTCTGTCTCCATTTGTTTCTCTCTCAGGCAAGAGCTCGCTTTCCTTCCAGGCCGGCGAGGATTTCTCTGAGCTGCCGGTGGGTGTCGCCCTCCACAGTCTCAGCAAGATGTACGCCGACCGAGTCGCCATTCAAAACCTCAACGTTTCCTTCCACGAGGGCCACGTCACCTCGTTGCTTGGACACAACGGAGCTGGCAAGACCACCACCATGTATGTGTGCCACGATCGTTCTTAGTTCTGACTGAATCAGCAGGCTCTAAGATCAAAACAAACCCATTTTTACCATTTATATAATGCCGCAGCATCTTTGAAATTTAATTTGTGCATCCCTTTAATCATCTCAAGGGTCTGCTGCTGACACGGAGATTGTTTTGTCCAAATCTGGCACATCAAATGAACCACGGCAGATCTTAGCCTGCTGTGTCTTCATCAAGCGGAGCACTTTCATTTACATTTTAATTGTGACCCGTTTTGCTTATGCTCGGAGCAACGCACAACAAGTGCAGGAGAGAGTGAGATTTAACTGAATAAAATAGAAAAGAAAAAGGAAAACCAAGAGGGAATTATAATTTTTGAACAAATCATCCCAGAAAAGAAAGTAAGAGAAAGTAGAAAAATATATTTTCAACCTTTTTGTGTCCCAGGTAGCAAATATGAGCAAAAGTAATTTCCCAAAAAGGCTCATTATCCAGTAAATTAACATTTAACATTAACTTATTATGAAACATAAAACAATCAAAATCTCCTCAGAGGCGATCTTAATTAATTCCACAGACTCAACTTTACTTTACTTATTTTAAATCTGTCAATCCAGTATTGTGCCTAGATACTAAATTATCATTCTCTATTCTTAGGTCTCTCCTGACAGGTCTTTTCGCCCCAACCTCCGGGACAATAGAGGTGTACGGCAGAGACATGCAGTCCAACATCGACGACATTCGCAAGGAGCTGGGCGTGTGCATGCAGTACGACGTCCTCTTCGACCACATGACCACCAAGGAGCACCTGCTGCTGTACGGCCAGATCAAGGCCCCGCACTGGTCGAAGGGGGAACTGCACGAACAAGTCCGATCGTAAGTGATCAATCATCCCTCGATGTATCGCAATCACTGGGTCTTTAAGATGACATCAGGGTTTGTGCATGATGCAGTTTAATCTGTCAAGCTGATTTGGTTTACGCCTCGACATCACATAAACAGTGTCCTTGGGCCAATAAAAATAAGAAATATTGACGGAGGCCACGAGAGTTTAACAGCGAACATTAGCCAGTGCTCAACACCAGTAACTGGTTACACCAGGGAAATTAAAAAAAAAGTCTCCAAGTAATGTTCAGATATGGTCAGTGTCAGATTTTATGGCCGTACTTACTGTTATTTAAAGCTACCTCCAGTGCGAGAATACCAATCTGTGGAAAGAACTCAGTAACTGTTCCATATTGCGTCTCAAGAGCTGTGAAATAATTCAAGAATATTGTAATATTTCACAGCTCTTTTTTTTTTTCTTTTTTTGCTTTGCATCGTTATTTGATGAATTTATAGGAGCAGGCACGAGAAGAATCTTTTTTCATTCTAAGCCGCATGTTAAACCCTCCAAGCTGCATCATAGGACTATTTCTGCAGGTTTTGTGTGAGACAAGAGGAGCAGTAATAAGCCTGAGCCTAAAGCCGAACCTCTCCCCTGGTCCCTGTAGTTCAGAAAAGTCTGGGTAACTGATGGAACTGATGGAACTGTAATTTAATCAAACTGGGTTGTAATGCATAGGAAAAAAACGTGCTTTTCATTGGCTTCCCCACCAGGACCCTAGAGGAGACAGGCATGTACGCTCACAGGCACAAGCGGGTGGGCACCCTGTCGGGCGGCATGAAGCGCAAGCTGTCAATCTCCATCGCCTTCATAGGAGGCTCTCGCTTGGTGGTTCTGGATGAACCTACCACAGGAGTTGATCCTTGCTCGAGGCGGAGCATCTGGGACATTGTTATCCAGCATAAGAAAAGTGAGTCTCACACACACACACACACACACACACACACACACACTGAACACTTAAAAAAAAGCCATCCTGTTAATTTGAGTTCACACAATCTCCATGGAACCCCAAGCTACACCAGCTATTATTACTCTAACCTCTTACTATTACTGTTACCTTTCGTTTTATCATCTTTTTGTCGTCTGGGGTTCCGCAAGGCTCGATACTTGGCCTGATTTTATTCACTTTGTATCTTGGTTCCTCTCGGCCATATTATTCGCCTCTTCAACACATTCCACCATTTTAACGCTGACGAGTCCCAGTCTCTATTATTCCTAAAACTCTTAACAGTCTACATTCCCTGCCCCGCTGCCTTTCTGCCATCAAAGAGCAGATGCCTTTAATGTCTAAAAAATGAATACTGATCAAATTGATGTTCTAGTATTTGGTCCTTATCACATTTCAGTGGCACACTCCACCATTTCAGACCACTGACAGCTATCTTAAAACATGAAGTGAGAAATCTAGAGGTTCAGAAATATTTGTATTAATGCCAGACATTGCTGGTTCCTATAAACATAGTTGGACATTTGATTTCATTGTGTCTTGTAAATATTTTGACGTAGACTAACGGTAGACCTGGAGAAAATATCTTTCCAGTCATGATAACATCACAATAGTCGAATTACAAAGAGTTTAAAGTCTACCTGTATGTCTGTTAAAATTGTGTCACTCTGTTCACAAATTATTTTTATTTCTATTTTTCTGTGAGGGAAAAAAGTTAAATGTGGTCAGTTACAGTTCTACTTCATCGTCAGTCCAGGAAAATAAATGTTTGGTCTTACTTTTCACGCTGTTTGTCATTTATAGTATTTTCTGTAACTAAGCAACTGGCTTAGTCTGCAGAATAGACAAACTGCTTCCCATATGTGAATGGTCACGTGATGTGTGTTGTCATCTGTGATGCATGGACGAGGAATATTACTGATACAGAGGAAAACTCTTGTTTTGGATTGAGATTGTTTTTATTTTAAAATGCTGCTTTAAAACAAAAGTTTAGTCGTATCTATGTAGCCAAAGTTTACCTACCTCCGGATTAACGTAACACCCAGTCAAGTAAAATCAAATTGTACTTTTTTTAAATTGTTGTCAGCCTAACCAAACACACAAAAATTGACATTGCAATGCCTGTTTTCCCCTGAAATCACTGAAAGTACAGTGAACCTGAAAAAGACCATGTTGGGCTTTTCCCCCTGTTCAGGATTCTGACTGCAGGTCCAGTATATAATTAATCTCAGATCAATCCAGGGGAAACTTTTTCTTTATGTTCTCTTCAGGGAGCGGCAGTAGACTGCCAAGAGACTGCTAAATGTCATATAGTGTAATTGTAGATGTAGGAAATGTCCTGTTTAATTGGCCCAGTCTCTGATGTTAGTGAGAGTTTGGTGCCAGGGGAATCTTCTTCAGAAACTTTGTGCATCACTTGCTGTTTGCGCGGCGGTTACTCACTGATGATTTGTGTGTGTGTGTGTGTGTGTGTGTGACACAGTTTGTGTGTAGCTCGCTCTTTGTAATGTCTGGATTTTAGTTTGCTTGTTTGGATGTGTGCAGTGTGGGGATCGAAAATAGTTTTCCCAAAAGACATCTAAACATTGCCTCTGTGTTGTTTTTTTACTCTTCTTGTTGCCTAGAATAGAATAAAGTAGAATAGAAAGCCTTTATTGTCATTGTACAAGAGAAGCTGTGCCAATTTATAAAATATTACATTTTTAAAATCCGACAAAAGATACAAATCAATAAATACAAGACTGATACATACTTAAATATTAAACATGAATTCACTGTATGCACTACACTGACAATGAGTCACTGGGTTTTCATGTAATACAGTTGTTTGATATTCACACTAGAGCCGGACTGATGTGACGTTTGGCTGACAGACTAAACTGAGCCTTTTACAGACACATCTGTATCCGTCTATTATGTTTACCGAAATGAACACTTTTATTTCACTGAATAAACAATGCAGAAAAGACGTGCTTTGATGTTTGTACTTTAAAAACACGTTTTAATGTTATTAGTTGAAGTTCTAAATATTTGGTTGTATTTGTTTTTTCTTATTATTGATAACAAAGTTAACAGTTAAGTCAAGCCTCAATTACTTCTTTGTAGTGAGGGTTTGTTAAAAACATCTCGGGAATCAGTTTGATTTATTATTTTCTTATAAATATATATCAGCTGATTTTTACTCACAAATATCAGTATCTGCTTCGTCTTCCTCTAATTTCCACACTTCCCTATAGCCTCAGTTTTGGTTATATTTTTTGATTGGGGATTGTTATCACAATGCACATACACGTTATGCATAATGTCTTTGTGTCTGTGTCCTCTCAGACCGAACCATCATCATGTCCACCCACCACCTGGACGAGGCTGAAGTGCTCAGCGACCGCATCGCCTTCCTGGAGAGAGGAGGATTAAAATGCTGCGGCTCCCCCTTCCACCTGAAAGACAAGCTGGGTCAGGGATACAAACTCACCCTCACCAAAAAGGTATAGTTCCCTCCTCAAAGTCATCCAGTCACCATGTTTGGCTAAAGCACTGCAGACTAGTCTGACAGCAGCAAAACTCAGATGTTGAAGTTAGTTTTACTCAACACAATATCTCTATGGAAATTAATTTTTTTATGTTGAGTCAAAAGGTTGTCTCTGGTCAAATAATCAACGTTTCTCCAGTAGACAACCGGTTCCATGCTTTCCCAGAAGCAAGAGACAAAGTAGCTGCATATATCTGATGCATTTCATCCAGCTGTTTTATTAACAACAACATAATGTGGATAGTGCACAGGCAGCACAAACATTTCACAGTGTGTTGTGATGGCAGAGCCGACTTACTCATATGTAAATACTTTTTGTTCAGCTGTTTTCCTAATGTAGGGATTGAAAAGAGCTCTTTTTTTTACCCTGCCTGTTGGATGGCTTCTTTGTTCATGTCGACAAGTAAATAAATGAAACATTTCTAGATGTGTGCACTCTCAGACAGGCAACAAGATTCGTCTGAGATCCCACAATGTCTCTTTTTTTGAATATGCTGGCCATGTATTTTGATCAAACCCAAAGTTTTCTTCAGTATCTTGTTAAGTTCTGAGTCTTCAGTCTGTTTTATGTATCTACAGTATTGTTAGTTATAACCATAGACTGTATGTACAGATGGATGATGCCTCTCTACTTCCTCCCACTATCAAAAAATGAAGCCAAATTTACCCGGATACGAATGCTGCCATCTTGCGCATTTGGAGCCACGACATATGGTTTCACCAAGAGTCTCTGTGCTGCTCCTTTTCTATCTGCAGCTGCAGAACCTCGAGTCTGAAGTAATCGACAGTGCTGACCTGAAGCAGTTCATCCAAGCCCATGTACCTGAAGCGCGGCTGAAGGAGGCCCAAGGGGGCGACTTGGTCTACTCGCTGCCCCCCTTCACCTCAGCCAACGCCTCCTCATACCGCTCCCTCCTGACCGCGCTGGACTCCAACCTGGACGCCCTGCAGCTCGGGGGCTATGGCATCTGTGACACCACCCTGGAGGAGGTAGTGCGCTCATGCACACCCACACATAAATACACACGGGTTCAAACTGCAGTCAAAAGAAAAAAAACACACTTACAGCTGCAGAGTTACATTTTGATGTTATAAACCATGAGATTAAATTAAATAGGCTCTCTAGCAAACACAGATAAGTTGATGTGTAGTTGTCATCTTTGTAGGTCTTCCTCCAGTTGACTCATGACAACACAGAATCCGAGAGTGTCCCCCTGTCAATCTCAGAGACCATTTCTGACACAGGGTCTGTGGACAGTTTCCCCTCAGACAACGGTGAAAGCATTGGTGATAAGATCAGTGAGTTCCTCTTCCCTTTCAACTATTCTTTCTGTCAACTGCACACATCTTTGAAAATGTTCAGCATACTAAGAGATACTCTTTTTTTTATTTTCAAACTTGATCTAATATGATATGACTCATTATGTTACACTGCAAAATCTGATATTACTTTAAAAAAAAGTCTAGGAAACGGATTGCCTTGTGCCTGTGTTAAGTAAATATAACTATTCGTCTTGAGTTATGTTTACTTAATATTCACTCCTTAATTTCACTTAAAACTTAGATTTAGCATTTGTCAAGTTGTTCCAACTAAAGAAGGGCCAGTGAAGTTAATTAGTCTAACTTAACTGAATAGCATTGTTTACTTAGTAGAACTTAGGAAACTAGTTGCCTTAGATACATAAAACAAGGAGAAAAACATTGAGTAAGATACTGCATTAGACTGGGATTTCATAAAGGTCATAAATTCAAGAAGAGAAGTTGATTTATTGAGACTTGCTCAACTTTGTTGGTAGGAACTTGGTTTATTGACGTTCTCATCTGTTCTGGGAGTCGTTAGCTTCAATCAAGGTCCAAAAATTAGTCTTTTATATCATCTATAATGTGTTAGAACTCATCTTAATTTATGTCTGCAACATTGTTTAGCATGTTGGGAGGCTCGAACCATCTAAACCCAACACACTACAATACCAATGCTGGATGGTTCCTAGACTGCTACTACACTTTATACAGTGTATTCAGCTGACCTGGTTCTGCAGCATCCATCTTGATGGATTACCATCTCATGCAATACTATCTCCCTGTTAACCTTTAGCTTACAGTATGTTAGAGAGAAACAACAGGCGTCATAAAGTCAGTACAACAGAAAGACAGTAAATGCATCAGTATCAAAAGGATAAAGTCTTACCTCTCCCGTGTGTTTCAGAGCTTACCGGCTCATCCATGGTTTCTGGCATGGCTCTGGCCTGGCAGCAGATGTCGGCCATACTGATCAAGAGGTTTCACCACAGCCGCAGAGACTGGAAGGGCCTGATCGCCCAGATCCTGCTCCCTGTTCTGTTTGTGGTGTTTGCAATGGGCTTGGGATCCATAAAGAGCGACCTACGGCACTATCCTGAGCTGGAGCTGAGCCCCGCGCTCTACAACATCGGACCAAGCTACTCTTTCTTCAGGTCAGTTCTAATGGCAGGAGGAATACACAGTACATACAGTCAAGCTAATCAGGGTCTTTATGATAAATCAAAGCTTTCAGTTCATTTGTCATGGTCAGAAAAATTCCACAGTTACTCAGGCGGAAACAAATCAAAAGTGTTTTTTTATCCGAGCAAATGCTGATAGAATTTGAAGTTTCTCTCAGATTTGTCTTTAGAGTTGGAACCAAGAATAACAAGAATCTCTGAGACTGAAGATGATTCAAAAGGTCAATAGTACAGTTTTTGGTCATGAATGTGCAAACTGGTAACTAGGGGTCTGGTCCGGGTCGAGGACAGCAGGTTTACTGATGGTCCGGTCATGATTCTGACTGAGAACAGGCAAGTAACTGAATGCATTAGGTGTCCAAACAGTGAAGGTACAGTGAAGGCTGTTTGCAGGTGGGGAGGTAAATGGTTTCTTAAGCATGGTAGTAACAGAATTACCTCACAGACAGAGGAAAACTAACTAAGCTCGGGGTGGGTAGAACACCTGTCAGGCTTTTTAGGGGGCCAGGATCGAAAATTGCAGCCCACACAGAAGGCCAGAAGGTTCCCAGTTTGAATCCCAGCTTGGCCTTTCTGTGTGAGTGTAGAGTTTGCATGTTCTCCCCGTGTCTTGCCGGGTTTTCTCTGCGTGCTTCCAATGAAATATAGGTTGGGGTTAGGTTAAACTCTGTATTGATAGTAGTAGAGGTGTGAATGGGAGTGAGAAGAGTTGTTTGTCTCTGTATGTTGACGCTGAGATAAACTGGTGACCTGTCCAGGGTGTACTCCGCCTCACGTCTAATGTCAGCTGGGATTGTCTCCAGCTTCCCCACCACCCTCAAAGGATATGGATAATGGATGGATGGATAACACACACACACACACACACACACACACACACACACACACACACACACACACACACACACACACACACACACACACACACACACACACACTTAAAAGACGAAGGGAACAAAATGGACAAGGAGCCTAACAGAGGCAGCCACTCTAATGAAAAGATTCCTTTTTTGAGACCGTGGAGGCGCTCGCTGCAACACGCCTATCTGAGCTTGATGAGGGGGTTGATGAATCTCATTACTTGATTGGCCCATTGGGTCCCCGCATCATTTGTGCGGGGGAGGGGGGACATGTCTCATTTGAAAATGAATTTGAAGCTTTACTTTGTTGGAGGGCAGATGGACCTCAAGGACAAAGAGAAGTTAGAGGAGAGGAGTGATTGAAAAGAAGATGGCTAAGACGCGAGATCAAACTCAGGGAGATGAAGGAGGAGGTTGCGAGACGTCTTCTTCATTCGGGAGAAGGTCTGTTGTTTGATCAGGAGAGTATATTGAGGGGGAGAAAATCCTGAGGTGCCAATCCATACATCAAAGACTGAATCGATGCTTGACCCAGTTCTTTTTAAACTGATATAGAAAAGAGATTGAAAAAATGATATTATTTATTTATTTTTTTGATGAAATCAGTGCTGGAGTGGAGGGGGATGCTGCTGTTGAGTAAGGTTATAAGTAGTCGAGGGTGGAACATTCCGCCGTCTTTTCTTATTAATGCTGCAGTGTTGTGATAGTGGAGCAACAGATTTCATGCACTGCCTCAAAAAGCTTTGTTCTCTCACTCGCCAGCATGAACAATGAAAACATAATGATCTGTGTCTTTATTTATGAGTCTACGTCTGGGGAGAGCTCAAATAAAAGAAATCCACTTAAATGTAAATCTGCAAAAATAGGGGGAAAAAAAGTCCTTACTCTTCTTTTGTGCGTCCTGCTCCTCGCACCAGGGCGTTGGAGAAGAATCACTGATGACCCCCCCACGGACGTGTTATTGACAATGTTGTGAGCTCGTAAACTGCTCTTAGGCCAGAACTCTACAGAGAAAATCCTTGATAAATTCAAAGTTTCAACTCTACTTTATAAAACCATAGCTACCAAGAGTAGTTTGAATAAATCAGTAATAATATAAAATAAACCATTAAGTAGATTGCAGAGATTTTGTGGATTAAATGAGAATTCCTATAATTTTTAAGGGCTCAACCTTAATATGTTATGATTTAGCGCTTAAAATTTAATTAATGTTATTATTGTTATTATTATTATAGGTATCTGTACTTTAGTTGAGTATTTGTGTTCCTGACGACTTTTACTTCCTACGTGTTAACACAAATATCTGGACTTTCTACTCCTGACATTTTGTTTGTTACTTTCTTTTTAATGCATTTGAGGGGACTTACCCATTTTGTCACTTTTATTTTGCATCATTGAGCGCGGCCTTCCCAACATCAAGACAGATCTTAACTTAAACAGACGGGACAATAAGTCAGAAAAGACGACTCCTCGTCGTGTATCTCTTCTCACACATCAAACGTTAGGCGACGTAAAGGACGCATCAGGACAAATCAGACAAGAGAGGGAGACAGCCGCGGAGAAGAGGCACAGAGCACCTGTCTGTGACAAGGACATGGAAGAAAGTGAAGAATCAGCCAATGTGAACTGATAATGTTGACAACGTCCACGACAGAGCAGAGCAACACAACATTCCCCATCCCTGTCAATACATTTTACACATTTTCTCCTTTCCTGCTTTAACCCCTGTTTTCAGGAGATGTTTTGTTTTTTAATTTGAAGTAAGAGTGGTTTAATTTGAATAGTTTTCGATCTATATTAATGTGACATGAGTCTCAGTTTTGCTTTGCACAGATACAGCCGGTAGAGATTGAGTTCAGAGGGGAACCTTTTACTTTTATATTTACCTTATATACTCTTACGTGAGTAAAGAGGCTGAATCGGTAATTTTACTAATACATGAGTCATTTAAACACAAGTGTCTGTGCTTATCCTTGAGTAAAGATTCTGTGTTTTTCATCTCTCCACTCTCCTCATGCTGAGTTTGAGCCTCGAGAAACAATTTATTTTATTTATTATTTTGAAATGTCTTTTTTTTCTTCTGTCTCCACAGAAACCAAAATCCCAGCTCCGGGAACCTGGTGGACTCCATGATGTCATTCCCTGGGATGGATAACGCCTGCCTCGACGAGCAGGATAACCCGTACGTAATCACTTTGCAAATGCCAGCTGTTTTTTTTTAGTTCACCCTGAAAGTGATAGATTTTTCAGAAATACCTCGTGATCGTGCGCTCGGTCTCGGTTCCACCATGCAGTGTTTTCACATTTCACTCATTGTCATTCTCTTCGTGCCGCCTCTCTCACCCCGTTTCATTTTACTAGTCTGTCTCCCTCTCACTCCCGCTGCCCTCTCTCTCTCTCTCTCTCTCTCTCTCTCTCTCTCTCTCTCTCTCTCTCTCTCTCTCACACATGTTGCTCCCCCCCTTATATTTTCCAGCTCAGCTCGGGGCACGTTCGTATGTGACTGAGCGGCTGCAGCAGGACGACATGAGAGCGTCATTAGTATTCCATAAACACCCAGTGTTTATAGGGCAGACTCCCCCCCCCTTACAGGCACTCAAATCAATGCTGGCACTCAAACCCAACCTCAGAGGCATTTTAAAATTCTCTGCCAAAAAGACAAAAAGTCGTGTGTGTGCGAAAAGAGCCTGCGTGTTGTTCTCTTGACGACCTGTAATCACAGCGTGTGACGCATCTACATTGTTCAGTGGAACATACAGGAGGCTCTCTCGCATTTAAGTGTCAAAGATGTGTATTGCTACAAGTGTTTTTGTTGTTTGATCTGCACCAAGTGTCCCTGAAAACATTTGGCAGAAAACAAACTGTGCGGGGGAGTTTAGCATCAAACCACACAAGCTCAAATTTCACACAATATGATATCACAGCTCGTGTTTAACGGCTTTGAAAATAGTTTTGAACCAAAATGGAATATTTGGACCCTGATCTCACAAACACCGTGCAAGTTTGCTCTATGAGTGGGCTGGGCAACAGAATAATAATATTTTGTGGAATATATTACAATAGCAGCAGCATAACAAAGTTCAGTATATATTGATATAATGCTAATCCACAGAGAGGAGGTAAAACACATATTATTGTTTTTCTAAACCACAATTGATCGTCTGATGTCCTCAACTTTCACTCATATTTTCCTCTGAGCACGCCTACAGGTTTGGCCCTTTCCTTTCTTTCTGCTGCGATGAGTACACAGGATATAGGCCGTCATCAACTCAGTTTCAAGATGTGTTGTCGCGTGTGTCTGGGGACAAGGCCTGTGGCATTATCACAAACTGCTGGCAGCTCACTTTGTGAATGTTTCTCTTTGAAGGGTCTGCGCCCGGAACACGCACAAGTGGAGTTCCAGAGGGAACAGCTCTAAAGGATTTAGTATCTGTAAATGCACCAGACAGGAGCAGGTGAGACTGGGTCATCGAGAACAGTGTGTGTGTGTGTGTGTGTGTTTGTGTGTGTGTGTGACTAAGTGATTGTGTGTGTCCCTACTCATGATTTTTTTATTTTATTTAAAAGGACAAGTGTGAAGCTTTTGTCTTTTCCACCCCCTGCAGGTTTGTGCTGAGGACAACTATCAGCCGCCACATGAGATCATCCCTTCATCTCAGGTTGTTTATAACCTCAGTGGCATCAACTTGGAGAACTACCTGGTGGCCACAGCCAATGACTTCATCAGGAACAGGTGAATGACACCGAATGGAACCACATGGAGAATTTGACCATTTACAGTCGTATGAAGCTGTCACTGTCACTCTTATGTCCTATTTTAGAATTACACTTCATATTAATTACATCGTTTGGATTATCTGAGATTAGATCATTAATTAAGTAATTAACCATTGAGCCAAATGAAAAATGCAGTGATTCTTAGTTTTGTTTTCCTTGTAGTCTTTCAAATGATATTTGTCAGTCACCTGAGAATCTTTAAAAACCTTCTTTATACATCCGCCTAAATGTTGATTTTACTCTGACTCCCTTTTTTAACATATAACATATGATGTTGTTCCGTGCACTTGTAAGAAAACACTGCCGTTGAATGTGCTGAAATCTTTTGGCCGTTGATTGCAAATAATATAATTTGAGCCTTAAAACCTGAGATTTCTACTCAGCTTGATACAAACAGATGTCTCCAATAAGTTGTGTTATTGATTGTGTTACTCATGCCTTGAATGCGTGGGTTTTTTCCCAAAGTGCTTCTCGCCTGCAGCTGCACGTTGTCGGTGAATCAAAGAAAAACAAACAAGCAAAAAACGCAGGGTGTCACATCTAATTTCTCAGCAACACTCTTGTCTTCACTCTGTGTTTTGATCGATATGTCCAATCTGCTTTTTATTCTCAGGTACGGTGGATTCGATTTTGGGATGCAGCTTCCTACCGACTTACAAATGGACCTTCGAGCGGTGCCCAAAAATCGCACTCTGTCTAAGGTGAAACTCTCTCTCCCATCTCATTATCACTTTAATTGTTGCACTCGTGAGCTACTGAATGCTAAAACATGACATCCTGACTGAAGTTATTTAACTACTACATCAAGGCTCACGGGCGGAGCTCTATTGTTGCACCATCATTGTCATCGTAAATATCTTTTACTGCAGCAACTGTGCCACTGTGTCAGTGTGTACGTTTCCTCAGATGATGACATCTGCATTTTGTGGCGACGTGATCGACCCGCACACCCAGATACGCAGCAATGTGAGGGATGCTTCTGTGTTTGTGTGTGTTTGTGTAGGTCTGGTTCAACCCCGAGGGCCACCACACAATGCCAGCATACTTAAACAGCCTCAGCAACCTCATCCTTCGCTCCAATCTTCCAGCAGACAAGGATCCGCGTAAATACGGTGAGCCAGCAAATGTGTGTTACAGCGTTATAAACTCAATACTTCAATCACAGGGAAAGGGCACAATGTGAGATTTGAGTTTAATTTATTAAGGACTAAACATATGAAGGCAGTGACAGTAAAGATCAATGTCATGTCATTTTTTCGATATTGCAATATGCATTTGTTGCTGTTTTCTCTTTTTTGCTCGTTTTAGTGAATTCAGAAATCAATACATGTTATTCTTAGTGGGATTAAGTTGTGTTCATGCAGACACTCCCTGGTAATTGCTGAAGATCAGCTGAGTAAAAGGTTTTTGAAAAAAAAACCCACCATGCACATTAGTGTTACACCCCATGCATTTACTTTCTATGCTAAGTAACATAAAAGCAATGTGTTTACTCACGGTTCATTTCACTGGATTAAAGCCAGGGGGTGCTGTGTATCCTTTCGACTCACATCACTATACATGGTGAATACTGATGAACGCAGCTCACTGGGGAGCTATGCTAAAGAGATCGAGTCTGGCCCACGTTTTCAGCACTGTTTCAGCTCCGAGCATCGCCCCGACCATCTGCCTACAGGCAGTCGTACACAAACACGAACACACACCCACACACACACACACACACACACACACACACACTCATAAAAAAACCACACAGTGCCTGCACAGGGCTACATGCACAGACACATTTCTTCCCCCCATAGACGATAAAAGTGCTTGAGGGGAGAGTGTAATCATTTAAATGTTACCTGCAAACTCCCAGTTGTGTCGGTGGGTGTCAGGGGTGGAGATTCAGGGAGATTACTTTTCAAGGTGATCATTTCTCTGTCAGATGTGAAGCCCTAAACCCCTCTGTAGTGTCCGCGCTGGGCTGAGACCCTGCAGAGGTCGCCATCGCAATGTTTTTTTAACGGCACTCTCGGAGAATTTAAAGTCTGTCTGCCTCACACCTCGGAGAAAACAAAGAGTTACTCAGCTGGTTAATAAACCACCTTTCTAGAATGTGAATAAAATGAATCCCTGACTTTCTGCTTTTAAAAGTAAAGGAAAACAGCCGGAGCTCGAGGCTGTGAGAGCAAAAAAAATTGTATGACCCATTTTTTTTCTGTCATTAATCAATTTTTCAATCAGTGGAAGAAAAAAAAGAAAATCTGCTTTCACAATCAATTCATCGTTCATTTCATTTTGCGGTTTCCCTTTGCAGTCTATGATCGCATAAATAATAACTCTGGGTTTTTGACTGCAGACGAGACAAGATTAACAATTCAGACCTTACATCCTTCGGGCCTCTAAGAAATTGTAATGTTTTTTTTATTTTGACATTTTTCAGACCTTAAAATTTGTATTGATTCATAAATAAACCAGCACAAAGTGAATATACTTGTCATACAAAGCAGATTATCCATCCATCCATTCTGATTAGTCGACGTCAAAGTGTCTTTCAGCGAAGCACTGAACCTGCAGCCTTTCTCTGGGGCTGCTGTACTCTCTGTGAACTCACACTCTCCTTTATCAGGAAGTGTGCGCGGAGACATGTAGGGGGAGCAGTTCACGTCTGTAAGCATCTAGAAGACCCTGAAAAAAATGATAAAGAAAATTCAATTTCCTCTGTGTGCACTGGCAAATGAAATCATCTCGCACTATATTTTTCAACCGACTGTGTCCCGTGGAGGCTAAGAGAATATCATTGCTCATTTGGTTCATGTGCTGAAAAATTGCCTGTATGCTGTCGCTTTTTTTTTCTATCACTATCATAATGTTCTGTTTTTCTTTTGTTCTATTGCAGCCATTTCAGTTTCCAGTCACCCGTATTTCGGTCGGGCGGATGATGAAGACGCAATGTAAGGACCACACTTAAAATGCATCTTCCTGCTACTTTAACAATCACTGCTCTTGCAAAAAAGAAAAGAAATCCTAATTAGCATTCACAAATATTTCACAATTAGTCACATAATCATGACTATTATTGGCTTTTGGCAGCGTCTGATAATAAGTTATTATTTCAATTCAGGACATTAAAGTCAGGGTGGAGTCAGGGAGGCACACGACAGCAGTATTTACCCACATTTGATTTTCCAAATGGATTTCCCTGGGCATGCACTATTGATCAGAGCCCCGATATAATGACTGTTTACCCTGAAGGTGGCACAGAGGTGAATTGATTCTAACCCCCTTCCCAAAATGAGCTTATTTAAAACTCTCAAGATCCAGTCTGCAGGAAGCGCGCGGCTCTGTATGCGCTCGTATATGCATGTTTGCAAGCGTGTGTTCCAGTGGACCAAATTAAATAAATCACTCCAAAAAGTGGCTGTGGCCCGGAGAAGGTCGCGCCTCTCCAGAGCCTTATTAGCACTAACAATCTCGCTGGCCATTTCAGTGTTTACTGGCCTCCACTTCCTCCACATACTCCACATTTATTTCTCTGCATAGCATTTTTTATTTATTTATTTTTGCCCGCTACGGTGCTGCAGCGGCTGCAAGTGCACAATTACCCCTCCATCCTGGGTGATTCTGCTTCCTCGCTGGATGTATTGATTTGGACGAAGCTGTGTTAAAGATACAGCAGGCTTATTACTCCAAATGTCTTGATTCTCAGTGCGGTATAGCTGTGCCCCATGGGAAAAATTCCAAGGCTGGCTCGGCCATACCGATAACAAGCCTGCTCAGTAGCTGCTGGATATCCTCTGTAGTTAGTGCTGCCCCCAAAATGCCCACCACATCTTCCTGTCTGCTATTCTCTCTCTGTCTCATTCGTTCACTCAGCTCTGCCTCATCTTCATCCAACCTTTATTTAGCCTCTTGCAGCTTATTTTTTTTTGTTGGATGGAGGTAGAAGTACCACAGCTGCATACAGGGTAGGAAAGAGAGCATGAGAGATGAACAAGTCGCATTAGGGGTTAGCGACACAATTCAAGATTTGCTCGCGTCAATGCTTGAGCTGCCCCTACAGGTGGGATGTGAAATTAACTGTCGTAAATATGAGTCGCAGTCTGAGCCTCCCCCATGCACACGGCTGTGCACACGTGACTTTGTTGTCAAGCTGACGGAGAAGAAACCGACAGCCTGAGAAGCCAAACAACCACTAACGTTTGCAAATTTGCATCCTTTGGCCTCTTGTAGCTCTAATGAAATATGCTTCGATATTCTCTCTTGTTCAGTTTCTCTTTTCTGTCCCTTTCTCTTTTACTCTTCTTCATTTTCTTCCACTTGTCCTCTGCGGTTGGCCTGCCGCGATGTCCACACTGAGAATGGCGAGCTAATTGTCTCATAGCTAGGAGCTGGCTCGAAGTGTAGTTGCTGGTGTTTGACGTATGCCGTATTGTTCCAGCAAGGTACAGCACTGTTACATAGTGTTGCTCCAGGCAACCAGGGAGCGCTGTGGCAAAGACAGACATTCTCCCCTATTATAAGTTTGTCCCATCAAAATTATTTTGAAGCTGTTATTTTAAGATTATAAAAACGACCCCTTGTTGCTCTAAGACAGTTTGAATGAGCCCACCAGGTTTAAGACTAACTGACGGATCAAAGCCTCAGCTTGCTGTCTGGGGTCTCGTCTGCAGATCAGGCTCTATCCAAACACCTAGGCAGGAATCAGAAGGATTATTGTGCCTCGCAGCGGTGCCACTGTGCATACTGACGATGCAGCGGCGGCGGCGGCGAAGTCGTGTTCGACTCGAAGCCATCTGTTTGTTTCGCAGCTATTATCTTGTCAGAGGTGAGGCACAAGCATCTCTTTTAACGCAGCCGTTTGTTATTAATGGCATTCAGTTTATTGTGAGCCACTTCAATGGTTCAAATGAGTCAGGTCCCAGCAGGCGACGATATGATGGTTTGTAGGAGGACTTTGAAATGGGCCATTGTTCTCTGGGAAGAATTACTACAGGGTTGCCTCATTCACAGTGAATCAGCAGAGCCGAGTGTATTGATTCGCACACTTATCCTTGGATGTAGCAACTGTAGCCTTTCCTATAGTAAGAAAAGTAACAACTAACTTGAATCCAGTCAATGCAGACGAAAGATAACACACTAATTACGGACGCCTGATAATTAATTAGTGTTGTCATTGTTATTTTTCGAACGATCCTGCTTTGTTCCTCACAGTGTTCAGGGGATGCTCCAGATCCTTGTGGCTGTGTGCGTGCTGACTGGTTACTCAATCATGACGGCCAGTTTCGCCATCTACGAAGTCCACGAGCACCACAGCGGCTCCAAGAGGCTGCAGCACATCGCCGGCATCAGCGAGCCCTTCTACTGGGCTGTGAACTTCCTCTATGACATGGTAACATCTACTTATCGCCAAACTGCAGACTAACACCTCGCTAACCTGGTTCAATGTGGTTAGACTGTGCATTATGTGCTCATAACATCTCTTCTTTTTAATAGATTCATTCAATTAAATGATATGATGATGCGCCTTTCTGTTGTTATATCGTGTCTCTCTTTTCTTCGACAGGTCATCTATATGATCCCCGTGACTTTGACCATCTGTGTGATCGCAGCCTTCCAGGTCCCAGCGTTCACAGATCGGCAGAACCTGGGTGCCGTCACCCTCCTCCTGGTGCTCTTTGGGTCAGTAAATAGAGAGGATGTTGATTTACTGTAACCTACTGAGAGCACTATTTTGACTTGTCTTCTGGCCTGCGCTGCTTCATGACAGTCGGGCCGTCAAATATTTTCTTCCCTAGATTTTTAAAGGAAAACTGCACCTTAAACTTTTTTTACAACGAGGCAGCTCAGATAACTGGGAATCAAAATCAACAGTGGCACAGTCATACAGGTTGAAAACAAGCAGGTTGGTCGGTTTTGCTTCCTCTCTATGTGGAGGTAAAACTGTAAGTGTGTGTTAATGCTTGTAATATTCCCTACAATATAACTACGTGCAGTGAATCTGAAGGTTTATTCTCAATCTTTATGTTTGGTGCAAGTTTTGAAGACCTGGTATTAACATCCGTGCTGATCTCAACACAAGTGGTCAGCATTTAGTACAGGTCTGAACGTAATGCGTCCTCAATGCATCCTGAGCTCCATTTAGCAAAGAACAATCTTTAGCTTACAGCTTACAGTGTTTTATTCTGCTGCAAGACTCATCATATATCCAGCATCCGAGGAATTTGAATGGCAACAATCTGACAGATTGCCTCAGTCATCTGACCTCAGTCGAACTGATCATGTGTTTCTTGATCAAACTCATTTGTTTGAACAAATCACACTTTCCCTTGTACTTTCTGGCCTCTACCGCAAGTGCTACTTTGTGCACCGCCAGGTTGGATCCACAGCAGGGGGGCCAGGACGACGCTGCTGTTTTTCCTGCAAAGACAGATGGTAGAAGGACTGAAAGATTGCTAGAAAAATCATTGCCAAGGTGTTTATCCGATTCAAGCCAAAAACGCTAGAGAGAGAGAGAGAGGGCGGGGGGGGGATCAGGAAGCAACAGGACTTGTAGCAATAATTGTGAGACTCGGTGCGAGATAGAGACTAATTAACCACAAGGATTTAAAATCAATCGAACCGTGAGATGTAGATCCTGGGAAGTTGTCGAACCGATGATGTGCGATGATTCCAGCATCTGGATCACCGGGGTGATTTTCATCATCTCCCAGCTGCAGCAGAGGTTTAGAATCCTCCCGTTGCCGTCGTGATCCTCTTCTTGAGCCCGGAAATCTTCGGGCTCCAAGTCAGCGCTCTGCTCCTCATTTATCAGACAGATGTCTCCCTCCCAAGCAATGAGTAATCACAGCGCTCCATCTGTCAGGCTGCACCCACCTGGTCTGGTGTGCAGCCTCCCTTGCTTCTGTTCCCTGTCATGGCTTGGCACCCACAGTCTGCCTACCAAGCACCTTTTCTTGGGTGGTGCTGGGTGCTACGCAGATGCTTTGTCTCTGTCTGGCTCTATCTGTTTGTGTCTGTTGCTTTCTTTTTCGGAAAACCCCACTTCTTTTAGTTTTTCATCACTTCTCTTCCCTCCTCTCTCTGGCTGACCCAGACACCTCAATCAAAAGAACAGAGAAGAAAAGAGAGTAAAAAAAAAAATTGAAGGAAAAGGATGTTCTGCTCGCAGGGGAATAAGAGGAGATGTAATTTATCTTCCTCTCCTTTGGCGTCATGACTGAATGTTTACCCTTGTCATGGTGTGGTGTCCTTCTTCTGCTGCTATTCTTTGATTCCTATTTCCACCTCACAGCTTCTGAATTTTTCCTGAACCTCTTCACTTGGACATGCAAAGTCCTGTGATTTTAGGGGGTGCGTTTGTGAGAAGGACAAGTACAAACTCTCCGTATCCATGTTTTTAAGGTGCATGTGTGGCTGCATGTTTTCACTCTATGTTACGTTTCAAATTCCTCAGGTTTTCCACCTTCCCCTGGATGTATCTGTTGTCAAGTGTCTTCAAGGATGCAGAGATGGCCTTCATCACTTACGTGTGCATCAACCTCTTCATCAGTGTCAACACCATCATGTCCACCTCCGTTCTCTACTTCCTTGGCCAAATTTCTATGCGCAACGCTGAGGTCAGTCAAGATACACTTTGTTCGGAACTAAATAGCCCTGAAGTTAAATGTGTGACTGTTCATTAACTGATGAATTCAGCCTTGTAGCTCTGGTGATATTGAGTTGCAGAGGAGTGGGAAGGACAAATGTATCTCATGTCCAATGGCAGGAAAAAGTAAGGATTAACATATTCTCTGCCTCTTCTAACTTCTCCCCCTGCAGCTCGTCAAGATTATCTTCGAAAGGCTGAGCTACGCCTTCCTCATCTTCCCCCAGTTTAACTTTGGGAACGGGCTGATGTATCTGGCGAGGAAAAACATAGAGGTCCAGATCCTCAGCGGCTACGGCATCGACGCCTATCAGAACCCGTTCTCCACAGATGCCCTGGGCTGGATGTTCATCTCCTCCTTCATCCAAGGCGTGGTCTTCTTCACGCTGCGTCTCCTGCTCAACAAGTTCCTTCTGCGAAAAGTCTGGTAAGGAAAACTGATGCCAGAGACGTCTGAGGCCAGAAAATGATCACAAACTACCGCTTACAAATCTTTGGGGTTTATCTTTATCTTTATTCTTTCAGTTTGAGAGCAGTACCTTAGAGGATTTTACGTTTAGATTTTGTTATGCTCCTACTCCAAACCCTACGCTCGCACTCCTGCACCCTGCTTGTGCTTGGATTTCCTGAGCTCCAGCTTCAACTCCTTTTACTCACACTCACGGCATTCTTTAGGTTGGGGTATTTGGCAAAAAATCCAAACTCAGAAGAGAAAAACCCAAGAGCAGAGGAGCAATCTGAGAACAAACATGTAAAAAATGTAAACAAGTGTATATTTGTGTGAGTGCAAGCGCAGGTTTTTGAGAGAAAGCATTTAATGTGAAACCAATAAGTCACGGTGAAACCAATAGTCCTCAAACTAATAGACCGAACTCTTGAATAAAAAAAGTAAGGAAAAACCCATACACATCCAGCTTTGTGAGTGCATTGACAATAAAGTGCATGTGCCGAACGGTACAGAATGTGAAAACTGACTCTCTTGCAGCCCAGAATAGGAATGTGAGATATAAATGCTGAGAATATGCAAATGAGGAATTGAATATGCATCAGAACCACTTTAAGTAATTAAGGAAAAGTTAAATTGCTTTAAGTTCAAAATGATAAAAGATAAATAACCAAATTCTTTCTCTGTGCCCCAAATATATCACTAAAGCCTGAACTGCTACTGCTACATAACGTGGCGTTTTCTGAGTCTCTGCCAGTTATTCCCATTAATTTAAACACCTCTTACTCTTCCCTCTTTTGCAGGCATTTTATTTGTGGCCGAAAGACGGTGCCACAGGTGGCTTGTGAGGACGAGGATGAGGACGTGGCAGCAGAGAACCTACGGGTGTCCAGCGGAGCAGCCAACACGGACATACTGCAGGTCGACCAGCTCACCAAGATCTATCAACACTTTAAGAGGAAGGTCCCTGCTGTCAAGAGGCTCTCTGTGGGAATCCCTGCAGGAGAGGTGAGCCTGAGGAGCGGGATTATAAACTACTAACAAGGCAGTTGGATAACAAAAGGGGCCGTTGTATAATTAATGACTCATCTGGCTCTTGGGACAACAGCATGACTCTGTTATAACCCATGAATCCTTCATTGATCCATTTATCCATAAAGCCAGTTTTATAATGACATGAAGCTGATCAGTGTATCATGGTTCTTTATAAACGTCGCGTGCTTCCCGGTTACTAAGAAGTGAGTGATTGTTTACAGTGCTTTGGTCTGCTGGGAGTGAACGGAGCAGGAAAAACCACCACCTTCAAGATGCTGACTGGAGATGTTAGCCCCTCTGATGGCACAGCACAGATCAGGGACTTGGATGGGTAAGATGCACATTCATTCAGTAGTTCATATGTGACAGAAAAGCATGTTATTATTTGATCTTTGTGTCTTTGACAGCCAGTGGACAGAGACATGTTTTTTGGGTTGTCCGTCATTGGTACATTGATACCTTTAGGGAATTACATTTTGACCAGTTGTCACTTGGACTCCAGGATGAACTGATGCACATATAGACTGAAACTGCGCTGGTTAGTTTCACTAGACCACGTCTGCACACTGAAAACATAGAGGTGTTAGGTCATTATAAAATATTAAATACAGTATATATAGATATACAGTCTGAAAAACACTTGAGGCATATTCCTGCAACCTAAAGATGAACTGTGAGAATCACTATGGAGGACGAGACAGAGGCAAAACCATCATTTAGATTTAATCCTTACAGGTGCCCAGGCTGCGTTGCCTAATGAATCTGGGCGAGATTCAATTTGTGTAACACAAATATCCACAAATGAGGGGTGTTATTGCTTTGCATCAGACCAAATTTGAACATTTACCACGATGCAGCTACCACGATGCAGCTGTATCTTATCCCTGAATCCGAAGTATAAAGAGCCTTGCTCCCCGTTCTTGCTCCGCTGTTAGGCCACATTGGTGGGTATTCCAAACATTGGCCCACTAGAGACAACAGGTCCCAGTGGTGGATGCCACAAGAGAGTCTGTCTTAATCTGTGTTTGTTTTTTTCCCCCAGGCGGTTGGTCGACATCATGGAGTGCCGTAGCAAGGGAATTAACATCGGCTACTGTCCCCAGGAGGACGCTCTGGACGGTCTGCTCACAGGAGAAGAGCACCTGAACTTCTACGCTCGCATCCGAGGCATCCCGAAGAGGGACAGAGAAGGGGTGAGGAGATGCTGCAGATTCTGTGCTGCCATTCAAAGCTTCAGCTCGAAGCTACATGTGCAAAATGACACATTATCAGATATAAATTCAAAAAACATCCATTTCCAACTGCTGATACTTCCGTGCGTGCCGAATCAGAGGGTGTGAAGTGTCGAGTGATGTGTGCTGGAATCTGCACTATCAGGGGCAAAATGGAGAAGCTGTTGTTGTCAGCTCGCGCAATCCAACCTTAAGAATTAAGCCATTGCTGTACGCTTCAGTGCAGACAAATTTGCATTTAAACGATACTTTGATGATGAGAGCATCTCATTCGACATGTCACTTTATGCTCATTCTTCCCATTTATCTCTCTGAGAACTAATCAATCTTGTTTCTGGTGCCTGCCTGTCACTGCCGCTGCTGCTGCTGCCGCTGGTGACATGAAGGGAATCTGAACTGCAACCATTGAAAAGATGTTGTGATTTCAGATTTTCCATCTTGATATTTTTATACAAAAGAAAGAGAAGGAAAGAAACAGCTCTGAGGTGGATGGGAATGTGCAGAAAACACATCAAATCTAAATTGCATGCAGGGAGAGTTTGACTATTGTGTTTTTTTATCTCCGCATAGATGCAGAAGCACAAAAAATATTGATTGTCTCTGACAGCCACGGTCATGTTAGAAGCAGGAGTGCGCGCACACATTTGCAAATATGTGCACATGTACACACGTACTTACCCGAGACGAGCGAGGCACAGAAATGGTTCCTGCTGGTTCTAATCATTGTCGTCGCTATTGTTACTCCTCCTCCTCCTCTGGTCAGGGAAATGCCAACAATGGTTATAATGGTCACAGTATGGGTGTTGGGCTAATTCACAAAGATGAGGTTATATATAGCGCTCCTCTTATGTTGTCTCCCACTGACAGTCCCCTAGCTGTGGATAATGAGACGAGCCTTAATGGGGTCATTTCGTATTGACATGGTTTTGTCTGGCTTAATGAGCTGTTACATCAAAGGTGATAGAAAGGGGCTTTTATGAGAGAACATTTTGATCCAAACCAGTCGGGACTATGCTATGCTTCCAGTGCTTATCGTTCAAATGTAGCTGCTGCTGCTGCTGCTGCTGTTTGTTTGTGTACAGCATCTGAAATCCGCCTCAGTGCCCCAATAACCTGGAAGCTGAACTCAGAATCATACAAAAAAATCAACACTATAGGCAAATCCTCCAGGAGCGAGAAAGCAAAGAATCAAAGCGAGCTAAGCGATCCATTGCATTGGCTCGCTTCATTGATCCGGTTTCCAAACTTGCCAGCTGATGGGGAAATCGGCTTAAGCTCACCGATGGGAAATCACCTCAAGCTATTGGAAAATGAGCTGGTATTTGCTGCCCAGTATTTCATGTGATTAATAGGCGAGCATAGAGATTTTTAAGTGACTGAAATGGTTGTGGGCCTTTGAGGTTCTTTTCCTTTCTCTCACTTTAAAATGTGGTCTAACACACAGGATAAACTGACCCAGCACCACATTACGCTGCGTCATTCTCTAAAGTTTGCAGCCTCGGGACAGGATGGAGTTTAGATAAAGTCGCAGAGTAAAGTCATCATTGCTGGACAAACAACATTAAAAATGCATGGGAGTGAGACTGATAGATACCTCAGTTATTTTCTGTGCCGCTGTACTGGACAGAATCTGAAGAGGCAACAACAAAAATTAGCCTGGAGATCAAGTAGTCACTAAGGAGTGGGGAGGGCACCCTCAGAAAAAGAAAGATTTCTGTAAATCCAGCTTTTCCTGCTGTGATCAGTGTCTGGATCGTGTGTGGAGTGGGATATTGGCCTCGTCCTCCAGAGAGAGGACCCCCAGTTGATGGATTAAAGGAATGGATAATCAACTTCCTGTGACAATCCGGTGTTGTTTAGAGCTGCCGGAGTCACAAATGAGTGCTCGACATCCTCCGCGTGCTCATGAAACTACAGGGAGCAGCATTCAGCCATGCAGAGCAATCATTAGACCTATTGACGGGCTGTAGATGACAGTAAATCCATTGCACATCTACGCTGATTATCAGTTTGCAGCACAATAACTGGGTGGTGTTTTCCTTTGGCTTTCTACAGAAATACATATACTCTCAGGAAAAAGAAGAGGCAGATGTTATTACCTTTTATTATGTTATTGTATCAAAGCAACATTCTGAAACTTTTTAGCAGCTTCAAAATTAGATTGATGATACACTGACTTGGAATAAGGAGAATGGTTCTACTTTCATTCCCTTATCGCCTGTAACTTTGGTGAGTGGGTACGATCTCCTGTGAAAAAGTCTAATACAGTCTGATACAGTCTGATACAGTCGCAGCTTCAGGTGCAGCGAGTGCAATAGTAAAGCGGAACCCTAGATCAGTTAAAAAGACTTGGAAGTCATTAGGAACCAGCACTTATCTCTGATATTCAGCAAGGAAACTTTTGAAATATGGAGAATTTTAAAGAGAGTTTGGTGTATTTGTTACAGCAGCAGCTCTTCTGGTTCAGGAAGCAGGGCATCATGGGTAATGTCCACTGTTCAGTTGTGTTTCAATTCAGTGAGAGGGACTTCACAGCCAAAGATTGATAGGGTTTGTTTTTTCTCTGCATGGAAAGCACTTAATCGCCCTGACACGGAGCCCAACGGAATTAATCATCAATGTGTGGCTGCAGAGGGCGCTGTCGCTCGGTAAAAGCTACACGGTGCTTCTTTAAATGTTTTATTATTATTATTGACAAAGCTGCTGACACAAGATCATATGTCTTTGTATATTATCCTTGCATACATGTGTAAAACAGCAGATTTATATGGAGGCTACAGAGAGGGCTTTCATTGTGTTTATAGGATCCAACGAAGTGTTTTAAGATGGCTGCTCAGGCTACAATGAATAAACTCTTTGATGACTGGTGTTGCTTTGAAAACACATTTCAAAGTTACCCTCTGATCACACGTGTTACTTCTGAAACTCCTCTACTCGTGCATCTGTTATACTCTTTTAGTATTCACCATTATCCTGTATTTGCTAGTTGTGGCCTCAGGAAATATGACATAGTCTTGCTTTAGAAGGCAAACTGCATGGCTTTTATCTCAAACAGGACTCCGCACTGATTGGAAGCTGTGGTCCATCTGCCTATTGTGTTCTTTAAATTTAATTTTGTTTATTATCTGTATAATCAACATCCTCAATGTATTTCTCGAAGGTGGTGAACTACCTGCTGAAGAGGCTGGAGCTCAGCTACCACAGGAACATCATCACTGACAGTTACAGCTGCGGCACCCGCAGGAAGCTCTCGACGGCGCTGGCTCTCATCGGACACCCGCAGATCCTGCTCCTGGTGAGGAAGCGTCTGTTCCCGCTGCTGGAGCTGCTCATTTAGTTGCCTAACTGGCCACGACACAACACATAATAAACTAACTGCACCAAACTGCTCCTCCCGAAAAGGATCGTTGACATAACAGACTAGAACTGACATATAGTTAATGGTATAGTGATGGTTAATGAGTCGGCTTGCTCAGGCTTACCCAAGCCTAGTCTTCCAAATAGTACTCTACTTCATTTTTACGTTGTATGTCTATTAAATCATTTTTTTCCTCTTACCTTTCCTCCTACTGTCCCTTTTTTATTTCTTGAAATTCTTCTTAATAATATTTTCTGTCTGCATTCTACTCATCATCTTTATTTCCTCCCCCATTTGGGTTTGATCTGTAACCTTGGGCCTCCCCTCTCCTGTCTGATTTTGCAATTACGCATTTCTTACTCTTTTACTCTCAAATTGATCCTGTCCTCGGTTTTTCCTTCTCTTCCTGCACACTGTTTGCAACACGCTCTCTCCTTCTGTTAACATCTCCTCACCCCTTGATCTGTGGCTCTTGACTTCAACCTCCCCCTCTTCCTTTTTTCGCACACCCTGCTATCCCCCTCTCGTCTCTCGTCTCTCGGCAGGATGAGCCAAGCTCTGGCATGGACCCTCGCACCAAGCGTCACCTGTGGAAAATTATCTCCGAGGAAGTGAAAGGAAAATGTGCTGTGGTCCTCACCTCTCACAGGTTAGAAAACCCACCTACATATTTTTCTCATTCCGTATTGTGCGTATTGTGGGGGCGGGGGAGAAATGCAAACTCTTCTACTGGAAATGGAAAATTAGTCAATCGAGTTTACCAGGGTTTAAAAATCCACATATACCCGCTAATTTCGGTGTTGAAGAGGTTTATCACACATACAACTGCAAAATTATATCTTTTAACATTTGATAAATACATTAGTGAATTGGCTTGTTTTCCACAGTATATTGTTGATGACAGTGTGGATAGTGACTAAATGTATATTTATTTATGTGTGATAGCGAGCATTGCTAATTAGCTCAACGGGTCCTGCTTTGACCTTTCATCTTTCTGTCTTTGTTGCCGCCTCTCAGCATGGAGGAGTGTGAGGCGCTGTGCAGCCGTCTTGCCATCATGGATAAAGGTCAATTCCGATGCCTGGGCTCTCTGCAGCACATTAAGAACAGGTTAGTGACCCCAGCTCGTCCTCCAATCCAGCCATTGCAGCCCTCCACACTGCCGGCATCGCCTCCGACTCTTCTCTCCCCACTGTGGCCTCCACCCCACCCCTCAGACATGTTCTAACACCGGGCTTTGTTCGTACGATCTCCTCTGTGCAGGTTTGGCAGCGGGTTCACCGTGAGGATGTACATGGCCGAGGCCTCCTGCGACGCGGAGGCAATCACTGGCTTCATGCAGCGGCGATTCCCCAGCACTTACCTCAAGGTGAGCTTTGTCAGCAGGCCGACGTGGCCGAGAGTATTTGGAAAGATCAAGCAGACACCGCAGTAGAATGTAACAATACATTTAGTGGGATTTGATGTGTATGAGTCTGTATAAACACTTTCTTGCCTTGAACTAACTTATGATATTTTACAGCGAAAATGCTTCTAAAATAAGCTTTTGGTTGCCAGGAGTTCTTTTCTCATTTATTATAGGTCTGACTAATTTGTGTAAAACATCAACAGAAGGTGCACTGTTAACTCCCACTAGTGTGCCCTTACATGAGCTGGTGTCTGGATTCTAGCTTTAATGCTAACAGTTATGTGGGTTACTGTGGGGGCTGTGGAACAAGATGTAAATTATTATTTTTATCATTTTATAATGATGTTAAGGTGAACAGAAATGGAGTAAAATTATCATTAATTTGAAGGTGTTTCTGTAGAGAAAACGTCTGGCTCTCTAGCTGCTAACTGCTCCATGTTTAAAACCAAGTCATTAAATGTGCCCACTAGTTTTACATTTAACAGAATGGGTACCTGGGGTTTCAAACTTAAGGCTATTGTTAATATGACAATATTAAGTAGAGCAGGTTTAAATCTATGTGAAATATGAGGGACTCAGAGAGCTCACACCTCTGCCAGGCACCAACAATCGCCTCATGAAACCATGTTTAAATTCACTAGATCCAGATATTTTAATTTTGATCTTAACCAAATTGTAAACACTCAGCAGTCCCCTAGACATGACTAATTTTGTCATCAAGATCCATGAATTATTCTCTGAAAAATGTCTGGCACTGAAAAAAAGAAACTGAAAATGTTTTCATGGATTCTAACCTGACACGTGCCACATCCTCCCACCAAGTTTCATGGTAATCTGTCCTGCAGTGTTTGTGTAATCCTGCTAAATTACAGGCAAACACAGACAAAAACCTAACCTCTTGGTGCAGGCAATAATGCTGTGTTATAAGTATTCTCTGCCCGAACCCAGTCACATATAGGTACACATATTGAATACTGTGTTTGTGTATATATGTACTGACATGCGTATATCTTTCTAATATTTCATGTTTTTAAAGAATATTCAACCCTGTACTTGTGCATTCTCTCTCAACACACAGGACCAGCACTCCACCATGGTGGAGTACCACGTACCAGTTGCTCCAGGAGGGGTGGCTGACATCTTCGACCAGCTGGAGTCAAACAAGAATGCTCTGCAGATCAAACACTTCTCTGTGAGCCAGACCACACTGGATGAGGTGAGGAAGACAGGACACAAACAGAGGAGGAGAAGAAGGAGTAGTGTGAGGTTTTGTAGGGGCTGGTGGATGGCGGCGGGGGACAGAAAAAAGGGACAGGAGATGAGAGGAGAGGAGTGAGGCAGGGCCAGAAGAAAGCTGAGAGTGAAAGGCTGAGTAGAGGAAAGTTTAAAAGAGGCAGAGGGAAACTGACAGAGGGTATGCCTCAGGGAAAATAAATGGAATATGAGTTGGGGAGAGAATCTGTGAGCTTTATATGCAGCCAGAGCCGGTATTCTTCAACCACTCTGCCCTTTTGGGGCTCTGGGATTGGAAGATACCAAAGGCACAAGAAAGAGAGGGGGGGGTCGCAGAGGAAACTGTCCAACAGATTAGCTCAAATGTATGGCACTCAGAGAGAATAATGGCTCTTACATTGTCACTGTATCTCCACAGGTCTTCATCAACTTCGCCATGGGAAAGATTGGCATGGAGACCATACCTTTACAAAGCGAAGAAGAAGAGTGGGATGATCTGGACTGCAAGGAGGCAGTAGATGCATAGAGCACTGACTGACTGCCATCTTCTTCTCCTCTCTCTCTCTCTCTCTCTCTCTCTCTCTCTCTCTCTCTCTCTCTCTCTCTCTCACTCACTCACTCACTCTCTCGACTAAAGATATGAAGGGGGACCTTATCAAATCAGACCCGTAATGAGAATCAAGAAACACGTGAACATTTGCATTCATGCACACATTGAAGAAGTGTTTCTCCTGTGTTACTGGTCACATGACATCACTTGTTTTTTTTTACCTTGATTTCACCAGATGTTATTTATGAAGGATAAAAGTAATCATGTAGAATATTGATTTTATTTCTCTGTGGTTGATACACTGTTTACTATATATGACTCCACAGCAAATCAAATGCATTACACAACAAACATGAAAAGTCTCACAAGTGACTGTTTTGTTTTGTTTTTCATTTGAGGGACATGGGATCGTGCCTTCTGGATGAAGTCCTCTGGACAAACATCCTTTTCTGCACTTTTCCCATACTCACTAACACTTCCTCTAAGGGCATATCTAACTTTTAGAATGAATTAAATTAATGTTTAATATACTCTCTCCTACTTATGGCATTTAATGCATTAAGCCTAGTTTTTGTAATTCTAATAAAGCTATTTTTCAAATGCTACAGCTGCTCATTTGCCTCATGTGATTTTAATGTTGAATGAGTATCGTTGATTTTGCTGCTACACAAGAAATAAACCACATTTACATTATGGCTGATTTCAGTCTTATTGGTTATGATTTCCGTTGCTGTTTGTCTGTCTGTTTTTTGTTTGTTTGAGCAAGATTACGCTAAAACTACTCAACCAATTTTATTAAACGTTGGTGGGAGGATTTGATTATGCGGCAGATCAAGGAATTTCCTCTTTCTTTAACATTGCAAGCAGGTATTTATTTAGAGATAAATGAGACACACTTAGAAGACAAATATCTATAAGTGTGCATAACTTTGTGTGGCTATGTTCAAATTAAGGGGACTGTTGAGGTATGCGCTCTACTGAATGAAATTCCTGTTCAATTATCATTGAGTATAGAACATATAGAGCTAACCTGATAAGGCCATTGGTTGATTTAGAAATGAAATTGTGTAAAAACAAATTTATAAACACAAACAAAAGAAATGATAATGAAAAGTATCCGCAGTGCACATAATGGTACCCGGACGACACAAACTTTGTTAATATTCCTCAGATAGGCCTGGGATATTCTGCTTGAGTGGAGACCACACAATGACATTTAAACTGAGAGGGGATATTTGTTCACACACGTTTGTGCATCCTCAGTTGTTTGCAATGGCATTTGGTTAATGCATTAAACCAATGATGATACATTAGCTGGGCCTGCTATCATCAGTGCGGAAATAAACTGAGCGTATACAAACATTAGGGGAAACAGTTTTGCCCTGGAATGAAAAGTACTGCGCTGGTGCATCTTTAAAATTAGAAAATGTAAAAACTTTGGACTGATGAGTTAACTCTGGTGATTACAACCGTGTCAGATGATAAATTACAAAGACCTACAATAATGACATGTTAAATAAACAAATTGTATCTATACATCCTCTGTGTTAACTTTAATTGAAATAAATAGATCATTCACAGTATAATGAATCATTATAAATCGGTGTAACAGAAAAATAAAACACCCTCTATATAGTTTGGTGGAGCACCGGAACCTACGTCATCGCCGTGGCCCAGCCAACTTCCTGCTACTTGGCGCGAGATGCAAGTAACACGGAAGTAAGTTGGGGTTGTTTTGTGATGTCGGTTCGCAAACTAAAGTAATAAAGGAGAGAACACACGCATAACTCCTCCTGACGATGGACGATCATGTTTCCGTGCAGACAGAAGACTGGAAGAAAACTAAAGAGGCGGCTGCCAACTTCCGCCGCCTGCTGCTTTGCTCCAAATGGTAAGTTTCATGTTATGTTTAGCTACAGTGAGAGGTGGAGACTCGCTTTGTTATGAAGGAGCTTCCATTGTTGTGTACGATAACTGTTACTGACAGTCCCAATGTTGTCAAATCAAACAGGGTTTATTTTGAAACGCCTGAAGTTAGCAGTGATTTAAACAACGCCTGTTTGTGCAGTGGTACAGATATTCGGTTATAACAGGCTAACCAGTGCGTCAGCATTTTAATGTTAGCTTGTTAGGTCGACCTAAACAATAACATGTATGTTATTTTCACGGTTATGGGTCACTTGCTTGGAAACGTAAGTGTTTTAGCAGAATGGCAAAGCCACTGAAAGATAACGGTATTCTGAGTAAAACGTCAACGGTGCCCATTGTTTGCTAATGTTCAAGCTAAACCTTAGTTAGGCCCTTACTGCTGTCTGCTGGGTTTTACACACATTTCAACTCAAATCAAGTCTCTTGATCGTAAGCTTTCCTCTGTGCTAAGCTGGGATAAACCAACAATATCACAGGAACACTGTACAGACTGAAAGTGAATGACAGTTCTCTATTATACAAGAGACATCACATAATATGATTAAAACGATCAGTCATTCCAGATGAATAAAACGCTGTGTCTTGGGAAGAACAATATGCAGCACATGACCTGACACAGCCGGAGAAGACTGAGGATAAACAAACTGACATGTTGAGTGAGAAGAGAGACTGCAGTTTCAAATCTGATTGTGGAAACAAACAAAAGGTAGAATTAGGTAATGAGAGCTTCATAAAAGGCATTGTGTGTAATAGGTGCAGTTCAAAGAATACTCCTCTGCAAGGTGTTGCTGTAAATGATGGGGCGAGTGAGTGGGTGAGTGGGTGTGTGGGTGGGTTGATTTAGTTCGGGTGAGTGTGTGGACATGTAACAAGATGTTGAGGTACCTGTTACACAATCTGATCCCTGCTTCAGTACATCCAGCCAACGAGGCAGGGGGATGATGAGTGTGTGAGACATGGAGGAGGGGTCCTACTCTGTGTTCGTGGACTGCTATGCAGATGTAAATGTACTCTATGCAGGGTCTGAGATCCCACTGCTGCTCTCTGCTGTCTCCACAATCCGGTTATATTACCAAATCTGACTGTCATGCAGCTGCTAGGGACGTCTTCTGTAGCAGAGTTTCCCCAACTTTTCAGCACATGACCTGCAAAATAACCGTGACAGGGACTTGCAACCCCATAATCCCATAATCGTCATGTTGGAATGCTTCCTGTGGTGCTGGAAACTGACCTGCTATTGATGACGCTGTCACGTGTAGACAAAGAAAGCAGTTTTGCTATTTTTTATTGTTTTTAAATTGTATTTTGTTTCTGGTAATCATCTTTCGGCCCCCCAGGTGGTACCAACCCCTGGTTTAGGAACTACTGCTCTATGCAGTGACTGCAGAAGTTTATGTTCTGCATTATATTTCCGATGAGGTCTTCTCCCAGCAACGTGTGCTCTCCCAACCAGTCCTAACATTGTTGCTTTGTAAACAGATTCCCTATAATCTACCTTCATCCTGCCAGAGTTTCATTATAACACTGGTTTAATGACTGCATACTACTGCTGCAACAATAATCCAATCAGCCTCAGTGGATGTGTTAAGTGCTAATTAGCAACATGGCAGATAACTATTCTTTCCTCTGCACACAGGCCTGGGAGGCACTAATACTTGGTGATGGAGGTGACCTTGCTGATTCTAACTGTACTGACCACTTCTAAATGATTTGTCTTTTATTTTCCAGCTCGAACTTAATGAAGGAACCCGTGTGTCTCGGAATGTGTGAGCATATGGTGTGCAGGTAATGTAACCCCACTTAAACACATTTTATTCTGACCTGTATCATGGAGGACACTTATTTGTCAAATACTGGTTTAGACAATAGTTTAAATGAAGGCCCACTACATTTAGTTCTGCTACTGTCAGGCCAATAATATTCATATTTAAAACCTGCATGATTTTTTTCTGCTTTGACAAAATTACCACAATGTTCAACTACTTAGTCACAATAATCAGTCAATAATAGTTTGCTGCGTTAATGTTTAGTGTTTATCATAAGAAACAACTTCTACTAAACTAAAGTTTATTTTAATAATGAAAGGGGAATTTAAATAGATTCATCAAACTACAATCAAAACCAGATGCTTTGGAACAATTTTTTTTTAACTGCATGTAATTCTTGTTTTATGGGGCTTATTGAATATGTGAATGAAATACTGCATATCCATGGCAATATATAGTTAACGGGGCTAAATGTGTCGACGAAGTCAAATGTTTATTTAATGTCTCGAAAGGCATAAATTGCAGCCATAATATATTCCTTCTCTCCATGACTGAATGGTCTTCAAAACAAAATCGATAACCTTGTATTTCGTTTTTCCTGATCTGAGATATAGACGCCTAATCCAAAGAATGTTTTTTTCGCTCAGGTCCTGTGCCGGCCCCCGGGCAGGAGATGGCTGCGTGGTGTGTCATAGCCCTGCATGGGTGAAGGACATCCAGATCAACAGGCAGCTGAGCAGCATTATACAGCTCTTCTGCGGTTTGGACTCCCTGCTCAATCCCGCAGACCAACCAGGTAGATGCTAGCTGGTTGAAAGCGTAATTTTGAGTTATATTTTGAAATCCATTCGTCCTATTCATTATCTTTCACCCCACGGTCGTCTGCCCCCATCTCCATCTCTGTTTCCTTCAATCCGCTGCCTCAATGACAGCATAAGTGGGTGCTTCCTGTGTTTTATTTCTTTAATTGCTCATCCAGTCTCCTGCAAATGACAGTAATTGAAATTCAGATAACCATAGTAGTGTTTACTTTGCAAGTAGATCTCAGCTCTGACAACTAACTGTGGGGCGACTTTCTAAGCCCTGTTGTTAAAATGTGAACAAATCTCCTGTTTGCGGTGTCTAAATTTACAGAGTAATAACTAAGGGCTAGTGAGTCAATTGGGTATTTCTCTACCGCTGTCAAATGTCAGTATTATTGTCTGGCAAAACATAATTCAGAGTTTGGTGGTATTATTGTTTTCATCTTGGCGGGTAGTGGAAAATTATTACAAATACAACAAGCCTTTTTGACAGCAATTCACAAGGTAAAATTATAGTACGTGAGCAGGAGAGGGGAATTTTTTTGTTGTTGTTTTGTTAAATGTGTTTTTACATTGATTCATTACAGACTCCTCAGTTGCTGAGATTCAGACACAACCTGGGAGCCCCGTCTTAAAGCACAAGAAGAACTTCAAGATCTGGTTCAGCCCCCGCAGCCGCAAGGTGCGCTGCACAGTGGAGAGGCCTTCGGAGGTCAGCGCACCGGACAGCAGGTCGTCTGGAGAAACAGCTGCAGCACAGCCAGACAGAATTACTGCTCAACACCAGGATCTGTCAGTTTTCAATTTCACCTCGTCCTCGCAAGACTCCGGCTCTTCTTCTCAAACATGCGACAATGGAAACGGACAACGGAAGAAGAGGTCAACTAAGAAAAATGCTGCCAACAGGAAGGCGTTGGTGCAGAGAGCCACTCGAAAGCAGAGTAAGCAGACGGTGAAGAAGAAGAGGCTGGAGACCATAAATAAGCAATGGGGGATCACAGAGGCGGTAGATACCTCAAAGGAACAGGAGCAGCCACGTGCCGTAGGAGCAAGGAGGTCCAGTAAAAGGGTTTCCTTCCTCAGCCCTGCTGTCATGTTGGAGCAGCCTCAGTCTGAAGTGCCACAGGGGAGCACGACTGACCTCAGCCTTGGCAGGAGCACCACGATGGAAAGCCTCTCAGGGGGCAGCGGCACTGAAATGAATCGCCAAGTCTCAGCCGATCAGAGCATGTCGGACAGTGTCATCAAGCAAAACGCAAATGACCACAATCCAAATGGCGATCCTGAAAAACAGGATAACGTTTCTCCTCCGAAGAATTCCTCAAAAAGAACCAGAGTGGCGGATAAAGTTGACACAGAGGAGACCACGCCAAAAAGGCCCAGGGCTTCCCCCGGCCGAAGGAGAAAGACACAGGATCAGATATCGCCCGTCGTCCTTAACCCTTCAGTTTTGACAAGCCCCAGGTGGGAAAAGAGCAAAGACGGCTGCAGAGAGGAGCATGAGCGCAGCCCCCGTGTCTTAGCCGCTGTTGGTAGAAAATCTCCCGGTGCTTATGCTTCACCTCATGGACGGGTCAGCCCAGGAAGCCCTGCAATTATGAAGAGGAACCACAAGGGAGAGACCCTGCTGCATCTATCTGCTATTAAGGTCTTTTTTTAAATAATCAAAATGATTTACTTCATTCTGTTTGGCTTCTGCGGCTTTCTGCAAATGCACAGGCTGCTGTATTTTTGCACCACATGCTAAATTTATTAAGTGTTTAAATATCAAACTAAATTAGATATAAATAAGTTGAATCAGAATTAAACTATATAAAAAATACGCTGTCTCGCAAAATTACTATTCCTGCTATGTCTGCACTTATTTGTCAGAAGTAAAAATTATGAGATTGCAAGATGCAAACTTGCTCTTTAACAAACTCGAACATGTTTGTCTTCAGGTGATCAGACAGCCATGTTCTTCCCCGTTGGGAGTAAACCATTTTTACAGTAATCCTTGTAAACACAGCTGTAATCCCCCTCTGGATCCCAGACAAGGTAATCAATGGCCCACTGTGGAGTGTGATTGATAAACACCGGGGCTCTTGTACGCCGGGATCAGCAGCTGTGTCTGAAGGGTTACGTTAACAAGTCTTGCAGTTCTGACCTCCAGTTTGTTGTTCTCTCCGCTTGCTTCAGGGAGATGTAGAAGCTGTCAAGGAACTGCTGGACCAGGGGTCTGACCCTAACCTGAAGGATAATGCTGGGTGGACACCTCTGGTAAGAATAATGGAACAAGTGATGAATCTGAAAATCTGTTGTGTGGAGGAGCTCGGTGACAAAATGTTTCATCAACATAACAACAGTCGCTTGATTCAAACAATTTGTTGTTTGCTTCAATGTAAGAGGTCTGGAGTGTTGCTTATTTTGTGTGCGTCCTGTTTCTTCAAATGAAACCAAGAACACATTTAAGTCGGTCTATTGAATCATTGTAAGAAAAAACAAACCATATCTTTTACTTTAATGTAAATCTAAGACATGGTCACAAAGACTCTGCTTTGTCTTCATATTCGCTTTGTGTGTTGTAGCAGATATCAAGGCTTCTAATCCTGAGTTAATTACTGCAAGTGCAGCCTTTTTCATGCACGCCGGCTTACCCTAAAACATGTAACCTGTGCTGTTTTTAATACTTTAGCCTAAAGCCTAAAGATCCATAACTGCTGCCTGAGTAACCATTTTTTATATACAGAAAGAACATGAGAGCGTTTGCCAACATCTTAGTGCAGCAATTCACGTGGCTACTTGCTGTCAAGATGCTCAGACCCAATCCCAGTTTTCAATTTCAGTTTTGATCTTTGAAATGGTGTCAATAACATATTCATGTTTGACTGATTTTTATGTGTCTGCAAAGGTGTTGGAGCGGACAACCCTGACATGCTACAATCATCTACATCTCTCGGATGTGTTGAAACACATACTCTAACACATACTCTCAGCACCATAATACCTGGTTTGATTTATTGCTCGGATAATGTTAGGGGTTCAAGGAAACTTGGACGTTTGTGTGAGCTCACTGTGTTTGTCAAGCTTCAAGCTGCAGTTGAAGGACAGATTTTCATATGTACTAAACAAATCAGTAACCTCTGGTTCCTTTCTGTGAGCAAAAATAAACATTTGTCTGCTGGAGATGGTCAGCACTAACAAACGTGTTATTGGTTGTATCCCAACATTTTCAAAAAAAACAAACGGCAATTCGTTCTAATTGGTTGGAAATCTGGAGAAGAGCGTTTTTTATTTCTAGACAATACAGGTGCATCTAAAAAAAAATATATAGAATATAGTGGTATAGTATAGTTTCAAAATTAAATTCAAAAAGGGAAACTTTCATCTATTCTTAGATTCATTACATGTACAGTGTATTTCCAGCCTTGTTTTCGATGATTAGAACTTACAGCTCGGCTTGCGGCTTACAATCCTTTTCTCTTTAGCCCAGGTAAGACACTTTTGACGTTGTATGGCTTGATACTGGGAATGCGATGGTTGTAGCCCAGTTCCTGGGTGCGTTCTCTACATAACTAATGAAATGGGATTAAGCTGTAATATGTTAAGCAGTTTGTCAATTGACCACTTTTATATATTATCCAAGAGGAGGAAATGTATGCTGGATCAAAAACGTTACCATGCCGATATTTGAAGCATCTTCCTCACTAACAGCATCATCTGAAAAAGAAATGGATTTTACAGTGATCGAAAATAGATGTGAGTTAAGGGAAAACTAAGAATGAGTGTTTTTGAGCATGAAAGAGATAAACCAGATCAAAGCAGAACAGTATAATTTGTGAAGGTTGTTGCTTTTTTTTGTTCCAGCACGAAGCGTGTAACCTGGGTCACATGGCAGTTGTGGAGGCGTTGATCTCAAAGGGAGCCCTGTTGAACACACCTGGCTATGAAAACGATTCTCCGCTGCACGACGCCGTGAGGAACGGACATCCAGCCATCGTCAAACTGCTGCTGCAGCTTGGAGCCTCACAGAGCGTACTGTAAGCAGTTCTTTTTCATACATGCAGTTTTACAGGTGAAATGCACAAAGTGAACCACCACAAGATGAGTGTCAGACCTGTTCATGTAATGTGGATCATTCTGTGCAAAAGGTCTCAGGACAAGCGAGGAAATGCCAAGAATGTGTGTTCTGCTCGTCACTGGTCTTCTGAAAGTGCTCACCAGTAGGTCTGACCTGAAAACAAGATTGTCTAATAGCTATAGTTAAAAGAGAGATTTTATATCTGACAGTTAAAAACAATACGGGTCCCTGAAACCTGATTGAAAAATTATTTCCCATGGCTAAAATTACTACTCTGTTTTGATTTAGCCTGGAAACTGAAATCGTTGAGCTCGGCTCTGTTCAGTTTTGCAGTTTGCTCTGGCCTCCCTCCCATTCAGAAAGATGTCCATCTGTCCTGAGATAGGTCGGGCCAATCACAGTCTTTTATCTGAAATGGGGTGGGTTTGATAAGATAACTGACCGAGCAGCACAGCAGAAGCATTTTCTTTAATAACCATGATGGCTGCAGTGGTCTGAATCCACTGACGTGACAGTATTGAAGGAGCAGGTCAGTGTATTTTCTGGCCTGTACCTGCAGTATTTGTTGATTTAATTGGTCAGTCTAATTTCCTCCACAGGCATTTTGATCAAAAATGAACGGCGCTTCTCAGACCTGTTCTCTGGCAATCCTGGGCTACTTTTAAACTAGAATGACACTCGGTACAGCACAAACCAAATAGTGCCCCTTCAATCAAGCCCAGCAAATTGCACAAACTCATAGATGTTAGCCCCCTATCTGAAAATGTTAGCGAAAGAGATTTAAAATGCTGGACCAACCCCTTCATCTGGATCTGCACAGAAATTTAATGGGCTCTTTCTTGGCCCATGACCCATCGTTCTACCACATTTCATGGAAAACCGTTCTGTGGTTTTTGCGTAATCCCGCTGACAAACAAACCAACAAACAGACAGGGGGCGAAAACATGACCTCCTAAATTGAGGTTATATGCAGTAGCCTCCAGATTTGTGTCTCTCTTCTTTTTTTTTTTATAAACAAGTTTCAGTCTATATGAAAAATATGATGATCACATTTGTTTACTGTGATATTTTTGGTCCCAGTTATCAAAAGCATGAAAATTAGATTCTGGCACATCGCTAGTGCACTAGATGGAGAAACAGCCAAACTAAAATCCCTGAATCCTGTTTTTGTTATATTTTCCCCTCAGTGTTTTTAGAAGCAGTCGACAAAATGCTTCACGAATGCCTTTCAACTGAGTCACACACATAAAGTAGAAACTTCAACAGAAACTGAACATTTATTGTATATTATACAGCATTTGTACATCATTGCATTACATTATATAGCTGCTTATATTATTCTGCACTGGTGCTTATTTTCGTCTTATTGGATAAATCATTTGGTTTCCTATTTTTCATGCATTGTACCAGGCATTCAGCTTTTTATAATTAAGAACATGGCATGTGTTAGTGCAGTGCATAGGTGCGCAGATGTAAGAAGATCGATTGAGGCTGATTATTCGTTGGGCAATCAGTTGATGCTGCATCAGCGTTTCTGGCCTGAGGAGGCAGGGTGGATGTGTAGCACAATGTCCATAATGAGGGGGAGAACGCTGGTCAGTGGGATCAATGGAGTAGTTGCTCAGGGTCAGTGTGTCAGTTATTGCTCTTGTTGCAATCATTTCATGAAGGATTAACAATCACAAAGATTTGCAAATGGTCATTTCTGTCCTTTGTCTTCATTTCATCTTATATGCCTCTGTTCCTTGATGGGTCCTGATTGCAGAGTCTTGTGTTTTCTTCTCTTTACCTATATTACTTGTCTGCAAGGCAAACAAGTTGGCAGTGACTGGCCCGGTCTGTCAGGACTCTGTAAGATAAACGCAATCCTTGCCCCAGGCTTTCTTTTGCCACACACACATACACACATACACACAAAGGAGGCAACACAATCCCTAATGGAATGACTGGCACACAGTTTCGTGCATAGCAATACAGGGTTTGCAGATCTTCATTGTTTCTCTGTTTTGTGTGTGTGTGCACTTCAGGTTTAAAATATTGGAGAGCAATTTGTCAATGTTTTGGCCCTGTCCTCTAGACCAGTGACTGAGTCCATTCCAGATCAAGTTTTTGATATTGAATGAAGTCTTGAAAGTGGTAAACTCTTAAAGTAAGGTTTAAGTGAAAGGGATCTATTGGCAGAAATTGAATATAAAATATTCCTAGTGATGTTTTCACTAGTGTGTTTCATCTAAATTGTACAAATTGCTGTTTTCTTTACCGTAGAATGGACCCTTTATGTTTAAATACTTTGTATTTACACCGGAGTGGGTCCTCTCTACGGAGGCTGCCATGTTTTTTACAGTCGTCCAAACTGGACAAACTAAACACCTTTTGAGTTTTTCTGACAACTCAAGGTTTCCACAGGTTCTCTCTCATGTTTGGAAGGGGAGGGTGAGGTGAGGGGTATTCAGCTGCAACATGCAACTTCACCTCTAGAGCTCACTGAATTCTACACACTAAACCTTTAAGTTAATACTAATATATTTTATACATAGTTCCATACCCCGTTGTCTCAAAAACAACATGTGTAAGCATTTTCATAGAAGCTACACGGGATTCACAGTGGGGCTCCTGAGTAAATCTCAGCTCTGTAAGCAAAAATTATGTACATGAGCAGCATATTTGGACAAACCTGCAAGGTGGTAGTTGGTCGCATATGTTACGGATGAACAGTGAGACAGATGATCCAGCTCACAAGCCAATTCATAATTATAAAAATAACTCAGAAATGCAAAAAGGTCTCTCATGAGACCAGTTACTGTTTGCTTGTCGGGTCACGGTCAGAATGAACAAAACACACAACTGTTACATGGCATCTCCTGCGAGTATAATGGCGCCAGTAGACAAGAAAAATGTAAATGCAGAGTGTCACAGTTTTCAAGAGAAATAGACAAAGTACTATTTTTTTTGTTGAGGTAAAAGACAAGCCAGTGTTCCTAGTTTCTATAGTTTCGCTCACATGGATGGAAAAAAATTGAATCTCAAGTCTTTTCAGATGGAAACATGCAGTTAAACTGGATGAGTTGTGAGGAAACATGCTCTTAGATAAAGTGAAAGCTCTATCTGCCCAACAAGCAGCTCTCACAAGACTGTATACTGTGGACATGTTTGTGGTGAGTAAAAACCTCATTTAGAAGAAGCATTTGTAAAGAATCCTTGTTGCTGTTAAAGAGCTACTAACACTTGACAAAGTAAATAAAAGGATACGTAGCATCATCATCACTATCATCTGAGAAGCAGTTCCAAATATCACATTCGGGAGGTTAGTGTTAAATATGTGTTCAATAATTAAGTACAGCACCCCTTTCAAAATTTGAAATGGCGCTTGAAAGGAAAAAAGGTTTCACATTTGCTCCCAGTCATTTATGCTCATGTCAATGCACTTTAAAAATGGATTTGTATTTATGAGATGTGGGGAAACAAGAACCCAGTGCGTTTGAGTTAGTTGTTGCTTTGTTCCCAATGACCACCTTAAGCCTGAAGCACCGAATCCATACAGATGTAATTTATCATCACCTGCCTCACACACAGACCTTACAACAAAAAGTAATGGTTTTTACAGCCAACACTGAATATAACATTTTGTGTGTTACCATGGACATGCATTGACACAACCATGCCAACATGATGCACACTTCTGGCAATTGTTGAGCCATTCCCAATGATACACGATAATACACAGGAAAACACAGCAATATGCCAACAAAACTGTGAAGAAAGAGCGAGCAAATAAACACCGGTGTAAATGGTGTATGTTTAAAAATGCAAACAAATTCGTTTTTTGGAAGTGTTGTTATGAGGAAAGAAACTAATGTTTGCTAGACTTCACTAACACACTAAATGTGTTCCGGAGAAACTGTGAATTTGTTTTGTTTACCAGAAAACTCCGCAGGGCACCATTTAAGATGATATGGACATGACAATACTTTCACTTTCTAGTGATGGATGGTATTTCCTCTGTTCCTCCAGTCTTTGAAATGTGCTCCATCACGTAGACTATCAGTGTTCAAATGTTCAGAGTGCAAAGCTCTGATGAGTTTTATCTCTTATTCTCTAACTTTTCTTTTTGTTCGTCCATGACATCTCCTTTTTTTGAGCAAAGTCGTTAATTGTGATTCACGCATGTTTGATGTCAGGAGGAGGGCACTTGCAGAACAAGGATTTGAGTTGAATGGAGTTGCGGGTGACTAATGTACTGTATCATCAATATAGTCCACATCAGCCAGCTGATCCAAGTGGGTTCTTTGAGGAGGAAATGTAACTAATGAACCTTTTGATTAAAAATGCATTCAGGCCTCGCCCTCTGCCTCATCAGTTACTCTCCATGTGTTTCTATCATTAGACTTAAAAAACTGTTGAGACTTACTGCTGAGCTCACATAGTTCAAAAGCTCTGCTACATGTTGGGTGATCTTAAGCTTGGTTTGAATTTTGAATTGACTTCCCAAAAAACCAAAGAGGTTTGGTTTCACAGCAGAAATCCAATTACATGTACATTTTAGGTTAAAATAAATGCATTGAATTCTACACAGCAGGCACGATAGTCGGGTTCTTTGTAAGACGCTTCTCTTGTGTTGATAGTTCACATAACTAAATACATTTGCAAAAAAATACATTATAGACTATTTCAAGTTATTCCAAGGGAAATAGATGAGGGGGTTCCTGGAATATTATTTATCTTGTTAGGGCCCTTGGATCTTATCCAGAAAGTATTATTTGAATCTCCTCCCCTGGTTCGAATAAGAGTCGTGGTTGCAGGAGGCATCCATTCGAACCACCACCATCCTCCCACTCGGGTGCTTAAGCAGAGGCTTTGTGGGAGACTGTTTGTGACTTTACCTCCTGCACATTTTTTCCTTGTTATTATTTTTCTTGAGATATTCTCCTCACGTGCTGCTGCATACACCAGCGTGCGTGCGTGCGTGTGTGTGTGTGTGTGTGTGTGTGTGTGTGTGTATATGTATAAGTGTCAGGGACACTTATGTTTGTTTATTTGCGTGGGTGTATGTGGCTGGGGGTATGAATCCAAATGAATTATTTTATGGACCAGTGGACCTATTAATTGTCCCCCAGGTGTTATCTTTGCTGACGCCTAATCTTTTAGAGACGACCTGCCGAGCTTGGTTCTTCTCTGCGTCTCCTCTCCACTTCCTCTTGTACTTTTTTCTTGATTTCTCCCCCCCCCTGTCCCTCTTCTCTCAAGGTGACCATAGTCGTGTTTCTTGTAGCTCTCTCAAACTTGAGGATACACACTTTGAAGCTGTTTCTCCAGTGTTCCTGTTGTAGCTCGGGGGTGGTTGCAGTTTCATCTCTGTGAGTCTGTATGCATAATGCTGCTTTTGAGATTATACTGAGCCTCAGTTACATATAACTGTGTTCTAAAGGGGGTGTAGTGTATCACAGCTAAATGATTATAGTGCAGCTGTAAAGGGAAGGTTGCCTCCTCAGCAGGTAAATGAGAGAGCCAAAAAAGTTAGTGCTGATTTTTGCTCTGCATTAGTGGGTCTGCTGTGCTGTTTACAGACACGATGACCTCTGAATGAAGTAGAGTGCAGATTTCAGCCCAACCTCATATCAGACAATTATGCTCCAACAAGTGAATGACACACATGGGTGCGCAGTTTCACAGAACAAGCCGGGTGTGATATTGCCAAATTGTTTTTCTCTGAGCTCTGGACTGGCAAATATTGATTTTTAATGTCCTGCTTGGCCAGTCATATAAAAAACAACCCAAATTTGCCGGATCGGATGAAATGATATGACAGAATGACTACCTTCTTTAAGACCTTGGATTTATGATGTAGAAATATCAAAGATGTTCCTCTAAAACCACACTGCAAAGAGCCTTGGCTTGAAAGATCCAGGAAATGAGGTGGGCTGAGTCAATATCTGAGCCTATAAAGTCTTGCATTATGATTTTACTGGAGAACAGGAGTTTTTTCCTTATTTTTCTAGTCTGGTTAGAAGTCTTATGTTTGGCATTTGGAAACCTTTTGACAGTTTGTCCCCCTATTTGCAGCACTTTGTAATTTGTATTACATAATTTGTAGTAGTTCTGCCTCTGTGATTTTGTTCACATTAATACAATAACCAAGTTTCAGACAAAAGCCAGATGTTGGTAAAGGGGCTTTAGACCACGTTAGAATTAAAGCATAAAAATTTCACAGTTGAGAAAAAGGTAAAAACGAAATGAAATAAAACATAATAAACTGACTAAAACCCTCAGTCAGAACAGAGAGCCGTGATTAAAACAACTTTTAATGTAAAAGGTTAAAAAACTTTTATATTATAATAACTGAACTTTTATGTTATTTCTGTTATCAGTTTCGACATGTCTGACAGTGCTCGTGGTCACCAGCTAAGAGACTGACACACTTTATCTTTTTGGATGTTCTCCACAGTAATCTGCATGGAAAACGTCCTGCAGATTATGCCGTGAGCGCGGAGATGCTGCAGATTTTCCAGGAAGCTGCAGAAGGAACCCAGTGTGCGATTACATCTTTCAGCCCCTCAGCCAGCCTCACTGCGGTATGTCTATATGTCCCTTTTTAAAAATTGTCAAGGCTAGAGTGCTGATTTTCTCGCATTGTAGCCGAAGACATTTCTAAATTTATGCCTTGTCATAGGTGAGTGAGTGTTCGAGGAGGGATGAACTGCTGGTGTTTCTGCCCAGCAAGCTTCCTCAGCCAGCCCAGCTTCAACTGGCCAAACTGGGAGAGCTACTGGGAGGGAAGATGAGTGACACCTTCTCTGGCTCAGGTAACGTTGGTACAATTCCAAAACAACCTCCGCAGTGGGCTTGAACCTCTTTGACGTTCCAAGCAAAGCCCCTTAGATTATGGTCGTGCATGATTGCTTTGGAACGTTCTTTTATTGACACATAGTCTCACAGCAACACAGCGAATTAACTGCAATTTCCATCCAATCACTGGTATATTGGGACCAAGGCTGGTAAGCTTAGTTATTGCCAAACACCCTAAAAGGTAATCAACCATTACATTTACATTACATTACGTTACATTTCATTGAGCTCACGCTTTTATCCAAAGCGACTTACTATGAGTGAATTCAACATTATTGGAATACCTTGTTCAACTAAAAGATGTGTTGGATGGGCAAATTTCAACACCCCAATATGTGCGTCACTTGCCCTAACCACTATGTTCATTATTTACTGTACAGTTTAACCTGAGGTGAGACTTTTGTTGTAAATGGTCCTTTACAATGTCTGCCGAGCCAGGCTTAATAGGCTTCACTATCCAACACAGACCCCCCTCGTATTGTAAAAGCCAGCAGTAGGTGCTTGAGCATTATCACTCATGAAAGTTCAACAGTAACTAACAAGTGCTTTTAGAGCCGTATACATCATTGTGATACAGAAGCCCCTTCACTGTTGCATAGTAATGGCTGGGAGAATACCAGCGAGCTGAAGTAATTGAAATCATTCCTCATAAAAATGTTTGGAGGTGGTGTCAGGGTGATGAATACGCACTCATGAAAAACAGAAGTGTTCCTCACAGCTCTCCTTCCTCTGACCGCAGGGGCGGAAGTAGCTGCTTTCAGAGAACGTTTATTTTTTTTTTACACATTTGGAATTCAAAGCGACAAATCCACCCAAATCCGCCATTAGTGCACAATGTAAGAAGGTTTTGCCCTGGAGATATAATTATGTTCATTTTGCGCTTGTCAACTGCGCTCACTTGTTGAATGAAGAGGCAGTCAGACTGTATTTAAATTTTTAATGAAGTTATAATTATGTGTCCTTGTCTGAAGCTTTTTATTAAATATGCCGTTGCTTGGCCTTTTTATGTTTTGCCATGAACTGTTTGACAGGTTTACAGAAAGCTCACTTATTTACTCTGGTTGAAGTAAAGTGCATCTCTAAATAATTAACACAGACAAAAACAAGAAACAAATTACTTTAATTAAATAAATCAAGTATGAAATCCATAAATATTAGTCGTCTGCTGCAGTTGTGTCAAAGGGATAGTTCACTCAAAATTTCTCTCATTATCTACTCACCACTCTGCCGATGGAGGGTAGGGTGAAGTGTTTGAGTCCAAAAAAAAACCCTTTTGGAGTTTCAGGGGTAAACAGTGTTGCAGCCAAATCCAATACAATTGAAGTAACTGGTGACTCCATCTTCAGACGTAATAAAACAACAGAGAAAATGCCTCCTCATGACTCATCTACATCATCGGCATCCAGCCAACGTTATTAGAATAACAAAAAATATCAATTAACGTTATTATATTAACAACCGTTATTAACTAACATTATAATAGTGACAAATCTGACAACTGCAGGACAGATGGGACAGATTGATCTATTGATCAATACACAGTCAGTCAGTGTGTTTACGGTTATTTCAATGTAACGTTAGTCATGTCCATAGAAACTTCTGCCCCGCACTGAAAACGTTTTTTTTCAAACTTCATGTACGGGACACAGTTACTCGTTACTCTCAATCATGCTGTTCACATGCTGGTTTTGACGGCGTGAATAGCGATTTTCCCGAAACGCTTGTCACAACGATTCAATAACATTTTCATTTGCTACTGATTTAATATATATATTAATACCCTACAGTTTAAGGGGTGTTTGAAGGGCTAAGTGGCCACTACACCTACATCACATAGAGAAATGGGACAACAATACCCCTTCACGGCCAAGTGCAAAACAAAGGGGAAGGGCCTCGTGGTAGGGCTAAGGGGTTAATTGGGACAGGGCCTTAACCACCTACCTGTCTCGGTATGCAAAACTAACACAATGTGCAGCTGCAGATTCTGACAGAAATGTGAGGACAGCAGCTGCAGCTATTCATGCACGTGCAGCACGGCTCATTTGTACCTTTTCAATTTGGCTTTGGTGCATGTGTGTGTCTGTCTTCTCCCTCCAGTGAGCCATGTCGTGGTGCCAGAGGGACACATGCCCACCACCTACTCCACACTTCTGGGTCTTCTTGCTGGCTGCTGGGTTGTCAGATACAGCTGTAAGTATGGAGAGAGCTGTTGGCTGTGGCAGCTCTCTGCGGATTCTGTTTTGGACGTTCTTGTTTGACAATGGTGCTGTTGGAATACTGGAAACGTTCCACTGAAGTGACAATGAAGTAGATTTTATCTAAAATATCCAGAACGTCAGATGCATTTTCTCCTCAATTTGAGGGCTTTTAACCGAGAGATGCGAGTTCACCGGGACAATGAATGACAATTATGTGGCAATTTATTGTGCTCAGATGCTTTCATTCCATTAATTCAGTCTAGATAGTTTGAACACTCGCTCTCATCACTGCAGCTCCAGAATTACATAACAAAATATTACACTCATCAACAAGGCTGTGGTTGAAAATTTGCCCCTTGGTCACATTTAATGTGCAAGTTACAATATAAGAGTTTGGACAGATACACAAAGATTAAGTATTAAAATGCTTTGGTTTTTGGATAGTTAGATTTTTATTAGATATAAAAACAAAAGTGTCAGTTATTGATTTATAGTCTCTACAGATTACTTAATGCCCTTCTTATTAAATCAGGCTTTATTCCCACAGTTATTTACTGCCTATAAAAAACAACGAAAGGTTATTGATTAGAATGTGTATATATGTGTATATATATATATATATGTGTATGTGTATGTGTGTGTGTGGCTTCAGGTGACGCCAAAAAAAAAGATAGCATCACTTGTACAGGGCATATTTTAGCTTTATTTGTGTTCAGTGAGAGGAAGTGGAGACCTGTTGCTGTTACACACAGTCTATGCCTCATCTGCAAATATGATTCTAATACGAGCAGTATTAGCAGCTCTGTATAGGCTCATATATATTACATTTGAATTCCTCATAGACACTAAGTACTAAAACAAAAGTAACTTTTTGGTGACTCTTTTCATAACCAAGTGGTTGGGAGCCATTTTGTGCTGCAGTGGCCAAAGGAAATATGTTCTTAAAACGATGCACATCTTGTTTTATGTTCTAAGTTATTGTCTGTCTGCTACCTACAATTTTACATTTGTAGTTACTGAGTCATTCATCTCTAGTCTCAGTGAAGAAATCCCATCTGCCTTTGGATTTTATATTTGGTGCAGTAATGTGACTCCTGTCATAGTGTGGTACTGTGTAGAATCAGCATGAAAAATCTTGGAACCACAGTGTAGAACAAATGGAATATGCCGCACAAACTATTTTTGTTTAACTTAATGGAGTTTATGTTCTGCCCTTAATCTCAGATAACATATCTGGCTGCAACTCAGAATGTGCTCCTATGGCGTTGTATTATCTAGTATGCAGTTTGTCACGTTGACATCCAACCTTTATTAGAAACATGGCAACACTTTTATTAATTGGATGTTTACCTGGTTGCAGTGAGGGATATGTAAACATAACTCTCTGAGATGTGTTCCTGTGTAACCTCTTAGATTAAATCATGTGCTATGTTTGGAATGGCAACCGTGAAACTCAATATTTTTTTATTAGAAGAATATCTTAAAAGAACCACTTGCCACAGGTAATTTTCAGCTAAATTATTTGTTCCTGCTGCTGCTGCTGTGTGTGTGTTTAGACATCTGCTTACATGTCTGACGGCCAAATAGAGCAGGCGGGTGACAAGGGGAGGGAATCAGGGAATCAGGGAATCAAGGCTTCAATATCACTGGCGATGAAAAGATGGCTCGCTCTATTTTCACGTTTGAGTCGTGCCAGGATGAAAACATTTTTGATTATTCTCAGCCGGTCTCTGTGGCATTGTTGAAACCATGTCAACAAGCACATATTTGGAGAAAGTCAGCTGCAGGGGAAGTAAAACATGGCTTGTTGTCAAAGAGTTTTCTGCTACCTTGGTGTGCTCCTCACTGTGAGTGTGTAGAGTAAAATGCCACACACACTGTTTGTTGAAGTATGTGGTTGTTTCCCTGCATAGGATATTGTGTTTGGACCATATTGTGCCCCTCCCCTTCTTCTTCTTCTTCTTTTTCCTCCACGCAGGATGAGCACTTGACACGGCTTGTCTCCCTCGCGACAGTCACTGTGCCATCCTATCTGTCTCCAGCCTTGTGTATGTGTATGAGTTCTCACTGTCACCTGCCTTTATACGCCATCGCTGTCAGCCGGGCCAGGCCCTGTCTTACCTCCTTATCAGTCTTCTGCTTGGTCTTCTGTTGCATTGCAACGCCTTTTCTCTTTGGAAAAGCAGCTTCAGTGTTATATTTGAAATCCATCATGAAAATAAACCCCCTCCTTCCTAATGGGGCTCCTTCCCAGCTAAAAGCCTCAACTAAGCTTTCATTAAACATCAAACATTGATTGAAATTGTTTTCTCCATTATGGAACATTTTGGGAAATGCACTTATTGGATTTCAGAGAGTGAGATCAGAAGATGGATATTAGTCTCAATGCTCGAGCTGGAGACATGTTCAGTCTAGCTTAGAAAGTGAGGAGGAGAATAAATCTACACATCTGAAGCTCAATATTTAAGCATGTTTCATCTCACTTGTTGAAGCTGTACTCAAACAGAAATACGAGTCTTACATCTACATGTGCTAAAAACTAAATTGTGCTGGTTTTAGAGGTGTCACTTTGGAACCAGGTAAATAGTTTCTCCCCCCTCCAGTCTTTATGCTAAATTAGGCTAAGCTAGGCTAAGCTAACTCTTGCAGCTCTGCATTAACTGTGCATTCACATGCACCTCCGAAGATCCCATTTGTGAGGTCGTTGTTGCAAATCGGAAGGTGGAAAAAACATGAAATCAGTAAACACCATGTGCACGTTAACCATAAAAAACGTCTGGTGTTAGCTGCTTGTGAGAGACGGACATGCCGTTTTGCAAGTGTAACATTTCACAAGTTCACATTAAAAGCTACAATTTAGAGCTGATTGTAAAATTATGTTAATTGTTTTTTAAGGGATGACTCGTGTACCATTTTCACAGTTTTTTCTCCTTTTTCCTATTATTCCAACACCACATGAACGCTAATTATTGCACAGACATGAAGTGAGTTTGATCTTTTTATCTCAAAGAAAAGGACAATTGCATTTCTTTAATTACAATATTTCTTCCTCTTCTCCTAATTTGTAAAAAGATTGTTTCCCTGCACTGTGGTGCTTTTCACTGCTTCTCCCACTGTTGACCCAGGGATGAATGTGTGTGCCCAAGTGCTTCCTCCTTAACACACAGGTTGTAGCTGTTTTTTTTCCAGAAACCCCCCCCCACACACACCACTGCTGGAGACTGAACTCAGGTTTCCACTGTGGCTATTTTGCTGCTGTGCATCCCTGAATACTTGTTTTTGCATTTCTTGTGTAGCATGACAATGGTTTTCAGGATACTGCCTGTCAAGAAAGAATGAGCTTTGTTTCCCCGGTCCCGATGCCAAAGTGTCAGTGTTTGACTTCAAAATTCCATATCGTCAAACTCTGGTCTCCAGTGATTGTCTTCATAATGAGATCACAGTTCCAGCCGGTCTCATGATTAATCCAGGAAGTGGGTTCGTCTGGCCGTTCACTCGTTTACTGACTCAGGAAGGAATAGGTTTGAGATATGTTCCGCTTTCAGTCTATATGAAGGTAATTAGCTAATATGCTAATGACTGCTAAGCACTAAGCACCGGCGTCCGGAGCGATTAACCCCAATATCGCCCTTCCTCTCTGCCCAAGTCTCTGGCACAGACCCAGTAAATGAAAGCTGTAATTAAGGGGGATGAAGAAATGTAATTGCACTCCACCCCTCCCTCCCGAGACTCTATACATGTGTGTAATTTACACACACACACACACACACACACACACACACACACACACACACACACACACACACACACACACACACACCAACACAAATTTACCCTAATCTCTTCGTGTCACTATATCTTGCCACTGGAAGCAATAGTGTTGAACACTAAACTGCAACTGAAGATGTGATGAATTACAAGGGTATGCAAGTGTGTCGAAACGTAGATATGTAGATACCTTGTAGATGAGTATTAGGGCCTGTGGAACTGTTTGTATCTGTCACGGTTGGAAATGTGAGAAATGTCTGCACCGCAAGTCTCCTTTCAAGCCAGGCATCATGCTCCGATCTACGAGAAACCGAATCTAGATTTGCAATTTTTAAAATCTGAGTTTGGGTTTGTTTTAAGATATACTCACAAAATGATTCTGATTACTCTGAGCAGCGGCATCTCTGTCCTGTCAGAAGCATCTTTTATCTGCGACAGTGACGGGATCATTAAAGGGTGTGATCCCTCCTCCACATCTTCCTATACTTAAAAAAAAGTTTTCTGTCTTTTAGAGACGCTTTTCTCAAGAATAGAGAACAAAAGGTTCTTTTCTAACTCAGAAAAAGTCGTGATGCTGACTGCCGCACAGTTCCACTGTGACTCCGTAAAACCTCTGGAGACAGAAATAGATGACGCTCGAATTCTGCTTAAGCTCAAGCTACTTAAAACGCGGGTTGCATCATTAACTCCATCTTGCTGTGGGCATCTTCGCTGTCAACAGCTGCAGCTTTGCCAGAAGTTGAAATCTTCCAACTCGTTGTAATAAAACAGACAGAAGCTTTGTCATCCTCCGTTCGCAATTGCCTTGTCACCCTCTTTCAAATCAACATAATTAGCTGTGGCTTTATTTTTATTTTTTCTCTCTTTCCTTCTCTTTGATGTCAGGGGTGGAGGCATCTCTGCAGGCAGGCAAGTGGATGCCCGAAACTGAGCACGAAGCGGGAGAAGGCCCCCAGCGCAGTCGGCTAAACAGATGTAGCTTGGTAAATCACACACACACACAAACAAACAAATCCTGTTGGTGAAAGAGGTAAATATCGATTGTCTTGAGCCGTGTGTCCTTGGGAGACGATTGTGTTTTTCCTTTCCCAGGCACAGTGGTGCATGCTCATTGTTCAGCAGCACATACGTCATTAAATGTGCCAGCTTGGACAAAAACAGATGCAGAAAGTACAGAAAAGTACCGGTAAGGGAAGGCAGGCTGTTTTGACAATACCTGAGGTGTTATCCAAACAATATACATCAGCAGAAACACACTGTCCCCACGTCGGAGCGGAGTGTTTGCATGATCATCTTTTGGGGATTTAAGATTTGTCAGTGAAATGAACACTGCACCATCCTGGAGGAAAAGCTCCTGCAGTCTGCGAGAGAACTGCAACTTTTAGAGGAGTTGTTTTCCAGAAAGACAACAACTCCAGATGAAACTAAAAACAGTGGACACGAAGGAATTCAGACCAATTTAGAAGTTGTGGCAAGGCTTGAAAATCACACTCATTCACCAGTCACCATGACACTTGAAAGAACTTGTGCCTTTTTGCAAAGAAGAATAGGACCACTGCTTTGTCTAGATGACAAAGGGGACACAGGGACACACTGACAAAGACAAACAGGCATACAGGTACCTCTACTTACGCCATTTCTGCACAACTGCATATATTGTTTCAAACGGATATTTACCCCTCTGTTTAAAAATCTCTCTGTCCAGACGAGAATATAAAAGGTAGTAGGTCAGTGCAAAATGTAGCTGCAAACTTGTAATTAAATGTAGAAGTGTTAACCAAACACTTGGGAACCAGCTATATCGCTGCCATTGCTGTTTTATATGGACACACGGACACAAACATGTCTACATAATATTGTGTTTTGTTGCCTGAAGACTAGAAGCACCTTGAGAGACTTGGAAAGCAAACTGAGCTCATCCACACTTGACCCGGAGCTCAGTGCAAAATGTCTGAATCAGTTGGACTGGACATTAAACTGTAGTAGCACCACCAGCTCTTCAGAATAAGGTCTGTGTAATGTCTAGAGAACTCAAAGTGTACATGACGTGCGCTATGTGCTGTGAACCAAAACACTGTCATTTCTGCAGCGTACATTGTGGTCCAAAGTCTGACACTGGGTTTGAACACCACTGTACATTCACTTCCATAGCATGCCTCCTGCACGCTTATCCCAGACACCCCCACTCGCCTGAGCCAAACAAGAATATATCTAGTATGAGATTGTGTCTGACATGGAACCGAAATCAGGCCGATAATCCTCTCGTGCCACAGGCATCAGCAGACAACAGGGAATTCTCCGAGGGGCCGTTTTCGTTAAGGAGCTGATTCTGACCAGATTATCTGGTCAAATGATCCTGTAGTGTGAGAGGTTTACAGACATAATCTTAGCGTCACAGACTGAATCAGATCCTCCTGGAAATATCGAACATGTTTTATATTTAGGATTTGAAATCAAGGATAGTGGTGTAAAATGAAAGGAACGTGCAATTGGTCGAGTGAGCACAAAAGAACGAGCTGACCAGTGGTCTCCCACTATCAGATACCGTTAAAACCCCTCTGTTGTGCAGCAGGCATCACATGTGTGAAAGGGAAACTTCTCATGAGCTCCAGACAATGTCCGTAGAATGTCTGTTGTTCACGTGATTAAAAACTGTCAGTTGTAGATTTAAGATGTTCCCATTGTTGTTTTCTTTGTTAGTTTCTTCTGTTCTCCTCCTTCTTGATCGAATACAATGTTAAAGAAAAATACGACAAATAACATCAAACCTAATCACAAAAAAAGAGGAATCAAACCAAAGTGTGATCAAAGAGCCGTCTCACTTGAAATCCACTTTTCAGAGATGCTGTGAATGAAAGTGAATTCACTGCTGCTTTAAACACCAGTGCTTAGTGGTACTGAGAGCAGTTGCGATAAAAATGTCTTTGGCTCCGCAGTAAAGAAGTAAACACAAAGCATCCACACTGACTCTGGGTAATATGAGAGGCTGGATTTAGTGGCATAGAAATTAGTCGGAGTTGAACTTCATCATAAACAAAAGGGGACTTTACTCATTCTGCAACTGTTCTCACAAGGACTGAGGTTGTATCCCAAGCACCAGATCATTTCTTTTCTCAGCCATGATGCACAAGGAAGTGTTGGTTGGGCAAGGTTGAGAAATATCGTCAAATTTCCATTAATGCTTGAATTTCTTCTTTCCAAACGTCGTCTTTTGTAGCTCCCACCGCTCTTCGATGGCTGCTTCTTCTTCCTCCTGGGCTCCTTTAAGGCGCCAACCAAAGACAAGCTCACCAAGCTGCTGCGGGAGGGAGGAGGTCAGCTGCTGAGCCGACAGCCCAAGCCCGACAGTGACGTGACCCAAACCCTGAGCGCAGCGGCCTACCACGCCCTAACAGGCTCCGACCAGGCCCTCTGCACCCAGTACATCATCTTCGACCCCCAGGGCCCTCACAAGCCGGCAGTGGTCAGACGAGGCAAGGTATGGTCGGCTCCCTCCAGCTGGATTATCGACTGCATCGCAGCCTTCCAGCTCCTCCCTGTGCCGGAGCCTCTAATATTAGTCTAAACACTTTTGTATATGTTAAATGATTATTTTTTTACTGTCACTGTCATTCAATAAGGGTCATAATGCGGGTTTTGCTTTTTAAATATCTGGTGATTACGTTGATATAAATCAAAACACAAAAATAAAACAATAATGTAACTCTTAAAGTTTATGCTTGCAATGTTTTCTTTCAAGAGCCAAGAGTTTGAAATTATAAACCCGTGGTTCCCAGGTAGAGGTCTTCCAGGTTAGGGTTAGATTTAGTAAGAAGTTGGGTAGTTACCTTTTATGACTTATAACAATGATGCCATGTGTGACAAGGACTCTCAGTAAAAACACTAAATACGTTTTAGGGATAATAAGTGGATATGGTCGGGAACCACAAATATAAACCAAACGTATTTTTGTCCCGAAGAAGCTCTTTGGATTTTGTGGAACTTGTAACATTGTGTGTAACACGACACGACAAAGTAACTAGGCTTTAACTAGGTTAAAAAACACTCAGAGTGAGTGATCTGGATGAGATTCATCAAACCACCTGAACTGATTAATATACTCTGAATTTCTCATCGGTCTCAAAGCTCAGGTGACAGTTGGAAATACGTTTTAAAAATACTCACTCCTCCTCAACATAACAACATCCACATCTTTGTGTTTTCCATAATCTGCACGTCTTTACCTGGAAGACATAATTATCTTGTTATCCAATTGTAAAGACCCCGTTTGATACAAATGGAGGGTGAACGTCCCCAAAAAAGATCAATGGACGCTCAATATAAAGTGTAGATTGAGGAAAACAAAGCAATTAATTGTTCCGTCACATCTCCTAGCCCTTGCTGTGAATTACAAGCAAAACTGTGTGTGTGTATGTGTGTGTGTGTGTGTGTGTGTGTGTGTGTGTGTCTGTATGTGTGTGCATTCCCCACCACCAACACTGGTCTGCAGGTACAGTATGTGCGCTTTTAAGAGGTCTTCCACTGGCCATCTCCCAAGATGAAATTCAATGGGATGAGTCAGGGATGCACCTAATTGCTATTGATTGCAATGTGCTGCATAAAATTGCTTCCCTTTTCTTGTCCACGGTGGGAGGTGGGAGAAGGCAATTAGCAGCGTGGACAAGATAGAAGCCCGGACTGACTCGTAATGAAATGGAATGGAGGAATGAACCTGTGAGTAATGCCCTTGAACTGGCTGAGCATTACAAAAAACACATTAAACCCTGGTGTTTTCTCTCTGAGAACTGTGGGCCAGGAAAAACATTGTACCGTTTTACTTATTCAGAAATGTTCTGTTCATGGTAACGATGAACTTAAGGGTTTTTTTGTGTCCCAGGTCAGCTGTAAAGTTTGCACATGGCTGAAGAGATTTGCTCAGCAGTATCCTCTTAAGTATCAAATGAATTTCACCTTGCATCCCGGTCATACATTTAGGTGACAGTAACTGCGGTGCTTTTCAAAGTGAAGAAATTAGCCTTTTGTAATTGTGTGCATTGATCATAGACTGTATATAAAGATGGATGACGCAAAAATCTCCTGCACATTTTGAGCCAGAGTCTGTGCAGTAGTGATCGTGGTGTGGAGCCGTAGTATCCAGGTCCCGTCTATACACACACTCGACCAATCACGAGTCAGTCTTAGCTCTCAATCATGACGTTTTTATAGCATCAAATTATAAATTGAAACCAAACTTGCTGAGATTTAAGCATGTGAACATACACCAGTGAGATAAGAACTACTTAAATTGACAGAAACCGTCTTTGAGAAACATTTATATGATGTGTACTTCGACTTACTTTCACTTTTAGGCGGTATAATTACCTATACTGCAGCCAGCCACCAGGTGGCGATCAAGACACTTTGGCTTCACTCTTTTGTGAGCAGTCATGCTAATCTTTCTATACAGTCCATGGTTTGGATCTAGAAGCATCAGCATAATCCACAGTGAGGACAAACAATGAAGAAAAAAAAAAAAAACAACACTCTCTTTTTCCGAATCACAACTTCTTTTTAGGTCTATTTAACAAAATAGTTTTTGTCTCCATGAATAATACACATTTCATATATCTTATGTTTTTTTGTTTTTTTTTACTCCACCTCAGATTTCAGAATACACATTATACGTTTGAAGATATTTACATATGAACAACATGGGGAGCACCAGGGGTTGTTGACCGTTTCAAATTTGGACCTTTTGTCTCTTGTACAGTTCAGGGTGACCCTGTGTGAGCGTGTATTCATATACAATCAAAGATGCTTTTGATTTACAAACATAAATTTCAAATCTGTAATAGAAACTATATTGTAAGACATATGAGTTCCACACGAACAGACCCTTGGTGCCCCCACAATTTAATACAATTGATTGTAGAATAACAGTGTTTCTCTCTTCCTATTCCAGATAGAACTCTGTGTTGTTCAGGCACACTTTTATGTAACAGTTTTGTTGCTGAAAAAACATAACAGGAGGGGAAACCACAATCTTTCATTAGTCTCCAGCTACAGTAAGTCGGTGTCTCGTGGAAAGAGTGAGTGGTTCATCTTGACAAAATGCCCATGTACAAGCCTGCGGTGGAAATGATGCAAGGACACGTGGGGTCATTTGAAAAGACACTCGCAGACAAACAAATACTCAAGTTTCTTGGCAGAAAGTGAACAAAGACAGAGTTTACTGCTCATTTGTCCTTGAAACAGTGCAGCTTCACATATTTGCAAGGAGAAATGGACGATGTGTTTTTTAAAAAAAATACAGCTTCCTCTTCCTGGCGACAGACAATAGGCCTCTACTGTATGTTAATCTACATCCACACTGATCTTCTTTAGTTCTCAATGAGAGAAGTAAAAGTATTTTTCCGATGGCCTCACTTTTTTCTCTCCTACCTTCACATCTAGTTGATAAAAGCTGCTTGTAAAATTGAGCTGAGCAGCCATAGCTGTTACAGTGTCGCACTTTAGCTGTATCAGATCAAGTTTACAGTACAATGTCACAGGGATCAAGTTGCCCGTGTACCCGGATTTGTGATTTTTTGCTGTTTCTCAATTGACTTTTATCTCAACAATGTGTCTTTTTAAAGCCATCGGTGAACTGGAATCTGTATTTTTTTAGCTGCGACTGAACATTCCTCGTCCTTTATACTCTGCTGGCTGTTACTGGAATGTCAAAGGGTCAAATAAAGAGTAGTTTTGGTGAAGATGTAGCTGTAAACCATCACGGAGGATTCAAACAAAGCAGCGTTTAAAGAAGTCTGTCCGTGCAGCATGAAGCCAAAGGCCATGCTTCGGGAATGTCTATCAGCAGAAGCAGCGGTAAAACAGCGATGGTGGCAGAGATGCCTCAACCTTGTCAACTGACGAACTCATTTCAGTCGTCCACTCAGTTAAGTAATTCCAATACTTTTTTGGGGGGGGATTCATGTAACGGCTGAATAATTCTGTGGCATTTCAAGTAATTAAGATAAATGAGGCACCTTTTATTCATCCTAAAATGTCTGGAGCTTTGGGGCCGTGATTGATAAACCATACATGTCAGTTTTGTTTTATGCGTCTGCAGACCTCAAGCAGATAGATGAGGCCTGTCTCTGCCCACTGAAAGACACTAAATCACTGTAGCTTAATGATGACAATGACTCCGGCTCCACTGTTGCACCTAAGACTGGACTCCACCCACATCCTTTCACTTCTAATTCCTCCACCACCCATGTGCTGCAGTTAAAAGACCACGCAGCTGACTTCGCAGGCTTTGAGATTCTTCCCAAAATTAGTTTTTACTGCCTTTTAAGGTAATATAGCTCTTTGCTCGTCAGCCCTTTATCCCTGTGTTCATTCCTGTCTCATTACACAGCGCAGGGAGCTGCTATTAAGCAGCCCATCCATCAGCGCCCAGAAATGGGGTCTAAAAGGTTAACAGGAAGGGATTTTCTGGAAATGGAATAAACCCTCGTGATGAATGGAACGAGCTTTCTGGATTTCACCTTTGAATTAATGACTATTATTTATCATCTCAAAAACGAAAATGTTTTGGGCGCTGGTTGGGTGCTTTTTCTTTCTGACTGGACCCCTTGAGGGCCGCTGTGGTCTGGGGGAAAATATCAAAACAATATATTAACTAAGCCCCGGCCACAGTGGATTAGCTTTTCTATTCTGTATCGGGGCGTAACTACAAATTTATTAGGTAATCTATAGCAGTGGGTTAATGTAACCGATTTGTTTCTTAACAAGCCTTGTAGGTTTAAGTGCCTCACTGGGTGCAGAGCAACACACTGTGTCTGTTAGACCGTGGATGAATTGGGTGCTTGTGTACGCTCACACGGTCTATGTGCATGTGAACACTCCTTAAAAGCATTTAGACAAATGCAGATTCCCTCCTTTTGTCTGCCGGTTTCGCGTCGAGTGCTACCCAGCATGCAGGCTGCGGCAGCGCCAAAGCACCCAGCTGGATGATTTATCGCAGAATACTCCGTGATTAAGGGAAATTAAAGCAGGCTGCTCTCGGCTCGCTAATTGCTTTGATAACAAGTTCAAGTAGTTAGTTAGTGGGGATATTTTGGAGGATATGGACCTCTGAGAGAAAACAATAACGACAATTAAGCCGGAAGGGGCTGCCCAAAGTTGTTTTTCCATACTTGCTGGTTACTATCTTTTCTGTTCTTCAGCTGACTTTTCAATATCAATGTACCCTGCCTGTGCTGCAACAATAGAGACAGGACTCAAAACGGTGGTGCGATGATCGATAAAGTCACTGTGTTGGGGGCTTTACAAGTGGTTTATAAAAGTGAGAGTAGCATCGTCCAAGTCTTAAAGGTGACTTTCCCGCCATAGGGATAAAACATCATGGAGATAAACGTGTTTGTGTGATGTGCATTTTGTAAACAAGCTCTTAGAGTGAAATTGTGAAACTCAAAAACACACCTTTGCAGTGCTTTCAAACCTCGTGTGAACCCTCCAAAAAACAAGCGCTGTTAAGTGTGCTTACGGTTTGTTTTTTCCTGCTGTTGCAATTTGACAACACCTGCGTGACAGACAGACAAGCAGATGACATACACACTGGAATCAACATTGAGCAATTCAACATTGCCATCAGTTAGGAAAGAGTCCCGGGAGCGTAGAAACGTTTTGTGTGTGTTGTGAGAGCAGCAAGTCAAGCGAGTCAACTTCTTGAAAATATATAGGACGATTAAAACTGGAGGGTGGAAGCGGCCACGAGACAAGTTCCGTCTTTTTTCTCGGTGGCTAGATTTGTTATTCGTGAAGCTTTGTGAGTGCGTCTCCTCGATACTATGCTGTCTCAGGTAACATAGGAATTGTGCTCCTGCCCTGTCAATCATACAAAATGGTGCAGTAGTAGGCAGGGCCTTGCCTGAGCTTTTCCACCATCCCCGGCGGAGTCTCTCTATGACAACGACTGGCCGTTGAGGCACTCCCGCCGCCAGCACTGTGCAGGCTTCCACCAGTCTCCGTTGTGGCAGCGACAGATGGTGCAGTCGTCCACCTTTACCTCAATTCCGGCTGGGATGATCGTGGTTCCAGCAAAGCAATTTGCACCTGCCGCATGGGAGGGAGAGAGAGAGAGACAGAAAAGAGGGAATGAGAAAGACAAGAAATGGATGTGACTCTCCTGAGAGCTTCTCTTTTCGGAGGGGTGGTGGAGTGATGCAGAGAGCTGCGGGGAGTTTGGGGAGTCAGAGCAGACGTACAGATCTTTTCACGGGCATGCACCGATGGGCTTGTTTTTGCAACACTAAAGCGCTTTTGTTAGTCTCCCCTTCTCCCTCGACATAGAGCGCTTTGCATCCTAATGCACCACGAGCAGAGAAGCCTGCCAGGCGCTGGCTTGGCAGTACAGAGAGGCTGGAGTACAGAGAGAGGGAGGGAGGGAGGGAGGGAGGGAGGGAGAGAAAGCTGCTTTGAGAGGCAGCAGGGAGGATGGTGTTAATCACTTCAGTCTGTATGAAAGGGCCACAGAACTCCTTAGCCATTCCTTCCAGTTCCTTTCTCCCCACTCACTGTACTGGCTTCCAAAACAATAAAAACAGATGAAATATGACATCTGATTTACCCCTCAAAATACTCCACCTTCCTGTTGATCAGATGCCTTAAATTCTGAAATGTGTTTCATTGTGTACCACTGGCACACCTCATACCCGCGTGTTTGGTAAATCTCAGCAGATCGAGAGACGCATTTGCCTGCATGGGTAGATTTAAGGATCTGTACTCGAGGAAGCCCAACAAATGCTGTTACCTTTGAGAGGGACTTGTGTATCTTGTTCCTCTGCCTCCTTAGACACAAGAGCCAGGAGGTGCCAGGAATTCGCCCCAGTTTTAATCATTTAAATGAAGCAATCAGCGGCTCAATTGGTGTGACGGTGACTTTGGATTGCTCTCAGTAGTCTGCTCCCGCAATCCCTGCCAGATTCAAGACTCCTCTACGAGTACTCATAAAAAACTCATATGTCTCATAACTCTTGAAGACACAGTAGCTTTCACGGCTAATATTCATCGACATCTTAGTGGCCCAGTGAATTTGATTTAGTGGGAGCTAACTTAATGCTAGCAATGTAAATGTGAGGCAGCGTGGTTAGTCGACCTGAGGAGCCCAGAATGCAGTTGGGGACACGGGGACTCAACCTCTCCACTTGGACACTATGCCTGTCTTTTTGATTGAAGACATTTTTACATGTCACAGTTGGTGAGGCAAGGGTGCAGTTAATAAAATGAAAGTGATGATGACTGAATTCCATTTAGCTGTTTCAGGTATATTGTATATGCTGGTTCACTGACACTAAACTAAAATGCCACCATTACCATTTCCTTTCCTTGCTAAGCCATCAAAAATGTTCCGCTGTGAAACTGGCCTGTTAATGTTTTGGCGACTGAAAAAACACAGAACTAATGCTGCTTTCAGACATGTACTGAACTCTGGACAATTTTTTGGCGGGGCTGTATGTAAGAGCGCAAATGAGTTGCTTTGCCCATTCTTAGGAGTTCTTCCTGAGAATGTCCTTCTGAGCCCTGTGAGACTGCAGCAAGAAAATTCCCAGCGAGCAAATGGGCGTGTTGATGATGTTTCTAACACACAAAGGACGCAAAACTGAAATTAAGCATAAATTTCAATGATACTGAAGATGTCACCTTGGAGAGACGATGAGATTCGAGAGCTTTTGGTGATAACAGCCTAATGCCGGTGATGTGTTGTAAACAAAGACGTGTGATTTTTACTGTTATACATTATGTCCTGCCTTTTGAATGCTCAACCCAAATACTGAGGAAATTTACTTGTTGTTGTGAATGTGTCTGACCCAGACAATGTCCTGCTGCGTTCTTCTTTAGTGAACGGCAAATGCTGGAGAATCTCCGGATCAAATTATCTGGACCTTTTCTTAGAGTTCATGTCTGAAAACGGCTTAAGGTTCGGTGAACATTATTGTTATTTACTGAGTAAGCACACCAAGTCAAAGTATGAGATGGGGCTGACCTTCTTTTACAATATATAACCACTATAACTACTTTTATTCAACCTAATCAAGTGTTTCAATATCCTAAATATTGGCTAAAAGGTTTGGCAATAACTCCCAATATTGCCAGAATGAAAAGAAGGTGCAGGAGGCTGTAATTATCAATGTGATTCTGGCAAAACAAGCTGCTGGCTATCTAGCATCTCCATCCTTTGCCTCGGCCTGGATTAGCCCCATGCTTTTTTCTGACCTGATAAAAAAACCTTTTGATCCGAGCTTAGAGGAGACATTGAGAGCGATCTGAACTCTCATTGATCTGCCTTTGAACAGCTGGCACAGGTTACAGGACACACTCTGCAGAGGTTGATGAGGGTACACTGTGACTGCTGCTGCTGCTACCAAGTGTGATTGTTTGTTGCCAAGATAGATTCCGAGCCACAAGGACAACACTTTCAGCTCCCTGTCACCACTCAGGGGAAACACGGTGACCTGTCCGAGCAAAGTGATCAATTCACGGCCAATAGAAGTTATTGAAGACGGGGGGGGACTGTTTGTCCTGTGTCGAAACTGCCTCAGCACATACTCCCCCCTAACGACAGATGGATGAGTGAATGCGTATCGGGGAAAATTAAAGTCTATTTGGCGCAAATACAATTGCTGCCTGAAGGTAAGAAAATCTTTTCACCTGCCAAAAACCTGCAATTACCCAAACCTACAGCTTGTCCACAGAATATGTCAATTTGAAAATGTTACCAGGCTGTAACTATATTGTACTTTCACTCGATGACAGGTCTGTCACAATAATCACGGTGACAGCACTCAGAGGTGGCAGATCTATAAATGGTTCTGTCCTGTGGAGACACCGCCCGTTTCCAGAGCGCTAGTTTTTATCCTTTTCATCATGAGAACTGGATGATTACGTGTATCCCCTGATGCATTTACAGTATTTAAGTCGCAGCGTTGGTTAGAGCTGAATCAGTTGGATTCATTGAACGTGAAGCTCGGAGATAAAGCAATCCTATTCACTCCACTGTGCTGCCTTCTGCTCTCTGTGACTGTTCTCAGGGAGAAACTCCAAGAAGCAGACCGACTAAGCTCCATGCGTATGTTGGTAAGCTCTGACAAAGAAGGAAGCCACTCGGGTGATTCGCAATTTAAATCAGATTTCTACCAGGATACATTTATTTTAAAAGGTTTTTTTTTAGATGATGAAATGATCTTGAATGAATGACCTGTCTTTGCCCCATTTTTAATCAACATACACATTTTAACAACTCATAAAATCCTAATGTTAGAAACATTCCCCCCTAACATATCAGTCCTTGGGAAATTCAGATTTTTGTTTTGACATGTAAACATCCCACAGGCGTCTTGTTTAACCATCTCAGAATGAGTGGGTTCAGTCGGACCTTTCACCTGCGCTGGAATGGTGCAGATGCAGTGTGGAGATACTACAGCTGCCCTTCCCACTCAATAGAGTTTGTCTGCAGATGCAAAGAGAAGCATCGCGCGTGTGACACCCAGTGACCCGGCAGACATACACTCATTTATACAGAGCGTGCTTCTTGGCCTCTGGAATTAGAACGTCAAATGCAACTTTATCAAATCCGAATCTCGAAAACGCACATTTGGGTTTTTTGGAAAAATGCTTCTCAACCATAAGAAGGTGTAACAAGAAAACACTTAACTAGAAATACCATTGATAATTTCGTGAACTAATCATTATCTCTCGACAATTCAATTTTTTTTTTTTTGAAATAAAACAAAATGTGTCCTGGCTTGTAGTAGTTCTCATGTCAAGAAAAAAATGAATCCCATCAATGTGTTGACCAGAGCTCTGAGAATTCTTAATATTTTACCAGATTCCTCACTGAATATCGGAGATAAACTCTGGATTTTACTGACTATATTTATTCTTTTTAACTGACTGGATTACTCTTCATCTTGCTGGACCTGATTCTGACAATTTAAGCTGTAACAATCAGTGCTTTGCAAACTTCTCCCAGTAGAATGTTGCCCACTCAAAAAAGTTACATTGAGCAAGAACAGGAATTTGGGGTGAGGAGTGGGAGTGAAAGCAGCACCATTCTCCCTATTCCAAGTCAGTGTATCATCGTAAAGCTGCTATTTTAAGTTTTAAAATAACTTTGAATTCGTCCAATATTTGGTTTATGACCCACATCAGCCTCGGGTTTTCTCTGTGCTCAGTAGGAATTGACAAACATTGGACTTAAATCCAATCTGGCAGAATTGCTGGCCTGGCTGGAGATGCCTTTAAAATTAGGAAAATTCTTCTGGGAAAATTAAAAACCTCATGTTCTGAATGAAAAGATATCTAGTCAATAGTGTGTGGTGGCAAACTCCTGCTAACTGTGGTTATCGGCCTTTCTTGTTATCCTTCCCTGGTGGGAAGTCGTATTCAGTGCACAAAGCATATTGGCATTTTCAAAGCGTTGTGCTAGTTTCACATGATTATTGGAGCCCGATGCTTGCAGCAGGTGAGGTAAAAGACAAATGTCTGACTGTCTCCCACTGATTGCATATCTAACCAGAGCCCATAAGTAAATGTCTTCCTTTCGCAGTCCCCCTGAAAAAAATTGACCTAAAGAGCATTCCTTCATCGTCCTCTCCACAAAGGCCTCAGCCATCCACCCCCATAGAGACTTATCTGGCTGCCAGAGCCTGACCGGGCGCCCTTAGGGAGCCTAGAGACGGCAGGCCTACCCTGAAATGCCAAGGGTGTCACTGTGTCCTGTCAGCCTGGATTAGCTCTCTCCTAGCAGCTTATGCAGCAGCCTTGTTAGTGTGGGTGTTTGTGTTTGCGTGTGTGTATTGAAATAAAGAAAGCAAAGGGGATGAAAAGGAAATGAGAGGAAGTGTGAAAAAAAACAAACCTCAAGTAGGTTGTGGTGAAACGCCTCAAATTTCCTAAATTTCTAAATTCCTCTCTTCAACCGTTGCCAAAATAAATAGAAACATATTTCACCCATTTTTCTTTTTGTTGCCTTCTTTGAAAAGGGGGGTACTCGTTCAGTTAACAGTTTCTCCATTTTTAATGTGGCACAGCATTATTATGAGAAGACTGAAGGCAGTAAAAAGGGTATTTAATCACAAATCTACATCTTGGTACATGTATATTAGGTTCTCATTAAGTTCAAGAAAACTATTTTTAGTTCTTCTCAGGTCTTTAATTATCTGAAATTTAGGTGTGAGTGTAAAAAAATGACAAAATGTGACTCTTAGTCTGTATTTTCCTCACAGCTGCATTTAGCTGTTGATCATCCCGGCCAGGATCGCATTGCAGACTAACGGTTACTGTACTTTCCTCATAAAGCTCCATGTGTCCCTTAGGATCGGTGCTGACGTCTCCCCCTCCGCCTTGTAAATAGCCAATGAACCATTGGAATCCCATAATTCTAGTTTAGTGATTGGCTGTGTGTGACAAGGGCACCAGGGCACTGGGAGATAAAAGGCCCTCTGAGGACCCATTAGTCCCTCCTACCATGCCTTTAATCAATGGGCTAATGTTTGCTCTGCTTACTGTGTCATTTATAATTAAAACTAGTACTGCTCATTAGTGTACAACGGGCCCAAGGTAATAATTTTAATTCATAAAACATCAATTACATCCTCATCCTCTAAAGGCGCGGCCATCAAATGGCGATAGCCCAGATAAACTCGCCATCATCGGTTTAATGAAAGTTTAATGACTTCTGCGGAATGTGCGTTGAATTCCAGAGGAGGTGAAGAGTGTTTACCGTTTTTACAGATGGGGCAGCATTGCTCCGGCTCGTACACGGGGTTGACGCACTCTGGGACGGCGCAGTCCGACACCACGCAGTGCACCTCGTTATTTGGTTCGCAGCGGCACCATTCGCAGGGTGACGGCTGTGGGCAGAGGGGGCAAGAAAAACAGCGGTGCCAGGTTAGACGGTTCAGAGTGAAATGCTCCACAGGACTTAGCCTACTAGTGGACAGTTGCAGAAACTGCCTGCTAATATATGCATATATTTGCTGACTTTTTTCAAATTAAGAATAATTCTATTATTTGGACCTCCCACTGTTTTAACAAGCAAAGAAACAAGTTAATGAATTATTCACACAGCCAACAAACAGAGCCTGTAGCTGACTTTGAATAAAATGACTAGGAATAACTATTAGGGAGTCTAGAAAGTGGTCTTCGTGATATTTAGTATTTTGCTGTGTTCTGCTGCGTTCTGCCTCAGGCATTGGTTCAGAGGCTTATCCTACCACCTCTGCAACATGTAAATCAGTGCAATGCAGCTCTCCTCGCTGCTGCTGCTGCCTCTTTTCTTTACTCTATCGTCACAAACTCTTCTGACCGGAAAATGAACCCAAATGCAATTACACGGAGTGGAAAAATACAAACCGTTTCCACGTCTCGAAAGGTCACCTGCTCATCATAATAGATTTTCTTTCTGCTCATCACAGTTAACAGTCTTTTTTGGGGGCCTCTCTATGCGGAGTCCAGTCTATCAGCGACCCGGTTCCAAACTAACCTCAGAGGGTTCAAATATTCCATCATCAAATATTGATTTTATTTTTTATTTTATTTTATTTTATAAGATAGGTCAATTTATGTGAAGCACACCAACTGCAACCAACACATTTCAGCTGAGTCATAATAAATATAATGAGTCGACCATTTGAAAGGTTGCAAAAGTCAATATTCAATGCATATCATTATCATATTTATATTCTATACTTTATTTTATGTTTTGTGAGCAAGTCAGTGACTTGACTAATGTGCAGTACAGTAAAGGTTACATTTTTATTTATATTTTTAGAAGCATAGTTTGGCATTTTGTGAAATACAGTGAGAAGATTAACTCCCCGTGTGTGTAGCTGTTGCTTTTACACTTGTAAACTGTTTTGAGTGAAATAAAAAGGGCTTTAAATGTGCTGTTGGGCAGATTTTGTTCCTCGTGGATGGAGCTGTCTGTTACCTCATGCATCATCTAGTCTTTACGCTAAGCTAAGCTAACCAGCTGCAGGCTACAGCTACAAATACACCATACACATTTGAAAGCTGTTTTAAAAGCAAGAAAGCAAGTAATCCTTTCCCCCCCAAAATGAAGAGCTATTCCTCTAATCGCTAGTTATTGCACTTTGATTGAGTGATTCTGTTTTCCTCATTATGCCATCAACTGTCCCAAATGCACATCTGAACAAGTTTACCATATTTTTCCATTCGCGAGTGACAAGCTGAGTTAAAGTTAAAAACAACAACAACCCAGTTACTGCTCATGATCCGGTTGTTTGTAGAGATTAGTGAAAGAACTATGGTGACACCGGATGCTTTAATGTGACTATTCAACCAGTTTGGGCAGGAATTCATCAAGTGGCACAAAAAGGGAAAGTCGGAATTTAAATATTAGAATTTATATTAGAATTTATGGCAGTCTGGATGCACTGCAACCATATTAATGGGTAAACATGAGTGCATGACCTATTTTGTGATTGTGACCACACTTCCTGCAGCATGAGATCTCCAAAAGCTCCTGTGAGAACCAGGTCAGGGAAAACGATTCCATTTTCTTTCCTTGTGCTAGAAATGTTTAGAACATTAACTGTTTGATAGATGCCCTTAATCTGATATGCCAGACAACTGTCCAGTGGCATAAGGATTTTTTTAGAAAGGTCAACAAGAAGTTATCAGCGTATTTTGTTAAAGAGCAGGCCCCTTACAAGGAAATGAATCCGTGCAGGAAGAGCGAGCGCGTCTGGGACTTGTTTCTGCTCTGATATATAAAAAGCTATGTTGTGTGCGCTCCCCGCTTTTAAAGATTCACACTCTCAGTGATGTTAATGAAGATAGATTCCCTCTGCTTTTTCACCGTCTGCTGCATATTTTTCCGAGTTTTCTGAAGTAAAAACCCATCTCAAGGCTTTTCCTCCCCCGTTCCATGATGCACTTAAAGGCTTTTAAGAAACACCCATATAGATGACATCTGAGCCTCCATAAATGAACCCTCCTCACATTAGAAATTCCTGTCAGAAGTTCCTCTCATATCTTACCCCACTCAAATAGGTGACACCAGGCTGCTGACGTAAACTAGAGGAATATGTATCAAACGCCCCTGCAATTCTCCACCCTCCTGTCAATTTGAGGGGCTCATTCAGAACTGTAGCGATTAAACATAAAGTTTAGGTCTCATACATATGGAAGATGGACTATGTTTTATTAAACGTACAGGGTTAGAGGGCTGGCTAGGTGGGACTCTGTCAGTGGTGGAGCATAAGGGGCTCTGTCTGACACGATTGGACTAGTCTTATCCCTTTTATGATTGTCCAAGTATTTCTTGAAGAGATATTTGTCTTGGTCCCAGGACCAGTGATAACCTGCAGAGAAAACTCAGCTTTACATATGTTAAGTGAAAATGAGGGACCCTAACCTTTGGAAACAAACTGCATGGTATAAATGTCACCTCAGACACAAACAGCAGCAGAAACTCAGTTAATTTATAAAGGTTATCAATATTTTTCATGAGGGAATTGATGCCCTGTCCACCACACGGATATTTAGCAAAATGGCCGTTCCCTTCCTAAGTGCAGATATGAAATGCAGTTTCTTTGTATCAATGTGTACGTGTAAACTGGAGTGTTTGGGAAACAATGACATCAAAGCTTTCTGTGTGCCTGCACCTTCTTGCATTGTGTGAGGAGCATGCACCAGAACACTGGAGGCTATATCCCGGTTTCTCTACGTTTGTTTTTTTCACTGCTACGTCTAATTACAAGTTTGCAGCTAAATTTAGCATCACTGCAACACATTACCAGCATTCAAAGGCGTCTGCCTCGCTTAATTTTATTTGGACTGCAGGGTTCTTCTCTGGTATTTGACGGATTGTTGATATATAGACTATATCGCCGCCTACTGGCCAGACATGCTTGTTTGAGCGCTTGCAGTTGTGTTTGTCTTCTTGCCTGGATGAAGATCTTTTGTAAAACCAAGGTTGTGTGGAGATTTATTTATTTATTTTAATGAAGAGAAAAATATCTGTAAATAAAATATCCGCAGTGTAGACAGGGCCTCAAGCAACAGTGTTTTATGCAGTAATGAGATGCACACGCTTATATGGAGGCTCCAACTCAATCAGTGTATTTACATGCAAACCAGCGAGATAAATGCGGAAATCCCCAAATCTGTGTTTGGCCTCGTAAACATGATATCCAAACCTGGATAAACGCCTCTTTCTGACGGAAAATCCGAGCTGGAGCTCTGCAACAGTAACTTCGATACCAGGACAGCTCATCCACCCTCAACTCATCTTATTTAGTTGTTTTTCAGTGAAACACGAAAATATGATGATGAGCTAAATTGAAAGGGAAAATCTAGCACGGACGTCTGAATGCAGAGGGGGAATTGCCTGGCTCGTCCTTTATTGCTGCTGATAAGATAAAGAAACTGAAACCTGAATGCGGTAGAGTCCTGGCAGACAGAAACCTAAAAAAAATGGACTCGTTCTTAGATGTTGAAAGAGCTCAGTATGTAGAGAAACGAGAGAGGCTGGATGTGGAGGAGTTTGACGGACCTGCACTGACGCAGACAGTCAGAACTCTGCATAATCTTAAGGTACAAATAAGTGTTTCTCTGTGTTTATGTTAAATCCACAGTATAATCAGGACACAACTTAAAACCAGGGAAATCTCCCCGGTAGCATCATTCCAACATTTAACAAAAAAGCGAGAAACGTGCATCCAGTGTTTCCTGAAAGCTGCTTTTTCTTGGAATAAAAGCAACAGGCCAACAACTTGTTCCTTTTCTTAACCGAGCCCGTAGTCACCAGTAGATGTTAGTGGCAGCAGGACGATTAGTTAAGTGGATGGTAAAGATCCAGCTAACACCAAGTCTGAATCATATTTGATCGACTGCCAAAAGTGCAGCGGGGAAATTAGTCTAACACATAAAAATGGGGACAATTAGACACAGTTAGTTTGGCACAGACACCGTTTCGCTTCTCCCCCATAAGGCATATTACTATCTTTATAAGATAGAGAGGGAGATGATTAAAAATTATACAGACGTCTTTAAAGTGCAACATTGGTGAGGCATGACGTCGGCTAAACCTTCCACTTGTTTTTCTTAGCTTGGTCTCAAATAGAATAAATGGTGAATAAATTGGATTTAAACTCCACATAAGAGTTTTTACACGTTTTGTTTGAGTCGATTGCAGTTGATACTTAAAATAAACGTGAGGGAGAAACGACAAAAACACAACCTCCGTTTTTTGTTGTTTCTGTCTCACATTTATTTTTCGTTATTGCAGGATTGACAAGAAACGGCGGCAGCTGGTTTCTCGAACAAGCTGAATGCAATATTGAGAGAGATCCGGCTGTGTTTCTTGATCCCACTGCTACCACTTCATCCAGGTGGCTTCTACATACGAGGGGACTGGCTACGAGAGAACAGTGGCGTTTATTCACATCACACGCTGGCCTTTAAAAGTAGAGCACATCCAAATCTGAGGTGGCATTTCTCTGTAGGTTAATCTGCCGCCGCGCCCGGTGAAGCAGGTAGAAGCTCGCCGCTGCACACGCCTCCTACAGAAGTATGTTAAAAATGTCAATGTGAAAAAGAAAAGTACTCCGTGTTCTTATGCGACATAGCCGCAACGTGTTCGGCGGCGGCGCCCGGTGCTTTCAGCGCGTCCCTTTGTGTGAGTTCTGCTGTGAAGAGGATCAGTCCAGACTCAAAAGAAAATGGAGCAGCAGCATTGAATTTGGACGTGCCGCCAGATGTTTTGGTGAAGGGAAAAATCTCCTGTTGCCCCCCCCTCCCCTCCCATCTTATCGGCGTGGCTTTCACAGTGAACCGGCTGTCGTGCCTTTCATTCCCACCCTGAGACTAATGGGAGACGGGGCAGGGAAGCAATGAATAGTCAAATAACCTTCAGCTGGGGCAAATGGTAATGTGAAAAATACTGGGGGGCTGGACAACAGGGTCACAGGAAACGCACCCATGCGGATAATAGGAGTGACGGGAATGGATTGACAGTCAAGCTGCATGCTGCTGTTCAAGTCAAGACAGTATTTTAACGGCGGGCAGGGAATTCAGAGAGAGAGGGGGTGAGACTGAGAGGATCTGGATACTGAAGACACCGATGATGTTTATACAGGGGAATTGTAAGTTCACATTGTCTGCACGTTGTTTCTTATAATTAGGACGCCGGACGCTTTTGCTTAACTGAAAAGAAGAAATCGATTTCTAGCAATCATTGCTGTCATACTGTACATGTCAGCGCTGAAGTGCAGAGGCACTAATTACTGCTGTGTGCGATGTGGAGGCTGTGTGTGCACGTGCATGCTGCTTTAAATCGATTACTGTGATTGTCTGCACGTGGGCTTCCATCACACATTCCTATAACTAAGGTACGCTAAGTGTGCTAAGGTGCTGAGGTACGTAAGCTCTGCACAGACTTCTCTTGTATTGAGCTGACAATAAAAAATTACTAAAAACAGAAAATACAAAAAAACTGCATTTTCTCTCATTTGTATATTACAAATGCTTTGAGGTAAAAGGCAAAAAAAAAAATCTCTGAATATCCCTCCTCCTTTAACTGCACTGCATTTGGATAGATTAGTACCAGGGATTTAAAGGAAGGATACATAGGAATAAAGTATTAAGGCCACCTGTTTTAGCAGTGACTTGCAAATTATTCATTTAACATTAGTTACTTCCAAACTGGGAAAGAGAATCTGATGGCTGAAATCTGTATGTACCTTTAACCCCCTTCCCCACACCCCCCACTCTCAACTCTGTATCCCTTCCCGAGGGGGGATCGCAGGAAGCACGGACGGGATTGTTCACATTTGAGTTCACATCCCAGCCCTCGCCTGACGATCTGGGATCTGAACTCACCCTATAGCTCCTGGTTCTTGATTGCAGCTGCGCTGAGGCCAGAGGCACACCGGCTGCCGTGCTGGGTGGGATGGTGCCTTCCTCATCTGATGGGGAACCCTGTCGGTGAAACACCTACTAAGGTTGAGTGGCATGACTCTCTGACAGGGCAACAAAACAAAATTATAGAAAATACACCCGCTGGCAGTGAAGCCGCACCTGCAAAATCTACATTAGACACTGTGGATGAATTGGTCCTGCACAGGTTAGATCCAACAAATGATGAGCTGACATTGCACTGCAGTCAGCTGCTTTACATTTAAGGCCCATTACCACTTGAATGAGGGTGACGTCTACTCTGCTGACATTGGACTTCGTGAGTGACCTATTGCATGATGGGATTTTCAGCAAAATTAATTAAATGCTACATCAATTCACCCTTTTGACTTGGAGCCCCCCCCCCCCGCCAGCATCCCAGACGCTCTCCCCTCACCGCATCTCTTTTGTTATCTTCATTCAAGATGCTGTGTCTCTGCGCTTCTTCTCCATCAGATGCTACTGAAGCTAAATGCAAACGTGCGCACAAAGCGCCTTGATTACAGCCAATGAAATGCCAATGAGGCCCACACCAAAGGTTAACCTGTCGGCGTCTCTAAACAGGGGTCTGTATCACAGCCTTTGATTTCCTTGGAAGACTGCGGGGTTCCAAGGCTTTCATGTCCTCGCCGAAGAGGCTCAACCTCCACACTGGATATGGACGAAGTCATTAGAGCTACTCGTGCGGCCTTAGATGGCGGAGGGTGATCATCCTGCACCAAAGATTCCCTCTGTCCTTATTTCTGTCATGACACCATGATAATCAGTACGAGCAAATGAATCTTTCTTTTTTTCCCCTTAAGTAAGAAGAAATGTCCTTCCCTCTCCAGGGCCTGTTCAAGGTTCGAGGCTGAGGTGCACTATTGATGGACTTGATCTTGCACTAGCTGCATGGTGTATGCACACACAGCAGAACTTACACAATCTGTGGCCCTGCATCTCAATGCAGGACTGAGTTTGATGCTGTTTAACATGCAACTGCACCAATCAGGACAGATTCATTGTGTGGGTGTTAAATACGCTGATCCCACATAACACAAACAGTACTTCACATTCATGCTAATGTACCAAATAAATAATGTCAGGCTGCAGCTAACAATTCTTTTTCGTAATCTATTTTTTGAATAAATAAAATTAGTATTCATGCAAATCAAAGAAAGCAGCTATATCTGACTGTTTGGAACCAGTTCTGCCTGATTAATGTCAAATGATTAATTGCATATCTAAACTGTTGGTTCACTTTTGTGTTAATTGACTAACCAGTTAATTAAGTAATTGGTTCAGCACGGGTATAATTGCCTCTAGAGGCTTAATCATTGTTAACGTTAAAAAAAACTAAATGGTGCAACTCTCCATCTAACTGAATGTATGGAGGCACTCTATGGTTCTTTTGTTTTTCAAACTGAATTCTCATTTCCACAGATAAACTGTAGCAGACTGGTTAATAATGATCTTTGCCTGCATGTTATTTGGCTTAACTCCCTGTGCAGCCCCCTGCCTGCTTCACTTTACCCCAGTGACCTGACGTGCTAACATTCACAGGTGTGACATGTTTGAGCATCTCCCGACAGAAGGCCTCGCCGTGAACACTCATTATTCAAACAGAACAAACGTACTATTAAATTACATGAAATTCTGACATTCGCTGTTTCCTCACACTGACGACTAACTTAATCACGCTGTGGTGCACTTGGGATGTTTCAACCCAAAATGAAATGTATTCATGCCAGTCAGGACTGCAGTGAGAGCTTCAGGTTGTTGTGTTTATGAGTGTGTGATGACAGTTTGTCTGGATTACAGTCAGATAAGGATGTAGTTTGTTTAATAAGTTTGTAAACAGGCAGCATCTCCCTTCAGCGGAGGCAGCCCAGGTTCATGATCCCCTTCCTTTATAATTTTAAATATTCATAATGATCAACTCAAAAGCTGCACTAATCCATATTTTTGGGGAATAATGGTTCAAGTCACTTATTATAGCCTTGTAGCTCCATAGAGTATTGTAGCATCTTTCAGACAATTCTTTTGATTTTACAATTAGCTACAAGAAGCTACATGTTTGAGCCAGTTGACTTACTGTCTGTCAAATGGCTCCCTGTCATTGAACCTCATCAGCAGCAGCGTATAGAGAAAACTATTTTAAAACCAAGTGTACACTGCCTGTAAAGTTAGTGAATAGCTGGGGATCATAGTAGAGCATTTCAGGTTGGTGGAGACCAAACACGGAGCCAAAAGGAGAGTGAATATTGGACTTCACCCTCATAAACAGCTAAAAACAAGACTCCAAACGAGTGCTAATGTTGCTCTGATTGCTGGATGTCTAAAGAGGGAACTATTTGCTAACGCATTTGCCATAATGACTTTGTAAGGTGACAATATGTCAGTGTTGAGTTTACAGCTTGTTCCACTTGCAGTGCTTTCAGTCAGAATATAAAATTCCAATGTTTTAATAGCTCAGACGAAGAGTTACTGAAAAAGAAATAATGTGCTCACAGGCTCATTGTTTGGGGTTTTGAACAATGTTAAAACAATTAACAGTTAATTGCTACTTAATTGAATATGTTGGTTTTATGGGAACGTTTTGCAAAATTTGATGAGACAATTCTAGGCAGAATAAAAAAAATAGCTGTGGGCATTTGCGAATGATGGCTTTTCAGAATAACGTTGTGTATCGGTTTAATTTGTTTCTTAATTAGTTTTATCCAGTGTTGGGCAGTAACCAGTGATGTGCAATGAATCAGCTACTGACCTTGCTGTTATTCTTGGGGAATCTTTTGAAAGGTTAGATTCACATGTACTTTTTGTTCCATCTCTACTTAAAAACAGCGACCAACAGTTGCTGCTTCCCTCATTGTCATCTGAGCGGCTATTTGGTTAGAACAACAACGAAGCACACTGCTGTTCACTGACATATAAACATAAATATTATTGGAAGAACCCGTCGCTCACAAAGCTGCCACTGGTATTTGTTTTCAATTTTTTACACCACAACACTGGTGGATAAAAACACTGGTGTTTGTCTCTAAAGATTGTCTCCCCACAGTGATCTGTTTCTGAATGCATCTGAGGTAATAGTCCCTGCTGTCTGTTGTTTTGTATGAGCAACAGGGTTGTGTTGTTTTCACCTTATAACAACTCGTGGCTGGTGGCTTGTTTCTCTCAGCAAACACCGGACTCACTTGATGTTCAGGTGTCTAATATCTGACCTTATGTCATAACAAGTAATTGTAAGATGCAGAGCATAGATACATTCAGTCGTGTATCTTAAACTAAAATGATATAATATAATTAAGTTTGTCATTGTATTTTTATGCATTTGGGTAACACAGCTACAAAACTACTCCTAACCAGTTACTGATGCGCTTGCACAGATGCGAACACTGTAAACCGCAGAGCTATACCGTTGTTTAGACCACATCATGTCATTTTATATTTCAATCTCTTACAGCCCCAATCCACTCGTGGGGAATTTGAATGAGGTTCCCTCACGGGCAGCAGCAGTTTAAACACAGACTGTAGTTATCATGCTTGTAGTGTCATTTTTAATCAGGCAGTAGTGTCAGGCTCCGTAACAGCCGCCGAGACACTGGTCTGATGTGTAGGAACAGTGCAGGAGACACGGGGGGGGGGGGACCGGATCTGCAGCAATGATTCAGTGTCCACACCTTAGGTCCAGTGTGTAAGATTTAGGTGAAAGGGATCTATTGGCAGAAATTGAATACAAAATAATCCTAGAGATGTTTTCACTGGTGTGTGTCATCCAAATTGTACGAATTGTTGTTTTCTTTACCCTAGAATGGACCTTTTATATTTAAATACTTTATATTTACATCAAGAGTGGGTCCTCTCTACGGAGGCTGCCATGTTTTTTAACGTAGCCCAAATGGAACAAACTAAACACCTTTTGAGTTTTTATGACAACTGAAGGCTACCACAGGTTCTCTGTCATGTTTGGAAGGGGAGGGAGACGTGAGGGGTATTCAGCTGCAACATGCAGCTTCACCACTAGATGTCACTGAATCTTACACACTGAACCTTTAAAGCATTTAAACACTGTTGTATTTTGGTTTGGTTCAGTTGTGCTTGGGGAATGATCGGTTGATGGTGTTGAGTGTTGAGGGGGGTGTTTACTCTGGGACGCAGCCATCTTTTTACGGCCTTGGCTAATAAACACATTTTCATGATGTTTTTGCTGTAGAATGCCAAGAACCAATATGAACTCACACCAACATCCTCCCCACTGCTGGTCAATGCTACTGCAGAGCTCTTTGCAATTGTTGAACTGCACTTCACAAACAGGAGGGAAGGCAGTGAATGTGTTTGATTGACTTCAATATGTTAACCTTTAAGACATATTGGGATGCACATATTCATCTGCGTCACTGGACAGGACTCATATTCAACATGATTGAATATGAACAGACAAACTAAGATGGCTGCTGCCGTGGCATCCAGACTTTAATCAGACTGATTCATTGTTTGTGACTGACTCAATCCACCTGGCAAAATTAAACCAGCTCATTAGCGTCAGATAAACTGCAAATGCGAGTTCAAATGATCTGAACAATTTTATCACCACTGCATCATAAAACATTATAAATGCTCCTGTGAGACAGTTCATATTGGAAACGTTGATGGCACAAATGCAGTTTACCATGACTTGTGTTTTTCTAAGTTCAAACTCAACCAGTTGCTTTAAAGGGATAGTTCACCCCAAAATGAAAATTAACACATTATCTACTCACCACTATGCCAATGGAGGGGTGGACGAAGTGTTTGAGTCATTTACACAATGTTTTTAGCCTAAATGTCCTCGGATATCCTCGTCTGGAGTCTCGTTTGCATGTGGATATTAAGGCTAAAGCCATGGTGTAAATGAGGTCGTTTTGAGTCAAATTTGAATGTCGGGCCTTACGCACACTTGGATGACACCACAGGAGCAGTATGGAGGCATGTTAGGTTTTTTTCTGTATGTTTTTTTACGTTTGAAGAAGTGCTCACCATTTACTTCAATTGTATTGGATTTGGCTGTAACACTGTTTACCCCTGAAACTCTAAAAGTGTTATATAGACTCAAACACTTCACCCACCCCTCCAGCGGCATAGTGGTGAGTAGATAATGAGTGGATTTTCATTTTTGGGTGAACTATCCCTTTAATGGACAAACGTAGATTATTAAACAAATCATAGATCAAGTCGGAATTTACCTTGAATTCCTCCAGGATCTTGTACGTTTTCCCCCGGTACTCGCAAAAGTTTTTAACCTCCTTGCACTCGGGGCAGCAGCCATTGTGCTCCACTTTGGTGCACTTGGGGTGCAGTTTGGGGCACTCGGGCTGGTCGCACACGGGGCCGTCCTCCGTGCACACGCACGGACAGTTCGAGTGTCCCGGGTAGAAGCGCTCCGCGAGTTTGTAGACGAAGCCACTGTCGTCCACGCATCCTTTCCCCCGGTAATCGTCGAAGACCATGTTGTCGCCGTTGGTCCGCTCCACCTCGTCCGCGGTGTAATCCTCGGGGTTCCCCACCGAGGCCGGAGACGCGGCTCCCAGGGCCAGCAGGAGGACGAGGGCGGACGGGAGGAGAGGGCCCATCCTTCGCCGCGGCATCGGTATCCACATTCAGCTAAGACGGTGTGGATGTCATCCCTAAGCTCCGGGTATCCTCTCCGTGTCCGTCCTGCGACCCGTCATCGTCATCAGCATCATCACCGGAGGAAACGTGCTGCAGTGGGAAAGAATGAGAGGAGATGTGATGGACGGTGGTTCTGCTGCTCACTAACTATTACACCTCACCTTCCCAGTACTTTCCCCTCTTTGCTTTTGCCCATATGTTATTTACTGCTTCCTATACTGCTGCAGGCAAGGAGACAAATGGGAATGCAGCTCGTTCAACAGGCTCATGTCTATACTCTTGAAAGAAAATGAATCATTTTTAACACAACAAACACGAGTGAGTAAGTGTGTGTGTGTGTGTGTGTGTGTGTGTGTTTGGGTGCTCCGAATGATCACCTTCCTGCAAAGTCTCAGCAATAGCAACACATGCAAATGTTAAATCATCCATTATCTGATGGTTGGGGGGGTGGAGTGCATATTAATATTCACAGTGTTCTTCCCCACATGCATTCAAACCAAATCAGCTTTGCACAATTTCAAACTCAGAGACAACAGGTCGCTTTAAGTCCGCATCAGATTCCGTCCATGGCAGCAATTATAAAAACAACCACTGCTTTAACAGTAACCTGCGTTTTACTAAATCAGCCACGTTGCATGCAAATGGCTCGAATCTCTGTTAAATGCGCAATGATTTCACCCAAAATGCGTTACCCCCTTTTGAAACAAAAATCCAGTCAGTTAAATAGTCCTGCACGGGGATAAATACGTCCACATATTTGGTCTCTAAGTGCTGCATTCGTGTATTGACACATCAGCTGAAATACCTGTGACGGGTGTAAATCAAGCGACAGGACAAACTCACCGCGTTGAAATTGCTTGATATCCACTCAGTGCGAAGCCTCACAGCCCTGCACACACAGGGCTACGGAGCAGATTACAGACAGACGCCGGGCTTTTTGGAAAACTTCACTTTATCCACAGGGTAAATTCACCACGGGCTCCACAAGAAGATAGAAAAAAAGGCTGCTATAATCCTCCCCCCCTCCTTCGGTCGTGGTGGTGGGTTTTTAAAAGCAATTAAACACCAGCTCTTTGGAGATACGGTTCCCCCCTCTGCTGCGCAAAGAAAACGGTATCCGTGTAAAAGTGGCTCTGCTTCATGATTATCCTCATCGGACTCACCTTTTTTCTTTTTTTTTTGGAGACAATCTCACAGTTCACGTCCAGAGGCAGAAACACACATGGTGGAAAAAAAGAAAAGCTGCAAGGGGAAAATAAAATCCTCCAGCGTTCCCTGAGAAATCCGGAGTCAATTCAGTATTTCCCCCAACGACTGCAGGTGAATGTTAGTCAGTGTTGGTGCGCATAGCGCGTGTAGCCAATACATCCAGCGGTTGCATGAGAAGGAAGAGCCTAGAAACGAATAACAATCCCGACGGGTAGAAGTTGAGGAGAATAAAATGTTAAACCATCGCAGGCACCGGAGACGAGGAGGGGGGAGGTTCGGTCGGAATCGTCGTCAGCAGGGCGAGACTGAGGAGGGAGCGCTCTGACTTTCAGCACCTTGGAGAGCGACTGTCTCCTGCGTCCTGCGCTGAGCTCAGCAGCGCGCCCCTCCTCCTCCTCCTCCTCCTCCTCCTCCTCCTCCATCCTCCTCCTCCCCTCACTCACTCACAGACAAAACAATGCTCACATCCCACCACCCGAGGACAACTATGCCCACTGCATTTCTGCAACTGCTCCTGCGAGAGTTAAAGGCCAAAAGCACAATAAAAGTCGAGGAATGGAGGAGCAGCTAGAAAAGTGGAGAGGTAGGTTTAGGTCAGGTCTGTCAGATGTGTGTGCTGTGGTGAGTGCCCCCCCCCCCTGTAAACTGGTGCGTGCATGTCCGTGCAATCGTCCCTCCGTGCACGTGTGTCTGCGTGCGTGCCTGCCAGGGTGTCTTCACATGACCTGCAGCAGGATTCCACTGAGTCACCCATTAATTGCAGCACAGTTTACAAGAAAGCCCATTTGTATTCTGCAGAGCAATGCAAGCGCGGCGGGGTCTGACTCTCTCCTCTCAGTCCCCACAACACAACAGGAAAATGCAGCTTGGCTTTGCAGAGCGGCATCATGCTTTGTTTTACAGATGGTAGCCCGCAGGGGCCACTGCCTGACTATGTGTTCAGTGTGAGCACAGATGAATGAGTGGGAGTCAAAAGACCTTTCACTTAATTAGCTATTCTCATGAGGGATCATACACATCGTATCAACTGCAACCTTATGGCCTGTCTTGTTCATATATAACTATGCGTTCATGGCCTTGATATGTGGAATGATTATAACCTGCTTCTTTTTTTTTTTTACAAGAGCTCCTCCACTCGAAACACCTGTCTGCCCCCAGGGTATCTCACCTCCATATTAGAAAGGATTTGTCTTCTGCACAGCTGCTGCTTGCTTGACCCATCATGGAAGGTCAAATCCAACCAAGAAATATGCATGTGTATTTACTCCAGCACGTTCTATGCCTGACTGAGAACTAACATTAAGATGCTTCATGTGGCTAAATCTGATTACAGAGTCCAGGAGTGTTTCAAAGGAACTATGGGGACCGCAGGTAAAAGGAACCTGCATGGGTGAGACTACTTTGTACCAAGTTGAACCATTAGGAACCAAGGTACTGAGAATTTGGCAGAAAGCTAGAGGCATCCTACATAGCAAAATGGTTTTGGCCCAGATTTGGCCTACATCCTACACATCCCACATTTGGACCACATAACCCGTGGAATGATGGCACTTGGGCAGTCCGCTCCTGTTTGCTCCATCTGGGCCACGAGTAAACCAATACTGCATGTGAAAGGTGGCCTGAATTAGTTTTATGCAACTTGGACCATATTCACCATTTACCACCTGGGCCACTATAGGTTCACATTCATATTACTCCTTCCCTAGAGCAGAGCTTGTTTGTTTTGGGACTTTGGCACATTAAATTTTGTCTGGGACACAAGAAGGCCAGCGCTGTCACATCACTGCCTGTAGTGGCCCACATCCCTATATACTATTTGGGACGAGGGCTCGTTATGGGGTTTCTGAGCTTTGTGTCTGGTTGTGGTTGAGGTTTGTGACTCCAGCAGATCACAGAATTTAGGGAGGTGCTTGCAAAAATGTTCATTGCTGTGGACTGACTGAACAATTGGCTGTTCTCTGTGGGCCCTTCTCAGCTCAGGGCCCCGGGCGATTGCCTGCTTTGCCTACCCTGTTGCAATGCTGCTTGCAACATCCATGCAGTACAGGTATGGTTTTAAGCATAAACTATTTCAAATAAACATCATATTGTAAACTGTATGTATTCAAAACTCACCCTATCAGGTTGATTCCTCCTCACTACCTACACTTAAAGGAGTGGATGACAAATAATGAGAAACTGGGAATTTAGAGGACTTTAAAGGTTTGAGAAAGGAAATGTGTGACTTGTTCTACAAGAGCTGCTGCTTAATATCTGGAATGCGTCCTAAATACATTAAATGCACAATGCTCATTAATGCTCGGGCACATCCTGGACGTCTTCTCCTCTGATAGGTGCAAACGGCAAACCTGCTCCCCGGTAACATTTGTCATGTAAATGCAGGATCAAGCTCCAGGCTTGATGACAATCTCACCTACACAACTGGCACTTTTATATGGAGAGGAGCCCGTCAGCTTCACTCCTCCTATTATTTTCCTTGTGTCAAAAAAATACAAATAAAATCTGATCCATAATCTGTGTGTGAGCCGTATCATTAGGCTAAACGACGTAGCTTGTGAGTGCAGGGCTACGTTACAGATCACGAGGCAGTGCAGCCCGTGTCAGTGACAGCGATGACGGGGGGAGGGGGGTTTGTTATCGCTGAAAGACGGCAGGTGTTTGAAATGCAGATGCTGGCATCGCTGCAATCACAACAAAACCTGTGGCAATCAGGGGTTTGTCAAACTCCTGGTAACACTCGCAAAGTGCATAATTACTGTGTCAGCTGAAACATTTAGCAGGCGAACACGAGGGCGAACGGAGGTTACACTGTTAACTTTTCTCCTTGACTGACTGCAGAGCCGAGGAAGGCGTATTTTTAGTACACTTGCAGATGGGGTTTGCATCTCGTTTTAATCTAAACGTCGACTGCTTCTCTCTCTCTCATAAAATTGCACAACCTCTTTTTGCGTGGGCTGTATTTTGCCCTTGTCACTTCTCTCTCTGACTCTGTTTCCTCTTTAAATCAAGCCTCCCCCACATACAGATGTATTTTGTGTCAGACTAGGGAGCTCGTAATAAAAAACCAAACAATCCCTCATGGTTACTAAAAGCATGTGTTTCTTCGAGACTTTGCCCAAACATGCACCTTCACCCAGGATTAAAACCTTTGCGTTTTCCAGGCTGCACTCGACCGTGTCCTTAACACTGCAGCGCCAACTCCACGCACACACACATCCCTTCCCCTCCGCTCACTGTAGAGAAACGTCTTGTCCGTTGACCTGGTTACAAAGAGAAAGGAACACTTATGGTTTGAAAAGCCTCTCATCTTCCTGCCTCCTCTCACACCACCCAGCTGCAACAGAGCCAGAGCAAGTATATCATTTATTAAATCTAACATTGCACTTGAGCAAATGTTGGATCCTAATGTGAGATGTGTTGTCTAAGACGGCCGGCCAGCTACTCCAACACGCCATGGTCCATTAGGCCTTCACTCTGGCTCACGGAAAACATGGGGTGGATGATAAAAAAAACAACATAGGAACAGAGAAATGAACTAGAGCCACCACTTCTATTAACAGACTACCCATTTTTTATTTTTTTTATTTGGCGTGTGTTGAAGCAGTCCTTTTGGTGGGACAATGCACTCATATGAATTTTTGTTCCTGTTTTGACTGAAAGAGATGTTTCCATTTCCAGTTGAATTTGATGTGCGGCAAACCAACCGCCAGCCAACAGCACTGGGTTCCAATTCAATCAGCTAATGGAGAGCGTGCTGCCGCCCCCGCCACCTCGCGCCTTCCTCCTGCCCTCCACCACCTCCGTTTCCCTGAAGTAATGCATTCACAGCGAGGGTCTGCCCTGCATATTACAATGGTTATAATGGTTTACCCATTAAGGCTACATTTAAAGCCTCCTAGCAGGTCTTGGGCATTATGTTTGGTCACAGCCATTCACGCTTACTTATTACACTGAATGCCAGAGAGTTCAGCTGAAGCTCGACAGAGAATAGAGGAAAAAGAAGCAGGCAGGGGGGGGCCTCAGGTGGATCGAGACTTTTGTGTAGGCGAAGCATACATTTTTTTCTTTTCCATGGAAATAGGGGTTATGCTTAATAAAACCTTTGTGCTAATGTCTTTGGCAGGGAATTTCACGTTTTAACAACGCTCAGCTCTTGCTAAGTATTCTGTTCGTGCCTTTAATTTAACACTAGTGGTACAATTTCTACTGTGACAAATTTAATCCTTAGCTTGAGCTCCTGCAATCCCCTGCTGATTTGACTCTGTAACAATGTGAATTCATGTCTTTCTGGCTGATCCACTCACAACTTGTAAAAATAATTCTGCAGAATCTGCTTTGAGTCATAAAATTCAGTAAAGTCATGAATCTATTAGCACTAAAATCAAGATGGCTTTATAGTAATTTGTGTATGTTATGTGTGTTGGCTTACATTGGTCTGCACATATAATACAGCATCAGTGACAGAGGCTGTATCTTGGAGCATGAGACATTTGTGAAGGTTACATTATTTGACTGACTGATTTCCAAATTTCACCACCAATCCATTTTCTGCATCACTTGTCCTTCGGAGGTGGCAAACTCCAAACAGAAAGACCCCAGCCCCCCTGTAGGTTCAAACCATAGATTTTAAATAAAGATGAAGGACGCCTCTCCTCTTCCTCGCACTAATCAGAAATGAAGCTAAAATATCCCAAAAACAAACACTGCCATCTTGCACTTTTGGAACCAGAGTCTGTGCATTGAGTGATGATTGAGTGATGGAGCCGTGATAGCGAGGTCCCGCTAATAGACATGCTCGACCAATCGTGAGTCAGTCTCAGCTGCCAATCATAACATCTCACCCTATTTTACAGCATCAAATATCTGATTAAAATAAAAAAAATTACGACTTGAACAACATCAATGTGATAAGAAATACCTAAAATGGCAGAAACAACTTTATTTGAATTTCTAGTTTGCTCTATGTCCCATCCGCTAATATGGAGGAGGCAGGGTTTTATGGCCTATACTGCAGCCAGCCACCAGGTGGTGATCAAGATGCTTAGGCTTTACTTTTTGGGAGCCATCATGTCGTCAGTGATATTCATTGCACCACTGTGCCGCCCCAAATTTCTAAATCTATCAAATTTGTCACATGTTTTTTGCATGTTATATAGTGCATGTAGATATGAAATACCTCAAAGCTACATAATGGGAAATGAAAGAGGAAACTGCGTTAAACGGACAATAGGAAACAGTGTGTTATTTACAAACTGGAAGCTTTTTGTAGCACGTGTGCTGTGTGGATTGGATTCCTGAGTGTTCCAATTCAAGCCAGCCTCCAAGTGAATGCATCTCATAGCGCCACACTGTTTCACCCCATGCACTTCCCCCTGTGGTCCTATACACCACGTCCTGTATTACATGGCACACTGATTCAGACTTTCAAATAGCCCCTCTAAAGCAAAGACGGGAGAGATTCATTGGCTTTTCGGGATGACTCAGCTCTGGTGGCAACGGTGAATGGCGGAGAAATCCATGCTCTGGTCTCAGTTTGCCGGTGGATCGCGGGTCTCCCTGTGATACTTATTATCCCAGCTGTGTGTAACGGTGCCCCTGTGAGTGCTGGCATTTTCCACCGAGTTAGAGTAAGAGCTCTCGCCTCCTCCCAGAGGGAACCTGTAGGGACTCTCTGATTCGCCTTCTCCAAAGGCTGACGAAGCTTCCGCAGCTCCGGGGAGGTACTGAGCTCTGAGACCGTGTCGCTGTGGTTGGTTGCCTCTTAATGACTCTTCTGCTTTAGACATGCAAATAGAGCTGAAGTGCAGAGAGGGCCTGGAGGGACAATTTGGCATATGAATCAAATGCAATATACTGGATATTACTTTGTAATGTGTGACTAAGTTGTATGAATAAATAAGTCCAAATAAATGAATTGAATACCCAACAATAGCAGTGTGCATCATGAATAATAAAATGATGAGAGGTTTTCAATTTCCAAAATGTTACAACGTTAATTAGTGAAAACTTCATTCATTTCTAATATTGACGATTTTAAGGAATAGGTCAAACTTTTTGCCTGAAGGTGGTGAACAAAATTTCAACATTTTTAGCAACATTAGTGGCTAAAAGTCCAGCTGAGGAACAAAACCTTTCACAACAGCACATTGTGACATTGTGTTTTGTTTATAGAAATTCAATTTGATATATAATTTTTAAATTGTAATCTGGGAAATCTAATATGCATTCAATACATTCCACCCCCTTCCACCGGCCCTCAAAACATATCCACGTGAACGGACTGACAACTGCTGGAAGGTGACTCACTCGTTAATTTCTGGTTATTTTACCAGGGCTACAGATGCCACTTTTTGACTGTAGAGGCAATTTGAGGGGCTGCGTTTAGCTACCACGGGATGTACATGTATGTTACCGCAGGACAAATCTTTTTAAACAACAGAGATTACAACTAAAGAATTAAAGTTTCTATGTATTATTTGTTTTGATGTATTTGATTTGGAACAGATCTGAAATCCCAAAATACATCTCGCAGTTGGCTGGGGTATAAATGACACTGACTGTCACTGCTGTTTCTTATTTGTTTTGCACTTATGCATGTTCCTCTCCATCTTCTCTGTCAGAGCCAGTCTTTGTTGAGGAGTTGGCCACATGACAATAGGAGCCATCAGGTCTCATTTATCTCTCTTTCTCTTTTGGAGTTGTCGGGATGTGTTGACCCATCTTTGTTTAATCTTTTAGCAAATTAAAAATATAATCCCAGTGCGGTTGTGGGCTCAACACAATGTGCTTTAACTCATTCTAAATTAAAGCACTTGTGTTCGTCATAAAATGAACTTCCGACACTTAAATAACCTCTGTAATATACAGGAATTACGAGAATTCTTGTAAAAATATTTACAGTTATCTTTTAGAGTTGATGTGACAAACCCTTCTGCAGGCTCACAGTTTTATTATTGAAGTTTAACAATCAGTTTCACTTTGTACATACCTTCATATGCTTGATACTGAAATCATATGTGGGTGCAGCCTCATTCAAAAAACTTGAGAAAATCCCTTAAATTCCTTTGCACAGATGAAACCACATCCACTTAGTGTGCAGTCTGAGCACCACTGCCGCTCAGGGAAGAGTCGCACTAATCACCGCTTTGAGTTGGCTTTGCACAACGACACGGTGCGTTACAGCATGAACTTCCTCAGATTTCACAACACTCAGGAGGCACTGGGGAGGTGGAGTGTTTCCCAGCATTTGGCAGCCAATTAGATTGATTGACACCACGTACAAAGGCTGTCAAAGGGTGTCTGCCACGAGCCGAATGTATTCAACGGTAATGATCCACAATTACACCAACCCCCTGGGGATGTTAACATTGTTCTCACAACTGTTGTTGTGAAACTTTTGTCACCTGTAGTGAGAAAAGAAAACATTTCACGATCTGTATTGTTAATCACCAGTTGACCGCTTTTAGAAATACGTGTCTTGGTTTTGTTTTCTTGAAACATTATCAGTAATGAGCCTATGTTTTTTTTCCCGATCTTTATTCAAGAGTGAGGTCTCTCAGTTTAAGAGCAGGATTGTGCCTGCACTCAAATATACTCTGCATGTGCTTAGATTTGCTCTGCTTTGCCTGTGCCCAAAATCCAAGAGCAGAAGCAAGAATCCGAGAGCAGAAGTGTTCGAACCTGAACATGAAATCAACAAGCTCTACACTCAAAGATCAAAGGGAAGTTTGTGACTTTTATCATCTGACCACCCTTACCTGGTCAACCTGGCCGGGGGGGGGGATCAATCTACGCCCCCTGTTTTTTTCCGCTCCTTGGTGGATCACCCTTCTGGATCCGCACCCACCTTGACACCTTTTCTGCAGCTTCAGTTTTGTTCTTGGCGAGTGTGTGTAGAGAGACTGTCCTGCAGCGCCCCTGCAGCTCACCTCGATGGGCTCACAGCCGGCCTTCCTCCAAAACCAGTGAATGCTCAAGGTCAGTGACAACAACATATAACAATAATGCCCTTGGATGATAATAATCAGGGGCGGCCACCTCTGTAATCCGGCCCCTTGCTGTCTCGATTGTTGACCTGCTGTTCCTTTAACAAAGGTTATGCAGTACAATAATGCTTGAAGAGGGAAAAAGGAATGGATGACAATAGTTTCTTGAACCTGAGGTTTATGTTTTGATCTCAGTTAAGTTGACCAAAGCTGAGGCAGAGTACAGATAATACTGCATGCAAAAATTTGAACACAATAAATGTCAAGTCGAAACTTATTTGCTGTTTTTGACTTTATTTGATCAGAAAATTTGAAAAAGACCTTGAAGTTCTGAAAGCAATTTTCTATGTGTATATAGTGTACAAATATTAAAAACTCATGAAAAGAAAAATTTGAGTAATGTTTCCTTTAACATAATTACACTGAACCACATGTCGTTTCTAAATCCTCCACATTCCATACATAGAACTGTAAACTCCCAGTGAAACTACATCTGATCAATTTGCAGGTCCATATGTCCTCCAATACGATGACATTGTCAGACTGTTAGTGGGTCAATGCTGCACAAACAACAGTTAGTGGTTGGTCAAAGTGGCTGCATATAGACCCGGCAATGTAAATACACAATCAATGCATCAATGTATGGTTTAAAAAGGCCATCTGCACTGAGTAAACAGGGGCTCATTTTAATCAATGGATTTTGCATTAAAACAAGCTTCTGTTGACGTCCACCAAAGTCTGTAAATTCCACTGGTCACTCCACTCTGGAGTTCAGGTCATCATGGTCAGTAGCTCCATCTGCGTATTTGGATAATTCAAGGGGTAAATTAGAGCTGAGAGGAAGACATGGACTTCTACTGTTTATTCCCTACTGTATGTTTGATACGGGTTCCTCTACGGAAAAGAGTTGGGGGATACATGTGGTGAGACGTAGCTCAGAAGACGTGACCATGTTGTAAATCAAGAGTTATTGTGATCCAAGTGGCTCAGACTCGGCTGGAAGACATCACCAGGCTACATTATGCAGGTGTGAATGTCAGATCATTCGTTTCTGGAAAGTCCCAGGTGAACACAGAACCCTCAGACTAATGTCGGACAAGATTGGGGGAAAAGAAGGTTCTGAAACTGTCTGACAAGCACCTCTGAGGGACTATACTGCCCCCTTAGGTGTGATGACAATGGAATCTAGTACTTTGTGTTTTGAGGAAACAGTCATTGCCAATTCTCAGCAGTGTAACCAGCTTCGGGAAGGGGTTTGAAGTTTTCTGGAAGCTGGTGAAAGGAGAACTCAGGAAGCAGCTGACGTCTTATGCAGAAGAGTTTAATGCAGACTTGATGCAGTGAGGAGACGGAGGCGATGGACAAGATCAACAACACAGTAACATGAGCAATTGTCCCAATTCTGAAGATGTCTCCCATAGCAACCCAACTTATCTCCTTCCCTCCCCACCTCACATCACCCATTCCAACAACATGTCAATAAAAGGCCAGAGATGATGGATTGGAGACTTGAACCTAAAGCACACATACCTAAATCACATTTTGTCCGTATGTCTTGCCTCTTGACCTCTGCTCTTTTTTAGAGAAAAATTTGAGCCCCCCTGTCTGGAACCTTTGATTTAGATATGAAAGTCCCCTTAATAACCTGGCCTTGAGTATTGCTTGGGGCAAATGGAGTATGTGTGCAGTAAAATACTTTAGCCTGTCATAACATGAATTCAGCCACAATAAGTACTATCAAACCTTATATTCATTAAATGTACTTTACAGGATGATTCTGGACAGAGTGGGACTTGACAATGTACCTGCTGTCACATCAAGTGATTTGTTAAGATAAAAACTCTTTATATAGGATTGGACTTGTTAAAAATATATGTTCCCGTAGTCTCACTCCAAGATATGTAAAATCCATTAAGTTATAGCCAGTTGTTATGATTGCTTCCCTTTTCCAAGATGGCAGGTGATATTCGGCTAATGTGTGATATTAGAGTAATGGTGTGCAGTGGATGAGAGCTGCCTGTTCCTAGTTTATAATTAGCCACTAGCACACAGAAGAGTTACTGCACATGGCTCCTCTCTGCTACTCCACAGACGGTTCTCTCGTGGGACCACTGGCTTCCAGCAGAATCAAACCCCTCTCACCACAGGGATTTTCATCTTCTCCATTTCTCACTCGGCTCATTCCCTTCTTCCTCAGCCGTCTTTCTTCCGCGTAACATCACTGATTCCCGGGGATGTAGAAGTGGGAATAGCTACCCACCGAGGTGCTGACATCATCGCTGCAGATGGCAGAGTGTGGATTTGTGCGCTAAACTAATAAGACCAGGTGTTCCACCGCAAGAGACACAGCATTTTAAATGGGCCCTGCAAATGAAATGCAAACGCATTTAACTGTTAAGTGAATGTAAGGTGCAGAAAGCCTGGCATCTGGGATGCTATCAATATTCATGCCCTTATCCACTTATGAAAGTACTTCCCAAACATACACACCCACTGGTTCCCAACTTGTTGACTAATTGTTTAGCGAGTGGAGCGATGGCAGGAACTTGAGAGCAAACTGTGACAAATAGCTTTTGCCCAGAAGCAGCAAACTCTATTTACATAATGAAGAGGGTCAACAGGCTTCCTGATTTATCTGTGATTATACAATTGGAAGTAACTGTGGACTGGTCTTAGCTGTGTGTTATATAATATCTATGGTCTTAGCTGTGTGTTATTTAATATCTATTGATCAACCTGCTGCTGTCACTCGGGCACAGTGTCAATATATGTATAAAGTTAGTCAGTGTCTATTTTAATTGTTTATTTTGACATATGTTGTAGATTTATTAAATATTTTTTAGTTTTTACATTCTCAACCCCACAGTGAGCTCAAGTCTATTTCAGCTCCACTGACCTATGTCCCACAGTTTGTATTGTGTCCATATTATAAGACAGTGGATGTCCCCCACTGTAATTACCTTCTGTGTCTGACAAATTATCCACATTATTACTTATCACTTTTCCGCTGCTACAAAAATAGACAAGGATTAAACTGTTTACCACCCAGTATTGATGTCTGAAGGTAGAGTGGGATTTCAAACTCTTTTAGAAGCCTATAGGTCTGTGGCCAATATTAAGGGCTTCCATTGTTGAAAACAACAAACATGAAAAGTTGGATTTGGGTTTCATCATCTGGCTGGAGGACAAAATTCTAAATGTGGCTGTGTTTGCAACTTATTGCTGCCACGGCGATGCATGTGTTGAATCTAATCATGATGTAAGCATAAAAATTACGAAAAGCTAAAGTTTCTGCCAAAAGCTAATGCAGAGTAGTAAATCCCAACTCTCTCAGACATGTCTCACAACCTACCTTTAAAACAGACATTGCATATATTGTGTCAGTTGTAGTATCCATCCATTGATCCATTATTGATGCCGTTATTCTTTAAGGGTTCCGAGGAGGCTGGAGCTAATCCCAGCTGACACTGGGCAAGAGGCCGGGTACACACCCTGGACAGGTCGCCAGCGAATCACAGGGCCGACATAACAAGACAACCAGTCACACTCACATTCCCACCTCCGGTCAATTTAGAGTCCCCAATTAACCTAACCTGAATCTGCATGTGTTTGGAATGTGGGAGGAAACCTGAGTTCCTCATGCAAACACAGGGTGAACATGCAGACTCCACATAGAAAGACCCCCGGCAGGATTGGGATTCAAACCTGTACCCTTTACCCACAGTACAAGTCTCATTCGCCCCATTCATGCACACATTCATACAGCGCTTCCATGCAGAGCCCACTCCTTCTATCACACAACATTCATACACTGGAAATTTGGCTCTTGCACAAGGAATGCAGATTATCTATATGAAAAATGATGAAGGGAAGTTTGAAATCATAGAAAAGCTGAATGAACGTGTTTTGTTAATAGATTATAGATGTATATGCACAGTGTGTTATGCATGTAAATAATCAGCATATAAAGGCATAAAATGAAAATAGCGCATAGGCCTTGCTGACATGTTCCTTTGTAGGGCAACATTCAAGCTTGTGATTAGCACATTTGTTGTCAGTCACAATGTAGAAGACATCTTCTTCCATATGCCTGATTTTGTTTATTCAACAGGAACCACTCCTAATCATCCAATTCATCAGATGCATGTTCCCGTCGTGTTACCACACAGAAACACAGAAGCTATTGACTGATGTTTGGATCAATTAATGTGCATCGATATCAAAGCCAACAGAGTGGACGGGGAATCGGATTTTTCAGTTGGCCGTACAATGTGCTATTAACTCGCTCTCCTCTGGTGCATCTTTTATGCATGATACGGAAACTTATGATCTGAGAAAGACTCCCCCTCAAATCTTAAATTCTCTTAAATCAAGAATATTAATAGGGGAGTCCACCTCAAAATACATTTGATCCTCGGTTCTGTGGTTGTCTGAGCTCCGAGGAATCACCCACACAGTTTCTCTCCATCAGGGCTGCTTCCCCCCGCAGTCTGGGAAGTGTTCAACGCCAAATGCCCGCAAATATCCTCGATAACCCCCCCGCCCTGGTACTGTCAGAGAGTCTGTTATGCTTCCTTCAGTCATAAACGTTATCACTCTGGGCAAAAATGGGATACTGCCCTCTCATCACAAGAATAGCAAATGTGAATTCATTTTTTTTGGGTGGGTAGACATCTGCCTTCATTTGCATCACAATTAGCCTACAAATTAATTCTTAATTCCTATTTTGGCATTCCCCAGCTCTCATGTTTGTTCTGAATAATTTCATGCAGGACCATTAACAGGGTTCTAATAGGAGCTCTGCCAGTGAATGGTGGCAAACAAATGTTTTGAAGATGGTTGAAATGAACCTGTACGTTATATAAGCCAGACTGGCTGCTCAATTATTCACATCTCTATCGCTTTATAGAAATAGAGTGCAGAGGGCTAATGAGACAAAATGAATCAGGTTTTCTCTTTAAAGATATTTTAAAGAGAAGTGTTCATATTAAACCAGTCTGCATGAGTATAAAACAATGGCAAATTGTTTGTTTTAAGAGCCACATGTATAAATCCATTTAATAATTCCAGAAATCTTAGTCTGTATATGGCTCACACATCTCGAGAGCAATCATCTTATCCGCCTCGCACACTCGAATTGTATCGTTCAGGGTCCATATGGAAGTGCAGTGTCAAATTTGGTGCAATCAATAAGTTCAATATCAAGACATTTGGAATAAACAGGTGACCGGCTCTCTGTGGCAGCGGCGGCTGGGACTCATCAACATAAGTGGCGTTTCCAATCACATTCTCTTTTCTGCAGCAGAGGTGGCTTCAGAGTTCAGTGGCAGTCGGCCTTTCCTTGTAGTGGCTCTGATACTGCAGTTCACTTTGACTATTTCAGAAAACAGGTTTGGGAATTGGGCACCACACCAGTTTTTGTAAAAAGCAGATGATAAACCTTTTGGCTTTTGTGTTTCAGAATTGCTTATATTTGACCTCATAGGACACCACACAGTGTCATAGCAGTCAAATGTATTCAGTTTTGTAACCTTTGTATCCATGACAACTGAGGGATTAAAGATGATATGCTTTCTTCCTGCTGACTTGTTGTTTTGGATGTGTTGTTGGTTTGCCATCATGGCTCCTCCTTGCTCTCTTTCATTGACGCAGCCATCAGATGTGCAGGGGACGGCCCGTAATGAGAGCGCGGTTTGACAGGAGCCGATCTGCAGTCACGGAACGGAGCGAGCCGACAACGCAGGCAACAGGCTCATCAAGACAACAAACACAAAGAGGAGATTGGTTCCTCTTCTGAACAATCCCTTAATGACAGCCTGGCTGCTTTACAGCTGCTTTTATTCTCAACAGCCTCCTTTGGGACGTGGCCCATTCTGCAAGTAAATGCAGTTCAGCTGAAGGGCTATTCATTATATAAATTTGATGATCAACCAGGTCCTCATTGGAAGTACAGTCACAGTAGTGGACTGGCTGACAGTGGGAGCGCCTTGAATTCATTTGAGGGAAAACCTGCTGAGTGGAAGCGTTCCACTTCACATGTTGCAAAGGTGCCCAGCTGCTAGGATCCCAGAAATTATTTATTGATGGAAGCCAAGTGATGGCAAGTTCTAGTTTAATGAGGGGGAAAAAAAGGCATTTGTTTCATGCTAATATGTAAAAAAGCTGTTTGGAAATGAGCTCATCCGTGACATCAATTTATTCGTTTAAATGGCAGGAAATTCAGGGATATTGATGTCAGCAGGGGAGCGGAAGAGCAGACCGGTGCAAGGGCAGCAAGAAAAGGTGGGCAACATAAATATCTCTCACTTGAGGTGATCATTGACAGAAAAACCTGCAGTTCAATAATAACTGAGGCTGAGAGTCCATACGTGAGGAAGAAATTCAAGAACTGATAATCAACCCTGAGCTATAGCATTGAGACATAGTAGTATTTAACACGATGCTTCCTTTTTTATAAATCATTTATATGGCCTCAGTTACACAGTTTGTGTTATGGCTTGTTTAATTGGGCTTCTTTAGCATATTTATTGATGACTTTTGCATATTACATTTGTTGAAAATACATTAAGAAGAGGTCCTCGCAGCATTCCTTTACAACTAACTCTAACTACAGTAGTTCAACCTACAGTATATCCTATATAAAGAGAGAAGACAGTCCAATGTGTTGCCCTGTGAAAGTGACTTGGCTTGTTAGTGCCGATGGCTGCCTCCTCTGCATTCACATACATAATACATCTCAGCTCCATCTTTCATTCCCTTGTCTAAATAGGAGGCTTGCCCTCATGACACGCGGAGCAGCATGGAAGCAGGTTGAGCTGGCAGGCCTTGGCAGGAGACACCTTGAACGCCGCTCATATCTGCCAGAACTGTGATCCTGTCAACTTCAATAAGTCTCCCAGGAGAACCGTAAGCCTACAGTACATATGGAGATCAACCTGGATGGAAATACTGAACTTAACTTCCTAGAATAGCTGTGACATTTTCTAGTGCTACATCCACACAACTACATTTTAAATTTAAAGGAGAACAACTCTGCTGGCGTCCACAGTACTCCGGAGTTATCGAGCCGTTAAAACCTTCTGAAAACCTCTGGTACCGTTTTATTTTGAAAACTCCAGGGTTGCGTTTTAGTCAGATTGAGCAGAGATGTCTGGGAAACCTCCGCTTGCTGATTGGGTCTTTTTCCTTCACAACATAGCCTTCTCTCATGCGTCATGTTCCTATCACATGACCACTTCCAGCTGCATTGGCATACATTATATGCATTTTCAAGTGTGTTAGTCTGGACAGGGATTGAAACTAATATGGAGCCAAAACGATGGTGGTCATGGAGATTGTTTTACAACAAAACCGTACTGTAGTACGTATGTAGCTAATGTCTAAAATTGCTTTTTGCACAGACCTGGGGGTCATTAAAGTATCAGTATAAACTGACAGTGAAGTAACACATAGTGGACTTTTGAAATAACTCAGCCCAAGCATTAAGCTATTAAGGAAGCATGGTCCTTAATTAGATGAAGACATAAACTCTTTAGATGAGTCGATAAGAGGGAGCCACCTAATGTGATCTCTAGCAGATTGAAAAGCATTTAAGGCAAAGTACCAGCGACTGCTCAAATGGGATTGTGGCCGCTGCTTCGGTCCCATCAGCATTTACCCCTGCTCCAACCCCGGGAATGTGGCTGGGAAAGAAAGTACAGAGTAATTACTAAAGCACAATAACTGGGTATGTCTTACACAATTTCCTCTGAAAGACAGGAGGAGGGCAGCACAGACTTCACCACAATCTTTATCTAAAAGTCAACACAATTATGCTTCATTAAAAACTAAGACATGTTGTGTTTTTATGTGTGACGCACGGAGCTCTTTGGATAAACTTGTCCTCCTGAGGTAAATTTCAAAGACGCTGCTCAACCGCTTGTCTGTGTCACTGTGTGTATAAATAAACACAGCCTTGGTTATGGAAGGGATTAATTTATGCTGTTTAAAAAAGTACTAAGTAGATGTATGGCATGTTGAATTATTGTGATTACTGTGAAATGTTGCTTAAGCTGCCTGCGAAGAAAACAAGGCAGAGAGCTTACAGCGATGCTAACTGCTCTGTGAAGCTGCGCTCGGGTGTGAAATGCTAACAACGACAAGGCAAATAGGCTGTAGGTATGATGTTCACAGTGATCATGATCTTAGCGTTGCATGTTGACATGCTAGTGGATGCTAATTAAACACAAAGTGCTGCTGCTGAGGCTGGAGAGTAATCAACCAAAGTATCGGATAACTTTAAACTTTGAACTGATAATCAGGAGGGTTTCAAGAGACTTCGGGGCCCAAAGGTAAAAAGTACCTGGGGGGGCCCCAACATCGAACTAATTATATATTATCATAATTATAAACAAAGTACATGTATTATAAGTACATATTAAGTACATATCATAAAGTACATACTGTATATACACATACAAAAAAATTGTAAAGTAGTCAAGTTTAAGCGCAAACCTCCACCACCATCCCAGGCACATCATGGACACACACCTAGACATTATAGTCTTCAACCAAACCTATATTAAGTGAGTGGCGTGGAAACGGGAAACACTAATGCAAAAGCTACAACACGAAATCAAGATCCACAAAAGCCACGACACGAATGCAAAAGCCACAACACAACTACACATCCCACTCAACGGAAACACAACCACACAGGTTGAAATGAGCCGAGATACTTACTGCTACTACTTCTTCCTTTGTAGTGCTCCAAGGAACCGTGCCGCAACACCTCAAATAGACAATTGTCTTGTTGCAGGTGCAGACCGGTTTGTCCAGATCTTTTAAAAACAACGTTTGTGTTGTGGCTTTTGCTTTTGTGTTGTGGCTTTTGCATGTGTGTTTTCCTGTTAGTGCTCTTGTGTGACACGTCTCAGCCACTTTAAATGGGGCCCTGGGATCTAAGGTTATTGGACGTTCTCAGGTTATTGCCTGCTTTTCCTATCCTGTTGCAACACCCTGGCTGATAATGGTGCAAGAGGAAAATCAATTCATCCAAAGGAGGACATGAATGTTTGTTCCAAATTACAATGTAATCCTGTAGTTGGGAAGACATTTTACTGAAAGACTAAAAAAATCAACCTCCTGGTGGCCCTGGACGAAAAGTAAGACAATCATTTAAGCCATAGGATTCATGCTCTGGGGACCATGAATACCTTTGCAACAATTTATGTAATTTCATCTAGTAGTTGGTGGTTGTGGTGACCTGGCAACAGTCGGAAAAAAAAAACTTGTAGCGCCGAGCATAAATTCCAACCTTCAACAAGTAAATCACGAGACATGACTAAGAAATAAAAGAAATTTTGACATACAAAAACATGACGAGTCAAACGCTTCAATGATCTTTCAGTAAAATGAAATGACAACATCTCATCAGTGATATTTATCAGAATGACAAATGATTGATTCGCATGCTTGAGTTGATCCCTTTACAGGAAACCACGCAGGCTTCCCGGCGCGTCTCTGTCTGACAGTTTTGTGGCCTGTCACGCAAACTGTGCAGGAGTGACCCTCTGCAGATATACAGCTGTAACCTAATCCACTAATAGTTCAAGCCTCAGTACGGAAGCAGTGACGCCACGGAGCTGAACACGCCTCAGCATGAATCAAAACTGACACACTTATCTCACAGCAGACAAATGTTTCCAGCAGGCCGGGGTAATTTTTTTTCTGCCACAGTTTCAACTGAACCTGAGCAACCAAAATATTTTTTTTGCCATAGATTGAAAAGTCACCAGCAGCTGGTCATGTTACATGTTCCCATATAGGGAATATAATGTTATTCTCTCTGTCGGCTACTCCTTCCTCTTATCTGCAGCATTTCCCAAATTGGAATATGAATAATGGACAGTTTGAATCTGTATAACCTCAGTTTGAGCTCATATATTAGAATTGACAAAACAATTAAAAATAAGAAAATATTTTTGTTGTTGGAACAGCGTCGATGGTGTGTTGTGAGAGGAGGGCAGCTGACTGATTAAACTGAGTGGCAGCTCACTGCAATACAGACATCTTTTCATTTTTACTAGTGCCAGAGATAAAACTGAGATACAGTATATCAGGTAGATTAGAAAGCAAGGCATACTCCCTCTACTTAAAGCACAATGGTTGGTTATAAAATACTTCATAAAGTACAGATTGGAAGGACAGAGAGTCGTGAGGGAAGGACATTTTAAAGACTGCGGTTGTATTCATGAGGCGTGCAGCTTAGGCTGTTCTTCTGAGTTAAGACGAGCACTTATATTGCACAAGGCTCTCTCAAGTGTGTAACATGATGGGCTACGCAAATTTTTTTTGCAAAATCACTTGAGATTCTTTTCCAGTGCAAACACAGGCCATGATTGGCCACAGTTGTGACAGCATTCATTCTCATTCCCATCTCTTCCAACAGTTTTTGTCTTGTTTTTTTTTAACATGGTGGCAACATTTGAACTCATCCCAGTCGGCAAATGATACCAAAAGACAAAAAACAACAACAATATGATTTTTTCCCCCCTATTGAATAAAGTGCTGCTGCGTGGAAGACACTTTTGAAAAGTAATTTTAAGTTTGCTTGTACTGGCAAGCAGAAAAATGGCCGCGACCCAACGCATTGCCCACCACTTTGTTTCCTTTATGGCTTGCCTCTATTATTAATTGACATCAATATGAATCACTATAGATTATCATCAGGTGCATTCCTGAGCGTGCAAAGCCGACTGTGAAATGTGGCCGCGCTGTTTTAATATTTATCGGCATGTCAGAGAGGCCTGCGATTTCGACTAAGCGCGCGGGACTGATCTACAGTTTGAGTGGCTCCAGATTCCATTATTGTTAGGCTGATGTTGTTTCATTGGTATGAGTGATGGAGAGTGCCATTGTAATTGTTTGGGGATGTAGTTCTGGTGCAGCAACTTCTCACCGCAGGGGAATGCGCAGTAATATTTTCTCCTCCCCGTATCGGGCGATGGTACGTTCCTCCGCGCTCCCTTATGATACGCTGCCTTCTCCCCCCGCACAGCTAAATAATAAGCCTGTCAGTTTGATTTAAAAAGGCTGTGGCAGTATTATGAGAGACACCATCAGATTTGGAATAATTCATAAATCACAAGCAGTAAAGGATAAATCAATAGAGCTGCGAGTTTAAACTGTTTTCATTCTCCCTTCTCTTTATGTCATAGCTCAGAGCAGAGACACAATTCAATTGCGGAGGCACGGCCGCACACTGCACAATAAACTTATATTGTTGTCAGTGCAATGAGACACATCCCCTCTGTGCACATATCGACAGCATAAAACCTGAAATCTGTGGATGTGATCGGAAAAGTGTTGATTATTAAATTGACTGGATGACTGGCTTATATTGTAAAGGGTAAATGGAATCACCCTCCAATGAAAGAAAAGCTGATTGCATTTGCAACTCTGCATATATATTTCTTTTGATATGATTATGATCCTACAATGAAAAAAACTATGTATATTTCCATCTACATTTAGAAAAGGGCCATACATGTACCAACACATAACAGTGTGACAGATACTCTCCAATATCTAAACTTTAAAAATTTTAAATTGCACACTTGTATTGACTCAGAAAATGTGTTTAAGCCACAGTTGCCTGGTTTCCACCCAGATCACAACATGACTACAGTTGCAGTCTTCAGAGATCACAACTGGTTCCATGCGCTACATCACAGGTACCCCTTTCCCACTAAGGCAGTTCAAGGGCCAGTTGGGAGCCAGTGCCTAATCTTGAACTAAAGCTCTCTGCAACAAAAAGTGGTTACAACAAAGAACTCAGAAATGGGATGCCACATGGGTCTATTCCTGATCCTTTACTATTTACATGATACACAAATAGCACTTGTCTTTTCCTAATCAGTGCACTAACATCCATTTTTATGGATGATACAATTTCTGTGCCCTAGAAATAGTCTTGGGCTTGTCTTAAAAATGCAGATAAAACCAATTCCATTATATGTCTTACTTCACCACTGGCTCATTACCTACCATTGAAATTTAAATTGCACTCATATCTCTCTCACTGACTCAGACAAATACTAAGGGATCTGGTTTGATAGCAGGCTCAATATTTGATTTTGATATTAAAAGTCAAACTTGGCTTTCTGTGTAATCGACTCTTGTAATTAGTTTATCCAGTTCTTTGTCGATTGTGTTCGTCTGGCAGTGTTTGTTTTTTATTCTGATCTTATTCTCAGGTGTCTCTTGAGATCTCAATGTCAACGAGACTACCTGATAGAATAAAGGTCAAGTTTTAAAACTGGTACAGTGATGTATTTTTAATATACTATAGGAGGTTTGCCAGTGTAGCCCCACATTAAATACAGCTGAACAGAAAAGAACATGCATCCACCTGAGTCCTTCCTTTTCATACATGAGTGAATACATATTCTGGATCTTGGATTCGTGACAAGTTGTGGGGAGTTTAAGCCACTGGGGGTTAGTGATGTGTACTAGCGTCTATGTGATTATGAATGCTACATTTCACTGCCTGGTAATTGGTGGGAAAGAGGAGCCGTATCACAGTCTGTCTTTTGTTTATTTCATGCATCAGTTGATTTTTAATTCCAGAGGTGCAGTAAACGCACTTATCAAACACATACAGGATCATTACTCATGCTGATGAACAACCCAGACTGTAGCCGGGGGAAGGCAGCAAAGAGCTTTCTTAGCTCACACTCAGCTTATGCTTGGTTTTAGCAATAACTGTATATTTTGCTTAGCAAGACACAGGTTATGAGATTAATCATTATGTTTGATCAACATTTTCAAATGTTTTGCATTGAGGAGCCTCACTCTAAACTGAATTCTCAAATGAGAAGGTGCATATCTTGTTTAATGCTGCTTATGTGTTAACTCAAAGAAATTCTTATCCTTGAACACTTATTATACAACACATGCTGCAGGAAAGAGGGAGAAGAGATCCAAGAAAACTTACACATGCACCAGGAATTAATTTCAAAAGTCTTTCCTGCAATAAGTACAAAGTTTGATAGTTTAAATCTTGATTAAAACTACAGCTTAATTTAAGCCTGTAGAGCAAGTTATATCAGTAATCCCTTATTCTCTCAAGATGCCTATACTGGTGGTGGTTACTTATCTTGATTTACAAAGAAAGTGTATTTATTTGCCGGACTTGTTTTTTATGATGACGAATGGTACGACTTATCTGGTAATTTATTCATTTAGTAATATGTCTTTGCTTTTCCAGAGATGATATTATACTCAAATAGGTTCAGGGTAAGAAAAAGCTCATTTTTATTTATGTTTATTTATTTATAAAGGGACAATGCACATTACTGATTTAGCCATGCCGGCTGCTTTTCATTGAAGTTCTCTCTATTCCCTATTGGCATAAGAAAGGCATGGAAACTGGGTGTGCGTTTAAAAGATAATCAATGTGATGCATCATTCAAACAACATTATAATAAATGTGCCAGATAATTACATCAAAAATAGTTTTGCTGTTTTTAATCCGGCAGGTGGTATTATTAAAGAGTCTGTTATAATTGGCTGCTTGGCATGCTGCCTTTCAAACAATCCATTTATAGCTTTGGGCTGTTGCTGCTAAACACTCTGTCCTCTGGTCCCAAACCTCTTCTGCTTCCAAACCAATACAAACATTAGCAAAACCACCAATGTTTTTTTTTATAAGACAGTGCAGTTATAAAAGCTCGATACCTTCATTCAGCAAATCAAGTCTTCAAATGAAAGTTGGAAGATTCGTTTTTTCATTTTATTATCTCAGTACACTGAACGTACTGGGAATGTTCACTGGATACATAATGCATATTCAACATTAGGACATTTTCTTTCAAAAGGAACACTGGAGGTGGAACAAAAGCAATATGAGAAACATCAGTCTGTGCAACGTGCAAGGTCACGAACAAATGACGAATCCACATGGGAAATATTGCATAAAAATACAAAAAACTAATTCCAGACTGGGGGAGTTGTGCCATTCAATGGATTATCATTGTTAACTTAAAAACCACAGTCAACACAGTTGTCTAACCAGCAGTCGGTGAGAATCTTATTAGTTTTCCTTGTGATAAACACCAAAATAATGTCAAAAAAGGAAACTAAAAATGTTAAAAAATATACTTAACAATTGTATCTTTTACTGATTTCCTCTGTCAGTCAATTTGAAGATGCAATCCCTGTCTAAGACAATAATATGGGCTTTCTCTCACTCGTGCATGTGTATTGTATTAAAATAATGAGATGTCTTCATACACTTGAAGTGGATTCTCTCTCCAAGAGTGAATAAATTATGATCCGCTGTTGATTGGATTTCTGTCAAGAGATTGAGCAGGAAATGAAAGCCTTTGTGTTTGAAGGGGGGGGGGTTATGGTGGGAGAGAAAATTGTACGATGTGATTAATGCTTTTGTGCAATATATGCAGTCATTTTACGGCTTACGATTACAGGAAGTAAACAAGGCAGTGGCGGTGACGGCTAATCCTCTGCATCATCCAGTCTTTGGAATCGGTCTGAAAGGGTCAATGATTGACTCTGATTTAGCCCGTTCCCGGTTTGGAGGAAATGAATAGATGCCAATCACACTCCTGCAATTCTATCAGCAGGACTGCCCAGCTGTGAATGGATGGCGCACAATGCCTTCTTTATACCGGTCCTAAGTTATAATTACGTGCTGCAATACATATGTAAAGCATAAAAGTGTGCTGTGATATATAACATGAAATAGGGACGCAACATAGTGTGAAGGTCTGAAAGGGAGTGCTATTAAAGCACCAAAAGAACTAAGTGCTACACTGAGTGTTACTCCATGGTCCATTGCTTTGTATTTGCATTTTGTGTTCAAATTTTTATTCAGCGATTCTTTTAGTTTCACCAACAAACCTTGAAGATTAAGCTCCCATTTCTTGCATTACCTCAAAAAACCTGTCCGGTGTTATGCGCAGAGAGGGTGGACTGTGTCTGCAGGCTCTGAAATGCTTTCAGCACAGAGTGGGACAAAGCCAAGTTTTCTTGCCAAGGCCATTCAGCATCCAGATATACTGTAGCTCCTCGAGTTCAGGCTTCCCTGTCTGTCACACTTTTTCTAACCAAGACAGGAGGCCACAGAACATGGTTCCCAGCCACTGTGGTAACAAAGGACAACCAGTACAGCTTACCCCGTTACCTTTGTGTCACAAGGAGATGTTGGAATTAGGTGTCATGGTAGAAAGGCAATCAACGATCAGGGGTGTCGCAATAGGTTAAGCAAAGAAGGCTTGTGCCTGGGGCCCTGACTTGAGCGAGGGCCCCCCCGAGAATGAATGATTACATTAGTCCACAGCAACGATAATTTTATATGGAGGCCCTTAAATTCTATGATCGCTACACAGGAGACTGCAATGACACGGAGGTTCAGCAACCCCCCTCACAAGGCCCCATGCCGCTACAGCTTTCTGCCAAAAGCTTCGTAATTTTGGTTTGTCGTGGTGACATGTAGGGTCCCCCCAGGTCTCCTTTTGCTCAGGGCCCCCAAAGACCCTTGAGACACCCCTGTCAACAATCAACCCCTCACCTCAGCTTGCCTGTTAATACAGGGATGCCACTGCTCGCTCTTCTTTTCTAACAACACAATCAGGTGTCAGAGGATATGCACCACTCCATCCATCTCCAGCTGCACCAGCTCTACATGTTCTCCTACAGGGATTCACCTGTGGAAACCAGCACATAGTAGGAAGTCTTCCAAAGACCTCTGCATCACAAAGAGAGCTTTTTGTTCTGCTGGTTGAGCTGTAGGCTGACTCTTAAAGACATAGCAAGGTGATGGTGTTTGTGAAATTTACAATGGCCATTCTGAAGAAGCCTCCCGAAGCCTGCTCATGTGTTGGCACTCACGGGCGAGTGGCTGCCTTAATGCCTAACAGGCATGTGTTGCACTTTCTGACATAATTGGATTATTGTAATGATTCTATAGGCTCTGATAGTCGAGTGGATAGAGTGGCAGAGCTCAGTTAAGAACGATGCCTGCTGGGGTGAGAGCTCCCTCACGCAGTTCATTGTGAAGCCCATCTGGATTAGCTGCAGCATCAACTGGACTGTATAGAACACGTCGTCACTGAGAACCCTGGAATATCTGCTACATAGCACAGGGCCAAGCTTTTTGCCTGATGAAAATCTGTTGTGTTGAAAAGTGTAAAAACAAAAAGCAAAGAAATGTCTGTTACTAAAGAAATAAGTCATTGTTTATCATTGGCCACACATAAACCTTATATTAAAAGGAAATCTGCAAATGCACAGGTTCACAATGGAGGTATATAGTGGTTGTTAATTTTTCAGTGTATTTGTTATTTAATTGTGTTTTTTTTCAAGTAACTGTGGTAGGTGTCACACTCCTGTATCACTGCTGTGTATACATCTCCTTTTAAATTACACGTCTTGAAATAAACCAGGTCTTTTAAATCAGTTTCAAAGACTTATTTTTTAGATAAATCTTATTGTATTGTCGAGCTACAAAACCTCATGTATACATTATGGCCAAATAATTGAAGGCATATATTTGGATATTTAGATTTTATTAGATCTTATAATTTGATTATTTAAGAAACTTCAGAGCACTGGAGAGAATTAAGTTTATATTTCAAACGGAAATAATAAATCTATGAGTGATATGAATAAACAGCTGTTTAATTCTTCAAACCTTTATTCCTCCAGTAGACATTATTTAGCCTAACAAGTTTGACCTCTCACCCGGACTGTTTGTGAAGCATTTCATGTTTTATTTTGATACTTTCCTGTCTTGTCTTTTCCTTGCCCTTGCCCTACACTTAATTACCTACCTGCCCCTGGTGTTCATCACAGTTGACCCTGTGTATTTATCCTTCTTGCACCAACGCACCAGATTTTCTTTGTTCCCCTGTATGATCATCGCTTTGCAGCATTTTTTCATTTCACTTTTTGACCCTGCTCTATGCACCAGTTTATGAATTTTTGCCCGCTCCTTAAACACTTTGCTCGTCTCGTTCTGACTGGCAACCTGTGCAGAACATTTCTGATTAGTCTCTGTTCCCACCATAGACTGTACAGGATATACAGATGGATAACAAGTCTCCACTTCCTTCCTTCCACACTCCCAGACAGGATCCAAAGTCTGTGAAGTAGCAATCAGGGTGTGGAGCCGCAGCGTGGTCCTCTCGAAAACACATGCCAGCCCAATCATGAGTCAGTTTCAGATGTCAATCATGACCTTTCACATCGTGTGCACAGCATCAAATAACTAATTACAAATTGCTCGAAACATGAAAACTTTGACAAACATCAGTGTGATGAGAAATACCTAAAATGACAGAAACCATCTCTGAGAAAAGTGTATTTGACGTGCACTTTGACTTTTTAGTTTGGTCCATGTCACATCCATTAACATGGAGGAGGAACTCATGAAACTGGAGCCAGCCACCAGGTGGCAATCAAGTTGCTTTGGCTTCACTTTAGGGGAGGAGCCACATCGTCCATCTTCATACACAGTCAATGGTTCTTATCAGTATTGTTGCAGCCACACCTGAAAAGGTCATTACTCAGCCGTTAAGACCACACACACTATTTTCACATGTTTTAAATCAGAAAAAGATAATTTTGTTATGCTGGTTGCTGAATAGAACCATTAAATGCTCTTCTTTTATAAACTCTAAATGTTTTCATCCAAGGCTTCAATCTACTGGTCCCCAAAATTTTTTTAGAGTGTGTTACTAGTGTTTAGAGATTCTTCATTTTTACATCCTGAGCAAAGCAACAATAAAAGAGTTTTGGGAGAAATGACTGCTTATGTATATTTATTTTATATTAAAGCATTAAATTATAATGTTATCCATGCAACTTCTGTTTGAGGCAAAATTACACATATTTATATATATAAAAAACACCAAGTGGCTTAAATTATGATACAGTAAAATGTGATGAAAACATAAACCATGAGGGAATACAAAGCTGTAATTGCACCTCATTATGAAGAGATGGAAAATAAAAAGAAAGCTAAAAACATAAGATTTAAGAATTCCCTTTTAAGACTCTTAAACTGGGGGGTAAATCCGAAAGCAGGGTTTGTACTACAAAAACAGGACATTAATTTTAATGAGCAATATTTGTACACGAGCAGGAAATGAGATGGCAAGGGGAAAAGTCTTCTTGCATCTGATGCCTCTGAGATCTGCTCTGTATTACACCGGCTTTCGAGTTCCTACTCAGTTTGTTTGGGATTTAAGGGATGAGAAATGTATTTTTATTTTATTTGGGTTTTCGGGTCTTGTGGATTGGGTTTGTTTTTGTCAAAGCATAGAGAACAAAGAAATATGTTATCCCCATATTTAAGATGGTAATTCCAAAAAAGCACGTTTTTAATTTGGGTAGTTTAAAGTTGTTTATTTAATATTTCATAAAGTCTTGTGTAGAATTGACAACTGTGGTTGTGACTTGACAGAAAATCCAGTCAGAGATGTCATTATTCCCAGAAAGTAAAGAGGACGTGTGGTCACTACTGAGTGAAAAGACTGAAGAAGTGGATTACTGCCAAAAACAATATTGAGCATAAGCAGCAATGTGATCCATCATCTTAAAATACTCAAATCTCCTCAAAACAAAATGTCAACATAATAGCAACAAGAAGTTTAAATGTATTAAAATGAATTATCACATCATGCAATTTTGTAGGATCCTGAACTAATTAGATTGACACATTATTGTTGACTGACTCAATGATTTCTTATCAATCTTTTTAAAATATTAAATTGAATAACAAATATTATTACATGGTGTTTTTTATGTAGCACTCTGCAATAATTAGGTTGTTTTTTTACTTATGTACTGGCTCAATTATGTCTCATTAATTCTAAGAACAGTGTAACAATAAATGCACAGAAAATAAAGTAAATATATTAAAAAGAATAGGAAATAAACCTCATATTATTACAACATATTTTTATGTAGCACTCTGCAATAATTAGGTTATTCTTCTTTGTTATGTATGTACTGGCTCAGTTACGTCTTATTAATTTCTGAATTTATATGGTGAAGTAAAACAGTTTTGTGAAGTAAGAAGTTTGAATATCCTCCTTTTGGACCAGTCCTTGAACCTATCATGGTCTCAAGGTGTCTACAGCCAATCAATCCTAAATGGGTGAAACCAAGTTGAAGGGGGGAACAAGTGAAAACACAGCAATAGAAAACACTGGTTAACTGTGTAGTAAAGTTTGTTAAGTGAAAGTTTGATCACTATGCTACACGTCAGAAGTTTAGCGTTGTTTTTTTGGACTCGAAAATGTGAAAGTGTGGCGGTTGGAGCGAGTTTCTGTCGAAAAAACGTGTAAACTCCCCCATAACGTGGCGCTTGTTACCTGCAGCCTTGACAGGAAACGTTCAGGAGTTATATCTGCACACTGCAATCATATGGGGGCAGGAAGTAATCATGGTTTATTATTGTTGGTGCACTTCTAGTGTATTTTGGTCTGAGCCATGCGAGAAGGAGACTCAATGTTCCTGTGTCTGAAACAGCTGCTGGTTTACAAGTACTGGTGAGTACCGACCATTAACTGGAGGTAAATGAACAAACTTTTAGTTTTTATGGATACTTTTTATGAATTTGATATAAAGCAGGTTTATACTGATACCTTCTGCCTCCAGGACACATGAAACAAGCTTTCTCCTGCCTTCATGGCTTTTATAAGATAAGATAAGATAACACTCAATTAATCCTGAAGGAAATTCTTGTGCCCGCCTGCTCCAATATTCACATCATACAGTGAATAAAGCAGAACGATAAAGTCAGTGAAATTAAAAATACAAGTATAAAGTGTATTATAATTGAAGAACTGTAAAGTGTATACAGAGTAACAATTAACAAATAAGTTACATAAGTTACATGAGACAGTAAAGCTATATATACTCACACTGCAAAATACATCAGCCACATGAATGAATGGATCTATAATCTTAATATAATAAGTGTTCAATTGACTACTATGTAACACAGTTTACTTACTGGAACTGTATGTGCTCACTGCCGACAACTTTCAGTACTACAAACCTGTGCAAACCCATATCCTTCATCCAACTTACTGCAGCTGCTGCTGACACCGTCTCCTGTACATACTCCCTGGTAGAGACACTTTGTGTAGGCTGTGCCAAACTGCTGCCTATAAGGGGAAGAATGCTGAATAGATCAGAATAGAAAGGATTTTACAAACTGTTTGCCAATTGTTTTTCCGTCAATCAGCTCCACAGTTAGGTTATATAGAATCTCACAACATACTGTCAAACAAGAGCTATCGTAAGAGCTTTAAGTGTTTGGGCCACGAATATGTTGCAAGGATTCGCGGTCAACATTACAAATGCACCTTATCAACCAGTTAACCTTGTGCAAGGTCACTACGCCACGATTTACCAAAATCAAGTTCGAACTTTAAGCTTAATTTGACATGACACGCAATTCGTTTCCCCCGCCTGCATGCGCAGACACGTCTGTGCTGTCGAACACAAAACACTTTGCTTGCTGGTGTCCTCCATTTTCACAGGAAAACAACGTAACATTTCCGTCTGACTTTACCGATAGGTCCAGAGGGCATTCAGTAGGTCAAGCTGGTAGTGAGCGCCCCCTGCAGGATCACAAAGCAAACTTCTTCAGTCGGTTTTGATGCGCTTCTAGACTGAGTACTTTGAATTCAAACTGGTCATTACAGTTCGATATAATCGAGCAGAGGCAGGACTTACCCTTAGTCACTACCCTCTGCACCACAGAAGTTTCAACTTGTTTGGCAGCAGTCAAACCGTGTCAGTGTAACTTCACATTACACGTGTAACTTTTCTTCTGCTTGTGTATTCAGCTTACCTCGACTATCAAAGCGTGCTAAGCTTGTGTAAAACTGTAGGACTTTGTTTTTTCTTCAGCTCTGAAATCCTTGAAAATCCTTTGTGTGATGATGGGCAAATGCAACAGGAAAGTGGACGTGAATGGACTCTCATGAACGAACGAATGGACGTGAATGCAAAGTTGAAAGTAACTCTTAGAATTAGAGTGATGCTTTTTGTTAACTTCATCTCTATGTTTATCCTTCACACCTCCTGAAGGTAAATTAGCTGACTTTTGTTTTTTGCACAGCAGATCTGTCTAAGGTGATTATTGTTTAAAGGAGATAATGGTCTTTTTGAGGGTTATCTGAGTTGTGTTCACTTTGACCTATTTAAGGTGGACGGATTCAGGTCTTTGACACCAATTTTGCAGTTTTCTGTCCAAGTATCGCCAAAATTCAAATAAAAACATGTGGCCCACTGTCAGATGTTGGATTTTGGAAATTTTCTTGTAACTGGTAACTTGTTTTTAATTTCTTTTAGGTATCTTCTATCAGTGATTTATTTAAATGGTTACAATAGCTGTTGCTTTCCTCTGTTATCTAATTTATTTGAATTTAAAATGTAATCAAGTGGCTTATTGGAACTAGAGGAGCCTGCTGGTTTGTCCAAAAAGTTATTACTTTGTTTCAGCAAACGGCAAACACAATATGTTTTGTCATTTTACTCGTTCACTCGGCCAAAGGAACCTTTTTTTCTCTCTTGGTTTTTGACGGCAGAATACCCCATTCATTAGGGTCACTGCCCCTGCAATTCTGCACAGCACAGGAATATCACCGCCTTTTTGCCCTCTGTTTGGCCCGCTGTGTTTGTGCAATTTTCCTCCAATGGTGGCCTCTATGTTTGTCACCCTTATCTCCTTTGACCAGGCCACTGCTTACAGGCCAATCTCTATGGAAACCTATGGCTGACCTGAGCTGTGAACAGACTTGAAAGACCTGTGGAGCTTGTCAGGACCCCGAACCCACAGGCTACCTCTCGACTTTGCCGAGGGCGCACGCCGCCACTCGCTCGTGATTCACCAGGGTGCTGCGAGTGGAAGATATCACATATATACGATATATATACTGAATAATAAAAAGCATTTTGATGGGTGGATGAGAATCCGACACAACTAAGACCTTGTTCCCGCTTGGAATTGCAGACACACATATTAACCGGTGGATGCTACTTGACATTAAGAAAGTGCCATTAATACTGCAGCACATCATGAATCCTATTGTACATACTAATTCTGTAATTCACTGTTTATTTTAAAGCTGTGCTGGTCCATTATCTGTTTGCTGATGGGCAGGGACGGGGGTAGTGGGTTTCACACAACAAAAGGCACTGACCTCATTCTCCTCCATCGTCTGAGCTGTGCAATGTGCCCCACATCAGACCCACAAGCATAATTCAAGAAAAGGTTTCCCCCCCCAGCTTTGACATTAGATATCTTAGGGATTTTGTTTTGTATTCAAATTGAATAAATGATTAATAGCAAAAGCAGTGGAGCTGCATGGAGATTAATGACAGCTTGGCAGTGCATCGGCTGGTGAATTAGTATTCTCCTTCCTCTGGGCTCTGTCCGTCTCCTGCCTGCTAGAGAGATGATAGGTCCTGCTCTGCCGACAGGGACATCCCTGGAAATGTGACACCGCCGTCTCTGCGTGAACTGTTAAGATCAGTTTGGACTGTTTGCGTTGTCTATTAATGTCAGCGACGCACTTGGCAGCATATGCATATGTCACTAAAGGGTTTGGTCGTATGGTAAGTATGCTAGTGACAAAGCATAGTGCATGAAAGGATAATAAGGAAATACTCCACTGGATTGCATTGCGGCTGTAGTTGCTGGTTTTAGCTTTGTTTCTCAAAACTGGAGATATTCCAATGAATAAAGTATTAATAAAATACCTATACAGGCTTAGCTTTGTGCATTCTGATGTCAGTCGTGCATCTTTGAGCAGGCAGCAGAACTGAACTTTATCGCCTGCCGTCACTGTGTACCTGTCGCTCAGCTCGGTTGTGCATGAGAGCGAGCTGTGCACGTTTTCTTTGCGTGAGGCACAACAATCAGCCCTCATCATCCGGCACTCAGACACCTTGTAATAAATCACATCCTTCATGGTAGTTTAACAACATATACTGTAAAATCTTACCAGTTAAATGCTTAGAGAACAATGTAGTGCAGCATGTGGACATTTTTCATAGATGCAACTCTACATCTGACCATCTCAGTGCAGCTAGTTCAAACTGAACCCTTCTCTTGGCAGTTGAGCCCTGTTTTATGATTTACTGACCGGATCCTTTAGAGAGAGTGTCTGTTGGCTACTACTACGCCTCTCCATTATGATCACCCTCCGAAAGGCTCAAAGCTCAGGTAGTGAAGGATGGGGAGAGAAAGATATAGTGTAACTGTGGTGAGCATACTCTGACCAGAGGAAACACACTGTGGACTGTCATCTGAGTTGGCGCCGCAGCGTCATAATTCTAAAGGTATTAGCTTGATCCTCAAACTTGGCTTGCCGCAAGGAACGGGTGTGGGGAGACTGCAGTGAGGAGGCAGCGAAAATGCAGAGTTAGATGCTGAGCTTTGTCTTATAAGAGCGGCCACCTTGAAGGTATAATGGACTGAAATGGCACCCTGCATTTCAGAAACGAGGATTTTGCGGGCCGAACAGAAGTGCTTGTGTGGCCTTTTCAATAAAGACTTTGAGGCAAAACAAACATTAATCCCAATCAGTGTGTCTTGACTAAGCAAACACTTTACCTGAGGATACCATGTTTGAAGGGCTGATTGAATACATGCACACTCCTTGGGAAGAAAACTGCCCCGTAGCTCGGCTCGCTCAAGCAGCCCAAAGGAGGCAATATTTAGTAAATGAGCTTTACTCCCCAACCATTAAGGCTGTGGTTTCCCTTTGACTGAGGACCTTAATAGCCTCCTGCTTGGGACAGGTGCTGTGCAAATTGCCTTCTCTAAATGATTAATGAGGGAAGCTCTGTTCATGTTGCGGCTAAGACTGAAGTCTGTGATGAAAGTAGCACGTTTTCTTCACACACACACACGATGTGGAGATGATGGAGGAAAAAGCGCAAACACACAACAAAATAGGGTCCATAAGGAGAAAATGATGTTTGGGACTCATTAATAGCTTTAAGCATCATGTGCATAAAGCGACCTCTGACGGATTTTCCCCCCAACCAATTCATGCACAAAGAAACTCAAACATCCAGCTGAAGTAACAATAAACAAAACACATTATTGTGAGTAATGGGACTTGTTTGCCTCAGACTCTTTTGCCGACACTGTTCACTCAAGAAAAACAAAGCATTGTCATTCCAGCGAATGTCCCTCAAGTGACAAAGCCCTCTAGTAGCATTAGGACTCAGCTTGATGGATGCAACGGACTTAAACACAGGAGCCCATTGATTGTTTCGGGTTTAACACCGGCAGTCAATGCCCATTCATTTTAATCATGACCATAATTGTTCCCTATAGTGTATATTAGTGGACATTCATTATTTTGGTACTGAATCATAAACTTACAGGTGGGGTGAGCATTTCTGGCGAATGACATCGCAAATTCATGCACACGCCTTGTCAAGGTGAACCACTGATCTAAAAAAAGTACCATTTATCCACCACAAATATTAGAAAAACATGACACAATACAGATCAGATGTTGACGAAAGAAAAATGAATGTAACCGACCTATCAAGCAGAAACAGAGCAACCTCTTCATCCTTTTAAACTCTTCTCCGTTAAAACGGTTCATGCAGATCTTCACCGTTTCGTTATTTTGTTATCTTCTAGGGGTCAAGTTGCCGTCTGCGATGCTACAGCGCTTAGCATTTGGAGTGCTACTTTGCAAACGATTGTGTGAATAATTTCTTGTGATATAGCAGAGAGGCATTTCCAATGGCTAACAGTAGTTGTTACACTCTGAAACAGTAGCGGTGATGTAGATTATCTGAGGCCACTTTGCTCTACAGTACAAGGCAGAGGAACGATTACCTCATCATCTCGTTTGAGATGGTTTCACATGTTTTATTTAGACATCGCTCCAAGAAAGGATTAGCGTACCATTGGCATAAACTTTTTATGACTGTTCCCATGAAAATCGCTGTGTCCTCTGCACTAGCATGAATACCCTTGTTGCTGAAATAATGTTTTGCTGTGTAGGTAGTCCAGCTTTCTTTGTTTCCCAAATACAGTACAGATGGAGCGTACAGCTCACGGTACCTGTGTTTTCTGGAAGGTACTGACATCAATGTCTTCCTGTCGATTTGTTTCTGAGTTCTCCTAGAGGTCATGGAGAAATGGGGGAATATTCCATTTGGACTTATTCTTGCTTTTACAGGTTATTGCTATTTTTAGTAAAACTCTTTTGGCAGAATGACCTTCTCATCATTACATTTTGATGGTGGAGAAAGTCTCTTAGACATTAAATGTTTGAAAATTGCTCCTTTTTTCAAATATTCAGAGTATGTTAATGTTCAACTAGTCATTCACGTTTCCTTTTTTTTAGAACATAGGACAAGATGGACAATATCCCTTTTTATATATCGAAACATAACCCAGAATGCCAGCAAAAGAAACACAACAGCTGCTCTGTTTCTTAGCCAGAGGTAGAAGTTTACTTCAAACTTCTACCTAGGTCTTTTGATCCAAGGGCAGATCGCATTTGTATTCTTCCAATATATGTCAGGAGTTGAGGTGATGTCTCCCATCAAGAAGCTGTCACCCCCTGCTGTCCTGAACACCTCCATTTCTACAGTAACAAGAGGGCAGACTCTGACCATTCCCCCCTTTTTAATGTCTGTGCCTGGGCTCAAATGTGAGGGATTTGTAAATGCTCCCATTTTTCTTTGGCAGGGGTTTTATCTCACAGACACAAGCCATCGGCACAGCCTGTTCCCGTCACACCAGTGTTCTCCTCAGCACAGCAGTGGCCAGCTGTGTCCATTTTCTCTGATTATTGATATACTGACATTGTTACGGGGGGGGGCAGTTTGTTCTAGGAAGCACAATAGTTTGTTTTCGCAAAGCCTGTTGCATGTGCCATAAATATCATATAACGAAGGACATTTCACAGTAACAACATGGGAAAACCGCAGTGTAAAACCTCAACAGTGCTCGCTCTCTTATAAAAGAGGGAATACTGACCTGATTTTTTCAGACCTATATATTCTATACGTTTCAGGGTATTGAATAAAACATAAGAATCTAGGTCAGAATATTATCTCAGGCTGTATCTTATAGATATGCTGTAACAGTTCTCAAGTTATTTTGCAGGTTTAAGGCTGATAGAATACAGCCTCCTTGGCACAGTGTATGGTTCATTTTCGTCCCCCCCCCCAAAAGGGAAAAACTCTTCAGAATGTCATTGAGACCTTCAAGGTCCTTCGGGAAATACTGTCCTGATCATGAGCTGTCAAAAAACACGAGTTGAAGCACTTTTTTTTGAAGGAAATACCCCTCAAAAATTACTTGTCAAACCTGGTAAATCATTTCCATTATGCTTAAGGACCCAAACAGCCTATTTGCAATGAGGCTCCACGGACCAATGACACTTCCTTATATTGGGAATGTCATTTTCTCGACATGCTGTCTCTGAGATGTATCTGGTTCATAAGATGTCTTAGTTTCTTTGACAAAACCCCTGAAATGGCAGGATCAGATACACCTCAGCTATTAACCTGAAGCGAAAAGACACTGCTCGGCTCTTTGATAGACATCAGTTTGTTGCTCTTCATTAGTGGATGAAGTTTACGCGAATTTTGGCTCCAAAGTAAAGCATTGTGTTTTCTTTGTGGAGTAATTTCCTATTTTGCATGTGCTATTAAACACATGCTGTGTGGTGCGAAGCATCTGTGCTCGGAAGCAGTTGCAGGAAGACAAATACAACTCAGCAGGACAGGAAAGCCGCTGTGCACCCTATCCCAACTGTGAACAATATAATAGCCTAAAAATTGTTTTTAGGATGAAAGGGAATTACAGCCAAAACTGAGTCATCATCATTGTCATTGTCATCACACCGATGGTAATAATTATAATCATTATCAATAGTATTTCCCAAGGAAATCAAAAAATAAAACATAACAATTCCAAAGGAAATCAACATAGTCACTATTACGCTGGTGCTGAACAGGACTCAGCCGGCTGTCACCTGACACTGATGGACTTATCAACAATTTAAAATCAACAATTTAAACACTCCTCTCACAGATGGCTTGTTAGAGGAGGTCAGAAATAGAAAATGCTCAAGGGTAAGAAGAAGAGGTGTTACTGCCAATGTCAGACATGGATGTGTTTCAGTGCTTGCAATGTCTTCCGTGCCACTGGTAATTGTGTGTGTGTGTGTGTGTGTGTGTGTGTGTGTGTGTGTGTGTGTGTGTGTGTGTGTGTGTGTGTGTGTGTGTGTGTGTGTGTGTGTGTGTGTGTGTGTGTGTGTGTGTGTGTGTGTGTGTGTGTGTGTGTGTGTGTGTGTGTGTGTGTGTGTGTGTGTGTGTGTGTCCCCTTCCCTTGGGTGAGTAATCACAGGATAATGAGTGGCTGGCTGCGTCAGCTCAGATTTTTTTTTTTGTTGCTGCTCCTGCCATGAGTGAGTGGAAGCTGTAGTGACTCATTATTGAACAATAGGTGATAAATGAGACATGGGCTGCTTCAGACAAAGCATGTGATCAGTCCCTGAGTGACGGGCCACTGTTATATGACTCGAAGGTGATAAGTCAAAGCCAAAAGAGAAAACTTTGCAAAAAGTCCTGTCACAACTTTTTCTTCGGCTGGGGGGGTTCATGGGTTTGTTAATTAATACCTATGACATATTACTTTGCTATGCTATGGAGGGTCACCACACAGGGCAGGCAAAAGTATGATTAAGCTTTTGATGTGAACCCAGACTCACATTTTGAAGTGGATTCAAAGGTTTTTGTGGACCACACTCAATTATACATCTTAATCCCACTGGTCGCCAATAGAGATGAGCAAGAATGTTTCATAACCACAACAAAAACATCTTAACAAATATCATTATGGGTGATCCCCCCCCCCCCGTAATACTAGTTGGTATTTTTGTTAAGGGTAGGCAAGGCAGAAATGTCAACAAAGCAACTCTCACTCATCTGATCATGCGTAATTTGAACTGCACTGACATTTCCTTTGCAGCCTTCAGAGTCTACTGAGGCAACAGTCACCTGATTCAGCTGTTTGTTCAGCTCATTCCGAGGCAGGGTCCGGGTTGTCTGGAAACATCAAATAAGTGTTTGGATCAAAGTCTGGTGATCACTGCTACCGAGGGCCACACAGCACCGCGACGGGCAGTGGTAAAAACCACACAGAACAGACAAGTTTATTTAATTTTTTATTCAAGTTCTATATATTTGGTTGAATGTGTTTATTTTATTATATTATAGTTATAGTAAAGAATATGTTTACACTGTAAAATATCAACTCTTAATTACATTTTTTTGTGGTAAGCATTTAGAAACGACCTCTTAGGAATCATTGCCAAATGTTTCGGTATCAACATCCGTCACCAAAAATCCATATCGTTTGCGCTGTAGTGTAAAGTAATACAGATGACTATTTAGGGTTTTCGTATTCTACGTAAACAGAATCAAAACTTGAATTTTGAGGGGGGGCAGTGAGGGGATTTACTGTGCTTGTCTGTAAATGATGGCACACTCCGAATGGAGCAGTGTTGCTTCTCAGAGATGGATATAGGGGAAGTGCTGAGAAGGCAAGATCAGAGATGAATCCCCTCCAAAGCCCCTGAATCCTGGCACCTGAAGATCTCTGGTGAGCAAAATCCAGCAAATCTAGCAACTTTATGAGCAGCTCTCCCTCTGTAATACATTACTCTAGTCCACTCTGATCTGCCTGGGTTGTTGTGCAGCACACAGCCACAGGCAAAGGGACCTACACTGATGCGATTCAAAAGTTGCAGCCCGAATGTCAGTGTCACTCTTTCCAATCTGCTGAAACCTGCCTAGGAAATTAAGTGCATTTCATTATGGCTGCATATAAAATAGATTATGAGGTGTAAAGTTTTTGTGCAGCACTGTACGGACAGTGTGCCGTTGAGACAGCCCCTAATTGCTTTTGTAGCTTGCTGCTGTCAGTCACCTCAATGCAAGAATGTAATTTTAAACCACTGGTATTATAGTCGGCCTCTTCCCTTCTCTGGTACTTCTGCTTCCAATTTGTCTGACTGCAAGAGGTTTTCAGCATTTTTTTTTTTTCCTCTTCTTTCATCGAAGAAATTCTATTGTCAGCAACCCTGGGCTGGACATAGTGATGTGTGATCATTTCTCAGGCATTACTTTGTTATAGTAGCACGTGTAAGAGCCACCTCCATTCCACTGGATTTACTTCCACCAAATTTTGTCCTGAAGATACTGAACTGGGTCAATGATGTCATTAAAGTGGGAATTTTTTTAATTCTGCAGAAAGTTATGGGTCTAAAATGTAATCAGTGTATGAAGTGTTTCCCACAGACTTGGATTAAATCTTTTAAAATTAAATCTCATTTGCAAAAGAGGGACCTATTATGCAATTTTTTTTTTCCTGGGACTCCTCTAGAGTTGCTTCGCATAATCAACAGTCCAGAAAGTTGTTGATTATCTTAATCTGTCAATCGAGCCTCTGACTGGAACAGGTAATAAAGCTCAGTTCTCTTTAAGGGGCCCCCTGAATAGCCGGCTTTTTTCTGATTGACCTAACAACTGGAAGTCCTCTGAGGGGTAATGCTCCCAGAAGGGTTGGGCGATTGGAAGAAAGGGGATTTTTGTAATTTTGCTGATTTGATTAACTAAATAAAATTGAGAACTTAAATAATGAGATGAAAAGCACAGAACTGGCAGTTGGAGTTTTACTATGCATAGATGGGCATTATCTAGACCTGTCCATTGACTCATCTGTGCCCATCATGGATGCCTAAATGGATTATGGATACTAGATATTTCTTTAAAAGAACTGTAGCTGGGTTATCTGAGGTGTCGTGGTGAGGAAACAAGCAGTGCGGGATATATCAATTCGGGCCAGACTGTATTAGCACGTTGACCTTTTCCAAGACTTGTATCAGGCCATCGCAGGTGGTGGCACCAAGTGAAAAAAGTGTTGCATGGAGGCAGAGACTGTCTACAAGACTCAATTAACACCCTGCAATTCAAATATGCAGGATCTCCCTATTAATCTGACCCTCACCTGCTACAGACACGACCTTCGACGCTACCAGATTTTCCAACTATGTCCATATGACATAGTCGCCTGGCTCCTTACAACCGTTCTGTTGCATACATGATGTTGTTTGGACTAAACCGCAGCGGCAACCAAAACCTTAATTTGAGACACTGAGGCCCTCAAACTATTTTCCTAGAAAAGGTGGATTTTAAGTATACGTGTGACTGTTCCCATCGCAGCTGAATCTGCCCTTCTCAAAAATGGAGCACCAGTAGAATATGCTTTCTCATACCATGCTGGCTTTTGCTGTGACAGTCATTTGTGTCATTTGCAGTATATGACACACTAGAGAATCAACATTATAAGTGACGCACCAAACATGACGACCAGATCCGTTTGTAAACGTCTTCTATCCTCGAGAAGTTCTTTATTCAGTAGAGGGTGATTTAATCTCCTGTCTTGATTTATTAGGGACTTATATCATGTAGTGATGATGATTATACCTCCTCTGTGTTTTAGACTCTGGGTCTACTCCTGAGTAATGTTTGTCATGTCTTATTAAATGGTAAAAAAAAAAGAAAATTGCTGACAGCACATACAGCAGATAACCTTATTGATTCTCCACATTATAGTTGTGGCTATGTGGGCGGGAAGTTTGTAGACTTAACCACACAGCAGTGCTCTATAGTGCACCTGAGGAGGAGGGGATGACTCTGTGAACCTGGATTTTCTGTGTGATAGCTACTGTGACCAACAATTTGTTAACAAATGCATAAATCCAATTCCACACTGGATCCATGAGGCTCATTAATTAAATATGGAAATAACACATTTCACTTCACTTCAAGCCGGAGTGTAAAATGTCATTGCTTATCTTTTAAAATAATAAAAACACTGTTGCTTGGGGCTTAAAATATATAGCAGCATTATGTCTTTTTGTGTTGTGATGGATTTTGCCAGTTGGAGCCGTAGTCTGAATATGAAAATGGATGTAGAGTCCAGAGAGTGAGGCCGATGTTGAAGTGCCTGAAAGGAGACTCCACTGGTTGAACTCTTTAGAAACTTGCTTCTTCTTTGCAATAACAAGTTGACTCCACTTCTCACTTGATATATTACCTCAGTAAACATTTTAAACATTGGAACATGTATACTGTGTGATTGACAGTTACTTCCGTCCAATGGGTGCCGGTCGCAGAGGCCGAACTCGAGGCTTCAAACAAATCCATGGATGACGTCGCAGTGGGTTAACACTTGGTTTTTCTCTTGTTCACATTCAGCTGCTTTACATGTAGTCTGTCATGAAGTGTGAAGGGAGGGTTTCTGCTGAGGAGGCAGTGATGTGTCGACTAGGTCTTCACCCTCCCGGCTCCCAATTACAAAATGAGTAAGTGGGTGTCTTCTCTGACTTCATCTGTCTTGCAGAGATGTGGACTGTAGTGCAACTCTAGCCCATTTGCCGTCTTCACTTCCTTTCACTCTCTCTGACGTCTTCATTTGTTTCGCGGATGCTCTCCACACCATCAGGGCTTCCCCAAGAGTCCTCAGATATATTTAAAGAGTCTGATTTATCAAAGCTAACCGGGGGAAAATAGAAAGTCCAGGCATGCATGTTTAGATTCCTTTCAGCAGCTTAACATTTCCCAAGTGCCTTTTAACCCAAATACTCAGACAAGCTATTGAAAGGGACTGTTTGTTCTAGACGTCCCGAAAAATCTCTCTAAACAGTTTCCAGAGCTCCTAAAATAATCAAGTATGTAACTGTGATATCAGGCTCTGTGAAAGTTGCTTTCATATGTCCTTGAGAGAGCCCCTTTTCCTTTTAATTAAAGATTAAATAATTGTGATATTTAAGCGCAGCAAAGAAGGAAAATGCCCCGTTTGTTAGAATAAGCAGGAAAAATTACTCCAATGATCCTGCACTGAGGCAGGGAAAGTAGCAAATGTGCCTAATTGGCCTCGCAGCCTTAAGTGTGCTCAGCAGGATGCGACTAATAAAGCAAACCGCTGGGTCTGAAACGTGCTCAAGTGTTGGCCTGCAGGGATAACCGTTTTCTCAAGGGCAGTAGAGCCACACTGTCAAACAGTTTGAGGGTGTGTGCCATACACCCTCAGACATAACTGTGTGCTTTATTTTTATGTTTTCATTGGGTAGAATTTATGCGAAATGAAGCAACGTCTTTTGACACTTGGTGTGCAGCAAACAAATGCGTTTGCTGTTTGCGAGCCAAAACGCGTTCAGCCATGATTAACAGCGCCGCGAAAATGAATGAACCATACGATGTAGGTGTCGGCTCACTTTTCTCTATGAGCAGAAATCAATAGAGATATTTCAGAAACATTGCACTCTCCCTATAGTATATGGTGTCCACTGTAATGGGGCGACTTCAAGCAGTCAGCAACTCGATCGCTCCAACTTGGCACGCACCGCAGTTTAATTATAGAGTACACTAATAACATAAGCCTTTCTATAGAGCTGTACGGTCATTCAGAATTCATCCTGTAATACTAATGAGGATTTATGCACCGTGATTCAAGAGGACGCAACTGACTTCTCCTACTTAAGTCAAGAGTGCGACGCTCAGGTTGATTGATCGTGGATGACTCGCAACAAGGAAAAGTTAAGGTTTGCTGGAGTGCTGACCTGGTCACATTAGGGCTGGGCGATCAAACGATAAAGATAATTATGGCGATATAACTTTCCCTGATAGAAATATAAGACATGGTCGATAGAACTAATTCCATCCATGTTATGACGGACAACAGGAACAGCCAATGATAATAGCCCCGTATGAACCAATCATGTGGCTGGAATAGAGTTACAGCCACGTCAGGTTAGGTTGACGCACACAGGAGAGTGCAGGACGAGCAGCAGCACACGTGCTAATGTTTGGGCTCCTGCAGAGAGGTGGACGACTCTGCATCGATGCAGAGACTAGACACAATCGATTTATGTTTTTCCACTAAGTTCATTGTTTCTGTGGTTTTTCACCGCTGAATAATTATAACCACCGCTGCTCCAGGACCAGGACAGACGCACATTAAAGGTCCGGTCGTCCTGTATGTGTAAGAGTCTCTGTCAGAGTCTGCTTCCTCCTCGCTCCCCTTCTGAACCGAACTATAGATGAAAGAATGAAGATGGTTCTGCTTCATGTAGAGAAATGTAAATGTTGGCCAGGATTCTGTTTATATATTCCTGATGAGCATCTACTGTGTATTTAACACTTGAATGATTTCGGTTATGAGCTGCATCTTCACTGACATCAACCGCTCATGATGTTAGTCTTGGACACTTGCTGGAATAAATGTACTTTGACTTTTGGATCTCTCTCAATGCAGCAAATACTTTTTGATGAGTACATTTATTTGCTTTTAACAAATAGCCCATTGCACTGTATAAAATGCTTGACGTTAAAAGGCCACAGTTAAGATTGCACCGGCAAATAAAACTCCATAGCATCGTCTGACTCTACCTGCAACTCCCTGGCAGCTGTTTCTCCGCTCACGCAGGCGGTTGCCAGTGCTCGTGTGACTCTGATCAACAGTAGTTGTTTTGCTTGGAGCAGCAGGGACAGGAATGAGTGTGCACACCCTTAATTCAGAGCAGATGGAATCTTAATGGATGTGCCATGGACTGTACGAGGTCACATTGAAAGACTCAATTGGAGCGTTTGGCTTATTAAATTTGCCGACTCCTCTGAGCATCACAACCAGCCAGGTGGGACTCCCGTATTTCTGTTTTCAGCAAATCACACTACATGTAGTTACTATGATGAAACTGTGCTATTGGAAACATGAAGTTATGTTTTTCTAACAAATTATTTATGACTATGCCCCCCCCAACCATGATAACTTGGTGATTACAGCAGCCGAGTGAGAACTGTTATTCATTTTAAAGGTAATTTGAAAAGTATATATGTTATTAGGTTGATAATTGATTGCTGCAGTGGCTCCTGTATCACATACACACGTGCAATGTTTCATTATGATGATGTTGGCTCAGTGCATTGAAGCCTCCCATCTAATTTCTTCTTTCTAAATTCAATCATGTGGCCAATTCACTAATACACTCCATCATTCCTAATTGCGGGAAATTCTGTTGGATCGTGAAAGACAAAAAAAAAAACTGTGAGATGACTTCCGAGAATAACTGAAATAATTATATTGAAGTCACCTTCCCTTCGATATTTTATTTCCACTGCCGTATCGCAAAAGGCAACAGAGCATCACAGGCTTTTCCAGTGAGTTTACTGACTATCTGCAATTCTTATCACACCAAGGCTTTATTACTAGACAGAAGGTACAGTAGATAAGAAAACATATTTTGAAGTTTTTGAACGCTTGTTTTAATAGCACATTTGCTCTTTCTGACTGAGCTCTTGGAAAAGCGAATAAAACGTTGTCATGAGTAACAGCAATTAAAAAAATCCAGAAAAAAAGTCATACATTAGGTGTTAAATATTACCTCATAAAAATGGGATTATTATATCCAGGACTTTTCCTCACCAGTTTAGTTTTACTCGTTTGATTGAATCATGGACATGAATCAGTAATGGTTTGTCCTGAGAGCTTTTTTCAAAGTTCATCCTTAAAAAAATGACACTTTTATAGCTATGCACCTTGTGTCGCTTGCAGAGCTCATACATATCAAAGTGCATTTCATCACTGCTCATTTCGTATGACCTGATTCCAAGCTTAACAATAAAACAGTGCTGTCTTGCTTCTCCAAACATTTTCTACCCATAAATTTAATTAGCGCAAACATCCACCATCGCTAAATTTATGCCCCAGCCCCGGAGCTAGCTCCTGCATGGTAAATGCAAAGGGATCTCCGGGATGCTAATGGGGGGGAAGGTTAGAGATGCTGAGGTCAGCAGCTTTGGTCGAACTCGAGTCTATCCCGGGCTCTGAAATGTTCCCTGGAAGCTGGACTGACGCCTTCAGGGACTGTCACAAAGTGCTTAGAGAGGTCGTCACCAAGGAATCGCCCTCATTGCAGAGTCAAGGATGAGGAACTCCCGGATGCTTCTGCTATGAATGCAAAACACAAAAATGAGGTTTTAAGTAACGGTTGAGTCCCTCGTGGTGTTTGATCCCACTCACACGAAGCGGCCATTATTGTGACTCTAAGTTCAATTTTACCGCCGGCTAATTAGTAATGATTCCACATTTTATTACATCAAGCAGTGATTAATGGGGCTATATCGCTGCCATTCAGATACCAAAGCTTTGCTTGACAAGCTGTTTACACACACACACACACACACACACACACTCGTCCACATTATAGATACTGCAGGGCAAATGGAACAGATGCTAGTGTACAAAATGTAAGCTAACTCGGAAGTTGGTGGGTAGTTCACCAATGGAGAATTTGTAGAACATGTACTCGGTTAATAATATTAAAATACAAATAATAAAAAATCCTAAATGATGTATATATCGGTGTATTTATCGGTAATAATACATTTTTATTCATGTAGCACTTTTGAAAATGTGCACTTAACATCGGTTAAAAAAACAAAGCAAATGAAAGCACAATTTAAAACAGATCATAATCACACAATAAAATAGAAAATACACATCACTATCATACATTATAATATAAAATAAAGGTCATAATCAAACCGATAGTTCTGAAGATATTAAGATATAAACCTCACTATTAATCTTTATTGGGTTAATGATAAGTCCAGCCGAGAGGTCACAGCATTATCTTAAAACATTTTTTTTTTTTAAAGCATTTATTTGTTATGTCCTTTTCATTCCCCACCACGTCCTTTTGATTCAGTGAAATGTAAAAGCCATTTCCATCTATTCATCGTCAAAATGACTTTGACATGAATATATAAACAAGGGCAGAATCTGAATGTCCCCTGGACACCCATCTGTACACAGCTGGCCATGAGACCATGAGCCAACAGCTTCACTGCTTGTCATTGACACGTGCCAATCATTAATCCATAAGCACTGCACTGACATCAGCACATGTTACCCCATGAGAGGAACATTATCGAAATACTTCATATTTGGTTCCAGTCTCAAGGGGCTTAAACGTGACCACAAACCAAATGTAAAACACTCCTCCCTCTCACACCCTCAGTCTGGATGAAGACAGTAGTTAATGAACATTTTCCAATGGGTGTTTAAAGGAGGCCTCGTCCTTATATGCTTAGTACACAGTCCATTTTAGTCAGAAAATCAATCATAGCTGCAGTAACACATTTATAAAAGTGCTGTGAGCACCGCCACAGAGGGCATCACTGATCTGGGGATTTGGCACTAGAATTGAATAATTTATAATTACATTAATTCATTTGTAACTTGCATTTGGCATTATCCCTTTTTATGTTTAATATTTTGACATTCCCACTGGGCCTCCGTCACTAAACGCAATTTAAAATCATTTACAGGTTTACAAAAAGGCGAGTCAAGGATATAAACCATTGCATTTGCCAGAAAGCAGTGACTAATTGTGTGCTGCAAATCAGAGCCACTTTGGATATATTAGTTTATGGAATGCACCATGTGACCACCAATTACACACGATGCAAATTATGGTCTGTAATGTTAAGATTTAGAATTAATCAGTTTGTTAACCTACAAGTAAACAATGCTTATGAATAGCAGTAGTGGTGATGAAAATATGTGAATTACACAACAAACACCAGGTCAAACACAAAATCAACACCAGTAACCTCCTACACAAGAATCATGTGAAAACAGGGGTTGACAGAGCGGTGGGATTTCTGGGTGCAGAAAGAATCTAAGGGCGAGAGCCACTAAAGTACCTTTGAGCTCAAAACAAACTCCTGACTCAGACGTTGCGAGAGGCTTTTGCTCGCAGTGCACCATATGGCACAAATCATGAAGATGGCAGGAGATAATGGCTGCTGTTAAGCCAAGTTTACATCTGCTGTGCAGCTAAGCCGACATCTGCGAAGACATAGCCCACTGATAAATGGCAAAATTTACATAGAATTCGACAAATAACATGATGTGTCCTGATATGTATCATCTTCATGTGACATTCTATCGTAAAATACAATTTGCAAGTCTCTAATCTTGCTAGGTTATATTTCTCTGCCTTCCAACTCTACTTTTGTACGTCCTTAGTAAGACCAACTCCATATAGTCCTTTAAAGTTGTCTGTCGCTTTTAAAACAGACACAAGCGGCTCATATGATTGGACGTTATTGACTGACTGCCTGCTGATATTGTATTCCTTCTACAGATCATGTATTCCAGGCCCTCGAGCCTCGTTTCATCTTTATAAACAGTCAGTGGGTAGGACCTGGCACGATGAGGAGAACTAAAACAAAACAAGGGAATATTCAACCCCAGCAAAACTTCTATATAGAAATGGCAGACAGGGGTTTATATACTTGTCTGCAGATTGGGTGACCTCCCTGACCCACCCACCAAACAAGAGGAAATACTTCAAAGCCTGTTGCACAGTGTTTCACATCGCTCCCAGGACAACATGTCTCGAGGTTGAACTTACTCTAGGTGTGTAGGCGGGTGTGGGGAGTCAGGTGATGAGGACAGGAGGGAAAGTCAAGGGACAATCTTTTTACGTAAAAGAGGCCGAAGACACAGAGAAAATGAGCAGAACAGCTAGAGGAGTCACGTCATGTCCATTCTGTGTCGTTGTATACACACAAAAGTACCTGAATCTACAAATATTATCACTGTGTTCTCAACAAAAATAGTACTTAAGTGATGACCTGTCAGGTGCTGCAGATGCATCATGTCAGTGAGGTGGAACCATTCAATTTGATTGCGATTACCAGGTGATAAAGTGATGCAGCCTTGTAATTAATGGATTTGTTGACTATGCTTAATGTCAATTTCTCTAATAGATGCAGTGGAAGCCTATCAAGTACGCATTATTTAGTATAACTGGAAAGTCAAGTATCCATCGCAATTAAGAGGCTCAAAATGCTGCACTTAAAGACAGTTTAATGTATTTTCAGTATCACCTCTGTAACAGCTCAATTGCAAGGTCAAGTAGGACAGTCGGTTCTGTTTTCATACTCTACTCTATGCACTTCAAAATCCGTTCACTGTAAAAGGCGCTGAATACCTTATTTTGCAAAAAGCAGCACACAGGCAGCAAAAAGAAAGTAGTGGAGGTCGAGGTATGCTAGGTTGATAATACGAGGGCACGTGATCCAGGGTGGAAAGGCTGTAGCGAGAGCCAGAAAAAGGAGCACAAGCACATAATAGAACACAGTTATTAACAGTGACGTGAGAGTGACATCAGAAACTGGTGAAATCACCTTTGTCACGGTCAAGGATTGGCATGTAAGTGCTGCTGTTCAAGCAATTGTTAGAGAAAGACCCTCAACTCTGATGCATTTTTATGTCAAAATATATTTCAAGTAAACATTTATTTCATGGAATTATAGCTTGTGAAAACAATCACAGGGATTCAGTAGGCTACTGATAAGATTAGTGGAATTAAAGAGTCAGGGTTTCAGACTTTCCCCCCCAGTTTTTTTAATTAAACAGCCACTGTGTTGTACCTTATCATTTGCTGTTCCAATTTCTTAGGCATTTAGCCACTAGAGCCAATCGAACACAGGCCACTAAAAAACAAACCCTGAACAAAAACATGCCCCCATTCAAGACTGCCATTCACCCTCTTGATCAACTGCTGCTTCTCACTGGCTCTTGTAATAGATGCTATTGCCTCGGCTGTTGACCAGGGACTGAAACTGTACGACTTTCTGCTGAGGATTCAATCTACTCAATCTATTCAAAGGTGTTAGAAGACAAATCTCCTAAGCCTTTGTTTGCCTTTAACAATCTTAATCAGATGCCAGAAAAAAAAGCCAGAACAGTTGATTAATAACAAGCAAACAAATCAAGAACAAATGAATTGCAACAACTGTGATTTTATTGTCCATTTTAGATGAAGCTTTTAAAACCATTCACACAAGAAAATGAAAAGCATTGGAGGGGAAATGCCTAACTTGTCAATACCCCAATGAGACATTATAAACCTGTTTGATTACTTCATTTACCACATGATGATGATCAAGACTCATCTTACTTGTTGCAAAGAGATGCATCATAAAATGCCCTTTTTGAACTATGCATGAGGTCATTTTCTAACTTCGTCATGTCATTTATCATGTTATGTTTATAATATGGCGATAAATATAAGCATTACATTGTCTTATCTCTGCAGAGGTCATCGTTTTTTTGCACCATATTTTTGTGGACCTTGACCGATAAGCTTCAAAAGTTGTATCATCTGGAGATACCCTCTCTAGTAGTATCCCCACCAAGTTTGGTTAAAATCTGTCCATGTCTTGTTCAGTTATTTTGCACACACACACACACACACGAGGGGTTGAGAGCTTGTGCGCAGGGCAATAATCTACTGGACATGTGCACTCGCTCCCATTTCATTGGCCAGTGGATCATGCGCTGGATCACACTGCATTTTGTTCTGCAAACCTTGAGCTAGAGTTCAACTTTTCTGTTGGACCGAAACAGCCGGGGCCAGCAGAGCAAGTGCTAATGACTGATTGATAGAGTGACGGCTACATCATTTATCAACAGGCTCATTCAAAATGGATTCACTGAATTCCCCCTGCCCGCCGCTAGCTGCAATGCCCGTCGCTACAGCTCAAACTACCGGTGCGTAGTTAACACCGGCTGCCGACGCTGTCAACATTCTGGCAGGACAGACACTCTGTGGTGTGATAGGATTCCATAACTAGCTATGACCTAGATGGCAACTCGATGTCTAACTCGATGACCTAGATGGCAATCTGCAGCCCCGCTGTGCTGGTGTCATCCAGTAAAAAAAAGACCAGTCGGTTCCTTATTTTTTAATGCAGTGTCTTTTTGAACTTGGCCTTAGAAACACAGGACAGTTACAGAGAGGGGCGAGTGCAGCTCACGAAGCAGCAATCGAGGATTAATTATGTAATTATTTTCAAGCATGCTAGAATCTGGAGGTATAATTACAAAGCCCCTTTTCCAATCGTTTATAGACTCCTTGTTTTCCAAAGGAGAGGGTGACATATGGCTGGAGTGGAACATCTGAAAAACATAAAGGCTATGCAAAGCCAAATGGAATATGGATATGCCCATTCAAAGAAAAGAACAACACCGATATGCTGTCAGTTATAAAAGGTAACACTTAATTTGTTGATTTTAAAAGTGCATTTTGTGCGTTTTCTTTTGGTTTTCAATCCATCTAGTATTGAACGAACTAGTTTACATACCCCGCGGAGCACTAGATTTGACTTTGTTTACAAGTCAACCTGTGAACTTCCCGAGTTATTCTTAGACTTCTTTTAGGAAGGCGGTGAGGCATTACGGGCACAGACAAAACATATAACCTCTGTGAGCTCGGTATTTGCAGGAAAAACAAGATACCTGCTCATTAACTCCTATTCTCTTTCATCCCTCAAGCTCTGGGGCTTGTTTCTCTTGTCAAGCTCTGCCCCCTGGCAGTCCCGACCCGCTGTGCTGATGCCGATGTTTCTTTTGAGTGAGCGACTGCACACATCTCTCAGAGATCTCGAAGGGTCGAAGCTGCACAGAGAAAAATGCAGTGAGGGAGAGTGAAAATGGAAATCAAGATGAGGGAAAATGCATATCTCTGATATTTATTGTAATGGGTACAGAGGTGGACGACGGAATTTAACTTTGATTATAGTGTCATCAGAGTGTATTATCAGTGAGTGGGATAATGGATGGTGCTCTTATGAATTCTAATTACCCTGCACGCTGGTGTAGTGTAGTTTTCCGTGTGTGTGTGTGTGTTTGTGTATAACACAAAATAACTCAACAGCGCAAGGACATATTTTCACCAGACTTGGTGGGAGTGTTACTTGGGAGGGTGTCTCCAGATGATTAACATTTGGAGCTGATTTGTTGCGGGGGCCGGGGTTACACAACACACAGTCAGTCTCACGCAGCAGGGTTAGTGTTCTGCCTGTTTGTGAAGAACTGTATACTTGTCATGTGAATGCGAACAGCAAAGATGTACCCCCAAAAAAAACAACAACTTTGTGCTTGTCATGGGAATGCGGTGAAAGTGGTATCTGCTGAATTCTGCCTTTTCATGATCAGAAAATATGCTGGATCTGTTAGAGTGCTGGTCTGCACTGATGGTACAAAATGTCATCTTAAAAGTCAGCATATACAGTTTATATGTGGTTCATATAATGATGGCAAGTCACCTGTTACCTGACGGTCGGCCAGGTCAAAGGTCGGCACAGGAATGGCCTCGATTAATGGTAAGACCTGATCTTTGTCCTAGCTCAGCTCTGTATTACCAAGTATTCGCTGCAGTTCCCCACCAGTCCGACCTCTCCTTCAGAGACCTCATCCGTCCTTCACTAATTAGGCCTGTGATGGACATTCTCATTCTGACTGGGTTTCACTTGTCACCGCTGTGGCAAGGTCACTGTCGTTCACCCACTGGAAGCGTTTATGACACGGAGGACACATTCGGAGTTGCGTCACAGAAGCGCTTCCTTCCGCCATCTAATATCTGATTGACAGATAAAATATCAAATTTTAATGAGCAATATAGTGAAAGAGTTATGGAGGAAAGAGATGACCGTCACCGTGTCTCGACAAGTCAAAGAAGGTCTGGGACGACCCATCGACACGATCTATTGCATAAATATGCAGATTGATGTGGAAGGTGTCGAAGCATGATTGGCGTATGCTGGATTCTGCTCTTGTGGAACGCTGGAAATTAGAAATTGTTCCAGAATGCACAAATGAGATGGTCTTCCACAACAACATAAGCGTTGTGCATGAGAATCTGAAAATAAAACATCCTGTGGCTCTCTGACCTTTAAAACAGCGAGGCAGCTGTGTGAGCACTCTGACCATCGCAGTGAGGGTCAGTGGTCAGTGCCTGGGAGTCGTCCACGAATCCTGAACTGTTGTGTTTCACCTCGATGAAAACTTCATAGATTTTTAAAAACAATACTTGGTCAGTGATTTGTTAAACCCCCCCCCCCTGCCCGCCTGAACAGATGTTTCCACTTATTGTGGCTCATTATCTCGGCTCAGGTTGGATGGCCACCAAACTTCTGGCACCGAAAAAAGACTTAATCATTCCCAGTGTAACAGGTGCAGCAGTCAGGGTGGGAGTGATTAGGCCAAATAAGAAAGAACAACTGTGTAAACCATTGATTGTAAATAAAGATGGATGAAAGGACCGTTCCCCCAAAAGTGAAGCCAATGAATCTTTATTCTCATCTGCTGGCTCGCTGCAGTATAGGTCATGTTAGTGGACGGGACAGGGACCAAACTAAAAAGTAAATGTAAGTCATCTTTCTCCAAGATGGTTTCTGCCATTTTAGGCAGTTCTTTTTTGTGCGTGGAGTTATTAGATTATTATTGATCGTGGCTTGTCTCCTCTGTCCGCGGAAGGTCTCGGGACGAGCACCCTCGGAACTCTCTCCATGTCTCAATGGTCGCTGGGATCTCCAGTGTTTCCCTTAACAGCTTTTCCTCAAACGCAACCACAGACCACCCCCTCCGCTCCGTCTGGAACATTAAATATACTTAGATTCTCCCGTTGAGATCTCCCTTCTTGGTCGAGTATTTTTTTTTCTTGTTGGTTTATCACTTTTATCCTCTTACTAAGCACCTGTTCCACATTTTGAACACGGTCTTCCACCTTTTCTATTCGCATCTCCGCCCCCACAATTTTCTGATTTAACTTTGGTGTGCAAGGATTAAATATTGTTTGATTTTTCTTTTTTTGTCCCTGCAGAAGTCCCGTATCGCCTCCAAAACTTTTGCTTAACTTGCAGCCTCGAGTAGGTGAAGATTAGCTTCGCCATGTTCAGTCGGTGTAGTCAAGCCGTTCTCTGTATTTGTGGGCTCTTCGGCGGGGCTGTTTTTGTTCTCATTCTTTTTTCCCATTCTTGCCCTGCTTATCTTATCAAATATTGCCAAGAACATCTGTATTTTACGATTTAAAATATATATTTTTCACAGAAGCATTACCCTATGCTGCCATTCAGGGTGATGATGTCACCAGAAACCCATTTTAGGTAGTTCTTATCACACTGATGCATGTTCAAGTGTGCATTTGTCCGGTTAGTTTGGTTTTAATGAGTCATTTGATGCTGGTGAGTGGAAGTGCAGACATGTCGTCCATCTTTTAATACAGTCTTTGGTGAAAACAGACCATGTTTGTTGAAGAAAACATTATAAAGGTAGATGATTGTAACATAATAACACAATGAACCCATTTCCTGTTTAGACCAGACTCTTTATATTATTGTTCACATAGACCCAACATTCCCAAGCACTTAGTAACTCCTCTGAGTCGATGTTAACAAGAGTCAGTGTAGAAAGGTTATGTTGTTATAGTGGCTTTCATCATGAAACAAGTTTGCCCACTGATGAAAAGTTGTGCAAAGATGCCAAATTTGTCTCTGTAAAGTTTTTAATTTCACACTTAATTGCACTCTCCCTTGGTATTAGTCATATCTGAGTTGAAATGTGCTCGTTTGTCAAGCGCTCCCAGCCAAAACCACAATGATTTGGACAAACAGTATAAAAAAAAAAGCTTTGTGAACAAAAGCTGCAATGCTGCGATCAAGATTGTAGATTCTTTTTTTCCCCCACTTTGAAAAATACAAAGTCAGGCTGAGTGCCCGGGAGAGCTGAAGGGTCAGAAAAAACAACACTGGTAATGTTGCTGCATCTTTGGTTTTCTGGTTTGTTGTTGCTGAACAGAGATCTCCCTTAAAATGTTGTGTTGCTGAATGTTATTGTTCAGTCCTCTACTTGTGTGTCTCTGTGATTCATTTTCAGCACTTTAGATAGAAAGAGGGGAACAATATCCAAAAAACACATTGAAATAATTTTTGACAGGTGTTGTGATTTCAATATGAGGCACGAGTTTGGTGGGAATGGTGACCTTTTTTTTCATTTTACGTTTACTAAGTAAAATATAAAAATGATCATGATGAGATTTATTTATTTTTTCCTGGGGACTGTGCAAAACAAGCAGGTTCCCTCATCTGAAAAAACATTTTCTCATTCTTTTATGTTGTTGCACATTTTATCTTTAGGTTTAAATTCGTTTTGATACACACACTTCTAATTTGGACAATGGCGCTCCTGGAACTCCTGGAATCACGGCACCATGTAACTCGAATGCAGAACATTTACAACATGCTTTACGGTAAATGTCACACCCCCATTAACTACAACAACGGAGTTAGTCATAGGCAAAAGTTAGAGGGGTATTCTCAGTGCGTACATCATGCCAGAGCCAGCAGAGAAACCAAAGAGGAAATTGTCATAGGAATGACAGAGTAATATCTGTTAATTCATACTGTAAATTGAATCACATTATCAATACTTGTTGAGTGTCATTAGAAACCCCACAGCTCCATGCAGCCCTGCTTATTTACCTCCATCTAATGGAAGTGACAGTCCGAGCAGAGGACTGAATAAAGCCGCAAGCAGCACTGGTGTCCGCTGATGAAAGCCAGGACTAAGAATATGAGCCATTTGATGAATCATTCTATAATTCGAACAGTGCTACATGTACTTTATCAGGCGGTTGCCATCCGCCGAGGATGATGTAACATCGGTCATAATGGCGTCTATTTGAGAGCTCTGCCACTGCTGTTCTTTTAAAACCATGAGCTCTGGGGGAGCCAAATTAAATGTCAGAAGACTCACATTCAGAGTGAAGCTATTTCATTGATAAGGAGAGCCTTTCCTTTAGAATTACCCCATAAATTAAAACACTTTGAGTAATCCTCTACAGACCTGTCCCCCTCAGGTTCTTTATGATCCTTTTAAAAGGCATCGCTCTCCCCGCGACCCGCAGTTCACTCCGTCTTGTGGCTCCCAATGATCCGTCAGTCAGGCGAGAAAAGACATATTTGTCAGCGGATAACGAAAGCTACCGGGAGACTGTCAGTTCACTTGGACAGCCATGCAGAAGAACGCAGCCTTTCCCTTGTTCTCTGTTCTTGTTCTGTCTTCTTGTTTTTGAAAGTGGAGATTGCAAAGGATGGGAAACGTGGTTATAACCGCATGAAAACAAAGCAGCTGTTCCTGCAGTGCACAGGATGTCTGCAGTTCAATCTATCCATCTGTAGATACTTCAAATGGGCACACGTTACACTTTTAAATCAGATATTTGAATATTTGCATCATTTTATAGTATAAAACAAATATTACATCTGGTTTATTTTGACTAATTTCCATGCAGTTGACTGGAAGTGTCAGTCTCCAGGAACAAACTCAGTACTATTGCATGAGCAGTTTGCCGGCTCACTGTGGCTGCAGCTCTGGTGCAGAGGGAGAGTCTCCTCGGCACATATGAAAACTGCTGTCTCCATATAACTTTTTATTGTACTTTTTGAAAACTTGTCGGAAGTATTCCTGTGTCACTGTTAGAGGAATTTATGTCCATCGAAGAGGACAGTTTATTCTTTGGGATTCAAGTGGGTGAAGTCATGGTGTTGTTCTTGTCCTTTTTTAAAAAGCCCCCATCAAAGGAAAGAGCTTGTCAAACCCTCACGACATCACTTGTTTTTCTTTCAGAATCACTTCTCTCCCCGTGGAAGTAACTAACAACATTTTGCATGAATAGAGCAGAACAATCTGGTCACAGGAAAATAATCCTACATTTAATTTGAATTAACATGTCAGTGTTGCGTCATCTGTTCTGTGCTTTGGAGACAAGTCCTGTGTGGTAGTGGACGTAAAGGAGAATTAGAATGAATCACCCTCATCTTATTTGTGTGGGAATATGAATCATCCTATCTAGACCCACACTCTCTGAGAGGATCGAAGTTTAAGCACATAGCCTTGGCAGATTTTTTAAAATGGGATCATTACATATGAAGCCAACAATGAAAAGCCTATATCGTGCTATTGTCTTGGTCCCGATACTAAAATAGAATTAAATGAATGTCCTCTGATACAAGCTGCATCTATTTGTCTCCTATTTTTCCTCCACGTCTGTCCATCCGAGGCGGTTTCGAGATGTCGATATGTGAATATGAGCCGTGCAAATTAAATTTGATTGATTGAAACCAAGTTTCGTCTCAAGAACGGCAATGAAAAGCATTTTATAAATCAAAACAACTCTGTAGCTGTAATCAAATCACAGTCGACATGCAGTATCTAAAATCCAAAGCATCAACTAGTGTTCCGAAGTGCAACGGGGAGGGTCTGTTAGGCTTCATATTGTAAATGTTTTCCCTGTTAATTCCCAGTGTGGGAGGGTGGCAGCTGTGAAGATGGTGGGAAAATACTAAGTTGTTCATTTATTTTCTCATTGTCAAGCAACAGGCCTACAGCTCCCACGGCTTTGTTTACCTTTGTAGTCTCTGCTGATGGACGGAGGAATAGGAACGTGTGAGCTGGATATCGGGGCTGCGGATCGTCGGGGGAAAGATACGGCTGATCAGAATTATAATTCACTAGAAATAAATAAAATAGTTTTTCTTGTGCGAACACAGATATTGCGGAAAACATATTCTGTTCCTTTCTCTGTTTTGTGTTGGATACAGCAAATCATTTGAGCGAACACAGGCATTTTGGGGCATCACAGACCTGCGGCAAGCCTCGTCCAACGAGAGGCTCCACTACTGCTGCAGCAGTCGGTAGTTCTGGACCAGAAATGTTGCACTTAAGTGGCAGAAAATCCGGCCTGATGCTCTCCCTCACCATCTGTTCACAGTTCATTACCGAGCACGGAAGTGAAACAGAGGGAGAGAAGAGAGAGAGAGAGAGAGAGAGAAGGAGAAAGAGGGTTTTAGTTATTTTCAAAACAGCACTGCAGGAATGTGTGACAACCTTTACTTGGCAGGGATGTGTTGTTGTTTTTCCTCAGTGGCACTGTTGCTTAGTATCATCATTCAGAGTTGTAAGTAAGAGATCCACTCCTTCATGGGGGACTGGAATGTGAACGACAAGGCTTTTTTCCTCTGAGTACATTTTTTTCTTTTTGACTTTGGAACACTATTATTTCAGTTGTTTGTTACGAGCCAGATATAATTTTATTTTACAGAGTTCTGATGGATATTTAATCACAAAAAAAGACACTTTCCATTACTTCTCAGTTTATTATATTTGTCTCAGTTCATCTGTGTGACTAAAGCTCAAGTTTAGGAAGTCAAATGTGTGTTTTGAGCTCGGTTGCATAGATTTCGAGGATAAGACTGATCTTTGGGGAAATAAAGATTAAACAAGGGAATTCTAGAATATGTATCGTCCAATTTGATTTAGAATTTTTTAAATAAACTGATGGATCACACTGCCCTTTCTCTGACAAAATATTTTTTGCAGTTTCTTTGTTAAACAAACTATTAAAATCCATCTGATTGTTTGAAAAAATGCATCATGACCAGCTGAATACAGTGCTCATTGACCATCTCTACATTTTGGAGATTCGTGGATTCCTCAAGACTGTACTGTTGCATGATTAACTCCATCATATAGTCATGGAAATAAATGCAAGTCTGCAGTGCACTGTATATTTTGTCTTTTGGAAGTGGAAGGAGTTATTGCAGGTTGGTCCAGAGCTGCCCTTTAGTCGACAGTAACGGCTGAATCCCAGAGCTTGTCTGCAGAAGCAATTTGTCTCCTGATAAAACAGCCACTACGTAGCAGAATCAATAGGGGCTATCAAATGCATTCGATCACACCTTTGTGCCACTGACTGCAACCATATGTCGCCATTAGTTTACTTTTAAATTACTTGCTTTCTTTAACCACTTGGTATGAATGGACGGCCTGTTGAGATCATACTAATCTGCTCAGTATTATATGTAATAAATGGAAAGAGAGAAATTTAAAAATCCTTTTTTAACATTGTGAGATAAGGCTTCTTTGCAGATCCAAGTACTAATCCGTATCAAGTGAATTTCAATGCATTCTCATAAGGGGACTGTTGGACCTCGGCAGATGTTTGCAGTCTGCGGTCATTTTAGTCTTCTGTTACTTTTATCAAATCTCCAAATGATGTTTCCTCTGGATAATCAAAACAAATGTTGCCATGTCACTGGGAATATTGCAGGGATTTCTCAATTTATGCAAGTGACTGGTTTGAATTAGGCATTATTGTCCATTTTTTACTTTCACTCTTAATTCATATGTTTTGATTATGGTTTCTAAAATATCTTGTACATTAGTAATCGGGATTCATCAATCTTTAAAATCATTAATTGAAATATTAGACATGCCATCACTGACAGATTGTTGCTGCAGGACAAACACTATCTGGCCTTGAGACTTTTGAATGTCACATCTTCAAACGTAAAAGAAATACACCACTACCTTCTGTTTTCATCTTAAGGCTCAGCGTCAGCAGTGTTCGTCCCCACTATAGCTGCCAGGAACAGGGAGATTCATAAGGTGCTGGGATGGCCTGGTGATTTGATTGGGCTGGCCGTGTGTACTGGCCGGACACTTCCCTCAATCTAAGAGGAGTCTAATGGGATTTTGACAGCCAATAGAAGAGCCACAACAGTCACTGTGGTCATTAGAGGCAGATTAATGACCTGACAACCTGAAGGAGAGATGAGGGACTGATTTTACGTCGACCTGCAGATATTACTGTCTGATCCTTTTCTAATTTGGTGCCAACCAATTGATTATAAATGTTTGATCACTTATAATAGACTTAAGCCATTAGGCGAGACAGCATCAGGACAGGCATCTGGCTGATTGGCCATAAAGCAAATTAAGTCCCATAAACAAACACACATACTCTCAACCGTATGATAAGAAAAGATAAGGTAAAGACCAAAACCTCTGAGATTGGACCAGCAATTCACCTGGCTAATTTCCTAAAGAATATCCACAAATTATTTATTTAGAGATATTCTGAGAATCAAGTGGTTGGCTTCTTCAGGAGAGCTTTTTGAAATTCAAAAGTTCTCATTGTTGTAAAAATATTTACAAAGCTAAATTACTTCATGTAGTGACTCAGAAACACTTAAGATTTGAGCAGTGACAATGTCTGAAACTCTTTAGTGCTGTCATGAAATTAAAGCCAACGTGGTCTCCTAGCAACAGTTTGGCTTCTAAAGTTCTGCTAAGTCGTCCAATTACATCTGTCATTACTCTCCAGAACTGACAATACAAAATTGCGGACATTTACCGAGCAGAATCTGGATCATGTGGAATCCAGCTACATCCACTGTGGGGAGAAAGCTGCCTTTGACTGTATTTAAACTTGTATTTAATTTCTGAAGATAGATTACCACTCTATACATTTTCCCTCTCTCTCTCTCACACACACACACACACACACACACACACACACACACACACACACACACACACACACACACACACACACGTAATGTGCAACAGGTAAAAAACCCTTCCTATTTGGGACTACATGTCAAGGACTGATGACACAAGATTTACTGCGGAGGCTGAAAAGCAACCAGATGTCTATGACCCACGCTGCCAGTGTGAACTACAGACAGCCGTGACACGCAGCCTTTCAGAGTGTGACGGTTCCCCTTCTGTTCTGCTCGTTGCACCATGCAGCAAACAGAGAGAGGAGTGAACTATAAAGGCTATCCTGATAATTTAGCCATAAATGTAGATTTTTTTTTTTTTATTAATTGTTAAAAGATACAAATATATAAATTAAATTAACTAACTAATAATACTAAAAACCATAGTGTTCTCTGAGGGCCCCTGTCTGTGCTGGGCCCTTGGCATTGTCCTCACTTTCACCCGCCTTAAGGCGCCCCTGATTCTTGGGGCCAATCTGTGCCTCTGTGCCCCTTCCTTCTTTATGTTATCTGAATTCTCAGCATGGCAGTGGTGCAGGTGAAAATGATTTGGGAGCCATTACTGTGGCCCCATGTCACTGGGCCAAAGAACTGGCTGAGCAGGACGACACAAGGTCAAGATAGTTACGGACATATTGCATCGAGTTGATGCTTTTTTTTTTTTTTAAATGACATCTGCCACCAATGCATCGTTTTTGCCTCTGAGCGGTGATGGCTGTAGGAGAAAGTGCTTATTTCATCCTTTAAAGCAATTTTTCTCTAAATGAGATGCATAGTAATGGGAACACTCCTGGCACACTGAGCCCACCAACTTCTAAATTTAGTAATTGCTGCCTTGTCGTCTGTGCCTGGGCCACTCACTCACTCACTCACTCACTCACTCACTCACTCACTCACTCACTCACTCACTCACACACTCACACACTGCAGACTGAGCCTTCAGCACAGGGTTGACTTCTCCCTTTCTTTCATAGCAGGAAGTCCCATTTTTCAAAGTGAAAAGGGTTCTGGAACACCGGCTCAGTGTCTGTCTTGCACCGTGAATTGGAGACATGCACACTGAGGAGTAGCTCTCCACTGAATTACCTGAAACAAAATGTCTGTCAAGTCGCATTAACATGTCACCGCAGAGCTGCCCTTGCTGTGGCAGTTCTATGAGGATAGTGACTCAGGGCTGCTATACCTGCGCGCCTCAGCCTTGTCATGAATGAATAATGCAAACATATTGAATTAATGAAAATACGTTTCTTTTTTTTTTTTTCTTAGGTGAATTTTCAGGCTATCTTCCATAGACAGTGGGGAAGGTAGAACAACTGTACATATGTCAGCGTGGTGCTTCCATAAACTCAATGTGAGGAGAGACTTTATTGTGACATTAATTCAGTTATCACAACCGATTAACAATCAGAGTTATGGCTTAATGTCAAAGCTGTTTTTATATAATGAGATGGGACTGAACCCAGGAGCTAATGTAAGTGGACTGCATGTGTATAGGCCCAGTGCTTTTCTAATTTTATAATGGCCGATCAAACTGCTTTATGTTGTAGGTCCCGATCTTCTATTCACACATTACACACATGAAACCTCGGGGGGGATTTGAGGTCCAGTGTGTCACCTAAGGACGATCCTCTCTACCCCCTGAGCCACAGCTTCCCACACACCCTTTTACATCCTTATCCAAACCTAAGGGTTTCCCCCCAAGTGCCTCTGCTTCTAAGATCCACTCAACTACAGGCTTTGATGGCCCTGGGAAGTAAATATCACAACATACAAAGAACACATTTGTCGAAAGATTCAGGCGTGAATCCATCACTCCCGGCACTTTTAAGGCACCACTGACTGGGCTTTAATACATTGTTGATGAAAACCATCAGGTCAACACATTTTCATTGCTTTGAATAAAAGTATGATTAATGATGCTGCTTTCTGATGAGTTAAATGAATCAGACAGAGCTAATAATTTTTAAATGTTTACAACACTGTTTCTCTGAGTTATGAGCAGTCACTGTTTAATGAGTCACAGAATACAACACGAGAGTACAAGTGCAGAATAAAAGATTCTGCCCATCAACTGTACATTATTTCCATGATGAACCTATTGTTTCATTTAGGCTTTAACATTTAACTTGAACAAATAAAATAGTTCTTAAAGAATAATGCTTCACTGCTCTACACCTCTATTTCAGTTTTCTGTTTTGCAGCTTAATGCACATTTCAGCTGAGACAATAATCTTTACATTAATAATTGATTAGATGACCGGCTGCAACTTTTAGGAGCAATAAAATGAATATTTAAATGTCCCCAGAAGAACAGAATATAGAACAGAATAAGAATATAAAAGTTAGTTGATGCATGTTGACTAATTAACCAACTAAAAGTCTACTGAAGAGAATATAAGTGAGGATTTCTCTTTCTATCTGAGCACTTTTCCTCTAATCCTTATCTTTACTTGTCCAAAGACTAAACTAATAAAAAGCAGCAGTCAGAGGCAGAGGACTGTTTCCAGTGTCTGTGCTACTTTACAGAGTTGAAATGTGAAGATCATCTCTCTCATTTTCAAATCTCTTATGGACGGACTGTCGGGTCAAGGAGTGGGTGGAGATTGTGTTCTCAGCAGTGGAGCAGTGGCTCTCAGACGAGGGCTGTGACAGTTTCTTAAAACAGGAAAAAAAGCATTATTGGTTCAGTTGCGTCTAGAATTAAATAATGAGCTACTTATGTAACTTGTACAACTTGGACTGATGTGAACTGCGTAGGAGGGGATGAGTGCTTATTAGCACAAAGGTTGGAAACATAGAATCTAGTTTGGGGCTTAAAGACCTTTTGTCTCCTCGTTTTCTAGACCTGAAGGTGAGAGACATAACAAACCTTAAGTATCATGGAACTAGTCTGTTTCTGAATCCATTCAGAGCGGCTCCAAAATCAAGTATTTTCCTTTTTTCCCTTGTTTTAGTTTTAGTGGAGTTGGAAACTATCTCAACTTCTTAATTCTTGAAGTGTCCCTTATGACTGTATTCTTAGTAGGCAAGTAAATGTCAAGGGTACTAATCTCATCCCTGTCTTTGATCATTTTCTTTTTCAAGATGGCCGACTTCATGTGGTGAGACAATGGAAACTGCTCATAGTGATCACGGATATAATGATCAACCATTTATACGAAAAACTTGGAAAGAATCATTCCTATACAAATGCTTTTTAAATAATTCTGTTAGAGTAAATAAGGCAATCTGCTTACAGTGTTACTTTTGGTTCTTTCCATACATGTTTGGATCGTAAAAAAGTTATTTTATACAGTTTTTATCGGCTCTGTCAGTAATTTACTGCTGCTCTCTGTGTCTCTATCATTCACGCTGTGCTCTGCCAACAGAATCGAGCCAAACCGAGGGCGCCCCGCTATCTCCTCCGGCTCCCCATACATTGTCTAAGTTTACAAATTCTGTTGTTTTTACACATTGTTTGTGTGAGTCATTACGTTATAACTGTAGCAGGTCAGAGACGTCAGCTGAGTCGGTGTCAATGTGAGTGTCTGCGAGTCAGCGCAAGACAGGGTGTGTTGTGTGTGTGTGTGTGTGTGTGTGTGTGTGTGTGTGTGTGTGTGTGTGTGTGTGTGTGTGTGTGTGTGTGTGTGTGTACAGGCGAGCATATGCGAGTGCGCAATGTGATATCGTTTTTATCTTTAAACTTTCCCTTTCCCTCAAGTTCTATCATACAGAAGCTACACAATTCGGTTACAGTGATTAATTTGGCCCGGGACAAACACACTCACTATAAGCGGTTTCCACTAGTTATTCCATTTTTCTCATCAGATTTCATGAGGCACCAGAATAAATAAAGCTTCATTTTACAGGTTACAAGTTATGGAACTTTCAAAACAAAGTTTTCCCCAAGTCTGTTACTGTGAACAAAAGGCGACAGGCTTTGAATGTGAATCAACAAGAGTAGTTTTGGTCAGAAGTTCCTTTAACTTTTTTAAACTCCTGTCAACCATCGCCACGCTCATGTTCACACACACGTATAGTTCACACAGTTTGGCCGCCCTTCTTACGAATCTTCACTCATTAATCATTTAGAGGAAGCAATTTGTGGAGCATCTGTCCCAAGCAGAAGCCCATTAGGGTTTTCGATGGAAGAAGCACTGTGAGTCTAATGGCTTTTCAGTGGAACTTATTGGAAGACATATTGGATTCTGTGCTACACATAGCCACTAGCTAAAAGATAGTGGGTGCTGAAGAGCTCGCAGTTTTAAGTGCTGCACTAGATACAGGAAAACTAATGAATTCTGTTGTCACGATGTTTGCTTAAGCATTGCAGAGTAAAGTGGGCAAATTGGTGAATTGTTGAGAAATGTAAATTTAGTTTTCAGTGAAAATCATTTCATCATCTACACCAGTTAGTCCCTGTTTCCTCCCACAGGGCTTCAGGAGCCGGTCCCTGCAGTGTATGGGCAAAGGGAGGGTTCACAATCTATCGCAGGGCTTGTGTAAATATGTACGATAAACACATTCACACTTGTGATTAACATAATTCTATCCAATCTGATTGTGATAATACAAACAAATATAATCATTGCAAACACCTGCTCAGTGCCCTGTTATGTATCCAAAAATTTATGATAAGCCTTCTGGCTTTACTTTGTTTTATATATATATATTGTTTTTTTTAGCACGTGTATTCCAGTGTTTATATGCGTTTATAATCATCAAACAATTTAAGTCAATCAATAATCCAATCACAGGCTCAGGAACTGTTCCTGGATAACATCAGGACATGTTTTTACCAGAAAAAAATTGCTTGCTATTCATTGCTTTCAATTCAACAACCACACTCCTTGTTTAGTTTTTATTACCAATTCTATTTTGTTCCTCAGAAGGTTTATTCACCTGCAGTAGTTTGCTCTCACTCTGCAAGGGAGGAGGGGGGGACCCTGGGGGACGCTGCTGCCCCACATCTCTGCACACTTTACAGCAACAGCCCGAGCAAGGACAGGACCCATCAATATTAGTCTGTCATCTTATCTGATAGAGACGAGCCCAGCGCTGAATCATCAAAATCAGAACGGGCTCCGTGTTTTGTTAAAGCGGTTTGTTCTCCTATACGAATATGAATGGCCACAATAGGTCCTCAAACTTTCTTCCACTCTGCTCAATGTTAAAGTTGCAGCCGACAGTGAGGCCGATGTCCACTGGATCATATATATGTGAAACAGTCGACCACAGCAGTTGAAGAGACAGAATCCAGCATAATCCACATTTTACATTTACCATTAAACCTTAATTATCTCTGCATGTGGAAGGAGCAGGAAGTACAGCTGTTGGTCATGATACAATTACCCTACAAGAATAATGAGTTGTTATTTGCTTTCAGCGAGCCACACCCCCCCCCCCAATCCCCGCCTCCCATGATTAAAAGATTTCTGTCCGCATCTTCTCACCCTCTTTTAAGTAATGCGTCTCTCCCAGCAGGGCGATAGGAGCGCTGCCCCCGAACACTCAACCTTGTTAAACTCAAGTCCATCACCGTCCCCCCAGTCATCCATCTTCTTTCTCGTTAAGCACTATTAATTGTCCACACATGTAGCGCGGGCCATTATTTATTAATTCACATCCAGTGCCCATTAGGTTCCATCAAGCATCTCTCGACAAATGGCCACCCATTAGACAGCTCAGTCTTCTAATGAGAGATGTGGCACGCGTGTGGCTCACATTACAAACAACGCTGTGATGAAGCGGTCGCATTTTTCATTATGAGCGTCCTCAACAGTTGGACTTACCGTGTGGTGATCTGCCATCTGGAAGTTAAAACTGTGACTTTGGTGAAGTTGACTCTTATTTTTTAAAGTGCTTTTCATAAAATACTGCAATTAAAACTAAAAAATGTTGAATGTAAAATTTGATTTTAAAATTTAAAAAAGCATTAGTGTTAATTGAAACTGTCTACTTATAGTTCCAGTGTGTTTAGATTTAGGTAAAGGGATCTATTGGCAGAAATTGAATATAAAATAATCCTAGTGATGTTTTCACCCGTGTATAATCATCTATGGTATACTAATTGTACGAATTGCTGTTTTCTTAACCCTAAGTAGAGCCCTTTATATTTAAATACTTTATATGTACATCTGGAGAGGGGGCCCCGCCGCCATGTTTTTTACAGTCGTCCACACTGGACAAACTAAAGACGGCCATCTGCCTCGACCGGTGGGGGTGAGAGATGGGTGGAAAAGAGGGGAGAGAAGAGAGAGAGATGGAGAGAGACAATGAACACTTGTGCACCATCAGGTATCAGCCCTGACTAGTTATAATTAAAACAGTAACAGTTATTGATTATTAATGATAGCAGCAACAATTCATATAATAATGAATTAATAATGATAATAATAATCATTGTTATCCTGCAGCTCTGGAGTCAGAGATACCTGCAAAAAGAGAGAGAGAGAGAGAGACTATGGGAGGAAAAAGACACATAGTTAGTGCCATGTATTAAAATGAATAAATAAATGAATGTGGGGGCAGAGAGACAGAGAGGGGGGGAGAAGTGCTCAGTGCATGACGGGAGTTCCCCCAGCAGTCTAGACCTATAGCAGCATAACTAAGGGATGGTCCAGGACTCACATGATCCAGCCCTAACTATAGGCTTTATCAAAAAGCCTTTTTTAGTTGGTTCTCATCACAATGTTTTTTTGATCTTGTCTTCATTTTTCTAATAAGTTTGGTTTCAATTATTTACTTGATGCTGAGAAAAATGGGAAAACGCCTTGATTGACAGCTGAGACTGACTTGTGATTTAATGATCACAAGTCAGGCGGGCGCGTGGAAACATGTCGACTCAACTTTAGACAATGTGTCTTTCCCTGAACTGCTGGTGATTTTAGTCCACTTGGGAAATTACATTGAGATTGGATGGGAAATTACAGAAAATGGCTCGTGTTTCTGCAGAGTGAATGTGGTTTGACTATGATAATGATGCAGCAGCATTCAAACTCAACCAGACTGACAAGATAAACGCATGGGATGGTTGAAATTTTCAAATGTCTTTGAAAATGTTTTAGAGAGAAAAGATGACGTAATGGACTGACTGAATGTCAGGATCAAAGAGAGCTCCTATTCCTTTTATTTATCTTTATCTTCATGACTGTATTTAACTTCAGTGGTCAAACTAAGAAAGTTGAAAGCCTACTTTATTTGAAAGCACTTGTAATGAATACTGTATAATAGTATTATAGTGGTATATATCTATAATTCTTTTTGCAAAACCCCTTTTATATTCCATTGCTGGTGTTGTTCATTCAATATCCATAACTTAGTTGGAAGGTCTGGTTCTTATTATATTAAAAAGAAATATGCCTGTTCTCTTGCCTGGTCATACAATTTGACAGTACCATCATTTTAAACACCACAGGAAGAACAACTTTATAACCACCGCTTCTCTTGTAATGGTGGTGGGGCAATTTCCCCTTTCACTCTGCACGGAAAATGAAAGAAGGGCTGTCAAGTGGAGATCACACTGGCAGCACCACAGCTTTTACTGTCCCCAAAAACCAACAAAAAGGTTTATGATAATAGGGCTGAACAATCAGTCAACAAAACATCAGCTCATCACAGTTAGAACTGTAGATACATTGAATTATTTATCAAGTAAGTAAAAACAATCTCCAGATGCCCATTTGCTTCTTCTTCTGGTTTATGGTATTTAGTGAAGTCGACATTTCCTTTTCTTGCGTGGCCTGATGAAGAATTCAGTAATTGATCAAAATAGAAATAAACAAAGCACTTAAATTTGTCAATATTACTTAATAGCTAAATTCATTACGAGAGCACAGATCGTAAAAGAAAAAACTTATATTATATTTATGATTTCTTTTACTGTTCCTCATTACAGTTGTTTGGCACCTTATCAACTTTGACAGAATTATACTGTGCTCCACAATAAATTTAATTTAGTACCTTGGATTTTGTGTAGGTACCCTATGTATATTTTACAGCATGAACCAAAGTAAAAGTAACAACTTGTTTTTGACAGCAGGAACAAATACAGAATAAATGCATATTTTTCACATCTGTATGTAAATGATAATTTAATTGAGGAGGATTTAGGATTAACATTCTTAAAAATATTAATAATATAATTATAAAATCTTTATATTTAAAGCATTGCATGTAGAGCAATGTAAATAACCTATACAACTAAAGTGTCTTCTTAAGCTGCATTGAAGCACAGTATCAGCTGTATAAATATTTCACTATTGCCTTAATAATTAAAGACCTATAAAGAAGCACTTTGCTGATGTTCATGTCAGTTCAATATATTGTTCTCTTCACTTTCACAGAATAACTGTCACTGTTCCCACCATTTGCCACCTGGGTGCCCTTTCTGTTATATGATTATAGTGTTCAGCACATTTAAGAACAGTACAATTTAAAAATACATTCTAATGTTTTCTAATCATGCATATGCCCCTAAAAACCAATTAACATTTTGCTCTTATAAAAATGCTTCATTGCCTCAAGGTTATAAGAGCAACCAAAATGTTTTTTAATAAATCACTGTGATGAAACAAAATGTCCTTGGACTTGAATTCTACCAACAACAGAGCAGGCAGAGAAACATGTCATTGTTCCCGTTGCTTCATGGAGAAGGAGGACATCAGGAGGAATGTTTGTCTGAACATGACCTACAAAAAAAAAAGCTATTGACTGTCGAATTCAATGACACAATCATGTAGCCTGGGGCGCCCCCATCCTGATACTCATCATCCTTTCTGCTGCATGAAAAGTCTGGCCTTTCATTGTTGTGGCAACTGTATGTTGTTGTTTATGTTATGGATCTTTATAATATTTCATCCTACTTGACCCAGATATTTCCTCAAAAACACAAATGTGTCAACGTGTAGACACTGTTATAAACACGCACGTTTGTCAGTGGAAGAAAAGCAAAGTGGCTCAAAGAGACAGACTAATCTTACAAATGGGTCACATCAGATCAACCCATGAGCAAATTGACAATTGTATCTATATGTAAGAACAACAAATCGGATCAGAATCTTTGAGGTGCTTGTGATGTTGGAAGAAAACTCGAGGGATCGCCAAAGTCAAGAAAAGCTCCATCCTCTGGGGACTGTAAACGCTGGTACAAAGATGAATCCACGTTGTGGTTGTTTTATGAGATATATTTTAGATTTGACCGAAGTATTGAACTCACTAAACGACTAATTAAAGTTGAATTAAGGCTTGGTGTTTTTTTCCGAGAATGGACAGTGAAGCAAATCAGTCTGCAGGCCATCTGGATCTCTTGCAGACTTAATCGACACTAAATCATAAAATAACAGAGGTAATGAAACTGTGGAAAATTATACATTACTTTAGTTGCTTAAAAGTTAAAACTAAATTAACTTGTGGCGAAGACTATTAACTCTGATGTATTTACGTTGGTGGAACTTTGGCAGTGTATAATTAATTAGAAGTAATTATACTTCAAAATGTTTACCCTAAATCAATGCTGCTAAAACCTTTATCTTGATGTTCTCCTTTACACTTGACATCCATTGCACTTCTGTCCGTCCTGGGAGAGGGATCCCTCACATGTGGCTCTCTCTGAGGTTTCTACGTTCTTTTTTCCCTGTTAAAAGGGTTTTTAAGTAGTTTTTCCTTACTCTTGTTGAGGGTTAAGGGCAGAGGATGTCACACCATGTTAAAGCCCTATGAGACAAATTGTGATTTGTGAATATGGGCTATACAAATAAAATTTGATTGATTGATTGATAATTGAGTGAATGGAATCGTGCCATATCAATACTGCACAGGGGCATATATGTGTTAAGTCCTCCTACTAACCCAAACTGCCTCGGGAAGATGGATGTGCGTATTTCTGCCTTATATGCCTTTTGTTATTTTGACATTATCTAGAAAATGGAGGTGTCGTGCTGCTGAATAGTACAAAAAAAAATAATCAATACGATCATTTTTATTCAGACTTCTGTGCTTGGATTTTGCAGTTTAAAGAAAAGTTCTATGAGGAAAGCTGCTGCCAGTAAAGTTATGGTCTCAGTGGTGCACCTGGAGCAATGTAATCTTGATGCTGGCTGTGACTGCAAAACTCAAATGTGTTTGCTATGTAACATGGATGCACGCATGTGATGTAGCAGTTAATATTACAGCAAAGTTATCAAAGTGTGTTAGATTCAGAGATTTTGGTTGAAGTAGCTGAAAACCCTTTTTATGAGTTATACTGTTTATCTATATCTAATATTCGTATTAACCAAATTGTTAGACACTATAAATCAAAAGCTAGATCTTACTTTGCAAGTAACTAAACATTGCATTGCTCCACCTAAATAAAATGTAAAATGTCGTTTTTTTTTTATAGTTTGTTTTATTGAACTGGTAAAACCAGTGACTAGCAATTGTCCATTGTCCATTGTCCCCCTCCTCCATTGTGTTAGTCTCATATGTTTGCAGTACTGAATGACTTTGATTTAGTGTAACTCTGTATATAATTGGCATTGTTGTTGTTGTTCAGCTGCCTGAACCATACATCTATAAAAAACGTCATGGAAGAGGATGGGACTTGCCTTGAAAATGACCCCTTGATTACAGACTGAGTCCAGAGCTGACAGAGATTAATGGCAGACATTATGGACAGGGAAGCTGGATGTTCATTTGCTGACCAACATCCTGCCCTGAGCGCGGCTCATTCATTATAGTTAGAGACACGCTCAGACCACAGCCTCTAATTATGATAAACAAGCGGTAATTGAACCTGGTCTGTTGTTGTTACCACTGCACCATATTGTCTCAGATAATTTATTAAATTATCTACACACGAGAAAATGTGGTTGGAAGATTGACGGAGAGGCTGCTGGTTGTCTCGTGGCGACTGGGTGACAGAAGTGCGGCGTTCAGTCCAGCTCTAACTGATCCAATTAAAGTGTACGTGTGAAGAGCTGGTTGTTTTTTATTTTATGGTGAGCAGCAAATGCATCACAGAGCGGTTTTACATTTTAAAACCTCCATTATACTACAAGGCAACTTGTTTTTTTTTTCTTTGCCAGTGATGGGGGAGTCCTCACAATTTGGGAGGAAAAGTTCTTATCTGATATAAGGGTAAGCTTGGCGCACCAGCACAGATTGTATCCACCTCCCCATATAAGTAGAAATGCAACAAAGAAATGTAATACTTGAATGAACACGTAGACATTTTATGGACTCATCAAAAGCTGAGGATGAAATTGTGGTACGTGTTATAGTCAGTATCCATGTTTCAGCAGGAAATATCCAACCACTGATCCTGACATGATCCCACCTTATGGGGAAGAAAAGGCGTCGGCTCACAGTGCTGCATTAACGTGCAGCAGCAGCAGCAGCAGCAGCACAGATGAAACGGTTGCCAGGAGGCTCCTGCCTCGACTAGCAATTCAGGACGATTCTGTTCTTGAACACATCACAAGGAAGCAGCACCGGCTAACTGCTGACCGACCCGCCTCTCAACTGGGAGTAGATTTACAGGGTGACACATTTCCAGTGGTTCCTATTTGAGTATTTTTTTTCAATGCTGAATGTTTTTCTAATTCATTTTAAATCACAGATCCACTATTTACTTTTATAATTGCCCACTCACAAAATTAGCCATACAACCGACCACATACCGTTTATGAAACGCCAAAATCCTTGTTTAGGTCATTTGGGTCCTGATCTTTGATTATCAGAGCACCAACCAATTACTGATACTGACATTTGAGGATGTGACTCTGACGGCAAGGATTGACGTCACAACACTGTACAGTAATCAGTGTGAATGTGAGGTGAAAGACAAGATTTCCATCATGGGCCTCACTGCACTTATTGTGCCAAAGACCGAGAGTGACACACTCACACACACTGTAATGGGCATGAGGTTTCATTCTTGTAATGGGCTTTTAAACCACTTGAATTGATGTTTCACAATAAAAAGTAGACAGTTCAATGAACCTAGTTACCCATTTTATTCCATGGATTTAGGTGACAGCACCAACGACTGTGGTTGTAACCTCGGCTGCAGCCGTAACCCTGACACTGACAGTTCACGCTCTATCGCCGCTTCACTAATCCTCCCTAATGCATTCAGGTGACTGAGTGACGCTGTGGATGAAAAGGAATTCTATTCTGTGACAAGTTGTGTAGACGTAACCAAAGGATTTTATAGAGCTTCTTTAAAAACCACCTCCAATAAATGACTCACAGATTCTCACGTGCATGTTGCATGTTAGCAAGAGGCCAACCAATTATGTGCTGCACAGGCTTGAAGCCTGGAAAATATTCGTGGCGTAACCCAGATCACCGGTAGTCGGATGGATTGAATGTTGCAGGAGCAAGAATCCACAGGCTGGCAGCTGCTCACGCAAAGATGTCTATTATCAAATCGCTGAGAGACATTTCAAGCACACTGCTCTTAATCAGACTAATGAACAACCCAGGAAGACCTATAGCTGCAGGTGTGTTGCCAGGTGACAAGGATTTGACAAACATCACCTCCTACCCGAGGACTCACAATAGATTCTGTTGTGTTTTTATTTTATGTTTGACTGGGATACAAGTTAGATGCAGTCATGTTAACTGTTGAACTATTTCTAATTTCCGTAAAAACCTGAAATGCAGGATTCTTAAATTAACGAGTGACTGCTGGGACAGATGTAAGCAGAGCAGCTGATTTAACAGGCCTGAACTGTGAGCCTGTGAGTTCTTTGTTCAAGGTCACTGAATTTCCAAACTGGAGGTGGGTCTAACCCAGGTGATTTAAGATTGTGTGACCTTAATGTTGACTCCTAGCGCATTACGAGATGTTCATACTTTACAAAATGGTTTGGTTAAATTAAGGGGACTACCCTTTATTTATATATATTTACTATTGCAACATACATTTTTTCAATTGTAAACTTGAATACGTTACCCACTAAAAGCAGAAGTCACACAACGAAGCAATAGTGAATAATGACCATGATGATGCATTTCTACTCATGAAAGACATATTCAACAGTAAATTAACATTACTGTAGCATAGTGATCACTATAACAGACCCAAATCAAACACGCCTGCAATGTTGGTGAGGTGCATTCTGGGTCTGAATAAATGCTAAAATCCTCACTGTGGATCCTTTATGTTCATTCAGGGACATCTACATTCAGGGAGGTGTTCACCGCATGTCTGCTGCTGTTGACTCATCCTCTTTGTGACTCAGAGCTCGTTCAGATCAGGGTTTGACGCTGCACAGGTTATATTTAGCACTGAAAATCAACAACACTTTTTGGTCGTAGCTAGTAGTTGACTCGTTTATCTATGACATTCACTAACCTGTCGTTGACGGCACCTCTGCCAGCAAGATGCTTTTCCAAGTGGCCCCTGTTGGCTTTCTTATTCTCTGTAGGATTCAAACATCTCTGAAAGATGGACAGACACACGCTGAGAGTTGGATTTGTAAGTGACATGATGTCATATTTCTCTCCGCCTCGACAGGAATTTGGACGTGGCATGAGCGCTTGTATTAGCAACCGTGCCTCTTCTCTTGTTGTCACCATGAAAGCTTAAAAAACGGTTGACACGGCCACTGTGCCTGAAGGGTGTGGAAGCAGAGTGCTGCACAATCTCACACGACTCATCGAAAACATGGAAAACGCTGTCACTCTTGAAGTACTGACTGAAATAAAATGGTTTATTTTAATGCCAGGGTATTGCAATACTTTTCTAAAGCAAGTGCATGTTTAATTATGTAATTTTACTCCTTGAATAAAATCATCAGACCAAATCATCTATACAGTTGGGTCGAGACCTCACACTGCTTTTACCTGAGTGCAATTACTCAGTATTTAATAAATTAAAAGGTTAGAAACCTGATACTTAACAAAATATAATTATCATAATTAAATACAAATATTCTTGTTCATGTCCACCATGAGACAGGATGTTAATCCAGTAGACTGTTGTCTTGTGTAGCTGTAGACAGCCATCCAGCCTGAGCTCCACAGTCTTCCTCTTTGCTGCTCTTGAAAATCACACAAACTTCCTGCATTAGCGCTAAACTGCAGATGCAAATTAGTTGCATAAAAACACGATTAATCAGAGTTGTATAAACATGCAGCAGAATATCAAATAGGGCACAGATTGCTGAGTCACACAGATCGGAGGCATTAATTGGGATGCTCAAATTTGTCAATGTATCCTGTACAAACAAGCCGTCACGATGTGCCCTGCAAGTAGATCTGCCAGGGTGTGTAGGAGACACCATACAATTGTCAAAAAGTTCTCAATTTCAGACAGTGTTTCTGCAGGGAACTTTGAGCTGCTCCTTGTTTTCATATGAGGCCAGATCACACAACTAACATACCTTTTGTCTAACCCTGAAGAAATATAAAGGTCGGCTGTCTCTCTCATATGACCCATAAGGCTCATCAATGCTGCTTTTCTATCCACATACTTCCATAAGTCCTTTACGTTGGCATCTTTGTTAAGCAATACATCCTCTAGAGGGCAGTGCAGAGTTTAGAGTTTCTGACAACATGAAACATTGGGAGTAGGTTGAGATAATTAACTTCTTAGGAAAGAGACAAAACTGGCCCTGTGACCGGGTGAAGTAAAATCTTATATATATAACTATAGTTTCTTACCAACCTGAAAAAGTTCCACCATTGTTGAACTTCATTCCCTTTGCCTGATGGGCGTCCCTCTTGAAATATTGGCCACACTGCCCCCCATGGTTTCCATTAGTACTGCTCCACTTTGCCTGTCTTGTCCATAACATTTACGCTTTCAGAAGACACGCACAAATACGGATGAAGTGAATGCGGAGTACCAACAACAGGTTTCATCTGTTTCAAATAGATGTATTTAACGTTGAGCATAAATAAGCCTTAAGAGCCTCTATGGTGGCAGGCATACTGAACCTTCCTCATCATGGTTACAGTAATAAACACGCAGTTTAAGTTGTGGAATAGTGATTATCTGTTTCAAACAGGAGTCCTGTGTTTTGCCAGCCATCCGCCCACCACCATTTCCCTGTGACTCCGAATTTGTAACTCATTATTCTTAATCACCTGACTTCCACTTAGCCGCTAACATAGTTACTACGGTTTCTAAAGGTCCGTTAACAAATATAGCAAAGCTACAAGTTGTAACAAGCTTCTTCTACTGTGGCAATTCGAGTAAGGCGCCATTTTCTCCTGGTGGCATTACGACACATTACGGTCTCCCTTTTACTGGAGGAGGACTATATATAAGGACGGCTTTATGTACAGTACATGCTGTATATTGTTCACACGCTGATGCTCAACCACAGATCTCGAGGAAATTATGTTGCAGGATCTTCAAGGAAAGTGCAGTGAGAGCTTTTAAACTAATCCACAGGAGTGACAACATTTCTGTCATGTTCACGGGGTTCATTTCGAGTGTGTCCCTCTGCCGCACTGAGACTTGGTGTGTTGAACACCGACAAACAAAGCTATGTTTGGATCCGTGACTACGGGACGTAAATATGTATTATTTGTTTGGATGAGTTTAAATGTTTATTTAGTTATTTCACACCATTTGTGTCGCAGGTGTCATCACCTGTAGTTAACCTATAGGGTAAGGGTTTGGGTTAGTCTGGTTTCAAAATTGTAGGGAGCTTGGAACAATAATTGAAGAAATGATCAAAAACTTGTGGTGCCACAATATTTGGTCGACAGTGAGCACGTTAAATATGGATGTAATGACACAAATAAGGGTAGAAAGACAAAAAGAAAACAAAGATCTCCAGACGTCATACACGTAGAAGACACCGATGAAGATGTCAAGAGAGTTTGTGGCGATAGGAGCTAATGCTGGTGTCTGTGTGTTGTCAAGAAAATCACGTGATCTCCGCAGTGGAGTTAATACGTCACTTCCTGTCTCTGTCTGCTGCACCCGGCTGCTCCACCTCTCGCCTGAATAATGCGAGGGAGGATTTGTTGCTGTTGTGAACGCGTCTGTGCAGATAACCTCGAACTTTGTGAAAACTCCGTAGCCAATTCTCCGGATTTTACCTGCAGGTCATGTCTGAAAACGGCTTTAGAGATGATTTCTGGTCTTTTTTGGTAATGACAATGTGGGGCTTCAGATGAGCATACAATACTTAGATCAAAGTATATGTTTTAGTGACAGGCTTTTTTGGCCATATCCCCAACCACAGCCAAACAGAACACGAGGACAGCACCAAATACCCTGAACACTACAGAAAATACCCAGGGCCAAAATTATAGTGAAATTAAAGTTGGTCCAAAGTTATTACTTTATTATCAAGTCCTAAACAAGTCCCTGTTAGTTCCAAACAACTTCCACCGCTGTTTAAATGAGTTTCCAACATTAATTTGATCTCGTTTGGGCTGACGTTAAACCTCCTGCACGCCGCTGACTTGAGGCGAGCACAGGACTGGATTTTTGTGTCATAAGAGAACTAAAGGAGACAAATGTTTTCTTCACAGATGAAAGCCATTGATTTGTAAGAGGATAAAATGAAAGCATACTGAATCATAATTACTCTGTGCTCTGAAAGGTGAGGGGCTGTCAGATTGCGTTTGTGCTGATTACAGCAGGCAAGCAGCTCGGGTTGTGAGCTGCAGTTTGAAAAAAGGATTGACGTGGCTGTAAGGAAGCTTTACACACAACACAAGACACCGTTTACTGTCTTATTGCGTTGTGTAACCTATTTGCTGTGCCAGCGTGGTGTTGCTAGCGTGGTGTCTTGTGGAAGGATTCTGCCTGAGCTGTGTTCACTTAAATATTTATATTCGTGAGAGCTGAAGAGTTCCAACTGAACACATCATGGTAGAAAAATCTGAAGAGATGGTGATTATACACTATGTAAATCTACTTAGAGATGCGTGATGAGGCTGAAAGTGGTGCCAGAATACTGTTTTATTTATGATGTGGTGATAAGGGCTGAGGGCATTGAGGCAAAATCCTTTTCTTACTTGAAAGAAAATCCCTTTCTTGTGCCATGTCATTAAATATTAACCAGCAAATGTAATAGTTAGAAATTATACCAATGAGAACATATATAAAAAATAACCAGCAAACCGATACAAGAATGTCTGACGTTAGAATATTTTACATTTCGTCTAAAATATTATAAGACGAATTGGACTTTTGGGGATTAGCAACCAATGGGATTGTTTGCACTGTTCATTACCAATTTATTACATGTTTATTAATCACTTTATTAATCATCAGCAGGAAATTAGGCATTAATATTTGTTTGTGTGAAAATGCGTCACTTTTGCTGCGTTCAAACGTTTAGACTCTAGCTCCAAAATACGTCACTGGCCGAATAATGGCAACGTTCGTATCTGGGACATTTTGGTGGGAGGAAGTGGCGACACATTCGAATGCTTTGTATCAGAATGGACCTGGCTGCCCAAACATACTGTTCTTATCCATTTGGACAATGTTAAAGGTCCATTCAGGTCTATATCTTCTACTGTTAAAAGCCGTACAGTAGATTTAAAAGAACGAAAGTTTCCAATGAACTGTAGTGCTAGGCAAAACATTTCCTTCTGAATCTTCACTTGAAGTCACTCTGAACATCGCACTTGGCATTTGATGTGAAATGAAAAAGTAAAATGTTATTCCAGCCTTTTTCTTAGTGGGGATCTGTTTACATTGGAAGGGGTTGGACCTCCTCTCCACAGGGACACAGGGTGGTTGGCAAAAGGAACGTGTTCTGTGAATCTCAATCCCCTCCTCTCACTGCCTGTTTGTGAGAACATAGATATACAGTGGACACGCAGAGAGCTAATTAAATCCACAGCTCTCATTGGATGATTTGAGAGCTCTTAAAATGCTGTATGTTTTAAAAAAAAAAAAAAAATACAGAAACTAATTTGATTTTAATGAGCCTGCAGACTGAACGTTACTGACATTTTTCATGATGTCAGTTTGTTTGCATTGATGGTATAGAGCAGCCCGGGGGGGGGAAACAGTTTTGCTCTGGTAAGGGTTAAATTCAAATTTCGTGCAGTCGTGATATCTTATCTGGCAGGTGTGTCAGTTCTCCCAGGCACCACATCAGTTTCCCGGCTTTGTGGAGCTATTTCACTTTTCACACAGATAAATGTATCCATCTGAGAAATTGTTAAGTAGAGCATTGTCCCCCCGGCTGCAGACACCACAGGGAAATCACCGGATTGTCCTCGGCAATGACATGAATGATAGCTCCTGCATCCACAGTGAGAGTTTTAATCAGGCATGATGACGGGGGGGTAGGAGAGGGGGAGAAAGTGCGTCGAGCAGAATACAAAAAATAACACTGATGCTGATCTAATGTTTATTTTGGCCCATCACTGATTTAAGGACAGCAGATAGTCTGTAAAACATTTGGGTGCACATCACTCTCAGGAAGGAGCCGGGGAACTGTATGCTGCTGCTGCTCTGCAAGTCGTGAACTAGATACAGTTATTTACTTGTTCACTGAGGGAAATAATTAGAAAGAAAACGGCAAAAAAATCCTCCTTTGGGGGCTCCCTGGATATTTCTCTTCACAGGCTTCAGTCACTGCAGGTAAAAAAAAAAGTTCTTCAATGATGTCAACTGTTGCTCTATGAAGCACGTGTCTCTTACAATGCTTAACAATCTACCAAAATCTATTTATTTTACTACACTTTTGTGTTTATTCTTGAGTTAAGTACAAAAGTAATATATTCCTGTCCATCATTTCTGATATAACTCACGGGTATTTATTTATAACCAGAGGACAATTATGCCCTGTGGGAGAAATGCCATTTGTTTAATGAACACTTTGCAATAAAAAGCCGCTAGTTGTAACAAACAAAACAAAGCCTGAGGCAGACTTTTCAGTTATAATAGGCTGAAAATCAGATTGGGATACTCTATTTTATTATTATTTTTATATTCATAATTCTGTTAATTTCCCCAAATAAACAGTGATATTGAATGTCATATCGATGCCTTAAGTTAAGGAAGAGGTGGGAGCTTGTATTTGAATGACGTGTATTTAACGACAATAACAAGATCCCCGTAGCTAAATGCAGATATCGCAGTAGTTGACTATAAGATAAGTTATCAAAATTATTTTCCCTTCTTTTTTTTATTCAGCTTTTGTTATTTATGATTCAAAGTTGCAAGAAAGGGACTTAGTCAAAAATCTGAACCTTTGGGTGCATTTATTATTATTTCAACAATTAAATTAGTACTTTTATGACAAGAAAATTCAAAGTCACAATATTATATTATAAAATCATAATCTGTAAGATTCTGTTTAGGAGGAACTGCAACGTAGTAGACAGATGGAGGATATTGCTGGTTACACTTAAGCCATTTTCACACATGTCCTGCGGAGGATCTCAGAGGATTGGGTCGGGACTTTCTCCACAGTTTTCCTGTCACACATGCACAACACAGCTAGAAATTCTCTATTGCTGTTGTGGACTTTCTTCGGACCGACATGTACACGTCCTCTGGAGAAACACAAGCAGCATCTCTGTAATTTTCTCGGTGTGACCTCTGATTTCTTTGAGCAGGGTCACCTCGTGTTTGCCTGCTTGACTCTGCTCCTGCCTCGCTCACCACTCACCGCACCTCACCAGCTCCTCTCTCCGGCTTCCCTCAACCTCCTGCCTTGTCAATCTGTGTTTTTCCAAGTGGAGACTTTCACAGTTCATTCTCCTGCCCGCTGGCCACTCATCCAGCCGTGCTCACAGCTCAGCCTTCTTTGGCTCTGTCCTGCGCCGTTCCCTCGACTCCCCACGGCCTGCCAGAACCCTCATCTCCCCAATAAATCCTCACTTTATCACTTGTATCTGTGTTCTGCACTTAAATACAAACAGACAAACAGACACTGGGCTGAAAGTGTTGTCATATACTAATATGAAAAGGTCATCCATTGCAAATTTATGACTTTATTATGTTTTTCTCAATAAATGACTTTCCTACAATGGCCCTAATACACTATTTTAGAATTAAGCCATATTAATTATTCCCTTTTATAAATAAATCCTCTTGTATAAGATGTTCAGATTTTGTTCTATTTTCTTCGTTATGTACTTTATAGATTTGCTTCAAACAGGCGTTAAACTAACAGCCGGCTCTGAGGCCTGTAGCTACTGGTGCCTCAGTGTTTCTGTATTCTAGCTGTGCCTCCCAGCAGCACTCAACCTCATTTAGCCGTTTCTTGTAAAGGAGCTCACACAAGTTGGCTGTACACGATCCGCCCAGCGTGAAATGGCAGCAGGACCAAAAGAAGAAAGAAAAGAATGTCTGAGCACGGACACGGCTCGAGAAGACTCTGCATGTTTCCCTGTGTCTGGATATGGAAATATATAGATGGTTGTTTTCCAGCGTTTTAACAACAGAAGCCAATTAAGTCAATTTGCTGTTTGTTTGGAGTCTTTCTTTCCTCCGGGCTTGAACACCAAACCAAGGACGTGTTCTAATACATGTTGAAGTCTGGTGTCAAACTCATTTGCGTCCTCAAAGGTTGTCATTTGTCCATTTTGTTTGGTTGCGACGTTCAAAAAGTTGGTTCAGATGCAGATGTCGCAAGAGGCAACTTTCCCTGAGACTTCACTTCGAGAAGTTTCAGTCTGCATCTCTTTGTGAACTTGAATGTACTGAACTACAATGCAGACTCTGTGATTGTAGAAATGGATGCATTCAGTGCTCATTGGGGCTTTTTGGAGGCTGGTGCAGTCAAAAGGTAATTAAATCTCTCAGAAGAGAACAAAATGAGTCATTTTCCCAGCACTACCTGTGGTGTGAGCAGCCATAGCAACAGTGAAACAGCGATTCCAATCAGTATCAGAGGTACAGCAAATGCCTTCTAAGTGTTTAATGCTGCACATGGGGGGGGGGCGGAACTTTTAGTTAATCTTTCTGCTCTACATGCCTTCTACCTACCTATTTTTTTATTCTTTACATTCCGATTTCCGATTATTAAAACTGAAAACTTAGAATAAGAAAGCAGTTCCCGGAAATAAGGACAATGTAGTTAAATCAAATTAAGTTTAATTAAAAGAAAATAAACTAACAAACATTTATAGGGAGAAGTACCTATATTTGTTTAACTTAAATCATTAGTTGAAATACTCTGACTTCGATGTTACTTATAAATTGTGTCCACTTACCCCAATGTGCATGTGAAAACTTTTACATTACATAATAAACAATGCTGAAAAGATGTGATTACAATTTTCCGATTTAAGTTCTATTTATTTGGTGGTGTTTGTGTTTTCTTTTATATTTATTTGTCATTGTGTTTATGGTTAAACTGTAAATGATCAAGCTTCTATTATACTTTTTTTATCATAAGGGTTTGATAAGGACATCATTTTTCTTAATAACTATATCTAACTATTTTCTTACACCCAACTTTCCATCACACTTCCAAAGATGGTCTCTAGTTAAACTTATGTTGATTTTTGTATTATTTTCAAACTCTATACAGAATTATTTTACACTGTAGATATTCAACGAAATGATGAAACCCTAAAACAGTTCCACTCTGTTATAGACACAATCTTCTTTCTGCTTTCACAGTCCGATGCCCCCACATCTACATCCACCACTTAAACATGTACATTTACAAGGGTATAGCTCGCAAGCGCCTGGTTCCGAATGTGTGGCACAACACTGTGAGATTTAGATGTCCCAGCACCGACAACCATGACAGCAAATAGCTCAGCCCTGGTAAGTCTCCGAGAGGACAAAGAGAGGTGAGATAAAAGGGGCTAAAGGAAATCTCTTAGTGGAGCTTAAGCCTTGGAAACTGATGTCCTTATAAGTGTTGGTCTGTCCCACACAGTCTGACTGACACAGACACCATGAAAGCGGCTTACAGCCATTGTAGCTGCTAAAGGTTGTATGAAAGCCGAGTGCAGGGGAAGGCAGGGAACACGCCACGCCGCTCGTGTCTGTTCTGCAGAATACGTGTAGCATATACACGCATTTGAAGTATGACATTTAAGCAAAGAGCAGGTTTAGAATATTGAATGTGTCACTGCAGTTATTTAGAAGCGAAACAAATGTTTGTAAAGGTCCCCGCTCGGTGCCTACGCGGTTTCCCTTCTGAATCGGCCGTTTTAGGTTCTCACTTTCAATTCAGTGAAGTGCGACTGTTTGGCTTTGTTAGCGCTGTCATGGTCTCAGACTGTGTGTGCGTGTGCTTGTTGTGTGTGTGTGTGTGTGTGTGTGTGTGTGCTGGAAGTTTAACAGATTTGTGTTCAGCTGTGCTGTGTGTGTGGTTTATTATAAAAGTTGGAGAAGTAAAAAAAAAAAGAGCCTGCTGTATTAAAAATAAATCATACTGGCGTGAACATTAACCTCATTGCAGGACTTTAAGGATCATACTCTGAACAAACACAAATGTGCACTCCCCCCTTATTGCAACTTGTATATGATTGGAATTAAAGGCTCGAGTGAACAGACAATATTATAATAAATAGGAGAAAAGAGCAGAAAGGCGTATGCAGCCACACAGCCGTAGTTTAAGTGACTCCGGGGGACAGCTCTGCGTGAAGCTAGCCATTACACCACTGCTTTCCTTTATCGTTAATGACATGCATGATATACATCACACACGCAGTGCATGATCCATCTCGGCCATACAACAAATGACACTCTATACACACAGGAACCGCTGGAGCCTGAGGAAAGGCCACCGCCATTCTGTGCCCTTGTTAAAACACCACTACAGGCTCTTTTTTTTTTTAATACAAGGCCCTCAAAGACGTGGATTTCTGGATGAGTGTCTCACTTTATTATCTCGGAGAAACCAAACCGAGCCGTTAACACATATTTTGATAAGAGCTGCTGAAAGGCGGTTGTTTGGTCTTTAAGTGGCTGACTTGTCAAATGAAATGAAGGATTGGATGGATGGAGTGGAACATACAAGCTGTTTTTCTTATGTTTCTGGTTGTGTAGCCTGTTTTCTTTTGTGGATATAGTACATAGCCTTAGTTGAGCCAATGGACATTTGGATTTGCCTCTTATATAGGATAAACTTTACTGCAAATAATGAAATGGCATCGTCGTTGTTAATTACATGTTTAAACAACTTGCCCTGTGACCACAGATAATGACTAAGCTGATCTCCCTCTGTATTTGCCAGGAAAGTGGAAACCAACGCTTTGTCTCTGCCTTCATGGAAAATGATGCCTGGAAAAGAGAAAGAGAGGATTGGCATCGCAGAGGCTGACAACCAACATGGCAGAAGGGGTCTGTGTCATTTTTAGTCCAGTTAGCATCATTGGAAATGTGCCACGTTGTAGCTGTAAGGTGGGAAAATGATCTGCAGTTTCACCAGAGTGGTCATAACGTCTGCAATTAGCGAAAGTGACATCACTGGATTGTCAAATGTTGATATGTGCCTGAATGACACTGTCACAGTTTAAAGTGCTGGCTCACGTGGCCGTTGCACAAGAGCTCGAATTAGGAGAAATGCATCATAGCTGTGTTGAGTGCTGCCATAAACCATGGCCGTTCAGATAAGTTCCTCTCTTTTCCTGTAAAAGTCCATCCTGGTGATACTGTAAAGAAAAACATCCTTGTGCAAATATAATGATGCTTATTATTATATCTGTAAGATGGAAGACAAACATTTACACATTAACCACTTATGCACATATGTAAGAAAGCTTTTATTCCAAGTAATCAACGGGTGCTTTCTTTCACTTCCCCTTGGTGTTGAAAGGATTCTTCTAATCTGTTTTCAAAGCTACAGGGCAAAACATATTCTTAATGTCACCGTCAACAATACCAAGCAATCTGCCAGTCAGCATCTGCAGATATATATATGGCTCCGATGCCCTTTTCCCCACAAACCCATCTAATCGCTTTAATTCCGCAATAATGAAAAATAGGGACTTTAATGTCCTCATTAACCCCCAGCTAGGAGAAGGCAAATAACACCAGCAGCCCTCGGTTCTCACACACCACACATAGTACAGTATATGAAGGACTGTGGTCTGTGATGGTTTGTGTATAAAACATCCCAAAAAAACAGGAGCTTTTATTTTAACATCCATCTGGAGCTGAATGATATAAAAAGAAAAAAAAAGATTTACAAAACAATTTTCAGATCTGGAAACTATGTTGCACGCACCATACAAGTGATTTGATTCATAATTTTTTTTGGCAAAACTATTAAAAACAGACAAAACACAAAACAACCCGATAAATAAATTTAGATATGTCAACGAATGCATGAAAATAAAAGGGAAAAAGTGTTAACACCATCAAGATACACTTACACTCTCATAGTCATCAACTTTAATTTGTCGAGTTGATATGTTTCAAGAAGATAACCAATGTTTGATGTGCACGGACATGAGGACACTTGTTGAAAATGGCAGATTCAAGATTCCATCAAGAGACATTTGCTCTTCAACACAAATTAGGTCCAGAAGCTTGGTGACGGGTGACTACTTCTTGGACTAGGTGAAGAACTACTGTAGCTGTCAAACCATAGCTGCCGAGCTGTCACTCGTCAGTCGCTCTCATCTCACCAGAGTGTTGTATTTACCTTCACCTTAATAAAACGTGATTGAGGAGGGAAATAAAACTTGTCGAGCTACTGAGCTTGCTAATAGACATTAAAATGAATGTTGCAACACTGCTACTAAGCTAAGTGTCCTCCATTTTGGACTTTTCACCTCTCTGGCCCCTCAAAGCTCATCACTGTCAAGATGGTTTGCTGTTGGTCAACTAAATAAATTCACTTATCAAAGCTCACCAAGGTTGAATATTTCCTATTTTTATCTGATACATTTGCACTGATCATATTTGAGTATAATCAAACTTTACTTTTCTAAATTGGTGTGATCTCTCCTTCAGGTAACACACTTATAATGAATAAATATCTGAGCTGAAAGGTATTTTCAATCTCAAGGTATCATTGCAAGGATTTACCCAAGCCTTGCCTATTCAGTAATATACTCTGTATTTATAGTGATTCTGCAGACGTATGACTTACTAAACTTCATCCTTAGAACACAGCTAATCTGGAGGAGTGTAGTCACTGTTGCATCACACAAGATCGGGGTTTAACTTAATAAAGAATTTAAGACGGCTCTCTTACTGCAGCCACAATTGCGGAGGGTGTATGTTTTTTCGTGCTCCAGTTAAGGCTTGCATTTTCTATGTGTAATATCCCATAAATAGCAATACCCGCCGTCCCTCCCTGCATGCATGCATGCACATATGCACGCACACAATCCCGCGCGCGCACATACACGCCCTCGGTGCTGCATCACAAAGGAGCTGAGGGTCAGAGCCAAAGGGACTAACTGTCAGAGGAGGCTCCTACATGCATCAATGCAACCTGATGGTCCAGAACCTACATTTCTTTATGTGGGCCCCTGGCTGGGAGGCAACACTCTCAGATCTGCTTCATGATGTCCTCCCTAGTTAGCGAGCGCCGTTCTCGCCAGGCAGGCAGGAGAGTGACAAGTTAATTTGATCAGCCAGGTACAGAGCAAAGAGTGGCATGTTACTACAATCAAAGCAGTGTTTGGACTAACAGAACACAGTGTTTTCAACCAGCCTTTTTTTCCATCAAATGAGCAAGTGCATTGAGGCATGTAGGAGCACAGCACACACACACACACAAACACACACACAAAACTTACAGATGTATTCAGAGAATTTCAGATGTATAAAATTGGTCTCCATACCCATATTTATTTCATTCATAAGGAATCCAGCCATCCCAAATCCCCTGTTTTCCAAGACACGGAGCCAAATTGGATCAAGTTTGGATCTATATACAAGGTAGGCCTCCGCGCTTTGAAGAGTATAGAGTAATTCATGTATGGTCTGTCGGATACTATGGCCCCTAGGCTCCATTCCTGTGAGAATACACTCTATTTGAAGCACACTCATCGTGCTTGTCACCGTCCTCTCAGTGCATACACTGTGTTTTCCACAATATCTCATGTGATGCGTGTGCCAGGAATAGGGGCATGAATAAATGATTAATGCCAGACTGTATTCTGTATTTAGTTATCAGCCAAGCTTGATAATATTTCCTCCTATTCAAGTTTACCAGAGGCCTAAATTGCTGCGACTTGGTAAATAAAGTGGGGGAAAAATTGCTTTGAAAAAGTGTAATTCCCCACAATTTGCTTTTGTCTGTTGGAGCTTGTGTAAAGTTAACATTACAGCCATCAGTGAAATATCAGAACTAATAAAAAAGGATTAAAATGTGTTAAGAATTTTTATTGCATCCGTAATCTCACTGAAAATGAAAAAGAACAACACGTGCACTCCAAGTTATTGTGCGTTTCAGAACTGTGCCCTCTCTCAATCATTGAGATCCTCATGTCACTTCACCAACTGTTTTTTTTATGAACACAATAAGTCTGACATGAAAGGCACTTGAGAAATATTGCATGCTACTAACACTCTGCATATTTATAATGCTGGTCATGAGAACATAAAACATTAGACCCGCTCTGAGGGGTTGGATCTTTTCAGTTGCTGGGACTTGAAAATCTTATGCAGTGAGCAGAGCAAAGAGAATCACTTGAATAAAACTACGATGGAAAAGTCGTCCACTTTAACCAAATATCATTAACACAGAATAACATGGGTTGAAACATTTTTTGAAGGATGTATTTGTTGATATGGAAGAGCAGGTATCTACAGTGGCACAATGTAGAGGCTTAAAATATTTATATCCATTCATTTTATTTCATGGAATGATGAGAGCAAATTTTCACCTTTTTGACCATTCTTGGATTCTGCAGAATTACTGTTAATGACTTTCTATAAAGGTCTGGCACAATATTTCATAAGACCACAAATGACCTTGAAAATAAGCTCATTATTCTTTTATATCTAAATTATATCAACAAATTCTTACAACAAAACGCCAAAATTATTAATTACTGAAAATGAAATGACTGATAGCCATTATCCAGTTTTTTTGAAAATATATATCTTTCAATTTATTGGTGACTTTCAAATGTCTTTGTCTGAATTTGAGTGACTCATTTATAAATAAAGAAAATGCAATATCGGCAAAAGTGAGTGTTCACAATACTTTTTCATTCCAATTCCTCCTTTATGGAGCAAAAAGACAAAAAAAGTGTGATAGGTGAAATCTCTGTTTGCCATTAAAGGAGTAGCGTACACAGACCTACCTTTAACCCTCCTGTCTGAGAGCAGGCTATAACATGGAGACGTGAATAAAACAGTGATGTGTTCATCCCCAGCGGAGACGTACATGTGTGTACAGTGCTGTGCTCTGATTTTCAAATTCAAAAATAAAAACAAACCGTACCGAGACCTGCATAATGAGACACAATGTGCATTTTTAAATACCTCTGCAGCGAGCGGAACAAAGGAGGTTGCACATTGCACAGTGCAAATTCAGCAGAGTGTGAAGAGGCTCTAAACCCAACTTACTATTACCATCTTTAAATAGCTACACAAAGACAATGGCCATTTCCACAAGAATCACAATTGTCACTGGTTAATGCCTTTTCAAATTATGATGGATTTGCATCTGGGTTTAAATGATTGACTGAGTGTGACTCATTTGGGGTCGATGGGTTTGAAATATGATGACTGGACAAAGGCATTAGTGAAAAAAACCGCCTCGCCCTACATTTCCTTCACTTTTCCACTGCACAGGATGAGATGTGACGTCTTCTCATTTGTAACAATCACTTCTGCTTTGCCAAAGTTACATTTTTAGCAAACAACTCTGCAGAAGAATGCACCTTGAAACCGGAATCTGCCGGCCCGAATAAAGATACGGAAAACTAAGAGTGACAGATAATAACACTGTGAGAATCCAACTCATTTTCCCCTTTTCTCCTAAAGCGGCCATAAATCATCCATCACACAAAACACTTGGCACCTTTTTTGGGGGGGAATTATGCTCCGTGGTGAGCACTCCCTATTCCTGGAAACCATTTGCTATTGTTCTGGTCCGACTCCAAGACTGTGTCTGTAGTTCCCCCCCCCTCAAGACAGAAGCGGAAGCCTAAGGAGGCAGAGTGGTGGCAGGGCTAGATGGTGGGTCACCGTCCAGGGCGCTGGTGCAGAGTATTAATTGCTGAATCAGAGTTCATGGCTGGCGTCTCTGCAGGGGATGTAATTGCGAAGGGGAAGCTTGCTGACAAGGCAGAGGGGACTTTGTGGAGGGGCTAATGACTGGGAAACTCAACCTCACACCGGTAGAAGTAGGCACCTTCAGGTGATACCACATGAAGGTGAAACCCCATGTCAGTTATTATGGGCCGAGTATTCAGGTTAGCAAACCAGAGCAGATGAGCTGCTGAGATTCTGCTGGTTTTATTCACATCTGTAAAGTTGCAATGCTGAATATTATATAGATTTTCTATTCTTGTTACTGCATGCAATATCGACACTCTCTGACTATTAAGAAGAAGGAAGTCAATAATGATATGAATGACAAACAACACGTCTAAAGGCATGAACTTTTACCAACATCACCATAGACATAAAAAATCATAACCACGCTTGTACAACAAAACTGATTTAATCAATAATCATTCAAATCATTCATCTTTGAGTCTAAGTGGACATTTGTGCCAAAGTTAATAAGATTATCTTGACGCGTTCTTATGATAATGTGTTCATGAGACAAACAGGGTTTTGTGACGTCATAGTGACATTGACCTTTGACCTCTAAATTCCTATCAGTTAATTTTTGAGTCCAAGTGAATGTTAGTGCCAGATGTAAGGGATTTCCCAGTGGGTGTTTCTGATATATCACATTCACAAGAACATGAAGCCGTAGTGACCTTCATCCAACATATTCTAATCAGTTGATCTTTGCGTCCAAGGGAATGTTTGGACTAAATTTGAAGAAGCTCCCTCAAGGTGTCCCTGAGAAGTTGTGTTCACAAGACAGAGAATAAAAACGTGTTCTGTAAAGTCACAGTGACCTTGACCTTTGACCTCCAAATTCTTCCAGTCCAAGTTTTGTTCCAGATGTAGTGAAAATCCCTGCTGATATATCACTTTCACAAGGACATGAGGTCAACTTGACCTTGATCTTTGACCTTTGGACCAAGTACTTGTTCTGAACTGGATCAAATACTTTTGTTTTTGTGGGTTGAAAGTAAAGCTACATTTCCGAGTTTTTTTTTGGGCTCTTTCCATGGAACAGAAATGTATTGTAAAAATAAGACTCAGTCTGTGGGGAAGAAGGATGATGGGACCGTCCAGAGCAGTTTACCCAGTTTAATCCTATAGCCCACATGTGTAGTACGTGTATGTATTGATTCTGTAGAAATGGATGCAGCAGATCAAGTGTGATTATGGGATGTTGTGTTAGTATTGATTCTACTGTTTTTTTTTTTTTTAAACAATCTTTTTTTCCCCCTCAGTGTTCTTCAGTGAAACTGGCCCAAGGCAAACACACATGGCTTTTATATCACAGGGATGTGGTTAATTGAACCCCGGAGGGCAGTGGGAAAATAACTGTGTGCACATTTTGTTTGCTTTAGCGTGTGCTCTTAGATGCCTTCCCATGGGCGTCTGTCCTACAGTATGACTGTCCTACATAATGCACAAGTGACTGTGTGTGACATCAACCTGGAGTTGATTCAGTCAACAGACCAGGAACAGACCAGTTCTATTTATATTATGTTTCTGTGCCAAAGAGTTAGTGGGCTGCCATTAGGGAGGTGTCACACAGAGTATTGATTTCTTTAGGCTTTTTCTGTTTACTGCACTTTGTATGAAGTTAACTAAATGAATAAAACTAACTATTTCTAGTATTTTTGAAAGCATCCTCACTTTACTTTACTTCAATTTAACATTTTGCTCTCCTTTTTTTTTTTTCTGATTTCACCTGACTGCTATACTTAAATATTCGTCTTCTTCAGTTTTCTCATCTTTTATCTCTTCAAATGCTCAGCTGGTCATGCGTGTGCTGGGTGATGCATATGTGTTAGTGGATTTGCTGCAGAGGTCTGATTGTGGTTCCAATGCAATGTTCTGCAGATAAGCATTGCTTCTATTAAAGGGCTGGCAAAGGAACAACCAAAGTAATTCTTGTAAAATTCAAATTTAATGTGGTTGTGATTTGCTAGCAAATTAATAAGTTTAGTAGAAAATAAAATGCGAAAGATTTATTTTTCGTGTAGCACATTCGCTTCTCTGAAACCCAGTTTGAGCTTCATCCAATTGCGGCGCAGGGCATTTACAATCCAATATCTGGGTCCCTACAGTAAATGGTTTGTTGTGTAACCGCTGTCTCACAGGCTGTAGACTGATGCAGCTTTTGGCACAGACGGCCTCTCCGGCATTATGTACCGTAAGTGAATTAAATTAATGCATCCATCTCCTTTCTGCTGCTAGATGGTATTTATTAGTCTGATCTACATCCATAAGTCTTATTCTGTGTCACAACTCCATCTTTCATGCTGCCGGCTGGATGAAAAATGCAAGTGCCGTGCAATAACAGCTCGCTGCTTGTCTGATGAACAGATACGTGTGACATTATTATTCAAGCGTGCGGGCAAAGTGCTGCCCTGTCAGTAAATGTGTCTTGACCGTTTCTTCGCCCCTCTGTCATCATTCAAGAGTTATTACCGAGCAGGACATGCCAAAAAGAGTTCTGAGTTTCAGGATGCAATACACATTACAGCCATTACAAAGAAAATGTGTTCTCAATGCATTATTAAAGTCTTGCTGTGGAGAGGTGCAACAACATCCCCAGACAAGAACTGGGATAGGAAATCAACTGAACCATGAAAACAGAGCATTTCGCTTCGATGTTGGGAATCACATATTCTCTACTGGGTCAGAATCCCAGAGACTCGGATTAACCGACATCTACGTGGCCAGAAATTGTCGTCGCCAAGCAACAGATGACTTGTGTTCACTAACAGAGCAAAGCACAACCCACGATACTTTACAGTGGCTTGTCACTAATCTGGGTTGAGCTCAAAGCATTCAAAATAATTCAGGACAGATTCAGAACTGGATTTAAAAGATTCTCCCCTTTTTGGCATCGGGGAACAGCCGTGCATTCGCAGAGCAAAAAAACGGCCCAGTTACTTATTCCGGTGGAGTAGCTGTGTCCTTGTGATGCATGTAATCCTTCACTCCCTCTCCACTTATTGCTCCTCTGTTGACAAATAGCTGGTTTTCTACACATGGTTTGGCAAAGAAATGGATTACACACATTTCCACCACCAGGCCACACGCTGCAGGATTCATCACAACTCGATCACATTTATCTTTTGAACTGACCTTTTGAAGGCGGACGAGTTGGGCAAAAAGTACTGTCTTTATTTTGTAATGGATGGCTGTATGCAACTAGCATGTGCGCGAGTGTGATTGTGTGACCGTTAAAATGTTCTATAAGAGCACTTGCATAGAAGCACTGCTGCAGTGTGGTGCATCCGTCTTTGCAGCTGCCAGTGCGGGATCCACACGTCATCCCTTTCTAATGTCTCCTGTCATGTACTTCTGAAGGACACAGGTAGCAGAGCCTCGGCTCCCGCTGCATACACAGCGATGTAACACAGCAATGCAAGGTTAATGCCACTTGTCAGTGTCACAGAGACAAGCCCCCCCTGATTATGATTGATCAGGTTCTTATCAAGCCCCCTTTGTGTTCCGAGAGACGTTCGCAGGAAGGCGGCTGTGCTCTGCTTTAAAACTAAAACAGTCCTTGGAGAGAGATCACAAGGTGCACCTACTGCTAGGAACTGTAAAGGTAGAAAAAAACCTCGCAATGCAATGTCATCTGCTACGGAGTTAAGAGTAATGAGAAACCACGGTGTTGCTGCATTTTGATTGGCACTTTGACCTGACAGGTTTTTTAAACGCAAATTCTTCGCGATTACAATCAGTCATTGGAGCCTCCTGCTGCGGTGATGGCAGATTTATGGAAATTAGGGGAATCATAATCCTGATCAGGTTGTCGGCTTATTGTGAGCACGGAGCTTCACAACTCCGCAGTAATTGCCTCTTGCAATCTTCCTAATCTTGCTTGACACACCAGCAAATCCACGGGTCCCTGTTGTTGGTTTTTTTTGGCGGTGACCTTGGCTCGGTATCAAAGCTTTCGGAGCGGGGCTCATTTATGGAGGGAATATAGCCTTCGACTTTAAGATTCCACGTGGATTTCACCGAGGTTTTACTTTCTCTTCTGAAAACATACTACACGCATAACTCGACAGTGCCGTGCGGGAACAAAACCAAAACAGTTTTGATCAACAAGGACGTTTGGTGTGAGGGGGTGTGACTTTGGAACCTGTCAAACACTCCAAGTCTTTGAAATTAATGGAATGAGAGGGAGGAGCTCAAATCCGAGTCCTCAAAAGCAGCCTAATTACCCTAAAACACTGATAACACTCAAAACCTCCATTTCCTTTAGGCTATGCATAATGGTTTATTAACTCTACATAATTGGCCATAATTACAAACGGGTGTTAGATCCTTTTGTGTAAGAAACCACAGCATTTTTACTATAATGTTACCTTTTAATGTCAAATAGTAGACACTAATTAGCTTTCTATTTTAAAGGTCTGCAACAATGCTCTCGCTGCTCCCTACAAAGTTTGAACACTTTCAATCTTTTGACACTGATATTTATAAATTACAACAAGGCTTAATAAGTAATAAATCTCCAATCCTAAATTTAGTTTACTGCAGCCTTTAGGGAAAATAATGGGGAATGAATTTAGATCTGACATCACCTCAAGATGATTATAAATCAGGCAAAATAAGAGACAACCCCTCAGAGTGTGTAACATGAGCTTGTATGGCCTTAAAGACAACATGCATTCTCTGGGAGGCACATGCTCTGCAAGGTGGGATGAGCTGTTCATCAAATATCTTCAAACATTGTCAACTAAACATGATGTTGTGTTGTAGGTAATGCAGCATTAATCTGCCTTACAAGCAAGTGATTCAGTGAATATGCCCCGTGACCCATCCTCTATCTGAAATCTGATGGCAGAGTTATGATTTAATGGGTTTCAGTAAAATAATTCTTGTTATTCACATGCATGGACACAAGCTCAGTCTGGAAAGGAGTTGGATTAACATTTAAGATGCAGCCGGGGAAAACCTGAACAAATTGGTAAAACAAATCTCCGTGCAAAACTCTCATACTTTTTTGTAAAGGTTCAAAAAATGTCTGGTGATTTCATCATTTTCAAAGACTCACTACAAATTTTAGATGTTCCCTTCCCCTCAGAACTTTATAAAATTTGGGGGGAAATTCAGTTTTTCTAGCAAAAAATTGCTTTTTATTATGTACAAACTCTGAAGGGACAATTTGACCTTGTATTGTTGTTGTTTTTCAAAGTGTAATAAAGTAAAACTTTTGGAGTATTTGGAAAGGAAAAATTGTAAAACTTGTATCTGATACCAAACCAACCAGAACAGCATTCATTCCAAAAACATTTTAAGTTTCCCAAAAAATACCTTGAACTTGAAGCATGACTCTGACATCACACTCTCTGTAACCTCTAATCTTGACAAACAAAAAACTGCAATTAAGTTTAATTTAAAGGGTTTAAAATGGTTGTTGCAGTGATTTACTTGGTCTCAACCTTGTTTTTCACTTTTCAAGGAAGCTTGTCATTGAGTGTAGAAATAAAAGAGAATTCTTATTTTTCTTTTTTTGAAAATGATACAATCTTGGCTGTTGGATTTGCATTTCTTAGTGTCTCTTCTTTTTATATTTTGAATCAGTATCCAATTCTCCTCATCATTTCCCTTTTGCTTTTTTTCACTGCATATTAAACCACTGCAAAATCTCATCAAGTCATCCAATGTCACTGACCTCAAGTCAAGGAAGGACTGTAACATTTTAGGAGCGGACTTGAAATTACTGCCTTGACTGTGTGAGTGTTTGACAGAGAAGGCAAAGACCATGGCCACCGTCCACACCTGAAGCCACTGTGGGGGCCCAGGAAAAGAAATGATTTTTGCCAGACCCTCTAAGTATCACTCCAGTTGCCTCAGATCACAGATGTGCTGACATTTTAAACCACAACGCAAGACTCCAATACACAACCCTGCAATTACCATTAGGAGGAGGACATTAAGTGCTAATCCACCTGAACACGGAATCATTTTAACAGACAAAAGCCTCCATGTTAAATTTAATTTTTTTTGATCAGCGACACGATTTGACCAGCAAACATTAATCTTGGAAGCAAATTATACATCCATCCATTTGCCATGCCAATTATTCTGTGGGGGTCAGGGGGCAGCTTGCCAATCCCAGCCGACATTGGCCTAGACTGGACAGGTCGCCTGTCAATCACGGGGCCAATTTACGGAGACTAATAACCATTTACGCTCGCAAATTAGAGTCTACGGACAATTTAGAGGCTCCAGAGTACCCAGAGAAAACCCACGCAGACACAGGGAGAACATGCAAACTCCACACGCAAATGCCAACTAGCTGGTTCAAACCCAGACCCTTCTTACTGTAAGGTAACAGTGCCTTACAGTAAGCAATAACCACTCCACCACCATGTCAGATACAGATGTCAATTTTCATTTGCTTCATGAAGGGATGCAAATTTTTTAATTGCAAAGTTCTGATCATTTCAGTGCACTGCATGTGTGCATTTGTGTTGTACCAACAGAGCAGCGTTGGGGAGCAGTCTGATCGTTTTTTGTCTTGAATCCACCTAGCAATTATATTCTCGGCTTGTAAATTGAATTAGACGACGGGATAGGGAGCAGGTGAGAGACAGACACGCGTGGCCTCTTCGCTCGTCAAGACTAATTGTGTCTACAGGTGTCACAATGGCTTGAATGGAGCGCGTGCTGCTGTAATCAGAGGGCTGTGTGCTTGTTCATAAACCCAGAACCTTTACGCGCCATTACCCCGTCTGACTGAGCCCACGGCAGCAGAAGGAACGGCATTACTTTGATTGCAGCATCAACCCTATGGCAGTGAAATGTAGCAATTCAAGGCTACATAACGGTCATATTGGAAGGATGGCTGGGGGGGCTGCTGCAACACTATCAAACTCCAACAGTAATCCATGCTCTGACATTGATACCAGCAAGAACATAAGAAGTAATAGAGGTGGTTTTGTTGCCTAATAACCATCTCATTTAATATGAGAGAAAAGCAGACTGTGTTTAATCTAAATAACCACAAAGCAATACAAAGCATGACTTGTGTTTTTAGCTGGTGGCTTCATGCCTCGTTTCCACAGAGCAGGTCGTCAACTAACCATAAGGTTACAGGTTTGATTCCTGGCCTGTCTCATGCAAAGTGCCTCGGTCAAGATATTGAACCACAAATTTCTGTGTCGCTAGCTTGCGAATGAGATGCGTGCAAATGTGTTTGTGACTATAGGTGATTGTCAACTAAACTGTGAAGTGTATATAAATATAAATAAATATATAAATGCAATCCATTTACCATAGTCCGGTCAAACTATGCACTGTATGCTACAGGAAGCTAGCAAAAAATAGCTAACATCTTCAGGATATGTATGCAAACTGATCCATACACCGTTTGGGGCATGCCACCTTCTGTTTGTCCTGTGTTTGTCCTGGATAATGTCCAATAAGCATATTTCAAAAGACTGGACAGCAAAAAAAACTTGCAACGGTATCTCCTCTCTCATGGCTGCGGTAATGTTTCTATCCATCTGTAAAGACATGTCATCCTTTGCATTGAACGCTAGGGGGCGTACTGCGTTTATTATACGGACACAAAACGAAGCAGTTTGGAAACAAGAAGCTAGACAGCCTTCGCCTCAGTCGATCCACTCACTTTACTTTTAGAAGTGCTATTTATACTCCTCTCTCTGCTTCATTGGTTCGAACACAGCAAGTGAAGAGTCGAAAAATGAACTCTCCTCAAGGATACATACTGTAGAATTTGTGTAAACCCACTGGACCATGGAGGGCCCCAAGTGAGTGCAGAATTAAAGTGGACTGAGCCATCCAACACTGTCTCAGTCCAGGGCCTACATTTGTTTTTGTGTCACGGGGGCGACATTGGCTCTTTCACCTGTTTCAGATTACCGCCGGAAAAACAATCTCGGTGTCAATGGCACAAAGTCATCCGACATGTTTCCTCCTTCTCTTTAATGTATGTTAGGGAATGCCTCATAGCAAGGGAAATGAATAAATCATAAAAATATGCAAAGGTGTGTACAACGTAAACGGTGTTTGACAACACAGATACCAACAGCACGAAGGCACACCGCCTCCAAGATTTCCCAGCACCATCTGTATTTATTCGTGCATGCACTATACTGCAGCTTCACAAAACAGCGGTAAAAATCTGCAGTGATTCCCCCACAGTGCGAGTGCATTTAATTGGAAATACATCTTTGCACTGACTGGAGAGGTCAGTGCATCACTATGTGCTGGCAGTTCCCCTGGAAACTCATACCGCCAACGAGGTGGCAATAATCACATTAGAATCACTGAAGACTGGTGAGACAGTCATGGGAGTAGTCATACGTGAGCAAATATATGTCAACATGTGTATTGGAATGTCAGTGACAGGATGCATTTTAACTACGGTCAATATTTTCTCTTAAACAGTAAAAAGTGATTAACTACCTTATACAGTTGACTGCAATTCAATAGCAGGTCTCTGTAGAATATTATTTTTGATCTTGGTGTCATTGCATCTGGCTAAAGGGAAAGTCACAGGCTTGGTTGCACAAAGACTGTAAAAAAAAAAAGTGAGAAGACAAGCTTGTCATTTTTGTGCAACCAGCCTTCCCAAGCTCATTGGTCGATAAGCCCCACATCTTTTGTTTTCCTGTGTGTTTTAACAGCCACTGTGATTTAGCGTCAGATGTGTGTGTGGTGCTGGGTAGTACAGAGAAAAGACAAATATTTGTGGAAGGAAAAAAATAAATAAAGTCATGTATCATCTATTCATTTTTTCAGACTAGTTATCTCTCCCGTCTCTATTCGTTGGACTTCATTATTACTACAACCACAAATCCTCAGCTTAAACCTAGAGAACTGATCAGATAGTTTTTTTTAAAGTCTCTTTTACAAATCTTTAAAATTATCCATATTCAAATGGCTCAATGTATTAACACATTTTAATCTAATAAAATATATTTAAACACAAGTGGTAGAAACTGGTCCTCTCTCTGAAAGGCATCCGTCCTCTTCTCTTTTGCGCTGCTGTCTCCAACACGTGGAATAACACGGCAGAGCCTGTCTTTGATATCTGATATAATCACAGATGACACATGGCCCGGGTGAATAACAAGAAGGACCTCTCCTCTCGGTGCTCTTCATAAATCCTGCTGAAATAACTGTAGTGCTCTCAGGTAATCTGATTACCTCATTACCAAATTGACCCATTACTCAAAAGTATGTGATTAAAAAAAAGGGGGGAAAATAACAGAAAGGATATTTCTGCCCATGAAGCCTAAGTGGCTTAAATGGCATGTGCACTGAATCTCTAAATGCTCACACACACAAAAACAAAAACAAACAAGAAAACTGATAGAGAATTTGCAGGGCTCCTCTCTGAGGGATTTCATTCAAAATGGAAGCGGTGCAGAGGTGAAAACAAACAGGCTGGGTGACCTCGGCTGAGAATGACAGTGTACCCTGAGGGACTGCCCGTTCTGATCTGCTTCTCTGTGCTCTTCACAGTGTGAAAAGCCTTTTATGCTCTCCCCCGTTCAATATCTCTTTAAATTAAGTTCAGCTTTCTCACACCTTAGGCTGTGATTTTTCCACACTGTGTTTCCCAGCTCGATGGTCCAATATGAAAATCATATTCTCTGATTTTCAAACACAAACATTATGAAAAACCGGATATAAGTATTTTACTCATATACATTTTACACAGTGACACACAGCAGTACATACAAACAGCATCTGAACATCTGTACATATTTTCCTCAAGATGTCCAGAGAAATGAACATTGAAATACGATTCATAATGTGTCACAGGATTATTCTCCAGTATAGATATTTGTTGCCCGTGTGCCAGAAGGTGACTGAAGATAATCTTTGCAGAAACATGAATATTGACGGACTGACTATTCTCATCACAGCTGTTGCCAAACACTGTGGTCTAATATATTGACTCACCAAAATGGAACGCATGACTCAAGGCACCAACAGCTGCTACATTTGGCAGAAGATGTAGCAGGGGAAGGAATGAGTAAATAAGTAAACAAAACAAAAAATATTATATTCTATATTACTATCTATATTAAATTTGATTTAAATCCAACAAATAACTAAATGTTATTATGAACATGATGATAACAAGGCTCCGACATGTTACATGACACAAAAAAGATATTGATCATTGCGTGGACATTATTATTATTGTATTATTGACATTATGATTTTTACATGTTTTCCTATTAGACATTATAGTCTTATTATGACATCTTATTATGAATCGTTAGTAGCTGCTGCACATGTTAATGCCGTCAAATGTTAAAAACTCCAATAGGATTTTACAATGTGATTAACATATATTCATGTGTACATTATGCGACTAAGGTCTGCCTACTTATTCAGGTCATGGTCATCAGAAACCTGATTTACAGGCAGTGTCTTATTCACAGTTTTCTTAATCTGGTTTTGGTCAGAATATTGGTGTCCATGTAAATGTAGCGATTGTGCGATCAGTGTGTGTCCACATCTACTGGTTATATAATTGTTCTGAGCACCCCATGGTTTGCATAAATAAGGACAACCATGCATTTTACAACTGATTATTTTTATCAGTAACCTGCTGTTTGTGTTTAATATGATGAAAATGACCAGGATGGGAGCTGAAATATCGTTATTATCTGCCGTGCTGTCTCCAGATGTGTGGACATTTCAATGTTTTCATACAGTCTGGAAGCAGATACGGTCATTTATCGTCCAATATACAGTGAAAATAAGTGAATATAGTTTACAGCTTTAAAAAAAAAAATACCCTGACACTTCCATACAGTCCCTGCAATGACAGACGTGGTTAAGCTGTGTTTTAAGCCAATGATTTCAATATTTTTCTCTGTGTTTCCTGTTGACCTAGACCCATGAAGAAATGGAAACTTTCTTGAGAAGAGTAATGGTGCAGAGCTCAGAACAAAAATATGAACCTTGAAGTTCAATTAAAAAGTTCAATGTTGATGGATGGATGTTAAGCCAAAGTGAATTGAATTTTCCTCCTTTTCCTTTACCTCTCAAATCAGAGCATACTGGCTCGCGTGATGGATGATGACATTTATTTGATTTGGGAGATATTACAGTAGGTCCTGTCAAGAAATATAAATGGATATAGTTTCACAATCATATTTTACCAGGAGACCAATACTCTGGTGGATGTGCGGCAACAATGGCAGAGATGGGAGAGGCAGCCAGTCGGAAACGTGTGGATACCAGAGTATCAGCGGGGTTGTTGCTCAAACAATAATTGTATTGAAGGGTCAGATTCACAGATACACCGTATGAACTGCAGGATCCAGTCAAAGGATTTCTCTCTGTTGGATCCACAGTATGCTAGAGATGCTGCATATACATTGTGTATTTAACCAATGTCAATAGCAAGGAAATAAAATGTTTAGTCTCGTATCATCAGACAAGGGTCCAGAGCCTCAAAGATCATTTTCCATCTTCAGGCCTATGAGCATTCAGAGCAGGGAAATGTGCAACCTAGTGCAGAGCGACCAAAACATGTAAACAGATAACAGCATGTTGGTATTTGTACTTTCATTTATAGAACATATGCTGTACAGGATATAGTGGATTTAACAGATCTCGCTGTTCAGTGGCAGCCATCTTGGTTGTTGTTGAAACGGCTTCAGCTGCGTGCCATTGTCAGTCATTGTATCAAACTCCAATTAAGGTAAATGGTTGTGACTTGTATGATCAGTTTCAGCACAGATGGAAATTAGTCTGAAGGGGAGGCGGGGCAACACATGTCTGCAAGAGTGAGTAAATATGCTCACTGGTGTAGTTTCCATGCTAGAATATGCCAGAAATTAACGGTAAAAGTTTATTTTGCCACCTCTGACGTATCGTAGCTCACAGCATCAATAGCTCGATAGCAATTCCTCTTGATCAGCTACTCTGAGGAGCAAACTCCACTTCAGGTGTTACAGGTGGTGAACAGTTAATCGGCAAAAAAACGACTTTGAAACGGTTCCATCTTTTTGCTTTAATTTTTATTTCCTCTGTACATTGACGCACCAACGCACCAAAATATTTGAAACATTGATACAAAATTGGTATAGAGTTCATCGAAGGTCTCAGACAGACCTTTTGCCTCCTCATGGAGAATATTCCATGTTAATGCAGGAAACTTGCACATTGTAGCTTTGTCATTTTGAGGGCTAGACTGTTAAAAGAAGCCGATAATGTGTACGTCCACAAAACCTTTACTACTTAAATCTTTGTAAATTCTTGCCTATAGGGAACTGCACATTTTTTCCAATTCAACACAAGTCATAAAAATCAGTTTATCAGTATCTTTATTCTACCATATCACTATCTATTACACATATTAAAACTATTGGGGAATGCCCGAGTGTGGACATTTTCCACGGGTATTAATATCTTTCTATAGTCATTAAACCTCTGTGGTGTTCACATGAGCTCCAAACCATTGGGGTCAATCCTTTAATGGATCAACCGCGGTCCGTTACACCACTAGTGGGCAGCCTCACTCCTGTGTGTGTGAGTGTCGTCTATAGATGCTACTGCCTTCTTCAAAAAAAGTTTACTGATTGCTTCATTAATGTCATCAGGTTCCCTTTTGGCATTCAGGTTGAATCCACTTGGCCGTTTAGCTTTGCCAACAATTCCTCCACTTTGTTCGTCACCTCTCCTTTCATCCCGTGAGATGAGACTTTGCCGCTGTGCTGTGCCGCTGCACTGAGCCGACACTTTCACAGTCTGCAGTCTCGTCTACATCACATTCACGGTATGATTTGATCGTATCCACGCCTAATTACTGCCAGGAGTCGGCTCTCAGATTAATCTGGAGTTTATAGGAGGTTTGAGCTTCTTGCTGCAGAACATATGGAAGACTTTTTTTGCTGTTAATAGCCTTAATTTGTCTCTGTCTACTTGATGACACTTTGTTAATATCCTATGAATGTATTTATGAGTTTATGCACATTTTGGAGGCATTGGGCCATTGAATTTATGAGGTGAATTTGCAACTTATGTGCTTTCTTCATAAGTTGTGGAACAGGGTCGTTGAGGGGTTGTTAATTCAAAACAAAAGTTGTTTTTTGGAGTTTGATACAAAAGCATATTATGATTTAGTAGCAGGTCTGTGGAGCAATCGGCACAAGTTATCAACTCTTCAACACATCAGCTCGGCAAGTCAGCTTGATGTAAAGCATTACAGCAACAAAAAGAAAGCTGTGACTTTATTTTGAAGACAACTTGCTATAGAGGAAGTAATTCTATGAATGTTGTTGCCATGATGAAGAGTAGAACCCGCTTCCGTCGTAAATGTCTGGGTCAGTCCGATATGGTGAAATGACATTATCAAATTATCAAAATGATCTGGCGAGACAGAATTTATAACCATTATCGGTAGTTACCAGCCGCCTCTGTAGTTTGTCTGAGGATGAAGAATGAAACATGTTCTACACTGCCCCGTCCCCATTAACTCATTCAGAGCACTAGTCACCTTTTTATTCAATTTAATTAATATTGAGAGTATAATGTGTACAAATGGATCATTAACAATACTCATGCTGAGTGTGAAGTCGATGAAATGAACAGTTTGCAAGATGTTCATTCCCCATACAGACAGAGAGAAAGACAGATCCTTGTGGAATTACTTTGTCGATTTTTCAAAAATGCAATAATGTAGGATTCCTATTCCCTACCTGGATGTGCTGAAAGAGAGCTACCACTCAGCAGTTGTCTATAATAGTCTCCAGATATCCTCATTCTCACTTCAACCTCATCTGATACAGGCTTAAAACTATAATTGCTGTGGTCAGTGATTCCAAATAAATCTGCTTTCAGCACCTTTAAAAACCAATATAGAACAGTAAAGCCTCCAATGAGCCCTCCCCTGGCCATCATACCATTAAGGCTGCTTTCCACCGCTCCCATTTCTGACTCTGGTGTTATCGGGATTCCAGTTTGCTGCGATGAATTTGACTATCAGCGCTGCAATAGTCTCAAATGATCTGCTTTTCATTTCTCCCCTGTGATGGTTGTGAAAAACCTTCCCCGCCTGTTCTGCTACAAAGAAATTCCTGGTGAGTCACACTCTAAAGCCCCTGAATCCTCTCGAATGAAAGCATGACGCAGCTCTCTGGGATTACTGCTTGTAGCTGTCGCTTTGTTACGTGTTATTGTCGCGCTAATGATGCATTATTACATTAGTAGAGGAAAAGAGTGCATCTGTGTGTCTGCGCCCTACTGGTCGGCCTTAGTAACATGCACTGAATCTGTTAATGCACAGTAGATGTGGACAGTGATTACTTTATGAATACATTTAGATTTGGCATCGAAGGAAAGTTTATTGGTCAGAGCAACTTCTCATTGTTTTTTATTGCTGGACAGTTGGAGCAAGAGAAAGTGGGTCCTCCTCAGAAGTCAATGGACATTTGTATGAAAGACTGTTCTCTCCAAGTGAGACAATAATCTCCCACTGGACCGTGACTGCTCCTCATTGTGCGAAAGGGTGATTTCTGCAGAGTCATCCTCACACTTGAAGGCATCTATTTTGTCTTCATAGTAAGTCTGACAGTCATTAGACAAATAAAAAATGGGGAAAGGGCCCAGAGGCATGCTGACAGACAGAGAAGCATTTACTCAAAGTCTGGGTTTTGTTTGTCCAAAAGACAATTAGCCAACATTGTTAAAATCCAAATTACAGTTTAACAACAGCCTACAAAATGTGCAAGGACGTGGGGTTGCAAAAGAGAAATCAATGATGAACATTTTGCATGTGCCTTGTTGCCTCAAAATACAATTTAACAAGCTCATCGTAGCATCTTCAATTGCTCCCCTTGCCCAATATGTAAAATGTAAGTGTTTTGTTGTCCTGAAAGGAGATAACATCTTGTTTTTAACATTTGTTTAAAGATTTTCACGACAAGGGAGGTTTGAGTGATGCACAGCATTTCACAACTTTAGCCCCAGTGCAGTCGAGGTCAGGGCTGCAGTTGGAAAGTTGCAAAACCTCTATTCCTTGACTTTGATGTTAAACGTCAAGAGGTCGAGGAAAGATGTGAGGGAAGAATCCACGAGGAGTTAGGAAGATAATAGAACAGCACTGCGAAGAAAAATGTATTGCACCTATATGCTTTTAATATATACAATTATAACAGAAGATCTGTAGGGTGACAAACTCAGTTAAAAGCAGAATCTCGGCTCCTGAAAGGTTTTTGTAAGTAAGCTACATTTAACCATCAGTCACACATATTGCACAGGAAATGTCCTTACAATATAATTACGTGACAGGAGAAGAGGAAGTGGAGCCATTAAAAATAATTATTAGATAAAGATAAGGAATTGAGCAAGAGGCCAGAGAAAAAATTATGTTCTTGCAAATGTATATGTAATTTCCTGACATGGGTTTTATATTAGAAACAGCTTGAGTGTGAGGAGAAGGACTCAAACTGAAGCACATTAGGAGGCTGTGCAGCAACAGAATATCTGAGCCTGGACTAACAGTTGTGAACAGGGACATTTGCATGCGAACAGAGACTACTTGAGTGAGAGGGCAGGGTTTTGATGGGGAGGCAGTTCTGTACGTGAAGTGAAGAAATAATGTTTTTCAAAATGAATCGCCACCCTCTTGAATACAGATGGGAAGGAACCTCCAGAGTTTCACTAATCCAAAGCTTGTCATTAGAGACAGTTGAGGGACTCAGCAAATAATGAAATACTTTTATCACATTATCATAGGTATCAGGACTTTGAAAAGATTATTCAATAACCTGTGTGTATTACGAAGAAAGAACCACGCAGACTTGGAGGAAGTTTTGTGGAGGAGGAAATGTTTGGTCATCGTAAACTTGAGGTTATCGTGACTCCGGTGAGCATGGGTTCTCCTTTTGTTTCTTTATTCTCATAATACTCTTACTTATGGTCCAACTTACCATAAGATTACACATTTATTCTTTTAATATTAAGACTTAATTATCGAAGGTCTGCATATTTCATATGTTTTTGCACAATCTAATCGTATTTTTGTGTTGAGTAGTTGTGGCTGAAATATCGTAGTGCGTATTAGTATTATTATTAATTGCATGAATTTACCTTAAGTGTGCCCTACTGCTAACTTTATTTATTTATTTTTAAATATTGATTCATAAATTTGTTCTTAAACCATTTGTTTTTTCTTTCCAATATTTGTTGAAAACTGTAATTAAACATAAATTAAACTCACTTGTCAATTCAAACAAAATATAACAATCCAACAATAAAACCCCAGCACACTACAGGGAGACTAAAAAACTATTGGACTTGAAGCAACAAAAAATAATCTTTTTTGCTGGGACTGGTTCAATGAATACTGTTATCAGACTATTTCTATACTATAAGATTTTACTCACAACCACATAAATCTTGAGCGTAACACATTTTAAACTGAACCGAGCCGTAACTGAACCGTAAACAGCCTGCGAGTTGGTCCATTACAAATTCTTATCGGGCCCATTTAGAGGTTTTCATTTGGCAAATAGTGTGAAGTGTTGAGTAGTTAGGGTTTGATGGAATTGTTAATGTGACAGGCCAGAGTGTCGGAGAGAAAGCGAGAGGATGGGGAGGAGTACTGTAGCTGATTGACAGCATGAAAGCTTGTTTATCGTTGGCCTGTAGATGTGACTGCTGCGGCACCGGAGGGCAGCCGCTCTCTCATGCTGGTCAGGTAGCACGCTCCATTTCCTAACCTGTCAGCACGGACAAGCTAAACACAGGGCTTTTTGACATCAGCGTTTTACATCGCTCATTCTCACTGACATCTCCAATCGAAAGGAGGTCTGACACGGTGTCATTCCCACTGGCCCCCCCCCAGCAACCTGTGTGCTGTGCTCACATTTTGAGGGGGAGATCAGTGCTGTCGATGACAGTTTTGTGTCTCCCAGGTACGGGGACAGAAAAAAAAATCTCACGTTTGGCATCCACGCTCCGAGCAAACGCTGTCCTCACTTGTGATAGGTTTTTGATGGGAAAAGAGATCGCCCTTTGAATTTCGAAGAGATAGCATGAAGGTCATATCCTGTGATTATTCAGCCTCCAAGAATAAGAACAAGATGGTAGGAATTGATCCATCCTGAATGTTTCTGAGGCAGTGAGGCTGCCATTGTTTTAAAAAATGTATATGTAGTTAAATGAATAATACAAAAATATATATATTAATTTTGAATTATACACTATCTTGTGTTTTTAAATTGTTAGATCGTATCGCAAAATGTGATGCAACTGTATTGGCATTGTGCATTTCAAGACACACACACACACATGTGTGTACTTCCATCTTAGTGAGGACATTCATTGACATAATACATTGCCTAGCCCCTTACCCTAACCTTAACCATCCAAACTAAATGTCTAACATCAACCCATACCCTAACCTAAACCGAATTCTAACCCTAACCCTAAAACCAAGTCTTAACCCTCAAACAGCCCATGATTAAAATGGTCCTCACAAAGATATAGGTACAGGACACACACACACACACACACACACACACACACACACACACACACACACACACACACACACACACACACTCGGCTCTCAGTGGATCAGGCTAAGTAGCGGCTGAGTCAGCTTGACTTAGGGCTTCTCTGGGAGAGGGATTTTTAGTAACAAGGCTTTATCACCTCCATTCTCTTCTTTGCAATAAAGCATTCAGGCAATTTGAGTTCTAATGCACCTTTGGAAAACAATTACTCGGGGCCCCACTTCTATCAGCCCGGTATGAAATTTAAGGAGGGTGGCATCCAAAGGTCTATAGCTGTGAAAACAGGCTGCATAAGAGGAGTGTGGATTCTAAAGAAGCTGTGGAAAAGCTCATCTGTATTTCTGAAAGGAGATATCATGTTTTGTATATCCATTAGCAGTTATTATTTTGAGAGAAGTGGTTATGCTCTGTGTGTGTGTAACTTTCCGGGCTTTTAAAACACTTCCCTGTTACATCACGCAGTTCTGAAATCTTAAGTAAAAAAAAAAAGTAGGACACTGTAGACAGCACACTGTAGCTTCAGTGTCCAGGAAAACACAGTACGGTACATCCGACTTCAATAAGTTCAGCCAGGAACAATATTTATAGACAAATCCACAGAGACCTTGTCAAGACACAATGTGACAGGATGTTTGAGTTGTTTTATTTCAACTTTTATTTTTCAACTTTCAAGAGGTTTAGGTGTCACTATCATATCAAGTCACATTGCATCCGCCGCAATCATTTTTATTCTTATTCGTCACCGTCTCCTTGGTTGCACATGATTTTTCCTACTTTTGGATGCATTAATCGTTTGTTTTGAGATTGGTACATGGCTCATGCACTCAATTAAACACACACACACACACACACACACACAAATTCACATACATGAAGCTTCCTGCTGATCACCCATTGCTCCCCAGAGGTGACAGCAAGCATAAAAAAGTCTGATTTTCTGTTTGTGGGTGGTTGCTTCTTAAATACAAAAACTGAAACGGAATTGTAGATGTCGCGTCTGTTGCATTCTTGTGTTTCCTTGGCATTTCATCAAGTGTAGAGAAGAAGCCGGCGCCCGGGCTTGCCTGTGACCTGCTCACCCATTAGCTCCCTGCAAATGAAGTGTCCTTCAGTAAGTACAGTCCTGCGGGTGCGAGAGCAGGAGGCACGAGAAGCGGCGAGACCTTTTCTGTGGGCAGCTGGGATGACTTCAATGAACACCCAGAATGGGATCCATCTGGGGCATCCTGGGAGGCCAGAGTGGCTGGAGGAAGCAAATGGCCCTTAGGACCTCTGGCGATCAACTGAAGCATTTGAGGGAACAGAGCAGATTGAAAAGAGAGAGAGAGAGAGAGAGAGAGAGAACAAATCAGCTGGCTCAGACTTGGGCATTACTTGGACTGCACTGAAAAAGAAACCCGGGGGAAGATTCATCTGTTTAAAGTTTCTTTAAGCTTCACTGCCTCTTTGTTTTACTTGATGTTGTTCTTTTTCCACTGGAGAGAGCAATGAGCAGACAGTGCAGGGAGGCACTTTGAATAGCTTCTGCCTCTGGTTTATATACATGTGGTATTCTAAATAACGACATTTTCATCTGCATATAACCAAATAAGAGTAAAATACTCTTAATGGTACCATGTGGACCACTAGTAGCATTTTCATGCAATGGATTTTTAGGAGCAGTCATGCACATGCACACGTGAGGACTTGGTTGACACTGTACACGTTCCTGCCGCTAGTTTAATGCTGTATCTTTTCAACAGGTTGCTGTAATGCACAGAGAAGCATCCCGAGGCGCCAGTGAACGGAGAGTACAGACAGAACGGCTGCCTTATTAATGATGAGAAATTAAGCACGTTTATTCAGTTTGCATAGTCTGACGATCTAAGAGTTATCAGGATTAACAGGATCATCATTAACTAAACCAACACACATTTAATTATAATGCACAATTTATTCATATCACAGTAGACCTCTCAAAAATGAAGTGATAGTCCAGCTGTGTGAAAGGGTGTCAGCAAGACACTGTTTGCAAAAACTCCCTCCGAGTAGGAGTGTGATGACCTTTCTCCAACAACGGCAATGCAAATAAATAGCACAAAATAACAAATAATTTGAAAGCCAATCTATTCTAATCTTTTCTAATCTATTCACATCAAGCGTGACGTGCCTCGGGAAAAGAAAGATGGAATCAACATCGAGCGCTGATGCTCCTTTTCAGAAAAAAACAGATGTAATACCTGGGTGCACACAGAATTAATAAAGAAGTTTCACGGATTCTGAGGTTCAGGAGCAGTTTAGAGACTCGATGCAACAGCTGGCACCGAGTCAATAGTCGTGTTTGTTTGTAAACAGTTTCAGCTGTGCACATTTGGTTCATTCGTTTTCTTTCGACAGGAGTTTTGTCGCCTGTCTCTTGATCCTAACTCGGCTACGTCATAAGAAAAACTGTGAGCCGCAGAAACATATCACATGAATGGACAAATGAACTTTATATCAGACTGGATAGAGGAGGAAGTTGTTCTTCATCATGTGCACATGTCGGACGCGATATCAAAAACGTTCATGCCGCCAATTGAAAAATCGACCTGGGTCAGAATAATAAAAGCCGCAATATTGTTTAGTGAAATAAAGTTTTCTGGATACAGGTGGGAAAATATGAATGACATTCAAATCGATCAATGTGCAAAGGCCTTCAGGTGAAAATCGGCACTCTTCAAAAAACATAGTCTCTAAATGTATTTTAACCAGAGCTTTCTGGCCCAAAAAAATAATGCAATTTTAGAACATTTAAAAAAAAGTTCTGTAAGATTTTTGTGTCGTTATGCCATTGATTCATATTTTCAATTAACTTTTTATCGGAGAAAATGCATATTCCACAGAGGTAACGCCTGCACGGCGACACACTATGGTGGTTAATTTCCAGATAATACGTTAAGGGAGATGCTTTTTCCCGTGGCGCTGCGAGGCAGTGCATCAAATGTTCGTCAAGGAAGGAGTGGGTGTTGTGTCACTGCTGCGTCTGTGTAGGAGAGTTTGCCTGATTAAAAAGAGATTCATCCAGCAACCCGGGGAAGAGCGTCGCCGATGGAGGAGAATGGAGCTGCTGATGTGATGAGGCCTGCTCGCTCGCTCTCTCTCCCTCTCTCTCTCCCTCCCTCCAGCTTCTATTACTTTATCGGAAAGCCAATGGATCATTAGACATGGTCTGGGAAACCAGTGCTAGATTGTCGAACTGGATTTCATTACATTTTCTTAAGCCTTAATTAGATTGGGGTCCAAGAGACTAATGTCAATTTGAATAATAGAGAGATCATGACAGGAAATTAGTCAGTGTTAATTTGATCAAAATAAGACACGGCAAAATATATAAAATATTCACATGTGCCTTACACTTTCTGGGAATATATATATTTTTAGTAGACTGCTAAAATAATGTCTGATGCGATATAGTATCTGAGGAAACTTGCACAAAGGCCTCCTGCAGTGGAGAATATGAAATTAAAGCCAAATCAGAACTGTCAAAGTGTTCAATCACGGAAGTTTTCACCAGACTTGAAGGACCACACCGCAGGGAGGGGAAACCGATGCGTGATTTGACTTAATTGCAACCTGGTGATATTTCATCGCTTTCAATCTCCTAGCTGGCGGCGGGAAAAAAACCTACTTCCCGATGCACAGTGCGGCGCCTTTTTGCTTTGACAATATATTGTACATGTTGCGGATGCTTTATATGCAGCAGCAGCAGTCGGCGAGCGAGTGAGGGAACAGGCAGTCTGCGATTCACAGGCAGAAATCGTTTCACGGACAATGAAGCAGCTTTTTAATGACCATGAGACTGAGATGAGATGACTAATGCCGCTCGGATTGGAGTCAGCTCTCGGGGCAGAGGGGGCCCGCGTGGAATAAACTGCCCCCCTGGGAACCCACATGCTGCTGGGACGGTACACAACAGACTCTGAGAGGAGGTTGTAGATATAACCTGGGGAAGAGCAGATTAGAAGTCACTCCAGGATGAATTTTCACATGGGGTTTTTCTCTTGAGGATGATCTACTGTTAAAGATAGAAATCTGCTTTCAGAGAGAAGGAGCTCAAGAGCGACACGATGCATGTTCAACAAGAAAAGGTGTGTAGCTACAATAACACCTAAAGAGACACAGGGATTTTATGACCATACAGTTATGAACATGGTGAACAGGAAGCACTTAGGTTTGGGTTTTTTTCCCCCCCTTACTGGTGCCAAATTGATACTTTAAAAATGGTACCAGTGCCTAAACGGTACCAGAACTGAAAAGAACAACGATTTATAATAAGTATGGCATTTTTATTGACAAATATAAGTTCATTAATTTAAAACTTAACAAAATTAATAAAACATAAAACATATACAATAATTTAATACACCGAAAACTGGGCAATGGTTCGATCCGGTAGGAACTGGTGCCTGACTGACACTGGAGCTCTTCACCCAACCCTGTCACACATACACAACCATGTACCATCAGCACCTATTCAACTTATCTCAAGACAAAACTGAAGGTTGCCCTCAATCAAGCCAATATTCTGTCAAGGCCATTTTAGAAAGTGAAATATTTATGTACACCAATCAAATCAATCCAGTTTCGACTCGGGGGCGTTGCATTGATGGATCTTTGGTGTATCGCTAAAGCAACAACTCATGCTCCGAGGTCAGCTTATCTCTTCAATCTCTCCCTCTGCTTTGAATAACACAATGTGTTAGAACATGATACCAGGGTATCAGGGAGCAGCTCTTGTTCTGTCAGGCAGAAATACAAATTCAAACACAACCCAAAACAGCAATCCCTCACACTTATTTGATATGAATCATGCAGGGTTTTTTATCCTGTTGCTGCAGGATTTTGTCAGAGCATGTGTTTCTATCCAATTCCCTTGAACATCCAATTTCTCTCATTCTGTGAAATGACTGAGCGACAGCGGATGAAAGCGCTGTGGTGAATGTTTGGTTTTACTGTTGCCAAAAGTCTGTTGTCCAGACATAAATTCATTCTATCTCAATTTTCAGTTTCATAAAAGTTTGACTTTGACAAAGTAATTCAAAGCAAACAAGACGGACACAAAGCTCATCTGACAAGTAAATATTGTACAAAATGAACCATGTAGAGAAGTAAATATGATGCCCAATCTTTTTTGATATGATCATTCAAAGATAAGATAATCTTTATTAGTCCCACAATGGGGAAATGTGCTGTGTTACAGCGAAATGAAGTGAAATACACAATTGGTGAAAGAAGTAAACTGTAATGGAACCGACTTCACCAAGGCCCAACAGTCCTGGTATGAATCCACATTTAGATCCACATTTTAGTTTGGATCTGCAAGTTGCACAAAATCAGTCCCCTAAACATGCCTGATTTTACTTTTCATCAAAAGCCATATATTATTTTCTGAGATATTAATGAAAATGGAAGGAACATTGAAGGAAGTGAACAAACATTCCTGGACCCCCATTAGTGAGATATATGAGGTGCATGTGGTTCTGCTGGGAGCAGAGCTGGATGTCATAGCTCTCCTAATGCAAGATAAAATTAATCCTTGTTTTGGAAGCTTGAGAATCAGTGCCAGACTTTACAAAACAGACTATTTGTTTGTTTTTTCCTCAGATGAGCAGACACAGCATGTGCACTTACAGAAACATCATAAATAGTAACAAATATATTAACACAACTTTTTTGTGGATGAGAACCAAAAGCAAAAATAGCTTTTCGTTATTGCTCCATTTCTGCCATCACCGTGTCCCCCACACCCCCCCCACCCCCCTTATTTCATTAAACAAAAAATACAAATGTGTAAACAATGCCAAGGGCAATCGTATAATTCCATATCATTGGAGTGGAAAGCAAAAAATAATGAAAATGCCTTCCCCACTTATTGGGGACCTATGGATTCACTCTTACCAAGATTTGGGGAAAATTACCAACCAGCTCCCCCCGTTATCTTCCGTGCCCGTCTGCCTGTTCCAACCACTTGTTGCCAATTTTCCGAGTTGTTTATCTGATGCCGCCTGCCTCCTGTAAAGCTGCTTTCAGACGCTGATCGATTGCGGCTGCTTTCATGGTTTTCAATTTCATTGTGTCGGCGGCGAGGAGTGGGAGGCCGGCCGCCACTCCGGGTGTACGCACGCGGCTCTTTGTCGCTGAAGATCACAATGGTTCAACTTTTCAAACCTGCTGCTGTGACTTTCCGTGTGTGACCATGGCAACCGCAGACACCACACAGAGGGAGATGGTGCAGGAGCTGATTGAGCTCCCCCGATCCTACTCTTCTTCGCCAGCAGACATCAGTGGAAGAGAAATGCTCTCTCAACAACATCAGCTTCAAATTTCAATCTTCAGATGTGAGACAATAAACATTTACTCTATTTCCCTGTGTAGTCAGCGGTGGCATCCAATCAGCATGAGGGATATCAAATGATGCTTCCACACTTCTGAGATCAGTGAGGAAATCCCATGTTCTATTAAACACACGTGCAGATGTGTGTGGAAACTGTACTTGTGCATTAGAAAAGTATACAGTCTATTATTTTATTGTTTTCGTATCTCCCTAAGTGTTAAGAAGCAGCAGCAGCAAGTAAACCAGCAAATCTCCCTGTGATTCAGCTTCTCAAATCGATACAAGTTATCTCTCCATCGACCTCGGTAAACGTGTGACATCTTCATTTCTGTTAATCATGGTGTGGTGCTCTCTGTGTAGCTTCAGACAGAGTATTGAGACAAGCTCTGCTTGTCTACGTAACTAGCAGAAGGAACCAGACACCACTGGTAATGAGACTATATCAGGTGGATGGCAGCAGCTTGGGATGTAGCTGTGGTACTGTCCCCTGTTTCCACCAATTTAAAATAGAGAACACTTTGCCAAAGAGCAGCCACAGTTGTTATCACTATCTGTCAGAATGGGAAAAAACCATGGGCACGATAAAGAAAATGTGTCGGGGAACCTGACCTGGATTTTATTTATCAAAGTTAGGAAACGAACGGATGAATGAGGATGTTCTGGCCGTTTTAAAATGCTCTACCTCTGTTCCGAGTGTGTCCTGTGCTCCCTGCTTATTTTACATTGAGTTTACCAAGTCCCCCATATACTCGAGACACAGCCGAACACCTGCTTCTGCCATTTCTATTTTAAGGTCGGGAAAAAATGACCACATGCACCATGTTCAACACATGCATGATGCACAGAGTTGGCAAATACTTTCAGCTGTCAAGCAACTTAATATGACCCACATTTTAGTTATTTAAACAGAACCTTGTGTGCTACATAGTGGAGGAACACATTTTGAGTCACACTCAATATTGTCACTCAGCAACATCTTTTTTATAAGCTGGCCTGTGCATTTACCTGCTCTTTGTGTTGCAGCCGCAGCATCTTTAATCCCAACCAAGACAACACTGCCGCTAAATCACTGCCCTGCATCTTTCTTTTTTTTGCATTATTCACTCTTTATCACAAACATGTGCCCCGGCAGTGATGGAGGGGTCTGGGGTGAAGACATTTATCTCCTCTTGAAGGAAACTGATACGGGAATCAGACTGAGAGACGGCTGTTAACTGACAAATCTGACATCCAGGAAAAAGCCCCAGTCTTGGATGATAAGTAACTAACTAATGTATCTTTTAGATAAAGAAATGTCTATGAAGACGAACCATCTTAAAAGACCATCATGACAACAATAAAGCAGTCTGCGATGGCCTTGGTCATTTTCATGTTATATGTACTGTTTTGACTTCTTAAGTCAATAAGTCAATGAAATTGTAAACATTCATACGAGCTAAATACTATTTTGCTTGGTTGTTTAAATATTCCTGTGGGCCCCTCACAATTTCCTCGCTTGTTTTCCAGCGTTTGACCGACAACAGACTGAGGTGACTCATTTTCACATTTCCAGTTTGAGTGTGAAATTCATATTCACATACACACAGCTGTTTTTTTCAAACTGAGTGGGTTGAGCGTAATGATAAGCGAGCAGGAGGGCTCTCCCCCCTGATAAACTAAAGACTTTTTATTTATTACACCCCAGAGAAATGAGAAGTATTAATTTCACACTCTGCCTCACAACTCCAATATAGAGGCAGATTATCTATTTGTTATATACCGAGTCTGAATGGAAGACAATTACACCTCGCCGCCTGGTGAATGAACGATATGTTACGGGTCCCAGGATTGGTACCACAGCAACAAAGTATGTCTGTAAAATACAGCATGAAGAGCAGCAATAAAGACACGACATTCAGTTCATCATCAGACTGCATCTTATTCAAATTCAACACAATTTGACATACAAACATTTTCAATATAAACCTATTGAACATTAGCTTATAACTGTCTTTATAAGGCACAATAACAATACATGACTTTATTACAGCGTGTGTGTGTTCGCTGAAATACACACTGTGTAAAGTAACACCATTCTATAGCGACCTGCCTGCAAGACTACCGCAGGTAAAATAAACACCTATACAGGCGATTGTTGTCACCGCCACCTAGTGGGTGTCTCCGTCTCACTGCCAGCGGAGTTTCAAGTTTTTAACAGTCCAACAAAATAATCACAACAACATCAATATGTCTCAATGACACGGTGACAGCTGCTAGGAGTAATAGGTGACTCTCACCCACTACTAACCTGTAAAATACAGCATGAATGCAGCAGCAATAAAGACACGGACATTCAGTTCATCATCAGACTGCATCTGGCATGTGGGCGAGTCACCCCAAAGAGACAGACGGGTGCAACTGCTCCGTGCCAACCGTTCCACCTGAGTGCTGCGTCATTACTGATCTCTCCATAATGCATATGAACATTCCACGTGACTATCACGATATTACAGTTAAATTACTATTAAGTAATTAAACAAATATTTGAGCATACCACACTCCACAAACAAAAAGTGGCTCCACACTTCTATTAGTAACAGTTTTCAATAACTCACAATAACATTAAACATCAAATACAAGCGATAATTATCAAATCTGAAGGCACATTAGTAATGATAAACAATGTAAATGTACAGTGTCTATCAATCATTCAATAACAGTGGATAGGATAGATGATTGGCAAGTATGTAGGATGAATGATAGGTGGGAATGAAATGGTTGTAAGTAAGACTGTGGATACTGTGAGTGTAACTATGGGCTGAGTCCCTATTGCATTCACATGACACGGGCTGGTAGTTGTTGACCCAGGAGGTGAGAACATCTGGCCAGGCGTCTGTCTCTAGTAGACCTCTCAATGTAGGCTGAGTCCCTTGGACTCTATGTAGTCATAAGCCTGAGACTGCTCCTGCTCATTTAAGGCTGGTGTTCCTCAGTGCGGCACCTGTCATCTTGTCCTTGTGCTTCTCAACCACTTCTCAGATGCAGGCTCATCGAGAACAGGTTCTCAGGTAGCCCGTCTGCTCAGGTGGTTTTGGGTCTCAAGCTGACCTTTGTGCGGTATGTCATTTCAACTCTCAATACTTCCTTGGCATCCGTAGCCATACGTGGTCTTTCCTCTTCGTCATCTGAGTCTGTTGTGTCATGGTTCTGCGTCTGTTCACTTGTTCTCAAGGGTTTTGAGGTTCCTTCTCCTTCGACTTTGCAGGTGCAACAGGGTTGGTTGCTCTACAGGTAAGTCATTTACTTGAAGCAACAAGTTTGTGAGGGATGGGCCGGTCCCCTGTCTCAGGACTCACTTTATAGACTGGGTTATACGCTGTTCTCTGACGATGTAGATTGTCTTTTCCCAATAGGACTTCAGTTTGCATGGACTCCTTGGGAAACATTGCAAGACCCGGTCACCTGGCTGAAGAGTCACACTCTGTTCCTTCTATCATAATAATGTTTGCCTTAGCACTTGACTGCTGGCTGTTTGTGCTCGCTATCTGTATGCCTCACCATTTCTGCCCATTTTTCTGCATACCCTGTGTTTTTTGTTTCTTCCTCTGCCACCAACCCAAGAAGGTCAACAGGAAGACGGGATGGTGACCATAACAGAAAATATGGCAGTAGCCTGTCGACTGTGCTTGGTACAATTATATGCATGAATAACATGTGGCAGGTGATCCTTCAGCTCTCTTTCTCTTTCTCACCTAGGTTCTAGCATTGCAACAGAGTTCTGTTGAACTCTGCAGGTTGCCTTGTGGATGATAAGGGGAGGTCCTGAATGGTCACACCGGACAATTGTCTGAGCTCTGAACAGTCATTTTCAAACTCCCGGCCCTGATCATGGTGCAGTTTGAAGGTATCCAAACCAGGGACAGTCATTAAAATCTTGTCAGCAGGTTTGCGGCCTTGTTTCTGTGGGTATGCTGGCAAACCTAGTAAAGTGATCAACTACCACCAGGATATACTCTATCACCGGCTGGTCTCAAGGTGAAGAAAGTCTATACAGACGAGCTCAAAGGCGAGTTGGATGTTACATTCCATAGGTGCTCTGTCATTTAAAGCTGGCTTTCGCTTATACACTGACACTTCCTGGTGATGTACCTTCAATGTCCTACTCATAAAAGGCCAATAAAACGCCTCTCAAGACTAAGAATTACACCAACATGTCCCATGTTGTCATGCAGTGAGGCTGTCTGTCTATAGGTGGCTGGCAAGACTAGCTGTTTCACCAAGTCTTTCCTGTATAGGAGGCCATTTTCTATATACAGCCTGCTCCACTCTCTGAGAGTTTTCTGTGTGTTTGTCCAAGACCTCTCTGTCGTCAGTCAGTTCTGTGTCATTCTCTTTAACTCATACATTTTCCCAATGACAGGATCTTTTCGCTGCTCGTCTACCAGTTCATTATGGTCAATTACAGAAGGTTCGTGTGTGTCGTTGTTGAGAGGTGATGTTAAGGCTGGCTACCCATGCTACTTCCCCTGCTGGGCTGTTCTAGCACCCTCCCAGGTGGCCCACTGCCTCCTCTGACAATCCTCTGAACACTGACTCATGTAGGCATTGATATCATGGGGACAACGAAGGTATCTGCATCAATATTCAGTTTGCCTGGCTTGTATCTTATTTCAGTGAAAGTCTCTGACCAACCCAGCGATGTCCTACTGCATTAAGCTTAGCCGTGTCATTCGTAAGTCAGGGTTGTTATGTGAAGATAGTATGAGGGGCAAAACAGGTAGTCCTAAATTTAACAAACTGCCCACTTAAGGCTAAGAACTATTACCACTGTGGAGATGGTAACTGCTCTGCTGGTGTCAACGCGAGACCATAACCAATCACCCTCATCTTCCGTCCTGGTTCTGTAGAGATTGCTCCCAGACCTTGTTGAGAGGCACGTGTGAAGTATAAAGGTTGGTTGAGTCTGGTACCTAGCACTGGTGGGTTTGTTAGAATGTTTATGAGGCGCAAGAATCTGCTGGTGTTGATTATTCCACTCACTGGGGAGTGGAAGCAGTTGAGGGCCCTTTGTTTTCCTGACAGGCTTGGGTTGTGCATTGGGCTTACCTGAGCAGCTCATAGTGGTCTTGCTATAGTGAGAAGTCTTGTGTATGCTCGGTATAGCTAAGGAAACCTAGCAGCCTCGAACATCTCCTACTGTCCTTGGAGTTTCCTTCAATGCTGAACTGCCTCAACATCTTGGATCCACTCACCCATTTGCAGACACCAGCCTACCAACGTACCTGACCTCGCTGGAATAACTCACACTTTTCTGGCCTCAACAACCGTGGCACTGTAGGGCTTGGTACACGCAGCACTTCAACATGCTCTTGATGACCTCGAGAAGCAGAGGACATCATCAGATAAGGATGCAACACTCATCCTCAGCGTCTCAAGCATTTCCTCCATGCTTCTTTGGAAGGCTGCTGGTGCATTTGAAACGGTATTCTGACCCATTCGTATAAACCCAAGGGTCCTGAAGGCAGTGAGATGTCTCGAAGCCATAAAGCCTTGGTGGTAGGCTTTGCCTGGTCTAAGATGGAAACCAGCTATAGCCCCAGCGAGTCAATCAAGTCCTGAATACGGGAAGGATGTCTGTCTGGCACAGTCTTTGTTGCAGTGTAGTCATACAAAGCTGATCCATCTTTTTCTGACAAAACAATAGCGCATATGGTGACTTAGACTTACAATCCATCCTTCACTAACAACTCCTGGATGTATTCTTTTACTCTTGTAAGTGGCTTAGGAATGGAAGTATAAGCTTTCTGGACGGGAATGTCATCGCTGAGCCGGACTGACATCTGGAGAGGGGATGCATCCAATATCACTGCTGTCTTGGCAAATCTGCTGCCTCCTCATGTAGCATCTCTCAACTAGATGTTGTTGCTCTAGAGTAAGATGACTGAGGTCAACGGTGGTGCCACGGCTCATTTGTGGAACCCTGGGAGCGGTGACTTATGGACGTCAGCCCTTACTGTTGTAACCTGTGTGTCTCTACTTGTGTGTCATTGTCTCACCCATCTCTATAACTAGCTACATGTTGATGGAGCCAACAGAGTTCTCTTTGGGAGGGTGATTTCATGCTTAGTGTGATTGGAGATGGGCATGAACAGAGCCACCTATTCTTACTGATCTCTAAGGCCTTCCCACACTCAGCTGTTCTAGCTAGTACTTCTTCTGGGATTCAGACAACAGAGTCAGAGGCGTTGAAGCTAGGTGGTACCTGCACCGTACACGTAATGTTTTCCAGCTGGGATAACATCTTCCCTGCCTACTCTGATTGTTGCCAAACTGTGGTCTGGTGTCTTTTGGGCCTGAATGAAATTAACCATCGCGCTTGTTCTTCTTCCCTCAAGGCTCTTCAAGGAGACCTATATAGTGGCGTATCAGTCGAAGACTCTGTCCATTATTATTTCTGAGAACATTAGCTCTAATAAGGCTGGGGAGACTGAGCTGGCTGACCAGAAGGACCTGTTGCAAGGTTTGGGTTGTCGTTTCAGTGAGGTTGACTGTAAGCTCCACCCATCCGTCATATGGAATGACTGTCCATTGGCAGCATATACATTAAGGCTTTCCCCTTGGTCAAGGAGCTCTCTAGTGGTCCTGGTAGTTGGGATAAATGTCTCTCGACCTGTCAATGATGCTACTTGTGAGCCAGAATCAAACAACACTGTAGCTGCATAGCCACTGATAAAACATTTGAGCAAACTTTTTCTGCCTATCAGTGGTGCTTGCATGGTCATGTCAGGGTTTCTGTGTTTCTTGGGAAGTGTCACCAGCTCTCTTGTCACATCTTTGGCGTTTTGAGTAACGCTGCTTACATTATTGGGTGGGACTGAATTCTGAACGGCCTCTGGTTGTCCCTCAACAGAGGTCGGTTCTCGTTTCCTGCTGCCTGGCTCTTTTAAGCAGCCAACAGCCCGATGTCCTGGGTCCCCACATACAAAACAGTGGTTACAGTTCTCTAAGCCCTGGTGTAGACAGTTAGTACAGATGGGTTTTTACCCTTCCTTTGAGAGAGGTTGGCCTGGTGAGGAGGAATTTTCTGGAATGGATGTAAGGGCAGTGTGTTTGACCAAGCACTTGACAGGTACAGACTTTGGGTGGGTTATGTGCATAGCTGTCGTTGCTGGTCCATTAAGCTGAACCATGTTGGTCAAGTCTCAACCTGAGCACTGAGCTGTTGTATTGTCTGGTGTTCTTTCTTGTGCGCATTTGCCTATATCATCCGCTCGCACACTGTGTGAATGTGTTGCTTCGTGAGACCATAACAGCTGCGCTGGTGCTCATTTTCGCTGAGAATTCATAATGACTGACAATGTCTTCATCAGTCACTTGATTTGAGGGAGTGGTCTCAACTGTTGTCTGATATCCGTGTGTGACCCTAGGCTGGTAGATGGTGTAGGAAAACTTCTGAATGGTTGGTCATAGTGAATGTCTGTGTTGGCCTGCTTGACTGAAGAGGATTTTCTGTTTGAGTCAATCATGCGATACAGAAACTGTTAGCGGTTCTGTTCACTTGTTTGCACATTAGTTCCTGGAACAGCCCCTGGCCTCTCACCAAGATGAGGCCTGAGAGCTGAGTTCACTTGTGATGTCATCTTTATGGGTGACATGTCTTGAAGCACCTGGTTTAATATCCTCAGCACAGCTCGGATCACTCTGTCCTGTGCAACCCTCCGACTCGTCTATCTGCTACAGATACTGCTATTGATGTCAGGCTTGGTCCCAATCTGCCCCATGTATCTTAAAACGCTGAGATGGGGAGGTCAAAAACCATCTTCCATATCAACGTAGCTGGGATATGACGGCAGTTGGTGGCATGGGCTCACCTAGACTGTGATGTTGCATTGCTATATCTTGTAGTATTGTAGCTCTGCTAGCTCATTATGCATTATTTGGAGCTGGTCACACTTTGACGGTGGTGTCTGTGCTACGGTTAGTGTCCTGTATGTTCTGGACTGTGGCGCTGGAGTAGCAGATCGTGTCTGGTGTTTGACATATCACTGGTAGCGTAATGTGACCATGGAGTTGATCTCGATGTTATCTGATGTAGTTTAGTGTTTCATGTTCTGAGTTACCCCATTTGCAATGACAGCTGAATTACGATCATTAATTATCTCACACCAATCGTTCAACATTAACAACTGACTCATTCCCATCCTCAAAACTGAGTAAGTATCAGAGTTCATATAGTCAGGATATAATCACACAACCTCTTCATCTGGACTTCAGATCGTACTGATTTCAGTTCGATGTCGTGCCAGCGGTATCCTGCCGAGTTTGAACAAGTTCTTTTGATGTTCATCGAGTTCTTTCGTGGACATGATGTGTGATAAACACAGTGCAGTTCCCTGAAGAATGAAGACCTCCGACTCGATCTCCTTGGACACCACCAGCTGTTGTCACGCTGTAATCACGCCGCTGGCCTCGGTTCTGATATCACTGGATCTGCCTTGATGATTCTATGAAGATCCGGCCCAAATTTGTTCGGTCCCGTTGGTACAGCAACAGTATGTCTGTAAAATACACAAATGCACAGCAATAAAGACACGGAGCATTCAGTTCATCATCAGACTGCATCTATTCAAATTCACATTTGACATACAAACATTTCAATATAAACTATTGAACATTAGCTATAACTGGTCTTTATAAGCACAATAACAATACATGACTTTATTACAGCGTGTGTGTGTGTGTCGACGCTGAAATACACTTAGTAAACACCATTCTAACACCTGCCTGCAAGACTACGCAGGTAAAATAAACACCTATACAGGCGTTGTTGTCACGCCACCTAGTGGGCAGGTCTCCGTCTCACTGTCCAGCGGGTTTGTTTTAACAGTCAACAAATAATCCACAACATCAATATGTCTCAATGACACCGGGTGATCAAGCAAGCTTTAGAGTAATGTGTGATCACCACTACTAACCTAAATACAGCATGAATCAGCAGCTAAAGACACGGGCATTCAGTTCATCATCAACTGCATCTGCAGTGGCAAGTCACCCAAAGAGACAGTACGGCAACTGCCGTGCAACCGTTCCACCTGAGTGCTGTCATTTATGATCTCTCCATAATGCATATGAAACATTACCGTGACTATCGATATTACAGTTGCAAAAATTACTATTAAGTAATTAAATCAAATATTTGGAGCATACCACATATATCCATGCAAACGGTCACTGCTCAAAGTCATTCTGATAATTCTCAGCTCTATTTTTTTACTCCGTGTATAATTAGACTGATAATTCGTCCTCAAACCCAAAGTAGTGTCTGAGTTTCGGCTCTAGAAATGATCAGCTTTTTATCGTAACACAACTCACACACCCACTTCAGACCTGATGTGTTATTGTTGGTCACAGATTACATCAAGCGTGTCAACTCCGCTCTGCGTCCCTCTTACATCACACCGCTCGCGACATCCTCCGCTGATTCTGTTTGGTGCGTTGAGCTTGTTTATTTTCTGGGATTGTGATTGCTGTCATCAGTCATTCGGTATCCGTGACGCTTTCTCTCGAGCACCGCGGACTCTATTTTAATTATCAATACAGCGGGGGGGCCTCGCTCTCTATGGCGGCCTTTTGGTTTTCTCGCTCGGTGCAGTTGTTTCCTCGTGCTGTGACAACCCATTGCCCGCCCAGCGGAAAATAAATTGATTTTGTAACATGTTGTGGTCGGGTGGATTTTGGTCAGTATGGGGGAGGTGGAAGAACGGAGTGACAAACATAAATCATAAATATTCTCTATCTCTGTCTTCATCTCCTCTTTTTCTTTCTCCTGCACTTTCTTACCCAACACCTGGTTTTACATTGTTCGTCGTTCTGCTTCTCTATGACCAACCAGCTGTACCCAAAACATATTGTATGTCATACAGTTAAAATGATTAATGTATACAAGATATGTACAATATAAAACGTGTCATGTAAAGTGCCTTGCATTGGGCCAGGTGCACAGTGAAGCTGCAGTTTGTTCTCATTATTATTCTCGTCGTAAACACATTCTTGACCGAATACATTCAGTTGTATGCAAGCATTTAGGCATCCTGAGCAAATCTAATGTTTTGTTGATATTTTTAAATGCGAAAAGAATACGATTTATAATAATAATTTAACTAAATAGACTCTCTCCATAAATAATCTGTTTTTTATAAAACAGGTATTTTTGTAATTTATGTTCAAAAGTTAGGGGACCCTTCTATTTATAAAACTCTCACACTGATTGAGGTCAAGACGAGTCGTCAATATGACACATCCATTAGTGTGACACATGCTAAGTTTGAATACTTCTATTTAGTGCTTCTGTGCCATTTCCATTATCTCAAGTTTCGTAAATCATCTTTAAGAATAACAAAAAAACAATAGTAGCACAATTTAATACCATAAGAGTTCTTGTAACAGTATTAACCAGATAAATATACTGCCCATGTTTCACATCTGCTCATTATATTTCCAGAGTTTGATCAATTCTACTAAATCCTTGTGCTGACCCTCAAAAACCATGATCTCCTCTAAGCAACTTATATTTAATATATCTGAAAATGGAGCTAATGATGCCTGCGAAGCAAAAGAGGCCATGTAAAGATTTCAGCGCTTAAATGTGCTCCGACGTGTTTTTCAGAAATGGCAGTTAAGGGTAACACTATCTGGAAGAGCAGAGAAAACTTTCAGATAAAAGCGCTGAAAGGCGGAGCTGCACGAAGGTTTCGCTGACGCAGGAGTGGTGCTGCTCTGTTCCACTGTACAGTGTTGTTGCACAAACACTACTTGGAAGAATCAACAAAGGGAATTCTTACCTGCGACCTCATCACAAAGTCAGCGTCTGGATAAGACGGAGAAAACAGAAATATTGAAGTCAGGAAAACTAAAACAACCGAGTGCTTTGGAACGACGAAGTTTAGAGCAGCATTGGATTTGATATGGATTTGAACGGAACACTTTGCCTGCGTTGGGGTTCCATGTGAAATACTCCTGTTGTGTTGCGGCCAGTGAAACAGGAAGTATGCACATACTATGCAGTCAGTCCAAAAATAGTCCAACTGAAAGGAGACTCTCGAAAAGAAGGTTCCTTTGATCCACAGCACGTATCAAAACCCAGTCTGTGATGAACCACTTTAAGAGACTTAACCTGAAGCTATATCCATAACCCTTACACATCCTGACTTGCACGTCATAGATCTTAAACCTGTTTAGAAGGCGACCTAAAAATATCTCAGAACTTGTTGTTGAAGTGATCCACAGATGGCTACAAAAAGTGTTTGCAAGCTGATATCTGCGACAAAAAATAATGGGTTTAATTAGCGGCTGCTGCCTTTGGACATTAAACTTTGTCTTTTTATGTCATAAGCTCATGAAATATAAAGCAGCAGTGCATTAAGTTCTTATTGGCTCATTTTTCATGTCTCTTTATGTTATATTATCGTCTTTACACTCTAAAAATCACCAAAACATATAACTTGCTCAGGGTTGCCCAGACATTTGGACATAACTATATTTCTCATCCACATTCAGTGTCTCACACCCAGACACTAACAAGTGGTAGCCTGTAAAATGTGCTGCTAACGCCAGCATGCTCATACATTCACAGTGACAATGCGAACATGTTGATCTATAGCAGATAGAAAACATTTGCCTGGTTCACCTCAGCCCCCCCGGGAGCAGCTCTGTGCTGTGAAGTCGTTTCAGTGCAGTTGAAGTGCTCGATTACGCTGCGTCACCTGATACACTCTGGCCCGCAAGGACTCTCTCCCCGCGCACGATTGATAGAAATGGAGAAACTGCAATATGGTGTCAAAAACACCCCAAAACGACTTGGGATTAATTGGATCCATATAGACGGGTAAGATTTGTAAAGTCTAGACAAGCTGTGTCGCTAAATAATTCATTTGGTTTTATTGGAAGAAATAATTTGTGTCTCATCCGTAAGTGAGTAGAGGTGAAGGCTGGGTGATGTGTTTTCACCTTGAATCCAAGCAGGAGCCGGTGAACAGAGCAGGCTGTTGAGAAGCAGTTTCTCTTTACAATTGATGATGGGAGGGATATACGGATTTCCCAAATATTATTCTAGTTCAGCTCAGCGTTATTACAGATCAGTAAATGTTACGTTGAAGACCGATCATTCACAACAGAAAACAAAGGTCCACACATTTTCAACCATTTTTAATCAAACAAAGAACTTCTTCGTCCGTAGCTCTGTTTCAAGGCAACAGCTGTAAGGGTGGGACAAGCTGCTGATGCAATAAGAAGACCAGACTGTCTCGGTTTCCTCATGGACTTCATAGACCGTGTCCTCTGAAGGATGCGGCTGCTGAGTTTAGACACAGCTTCAGTGTGAGGGTTAACTCTGAGGTCAGGTATCTTTTTCAAAATAAAAGCAGACCCCTTCAAAGTTGCTGGTTTACATTATGTACTAAAACATCCTCACATTCAATATATATTATGCATCTATTCAGTATGAAAAGAGATTTCATAAAATAGAGCAACATAAAGTGTGGAGATTTTAGTTATTTGTAAATTAATTAACCTGGTTTCTTCTGCTATTATTTTCTTACCAACCCTTGACATTTCTCTGTTGCTCATTATCTTATATATTAATTTTGTTCTTACTTTTAATTCAGCTGTTAGTCTATATTATTGTGAGATTGAGGCATGATTAATTCATTGTTAGTTTACCACTGAGCTATTTCAGTCTCCTTTCTTTATTTTCCTTTCCTTTTCTTTATCACTTCTTTCTTTTATTTTTTGGCGGAACATTCAAGCATAGTGAATTAATATTTGTTTCTCCTGCCTCCACCTCCTGTTGTACAATGCAGGAAAGAGTAATAGTTTTGATATTTGTGTCAGTGCATAAAGGTCAATGAGTCCGATTGAAATACTTAATAGTCCTTATCGCCAACAGTGAATTAAACCGTATTCAGCTGAGCAGAGCTTCAGAATGAAAAATAATACCCAGATCTTGGGAAAAGGTCAGGCTGATGTGTTTCTGCTTTAAACGCAAGGGTTTAATCAACAGTGACAAGAAAGAGACTTTTACAGAGGAAAGAACCACTGTTGGCTTTTTACCTTCAAGCTTCAGGAGAGTTGCTTTTCACTGATCTGTCACACAGCTGATCTGTAGTAAATGGTGGTGATGTTCTATCAAACTAGACCGAGACCATAGACTGTGCACACAGATGGAGGGCCTGACTGCCCCCGAGGAGTGAAGTGTCTAGATCGCCATCTAGTGGCTGGCTGCGGAGAAGTTTGTAAACCCTGACTCCTCCATGTTAGCGTATGGGACATGGAACAAACCAAAAAGTCAAAGAATTTCTTAAATTAGCATTCTTATGGATGGTTTTACCTGCAGGTTTGATTGTACTTCATTATTTGATGCTATACAAACATTGTCAAATGTTGTGATTGACAACTTCGACTGACTCAAGTTTGGTCGGGTGCTTGTATCGGCAGGACCTCGACATTCAAGATGGCAGCTTTAGTATCCTGGAAATTTCGGCTTCATTTCTTGATAGTGGGAGGAAGTGGAGACACGTCCTCCATCTTAACCTGATAATAATACTTATGTCTGATCAAACAAATTACCTTTCACTGGTGATCTTGTAAAAATCTAGACAGTTGTTAACAGCCCCATATTCTTATTATACTTATTTATGAGCAAATTTTTACAATCTGAGCAATCTGGTATATGTTCCACTACATAACCACTGGCTCTTTTCCCCTCTCACCCTAAAGATAAACTCTTTTTGAGTGTGCCCGCGACATTTAGACCATTATTGACACAGGTTTGTCCTGTACCAGCAAGGTTTGCATCACCTAACCAATCTGTCAGTGAGGAAACGGGGTCAGGAAATCAAGAAGTCTTTTGCTATCAGTCTCCAGCCTGTTGTGCCGTCGCACCAGCCCCAAAGCTGCAGTTTCTGTGACGCACAACCCCCATCAGTCTCCAGTGGAATGGAAAAAAGGGCCACATGTTGTTACAGAAATGGACTAAGATGGAGCTGTCAGGCATCCCGGGGAGGAAGTTACTCTACCTATTACCCAGGTAGGGGGGCTCGGCCCATCTGGCAGGAGACCTGACTTCTAGCCACCACAGCTTTTTCACGTCCTCTCTTTGCTCTCTGTCACAGTGACTGTTCTCTCTGTCTTTGCCAGTTTGCATTGCCAGCCCCTTCTCTCTTCCACCTCTGTCTTTTTCCATCTCTCCCATGGCAATTGATCTCCTTCTCTTGTCTCTCTTCCCCGCAGCTGCCACTGCTCCACCATGAGGGCATGTTTAATTAGAACGAGTGATGAATGGACTCCTGTCCTGACTCAAAAAGGAAGCATATGGTCAGAAGTGAGAGAGAGAGGAAGATGGCAGAACATTCAGCAGAAAGGAAATAATTTGGATAAAGTGGAATGTTATTATGTTCCAGCCGCCGCCAGCAGGAACTCTATGAAATCTCTTAATACAAGTGGATGGAAAGTACAGAGCAGGAACGCAGATAGACTCTGGTTATATTTCTTCCTATTTCTGAAATATGCTGTCAAGAATATCCAGATGCAAACTGGCCTATTGACTTTGCACCATTTAGATACAAAATTGCATTAAAGCAGTTAGTATATACAAAGCAGATTTCCATGAAAGGTTTGATCCGCTTCGGTCGCTTTCTGAGTTCAATGTGAAATCACAAAGTTAAATTAGCCCTGACTGCGTTATTCAAAATGACGTACAGACTGTGAGCATTTCTCTGTAGATCGACCTCGTTGATACTTAAACAGTATTTATATAGCACTTAGAAATTCTTTATATTAAAAATGGCGTGGGACATTTAAGTTTTGTCTGTGTGTATAAACTTGCATGATAATATTTTTATATTTCACAATTTTCTTTATCTAAACACTTTGTGTTCTTAAATTATTAGCATTTTACAATATTTAATGTATAAGGCGTAAATTCGGCAAAATTAAAACAAAAATACCTATCTTAATGACATTGTGAAGCAGCGTGGGATCATGGGAGTTTTTCGCTTCACCACCACTGCAAATGAAAATCTACCTGACAGGTCACAGGCGTAAATCCCGTTCACGTATGTGGTCATGAATTAACGTTTTATTAACATTACGCAACAAACAGCAATGAATAATCATGATCCATCAGATTGACCAATACAAACAGTGTAAGGGGAAAAAACAATTAAGTGAGAATGTTATAAGGTGTGTAGAGTGCTAAATGAAGTGGTAACTGAACCTGCTGTTTAATCTTAAAAAATGCAAATCCATCCACAAAGTTTTCATTTCACTTCTGACATATTATAACTTCTGAAGTTCTTTCTCATCTTAAAGACAGAACGTTTCTAAAGAGGAGTGGAAAAGGCCATTTCTGTTAATCCGGAGCAACCTTTCCTCAGCAGAGAGGGGACTGCTGCTGCTGCTGCTGCTGCTGCTGCTGCTGCTGCCAGCACTTTCCCTACATTTGACGTCTTAATTCATCTAACTTGGATTCCTGTTAGTGACTGTAAAGTGCCCTTAAGGATTCTTATGTGACCTCCTCTAATCTCAAGTGACATGTTGAACCACCGAGATTTAAAAGCTGGAGACTGAAACCATTTGGACCAAACAAGTCCAACACTTTGTTCTTTTAGATATTCTGCAGTACGAGGACTGACTGACAGGAAGTCTTCACACAGGAAAGCTGTCGACTGATAAGTCTATCATTTACTGGAGTGGGGGATTTCTTTACCCCAGTTTTACAGGATTATCAAGACATAACCTACATGTCTGTTAGAGATAAAAAGGATTTAAAAAAGGAGTCTATCGTGTTTACACCTTTACAACCGTACACACCGTCGCGTTCGATGGACGAATAGTCACATCAATGTGTAGTGTTTTTACAATAGTACGTAGTAGTAGTAACCTTGAGAGCTTCACCTGATACTACACACAATACTACTAACAACCTATGAGTCTCATTACATGCTGAGCTAAAGGTTCACTTGCTGTGCATTGCAGCGTGGCAATCGAACACAGATTTAACGTTAAATAACGTGACTGTCTGGAATTTGTGGTTAACAGTAAAACTGTTTGAACATCTCTAATGTCTGTGTTTGAAATAGTAAACATTGCGTTTAGAGAAAAAACACATGTTGGATCTATAGCATTATGGTGGTGTAGAGCTGTGCCAAATTGTTTAGTGCTGCTGACTCACAGAGCAGAGCTGCGTGTTCTCTCTGTCTGTGTTGGTGGGTGCTCGGTTTTCCTATCACAGTCCCTGTTTAGATAAATATCTTCAGTCTTATTGCACAGAATATAACAAAGAGTACCAACTATACTATAAGAAGTAATATATAAATACAAACCTATAAGACAAAGACACAGGTGTGAACTAAACTCTCATATTGCTCTTAACATTGTGACAGACAGGTGACCTGTGGACCCTGTGCTTCATGCAATGGGCTTTTGTACACTAGCGGCACAGCCATCAGGAGCAAGGACACTTAGCACACTGCGGGGGAGACTGGGACAAAAGCACTGTACTTCTGGTTAATGGACCACCCGCTCTACCTCCTAAGCCAATGGCTAGTTGGTGCTCTTTGGTATAAAAAAATATATCAAGTGGTTGCATTGATGGCTGAATACTAACATGACAAACATGTTCTTTCCATGTACATATTATATAAACTGTTTAAACTGTACCCAGAAAAAGTATTTACTTCAGATGTGACTTACACATCCTCCAGTAAATATCCTGAAGAATAATTAATTTTAACGGCTGTTTGTATTTTATTTCAGCGTGACACTTCTCCATCCTGTAGTTGTTATGTATGTTGTGTCATAGCTGCATTTCCTTGGGGAGGACCACTCTGAAACCCCTCTATCTCGAGATCTGCAGCAAACCTCAAGGGAGGAAAAGTCAGAGACCATAGCAGTATCATGGATTATTCTGGCACAGTTTAACCAACTTCACCGGCAAGACTGAGGTATCATGAATTTGAAATTCGGCAGCACCTTCAGTCCTGACACTGGTTGACATGAACAGAAAATTGCAATTTTAGAACGTGAGGTGTCCCAAAGAAGGCATGTGCACATTGTCAGTTTTGTGGGTTACACTGAATATAAAACACCTGTAAATACAGATGGCAAACCTCATGATCCACTGGAGAAGGAGCCAGCATGCCCAAGAACTCAAATACCATTCAAATTAAAAAACATGACTCTTTCTTAAAACTCCATTCTTCAGAGCATTTACACACACTTTTAAAAACTCACTCCAAACAGAAAGCAAAGCATAAAACACCAGAAAAAGTTTGCATTCTATATTCACCACATCCTGTAGGAAACATTACTGTAACAATCTTGTACATTTTTTTGTTTGCCAACCCAAGAGAACCACTGAACAAGCCTCTCTGCCTGATCTCTCCACTGGGGTTATTGAGTTAGGGAACATCCTGCTGCACCACTTTAAGGTGATTTCACCGGTATCCAGCGCTGACTTTAATTATTTTTTTCCCAAGATGTTCATAAGAATTATGCAGTTTGTGATTCAAATTTAATGAGCCGTCATTATAAACACACTCCGTCGCAAAGTCTGAGACTTTTCTCTGTAGCATGTAATTCAATTCTGTCCATTTGACAACCTGATGATTAATGAATTCAAGTGCTTTGAATTATTGTCATATGATACAAAAAGTGGAATAAAACATGCAATAACGTAGGCAACTGTAATAAAGTTTCTAATGCTAGGAAAAATATAGGAAGCCATGTTCATTTTCTTCGTTAACATACATACGACATAGGAAACAGCTTTTTTAGCTGTGAATGTGCTCTCATCTTGTTTCTGAATTGAAGGAGACATATATTTTCTTCTCCAGTGTGCCATATGGTGTTTTATTTTGTGTATGTATAAGGAATGCAAATTATAACATTCAAGTGTGCGATAAAGGAAGCCTAAATTCCCCGATACTTCTCGGAAACATGACATCACGATTCCCAACATTTGCGTTATGCACGCTAAGCTGATAGCTAGGTGGCCAATCAGAGCAGACTGGACTTTATCGGGAGTTTTTTTTTTTTAAGAGACAGGAGCTAATACCAAACTTTTCAGACAGAGCTGTTGTAACAAAGTTTGAACCTGACTACAATATATAATATGTCTCCTTTAACAAGATACCTTGTTTCAGTCTAACATTTATTACATTGAAGTAAGTATTACCTTGCAACATATTGATTTACATCTGGTGCAGCTGCTTTATCAACGTCTAATTGTTTCATAAGGTTGTACACTTAAATAAATAAAACTGAAAGAAAAGTAATACTGCACTAATTTGATCAAATTTTTGTTTATGCTGTGAAACCTTGACTTTGCACCTGACCAGAACCTCTCTGTAGAGCAGCAGGGTCTCACATTATAAATTTATGTTTCGCTGAAATATTGGCTGAAAGGTTTCTTCATTTCTTGGCTGAACCCTCAATATTTCAATATCCGAACTACGCCCCAGACGCTAATTGCCCACACTGCAGATCCACTGAAACAGCATCGGACAGCTGGTCGTGTAAAAAGAGGAGACAACAGCAACACAAATACAAAAATCATCTCAAGAAAGCTGGGGAACGAGTTTTTGAGTTGCATCAATATTTGAAGTTTGAACTTGCGAGCGGCCTCTGAGGCTGTCAACTCAACTTTGAGTGTGATGTATACACCGTGCTGCCGTGTGTTCTGTGAGTGTGACAAAGGGCTAAATGTACGCATGCTTCACTGTCATTGCATCAACACACTCCATTAGAGCCCATCCTGTATAAACACCCATTACACTTGCCATGGTATTAGTGATGATCAGTGCTCATTACACTGTCTTGCTGATGTGCATGGGAGGAACATGACATGCACCAGGCTTTAGCATTTAGCCCATCTGTTCCTGTACCCTAAGTAAGCTAAAGTGTCACACGCACAACCTCCCAAACATTGAAACGGCTTCAGCTGCATTTCAATCAGATGAATAATGATGACATTTGCAAGATTCGAATGATAGCAAAGTGTGGCGCGTCACATCAGTACCAGCGCGTGCCGAATGCTGGCTTAACCCATTTCATCGAAGCAATAAGGCATCTCATCCCTCCTTCAACATCACACTCTTGCTGACACACGTGGTAACACTAATTCCGCCCCAGCCAACATGTACACAGATGTGCACAAGCATCCCTGCAGGGGTGACTGGAATTAATTGTCAAGTCTGGGAGCACGGAAGAGGACAGGTCTTAGATTTACTCTCTCTCTAGCTGCCATATTTCTTCGCCTTGGTGCAATGGTGATGAAGGCACGATGAGAAAAAAGCCTCTTTTTCATCTCTCTCCCATCAGCAGTGTGTTGCCTGCAGCTTTTTTAGCTGCCACAAAGCCCGGCCTGTTGGTTCCTCTGCCAAAAGTGACTGCTGATTTATTCCGGAACGGAGCTCCCGCAACCACTGAATTGTATTGATTTATGGTATATCCCAGAATGAGAGATACGATATTTATTGTAAAAAGCAGCGCAATGATCAGCCATAGATTAACCATTCATTCTTGGACCTGACAGTTTGCTCACTTTTCATCTTCATCATTGACACACACACACTCACACTCACACACACACACACACACACACACACACACACTTAAACATTCATATACATACCCAAGTACCCAAGGGTGACACAGTCTTACAGTGGTAAGCAATGTTACCTCAAAACAAAAAGGTTCTTGGTTCAATTCTGTTCCCAATTCCGTGTGGTGTGTCTTTGTTTTCCCTGTTTGTTTGGGTTTCCTCCAGGTCCTCTGTCTTCCTCCACCAGTCCAAAGACCGTGGGTGTAGATTACGGTTGTGAATGGTTGTTTGTCTCTCTATGTTGGCCCTATGATGCGCTGGCGACCAGGGTGTACCTTGCTTCTCGCCCAATGTCAGCTGGGTTTTATTCCCTTGGCTCTACCCCTCACTGGAAAAGCAATATAGATAATGGATGGATGAAGTACCCAACACAGCTAAGATCTGGTGGGACTTCAAGTTCTGCAAGGAGCAGAAGAGGCTAGATTTTTTATTTATTTGATTGTTAATTGGACAGGAACATGTTCTGCACTAGTCGAATTTGCAATCCCTGTCCCTGGTTAGACTTTTCTAGTCTGAGTCTAGTCTAGTCTATCAATCTAATATTGATGTGTCAATCCCAGCTGACGGTAACATCAGGGAGCGTGAGGAGATTTACAAGTACCAGGGCCTGAAAGAACAACTAGAATTGATGTGGAAAGTGAAGTAGCCCCAATGGTAATAGCAGCAATAGGGACTGTGACCCCCAAACTAGCAGAGTGTCTCCAGCAGATTCCAGGTACAACACCTGAAGTTTCTGACCCAAACAGTGCATCCCTAAGAACAGATAACATACTGTGCAGAACCCTCAACCTCCTCAAACTAGAGGACCGAGGCTTGAGGAAGACATACACAGCACCTCATGTAGGGTCGAGAATGAGATTCTTTAAATAGGCTATATATATATAATAACGTAATTACATTTGTGTGTGTACATTTGTCCTCCTCGTTGACAGGGAGGTTATTTGGGATGCTTCCTGGAGTGTGACAGCTGTCTACTCCCCGGCGCGTTTCAGCATGCCGATCTCCCCGAGCTGCCTCGAGCTGCCGAGGATGTGCTCTACACATCTGTCCATCAGAGGAACAGCGCAACAGAGCAGGTTAGTGATGGACGTACAGAGTACACAGATGTATGTCAGTGGAGAAATGTGAGGCTCTGTTGGAGGTTGTAATGCGGAAACTTCGTACATCTTATTTAAGCGGTTTTCCTCTTTTTTCAAGATTCAATTCAAGGGGAAAGATGTTGATGATTCGTCAGAGTGATGCCACTCAGCATGTTCGATCTTAGTGTTGTGGAGGGATAGTGCTGCAAAGTAGATGTAGCCAGCAGTCAGTGATTCAACATCGGACATTAAAAGCTTCTCCCGCCGGATGTCTGAATCTCAAAGCTCTACATTGCCACCATCCTCTGAATATGGTTTTGTGAAATTAGCTGTATTGATGAACATGACAATGATGTCAGTGAAATGACAGTAAAGCAGCCATTAGGCCATTTCCCTCGGACACACTGAGTCATTGAGGCATTCGGAGGATGTGAGTGAACATCCATGACTGGAGAACAGGCTGTCAGAGCTGTAACATCATGTCTTGCCTGTCAGCATTAGATCATTTATATGCTTTGGAAAGACGTGTCTGTCTTGTTATTCTTTCCTGAGGTGGTGGCTCTGAGGATATAGGGCATTTGTGACAAGCTGAGCTGTTTCTTCCTCGACTGTTTGGCCTCTACAGTGTCACAGACATAACAGATATAGCAGCTGAGCTATCATTATCGCAGCTAATTTTCAAATCTTAAAAATTCAACGTTAATCTCATTTATCAGATTTTCTTTTTTTCTAAATATTCTGTCACACTGAAAAATGTCATGGTCATGAAATGCAGTAATGCACATGCCCAGTGTTGCTTTGTGTGTAGCCCATCATATCACTTTGGCCTGTGTGCCGGAAAAGTGTTGGGTGACGAAACAGATGTCAAATAACTAGAAGAAAAGATATAAGTAAAAGGAGAATTAAGCTCACTGAGCGTGCTCACAATGTTCTTCTCTGGTGTTTGACAGGTCATTAATGGTGACGTTATCGCCCCCTATTGGCTCGGCATGCTTCTTTGAGCATTTGTAGTCATTTTTGTGTTCTCGTCTGGACAAAGATATTTTGTAGGACTAATGTTTTGTGGATGAAGATTATATCCATTCAAAAAAACATCTGCAATTGTGTACAAGGCCTCTGGCTACGGTTTCCACACACAGGAGCATAGATGGGAGGAGTAAATCCTTCCTCAACATTAACCAAGTTCATTCTTTCTTTTATGATTACTGGAGCCCTTATGACAAGCTGATGTCCTGCAAGGATCCTGTTCTTTTGGAAAACTATTACCATCTCCAGCTACAAATGTATAAATCTACGTGCACAGGCACACATGTGTACATAGAAATCCCTGAGTAAGCCGAAATTTATAGAGGCTGTAAAATACTTTTTTGCATGTAGGAAGTACTGCAGATTTAATTCCCCATTTCATACTATGCAATCAGACCAGACAGACAACTCATCATGGTCAGTAATGAGACAAATTACAAGTGACCAATAACACTTTAAATCTGCAGATGCCGTGTGAGGATTGAGTTAAGGGAACATTTAAAATATAATGTGCCATTGAATCCGAGGGGTGGTAGATTAGAAAATGAGAAAATCTTCACATTGGTCTTATTGGGAGAGTGTTTTTCTGGACGGCATTGCCAAAACAACAAATCTTGTCATTTAGGTCAAAGGTCATCATGACTATCTATGTTTAATCTGATCTACCAAATGCTTTTAAAATCAACACTGACTACTGTTAGCTCAGGAGCTGGTAGCTTGAGGTACTGAGCCAAATTTGGAGTTTTACTGATACTTGCGAGTACTTCACTGTTGTACTAATTTGTCCAAAGAGACAATATAAAAGCACTTACCGTACGTTTATACTGTTTACAACGGGAACTGCCAAGTGTCGTAACCATCTGAAGTACGTGTTTGTTTACTGGCCATCAACCATCCTTCCAAGTGAGAGAAGACTAACTACTTTGTGATCAGGTAAATGTGGACCATTTAAGCCACTGAGGTAAATGACATTTCCATTCCATTTTATTTAACTTAAAATATATCAATTTGCCAGTCAGCGTTACAAGGTCTGTAAAGAGAACTAACCTTGCTCTGGGCAGGCTCAGCTCATATACATCTTATTTCTATTAAGCCCGCTGAAACCGGGGCAGTGTTTTAAAGGCAAGATTTGTGGGGCTTTCAGCAACTCATCACCCTTAGGAGCCCAATAATCCATGTTGTTTATCCAAAGAGTACTTTTGGCACAGCCTCCCAGGGTTTTCAAAGCTAATGCAAGAGCTGGAGCATTATTCTGCAGGCTGATATATTTTGCTCTCTTATTTTTTTTCCCCCCCCAGTGGTGTAAATTACCCAGTTATGCTAATAGGTGTACCTTTGGAAGCATGCATTGTTGGCTCAACATAAGAGGGAAAGAGAGCCTCTGTATCTGAGGCCGCCACATAGATTATCACTCAAAAGTGAAAGCCCACTTTTGTTTACTCGTACTCTGCACTGATGCACATGCCAAACTATTAAGTAGGCGCCGTATCCATAACAATTCATCTAAGAGCTTTCACTGAGTAGAGACAAGGACAATGATTTGCACCTGCGTTCATTAATTTAATTTGAAATTGTGAACGCATCAAAAATACTGTCTAATTGTTTTCCTCTTAGTGAGGGTAGCGATGTGACGAGTGTTGGTGTACTTACACTTACACTCATTAAGGGGATGATGTTGTCCTAACACACTGGCTCTATTGGTGGTAGTATGAACAGGCACAAAAGCTAATACATCTTTAAATGCACATTAGGGAAAATATGACGAATTAAATACAAATCACTCCAAGGGCTCTGTGTTCATGGACCGAATACTGCAGACTGAGTAAAGTCATGTGTTTTCTCCTCAATGTGCTTAAGGGAGTGTTATATTCACTTTTGTCGGCCAGTTACACTCCTGCAGTGGACAGAAAAAGTACATCGTCTTTAGAAAGTATTCAGACCCCCTAAACTTTTGTTAAGTTTATTGGGTTCCAATTTTTTCCCATTAATATACACTGAATTACCCATAATAACAAAAAACATTTTTATTTAAACATTTTAAAATGAATGAATTAATCCATAACAACTTGAGAGGATCAGAGAGGAAAGATGCTGCCACAGGGCATCTACCAGTATTGAAGTAAGGGTCTGATTATGAGGTAAACAAAATATTTTCGATATTTATTTTCTCAGAAAAACATGCAGAGCCTTATCTCAGCACCTCGAAAACACTTCCAGGAGCATGATGATGTCTTTTTTGAATCCGAGTTAATATCTCCTGCTCAGAAGATGATTTGTCAATAAACTTCTTCCCCGGACATTTCTCAGCCAGTAACATTATCTGACATAACTCGTTATTGTAGGAGATGGTTTTATGGACGAAATCCATCTACAGTCCACTGAGGATTAGACAAGAGGCAGCAACAAAACAGTTGAGACAAATTAGGAGAACATGTAGAAAGCACGGCAACATTTCTGAAGAGTAAAGCTGAGTGCTGGATGTGAAGGCAACATTTACATTGCCTACATGGCTATTTTCAGTGTTAAATAAAGGAATTAGTGAGATTCAATTAATTCATGTTGGCAGTAACCATATAAATTATCCTCTAGATTTTTGCTAAACAAAGATCACAGTATTGATGTTATGTGATAATAGCATCTTGCATCAAACTAAACCCTGAACATGCTCAGTGTTTTAGTGAATCCAGCTTCTGAATTCACTGCTCTACAGTGAACATCACAAGTGGCTGCAGTGATGCTACGTAATCTGGAGCAAGTGCACTACATCAGATTTAAGTGAACAGACAGACTGGAAATAACGAACATTGTGAGGCAACTCCTGTGGTTTTTGTTGACTAAAACCAACAACAAGCTAGTCGCTAATATTTGTATTTGTATGTATTTTCATCAAAAGAACAAATTTATAATCAGGTGCAGGAATTGTTAAAGACAGTCGGTAGAAACACTCATTTATCTTTATTTTGCTTGTCGGTATGTGCCATAAAAAATAACCTTTTGTATCCATGGTCACATGTCAACTAGTGAAAAATATAACATAATGAGGTGATTTCACCAAATGAAGAGGCAAAATTACCATGGAGCACGACACCCTCTTCCACTCTAACCACAGTGCGCTGCCAGTTCACCGGTTTGCCACCAGGTTTCATGCCAACGAAAACAGAGCCCAAGGCCTCGCTGCACTAGCGAGCATGACTTACCGTGTCAGCCCAGGTGAGGTGTGGAGCACAGTGTAGAACACAGCAGCTCCATTAAGAATGCAGAGAACAAGAGGTGAGGAAATCGATACTTTGCCTTTCTACATTATTGATAACAACTCTTGTTTTAGTATCAAAACTAATATGAGTAAAGGATTCCCGCTCATGTTGGATCATGTTCCGGGCACATAATCACTGTACTGAGAGAATCAGGGCATGAAACATTTATTTACCATTCAAAAAAAAAAGATCTGTGCTTTAAAATGCTGGTTAATAATGAAAATGTATCATTAAGCAGCACATAATTCATGACACATGGATCTATACTACATAGTTGCTTATTAATGTAAAGAAGTTTAAGACCCAAACTAAATTTTGCATCTCTTCTTCCTGGTAGAGAAACAGAAAAAGAATGACAATGAAATCATCTCAGTTCTTCTTTCGCCGATTAGGATCCCTGCAGTCCTAATGACGTTCACCTATGAATATTCAAGTCGGCCAGAGTGCTCTTGAAGTTGGTGAGTTACGACACACATAACAGAAAGAATGCACACAAACACATTTTGGTATTTTTTTCTCTGCTTTTAGACGCGAGTACGTGAAATCCTCCACAGTTCTTCATTAGTCCGTTTTATCAGCCTGTTCCTCTGTGCTTGCTCTGAGTTACTTAGTGGACATTACTTTTGAGTGCAATCACTGAAATATTTAGAGGTTTGTTGAGGCCCCGGAGTGCTTACGCGCTGCCAAGAAAATAAGCCAGGGGGACACAGTGGAATTATACGTGCGAAGGTCAGCTTGTTAACCAAAGTAATTGGATTTCGCAACCCTCTGCGGTTGAAGTGAGCCTTAAGCCTGCGCTCGCAGCACAATCTTTCCCCAACTCCAATTTTGGTATTGATTTCCCTTTCATTTGAATTCAGAGTGGAGACAATGGCAGACATCAGTCCCACACATTCTGTGGCATGACGCACTCATCGGCATCTCTGGTACTTCAGAATAAAAAAATCCATTAACATCTTCGTCAACCTGACCAACGTTCCACTCTTAAAAGAATGCTTAAAGGCACCAGCTTTTAGAAATCATTCGGCAAACTTGAGATATTTTTTTGTGAATTTACTTTGAAAGGCGCGACAGTCAGACTTGCACATTTTTTAAAGGTGGCTGAGAGGTAGATTTAATCTGTTCCAGGCGCCAAGGAAAGTGATAGAATGTCTGGAAAGAAAATATCAATAATTCACAATGCTGAAATGTGAAAAGTTAGAGCCGTGGCCTGCAACAGAAAGAGAGGAAGTGGATGTTGCTCTTGGCTGTTTTGAGCAACTTTGGAACTATTCATCAAACAGCTACAGTAAGCTTCAGTGTGAGAAGCACAATAAAGACCCGCGGTGAAAAGAAGTGGCGGTTTGAACTTTGGGTTAAACATCTTGTTTCTGCCGGATTCACAAAGTGAAGAGAACAAATGAATCCTCAGGTATTGTTCTGTGAGCTGTGATCTTAATTATTACACATTGAGCCACTTGGAGCAAAGTGTGTTTCATTATAACCCACTGGTTTTTGTTGGTTGCAATGTGGGGGTGCTTGAGGAAAATTTGATTGGTCATGTACGGTGGCCTAGATGTCTCACACAAAGGCATTACCGGAAAACACGAATGCAAAAGCCACATCACACATGCAAAAGCGGCAACACAACTGCAAAAGCCACACAATGGAAACACAACCACAACAGCTGTGTGTCCGTTTTGTGGCATTTGTAGTTGTGTTGTGTCCTTTGCATTTCTGTTTTCTGTTATTGCGCATTTTGCGAGATGTCTCAGCCTCCGTAGTCATGGATCATGCTGAGCTGATTGATACTATGGTGATATCAGAGCCACACTGAACACAGAGGCAGACTCACTTGTCCAAACAGACCCATGTTAACCCACACAAACACATTAGGATCAATGTGCGGTTCCATGTCTTTGTTCAAGGTCACCCAAGGAGCCGGTGGGGAAATGGAGTCTCCAGGCGTTGGATTAACCCACCAGAGCATCCAAGAATACAAATTATCTTTGGGCCCTATTTGAGTCCCACTGCACATATTACCCCAACAAATTTTGGCAAAGAGCTCCAAAAAAAAAACATTAATCTGACACTGAAATATCCGGGCCTGCTGTGAACATCATACGTGTTCACACAACAAATCATACATGTAACCTGTAGCATGAAAAGGAAACTATTGACATTGCTGTTAGGATGAGAAGGAGTCTAAGGTTTGAACACTATGCCATAACACATCTGATCAAGATATATTCATATTGTTATCTTTTATTCCATGTTCACTTAAACTTAATGCTATGACATCAATACAATGTATTATTATATGTAATGTTAGGCTGAACTCTAACTCCACTCCCAGGCTCTTAACCTCTAAACCTGGAGGCTCTCCTCCTTCTTTACAAATCCCAGCTAAACCCTGGGCTTTTTTCACATCTGTCTGAACCAGACATATAAAAAACAAGTGGCTGTCTGGGGCAAGCAAATAAACCAAGAGCAAGATAACTACAATGGATAACAATATCACAAGGAGATGGGATTCCAAGTGCAGCCTTGGATCATCTGCCGCTTTTTGTAGTTAAGTAACTGCTATTGAGGAGTGATAGCATAACTACGTTTTCTGTTTTTTCATATTCACCTTTCATATTCAGTCGGCTTAAATTATCTTTAATTTGGCCTTTTCAAAAATGGTCAGATTAGTTAAACCAGTGCTCACTAATTTTAAAACAATTTGGAAATAGTTGTGTGCCACTCAGGGAAAAAATAATACCAAATCTTAGTGTCAATAAACAAAACACCTTAAACACAAAAAACATCAAATGCAGTACAGATTGAAAATATCTACAGTACATCTATTAATGCAAACAGTTTAGATTACTAATCAAATCTTAAATTTTTCATCTCTACACAAATTCCACATCCATATATTCTCCAGAGTAAAATAACAAAATGCCGTACGTCCTTTGACCAAACCTGTCACATGCATACAAGCATTTTCTGATGTGATGCTCCCTTTCTGCAGGATCATTTGTCTGTGCCTCACAAAAATCGTTGCAAATCATAGATGAAAAATCTGTCTGCTTCATGATGGGACGAGGCTATTTTTAAGATCTGGTTAAGTTGAGGGCAAGAACATGTTGATGGATGAACGGATGGATAATTATCAAAGTCCATGATTAGCAGTTGAAAAAAAAGGAAAAAGGAAGTTTGGTTTGGCTTAAAATAAATACTTCATTAAGTTAAGGGAATGAGTCGACAGCCAAAAGACAGGAAGTGAGATCACAACTGACAAACAAACATACAGGTTAAACTGTTTTAATGCAGAATGTGAAACAATCTTAAACTGCACATGAATTATATATATTGACAATCGATCTCATCATTTTCACAGAGGAATAATAAACACACAGTAAAAGAGTCAAGGTCAAACACTTATCACGTAGCACGCTTATAATAAATACAGCTAACTAAAGGTTTAAATAATTAAATGCTCCACCATGACAACATTACAGTTTCTGATCATTGTTTGATTTGTGTGTTAAGTGAGTCATCGCTTTAGTGACATATTGTCTTCATCATACAACCCTTGTGGCGTTTCACATTGTTTTATCCTGGCACATAAAATATTAAAAAAGGGAATTTTCCAAGTAAGTAAACATTAATTAATTTGAATAATTAACGTGAGAGAAACTGTCAGATTGTATGAAAACGCCACAGTTTCACAACACACATGCCGTATATTTTGTTTGCTTTAGTGTCACTTTGATCCGACTCCCCAAAGCGCCTCGCGGTTTAAACGCCATCTGCCTGCCGCCACTTAATTACCGTCTGCGTTCCTGCAGAGATCGTCTGCTTTAAATGCAGAGCCACGACATGCCTGGCGCACTAATGCTGGGTTTTACGAAAAGACGGAGGGAGGAGAGTAATAGTAGCCTGTGTGACATATCCTCTGTCACGTATTGTTGGTGTCACACTGAGCTGTTTACAAGAGCGGATGCTGAGTTAGACGCTGAGAAAATCTCAGTGCAGACAAAGTGCCGGGGATCGTAATCCCCCCCCAATAATCACAATCTGCGAGCGATGAAGACAACAGGTGAGGCTGTGCTGCCCTTGATGATCGGAGAGAAATGTCTTTCAGTAAGTCGAGTATTACGTTGAACGGTCGTTCTTAGACACAAAGGGATAAATGTGTCTGTGCCCGCTGATGATTGTGCAGGGAGCATTAAAGTATTGAACTAGGAATGATTTTTCAGGCCCCTGCTCGAAGATGACATGCCTACAATTACATGCAACTACAAATACTACATGAATAATGTTCTTAATTAATAATCTCTTTCTGTCTGTCTGTACGTGGCTGGCATATCTCGAGAATCGTTCATCTCATCAGATTCACACTCTGCAGGTGTATTTTTAAGGGCCCAAAGAAGTACAGTGTCAAATTTGGTGCAATTTGGACACGTTGTATTTTCAATATTAATAAACTTTGAATAAACAGGGCACCAGTGATCTGTAGCAGCGGCTGGGACTCCTCGACGTAAGGGCTGTTGCCGATCACGACAATAGTGCATTCAATACAATGGATGCGTTATCCACAGCGGCAACAACAACTGATTCTCCAGTTCTGCGTACTGAGTTGAGCTTCAGCAAACAGGTGAACAGCTCCTTGTGCAGCAGCGGTGGTGCTGCTCCATGGTTCTGTGGACTAAGTCCTGCAGCCGGTCTTTACTTGCCAAGGTTACTGCAGGTCACTTCTACAGTTTCAGAAAAAAAAAAGGTGCAACCAGCATCACCACAGGCCAAGAAATGAGCCTGTTCATCCTTTCACTCGCTCATTCCTTTGGTGAAAGCATCAGTTAAAGGTCTGATTGGGAAACCAAGTCTGTGAAATTCAACTTTCTGCAGTTTGGGGATTATCAATATAGACTAGAATATATATCATCTGAATTTTTTTTCTGATGGTATCATACTTTGGCAAAGACATGCCTCTCTGTAATACTTTAAAATTTTAGAAAGTTAGAGTTAAATGTTGTTTTTATTCTTTCCTTAAACTGAGGCTGCTTTAATATTGACAATAGTGCTGTAGAATAAAATAAGGCAACATCGCAGTTCAGTTCAAGAAGGCCCTGGTTACCACACATGGGCAAATATATTTGTAATCATTTGGCTAAAAGTTGATCTTGGCTCAGTTTTCATACATGTAAACGCTGCCTCATGTCAGTACTGAGCAGTTTTTGGCATCGAAAGCTTTAAAATTCAATATTCTTACCCACTATTTTTGTTACTTCTTTGACTGCTGTAAAACAGATAGAAACATATAGATAAATATAAACATGAATGAGATTAGTGGAAGAGTGAAATTCACACATGTCATTTATGGGAAAATGGCCTGAGCTGAGGATTCATCAGTTTTCCTCTTGGAGGTAAATGTGGGATAGGAAGGGATCTGACTTGCACCTCTCAAGTCAGATAAAGTAGGACAGGCTATCATAAATTATGGAGTAAACAGCTTTGAAAGGAGACTCAAATGTGATTTAAATGTTGATGTGGAATCCAAAGTAGTTTATATCTGTGCTCGCTCAGAAAGGCACTTCACACAACACTTTAAATGCCATTCAAAATTCACTTTCTCTCCGAGCTCAGCCATAATTCACTTCTTGCTTATCAGCACAGGCATGGAACCACTGAACTAAATGCATCCGTTTCCAGCTGAATCCCATAAGACAGTGTTGATTCCAGTGTGTTAATACTTATGCATGTGGGTTAGAAGGCTCTCCTGCCAATTGGCGATTGTGTGGTGACTGTGAGTTTATTATTAAAGCTGCACTAACTAAACCTGGAAAGTTTATCAATACCTGTTCCACTTCAGTGTAAATGACAATGATAACACAAGCTAAAGGAAACCTGATATATAGAATGTGTGTTTTCATCAACTGACTTACAGCCATCGGTCTTTCTTCCTTTAAAAAATTCATTGTGAAGCTTTGTGCAAAAATATAATACTGATCACAATTGGACTTTAATGTAACTTCTACAGGCAATAGGTTGGATCCAGTCTCCATTTTAATAAACAATCCACAAAAAATGCACCAACTATTGTATAAATTAATATTTGCAGAGAAAGCACAGAAAAAGATTCCACCCTGCCTCCTAGAACTGATGTCCACACACTACTAATCATACATGGGAACATCAGCACTTTGGTTCAGTGGCTACAGGTTAGAGGTCACTTTTAAATCCTAGTTGAAGTTTAAGAAAAGTATTAATCCCTGTTATTTCTTTCTGAAAATCAGTGCAAATACAACCATTGCTGGTTATTTTAAAGCTCAAGACACAAGTTTTTCACAATTGCATTTCATTGTTGCTTCCTTTCTACGTGATTTAACTGCAATCGTGTTTGAAAAGTGATTGTTTGAATAAAGTAGACTGCCATCAATAAAAAATAATATAAATGATTAGTTATTATATATCAATAGACCCATTTTTAAGATGGCAGCAGCAGGGGCAGAGCCAGTTATACAGAGATATGCAGTGCTACACCTGCATGGAAGTCTAAGGTGGTCTGGTATTTTGGCTTTCCTGTTTCCTGATAATAAAAGAGAAGGTGACGAAATGAAAACTAATCCGCTGACGCAACCCACCATGACAGAGGTCAAGCACAGGCAAAAAAAACCTTGATACTACGGTAACCTGTAGTGACCACAGTGTTATTAAACTTTTCATGGTTATGTTTCGGCACTGACAGGTTATAAGTTGAGTTTAGGAAAATACTGTGGTCTAGTTTAATACAGAATAACTTCACAGTGACCTCAGACACGAAACGCACAACTTCGAACCAAAAACACAATCCTTTTCAAAAACCTGAACCAAAGTGCTTTTATTGCCTTAACCTTATCATAAGAAGAAGATGCAAACGTTTTGTGTGATATCATTTGCACATGGTGAATATACATAATTGTTGCTTTTAACATACAAATAATACACGTTCCGCAAAATCAAACCAGGTAAAAAGGCCAAAGTGTAAAAGCAGAATAATGCAGTAGTATTTTACATTAACACATTGATATCATTGGACTTTCTTTTATTGATCTGAACTGAGAAAAACACAAGTATCATCCTTCTTACTTGTTATAAAGCATCATACTTTTTCATAGAAAGTAGTTTAGACAGATGTTGTTCTTTTTTTTAACAAAACAAAAGACCTTAATTCTCCTATTTGTTCCTTGTTAATGTTTTACTGGTCTTAATAAAAACAATATCTCTGCTATAGATGCAACATTATGTAAATTGTGCTGTTGAATTTTTCCCAATCAACAGCTTTTCAATTGAAATGTAAAACATAAACAAAAATAATTCCATTTACTAAGGTGAACAATGATTAACTTTCATTTCATGCAGTAACATGCAGTAATTATGTACTTTCATCAGTTGTAAATACAGTGAAAACCAGCTGCTAATCATTCCACTGTGTCAAAGACTCTGATTTTCAGACAAATGAGGGAGAGTTAACTCGTTGACTCTTGAGATGCATCCAAGCAAGAAGCTATTTGTGGAATGGAAATCTTTTCCCTCATCCGTTATATTGTGTAAATTCCTTTTTCTCTATAGGGGTCCATCTGCGGCGGTACAAAGCCAACCAGTCTCTATTCAAATGGACACATTGTGCTCGTGTTTCCTGGTCACATCTGCCAAGCAAGCCCTTGTCAGCTGCCACTCGGACCTCTCCAATTACTTTCCTATTTGAGGGCAGACGGGTAGATGGGAGGAAACACAGATGGATTGACATCCTGGATGGATCTGAAAATGAGATATGTTGTGAGTGTAATAGCAGCATGAGAATGATCTCTCTCCTGCAGCATTTACAGGCAGGAACTGTATCTCACCGATGAAATGGTAATTTAAGGCCCGAGTATTAGGAAGTGGGTTGAAACTAATTTCAAGTTTAATCTCTTCGAGTCAGCGAGAGCCATATAACTTCCCCCGGCAGCATATAGTAGATGAATATGCAGTGACCAGCACTCATGCAAGTCAACAAACACTCCGAGAGGGCCGACTATTGACTGTAAGATGGGTAAATGTTGCTCATTTGAGCCATAAATCTGAGATCGACGCTGGGATACATGCAAGGGGGAAGTCCTTGGATGCACCCAAGCCGTATCCCCCAGATTTATGGCGGCCGAGGCACTCAGTCTCCGAGACACACATTTACTTTCACAGAGTCGCCGTCATCAATCACAATGCAACACCAAGGACGTCCTGTTTTCTCTGACGTCTGCTATTTGACAAACTCAAACTGACTGACACAGCACAGAGGTTTATCACCTTGCTTCCATTGGTGGCTGTTGCATGTTGAATTATCCACCATTGCTGCTTTGTGTGACTCTTACCCTTCAGATTATTCCTATCAGACCATTATGTCAGGATACATTTAATTAGTCGTCATACATTAGAGAATACATCCCGGCTGTGCATTCATTATGTTGATCTTGGTTAGATTGCCAAACCCTTTGCTTTTTGTTTGATGAGCCCAAGCAGATAGACAATTTCCATAGCGAGGGGAGGCTGAGCTCATTTATTGTGATGCCATATATACGAATGGCAGCATTTCTAAGATTATATAAGTGAATTAAACTAATGCATCTGTCCTCTCCCTGCTGGTGGACGTTATTTATTAGCTCGGCCTCCCTCTGTATATCTTACAGCTTGTCACATCCCTGTCTCGCTGGACTGTCTAAATCTCATCTCCCATTCGGCTAGTTATCACATAACATTAGCTTCTCTCTGGATTTTATCTTAAGAGTAAGTGTTGTAACGTGGACACAGTTATCTAAATCATCATGGTGTGTTTTGTTTTGCTATATTACGCTACGCAGCTCCCGTGTTGCAGCACGTCCTCAGCCGGCGCCATGATTTACAGTGACACACTGAGTTACCGAGGAATACTCTCAATGAATGAGGATCTGCTCTCATAGCTGCAATTCAGAGACACAAGCACAACGATCTATTTAATAAGACAACAGAAGAGTGCACGGCTGGTCTAATCTGGTTGAAGCGGTGCAAGTTGGTTTGTTTTCTATATATTGCCGCATTGTTCAACCTTTTGTTTTTTCCGTGAAAAGCTTTCGGATAAATATTTAACTCTCTTGTGTTGGGCTCCGTCAGCTTTTTTAAAGGAACCGTTGGGTCGCTGCACTGGGACGAGCCGGAATAACTGATGGCTGACGAGTAAACAAAGGAAGCCAGATGAATCAAATTATTGCTATTATACATGCAAATGGAAATAAATATGTGATTCATCAAACATTACAGCGAGTCATTTATGAGTGAATGCTGCAGAGGTATTTTGTTGTTGCTGCTGTTTGGATTAACTCTTGGGGGAAAGGAATAAAAAAAAAAAAAAAAGTATAAATCATCTTTAGTTTGGATTTATGAATGATTTAGTGTCTTGGCAGAGGAAGCATCTTATGTGCAGCCTTTTCTAAGAACTTTTTGTGGGTTTGTGTACGTGCACTGCTGTGTGTTTAAGCCTTGTGTGTGTGTGTATGTGTGTGTGCATGTTTGTAGTAAAAACTGCTTGGCTCTATCGTGGTTTCATTTGGCAGGACATAAAAAGACTGTGGGACATGCAGGGGTTCATCAATAACCACTGCCCTCATGAAAAGTTAATTCATTCAGGGCTCGAGAACAGACATGATTTTCCCCGTTAGAGTCATTTTGATGTAAGGCATCCTTTAAAATCACTCACGCACTCCTGCTCTGTCGCTGCTGGAAGAAAAAAAAAAAGAAAGTGCTGTTGTTTCTATGTGTAAGAGACAGAGAGGAATGTAGAGAGAGAAAAATCCCTTACAAGTGCAACAGGCCTCGTACCGCAGCCGGCAACGTTCCTAAAATGCACTGTGCATCTGAACCAGTCCTGTTGCCTTAACAACAAACCAGCCACTGCTCTCTTTGCTCATGCAAAACAGTGGAAACTAATGATTTTTATAATGGGAAGAAGATTTTTTGATTTGAGACCAAAGATGATAAAATTGTTGATAGAGGTAAATCTGTTTTGCTGATATTTTATACAATATACATTTCTAACACAACCTTAATGTGTTGTGGGAGAGGAACCACACATGAACAGAAGCAGGTCTATTCTACTGTGAAGTTAAGTATTTCTGTATGTTGCTCTTCTGGCTATCGACACCCCACAGAGATTTTGGCACCTTAGACTGTGAACCAGCTTCAAAGGCAAGTGGATTCGTGTTGCACATTTCAACAGCAAGACAATTCAAAGTGCTTTACATAAGTTATAAAAGGCGTCATGACAAATTTTAAAAGCAATATACTGCAATCGAAAAACTAAGAAATTTAAACAAAAAGGTAAATAGAGGATAAAGAAAGTAATCAAATAAAATCAAAAGAAAACATTAAGCATAAAAGAGTGCAGCGTTACAAATTAGTATTTATTTGATTTTATAAAAGCGTGGGAAACACGACAGTCCCCAGCATTCATTCAAAATGAATAACAGTTGCAGCAGACCTGCAGCTCTATGAAAGCTTGTTACGGATATGTCGAGCATAAAAAATTTAAAAAAAGCTGCTTCTCCATGTGCAGTTTGTTTAACTCCGGGAACAGAAAGCAAGGGATGTGGAGTTGTATACATTTTACATACAGTTTGGGGGCAGACCTAGAGTTTAGCCTTCAGCATAATGTGCACAGTTTTCAAATCACTTCTGTATTAAAGTTGGAGACAGTGGAGGGAGGACAGGGACAATAAATAGGATTAGATTAACTAAACTCTGCCACAATACTGTCTACAATATGGTTGCTACGTGTTTTGTTTATTTTTTTATTGAGTTAAACCGTCTAACTGGTGTTCCTTGCCAAGTGCTATTTAGTTAATATTTAACATGTATGTTAAAAAGTTAAAGGCAGCGTTATGAATTCCTGTAGCCTATTGGGATATCATATGCAGGCCTGCATGTATGGATTTTTCTATAAGTGTCAGGTAATGCCCCACGGCAACTCATTTATAATGCACACAGAGCTGCAACAATTTCCAGGTATGACAGCAATGAATAAAACATCAATAAATATGAAGATTAGGAGGGAAGAATGCTCTGCTGCCGCTCTGGTGAATGAAGGTCAACATACGAGGGCCTGGATGAACCGGAGAAAGTTTGATTTGGGGCATTTGATCTCATTCACTCAAAGTATGCCTCTCTAGATAGCTTGGATTTTCCAGCATGTGGTGGATGGCGAGCCGGTCAGTCTCTAATTTGCCCACAACATCCCAGCAGCATACTAATTGAGCTGCTAGAAAGAGCACTTTGCACTGCACACAGGAGAGCGGAAATTACTGCGTGTTGGACGTGTTGACCTGAATACAGAATGTCTTCAATTTCTTCATCTTTCATGAAAACCAAGAAATCATATGGTAATCTGAGAGATAACCAAGCTCCCCCCCCCTGTCTTCTCATGTCTTCTCAGAGATACACACCGGACTGTAGCGATAAACAAAAATATTTGTTGCAGGATACTCTCCACAACTGAATCTGTTGATGCACCTGACTCCCGTCACCCACTTCTTTTTGAGTGTGGGCCGTCATTGGGTGTCTGGGTTTCCTCTTGATGATTCACACCGATTCAGTGTGTGTCTAACGCCTTAACTGACTCCCTTTTTGCTGTGGGTGCACATTCCCGGATGTCTGACCCCCCCTCTCGTCCACGCCACGCCACGTGTTACGGTCCGTCCGAGGTCTGGGCTGATCTCCAGAGCCCTGCAATTTATGATGGCGCCACTTGTGACTTAGGATTTCCGATGAGGCGCCATCAAACCTCCACCAGGCTGCCTCCTATAGATATTAAATAAATGCACAATTCTCTCCGCCTCAGTGTTAGGCGGCGGAGGACATTATACAGTGTAGCATCACACACAGCGTTAGATGCAGACTGGTTCCCCACATGAAGGAAGGATACAACACTATATGCTCTCTTGTCACTCTGTAGGGTTTTTTTCTTCCTCAGTTTTTCTCATATACTTTCTCTGAAGCAATCGCTCACTGCTATATTGCTATGCTTGTCCACCGTGGATTTGGCTGATTGCCGGGATGAAAGCCGCACATTCCATATTCTTTCTCATATGAGAAAGTGACACTCCAATCCTCTGATCTTGGCAGTTTAAATTCAGACCATGATGCCTTCACTCAGACCACAAGGGAAATTAATAAATGATTAAAGTCTAGTGGAGTCGAGGGAAAGAATGGTAAGGAGGGATAATGGTGTATTGCTGAATGATACTATCTTGCTGCACTCGGGGTTATGACTCTATCTACTAGTGTGTGCATAGATGAGATGTGTTTGTTGACGGGTGTCCTATGTGATAAAAGGACACTTTGTGAGGAGCCTGATTACATTACTGAAGCCCCCTTAAGTTGCATTTAAACCTGAAAAATACAGGAAGGAGGATAAAGTGTGTGTGCACGAAATCTGCTTTGTTTGCACTAGTTGATCCATCAGTATCAAATGCGGTGTTAAATTAAGGAAAAATTAAGTTGGATTGTAGTCATTGTAGTGGCAGAAAGTAGCATTCTGCAAAGTGAAGCAGTGACAGACTGCACACCTGGAGCACCGGGGTATTTCCTGGTGGCCTGAGGGTTGTTCAGTTCTGTGTTGAACAGCGACAAAATATATCAAGCAGGAATAGGTTGAGGGACGTCTCAAATCCACTTATCTGGCAAGCGATGATAACTTTCTTAACTTCTAGAGTTAGCCCTCAAAATTCGAGGTCTGGTGCTTTGCGTGAAAAGGGTGGCCTGGGGTGGGGTCAAATTCCCAGCCTGCATTATCCTGCATTATCCCAGTCCGCCCCCTGAAGTAAAGCATATGTAAACACATAGCCAGAATAAGCACCAATAGAATTGTTTAAAGCAAATACTAAAACTGACGCTGTTAATGGGGATATTTTTGCCTGATTATATATTCGAGAAAGAGAACAGCAAGAAAATAAGCCTGACATTATATTTAGCTTTTCTTTGTGTGAGTGTACTTGTTTATTCAGTCAATGTCTGACTGACACTAAAGAGCTTCACATAACAGTCTGCTCCTTGCAGGCTGCAGGTAAAGTAGAAGAAAGAAATCTGTCCTGGAATAAAATACATAGTTCAGATAAGATGTAACCGATGTTTATACATGTATGTGTCTTATAAAAGGGTTTTTATTATGGTCAACAATAGCACAGCTGAATTACTGACCCTATGTAAAGACTGTAACTATTGAAGTCGAACTGGCCAGTGGGCGGTCGCTCTGTGGGCCACTGAAACATTCCTTCTCTGTGTCATGAGCAGCCCACAGATGCGTTGTCAGCCCACTTTGATTATGCACCAACTCACACACCTACGGACCGTGGCTCTTCTCATTCCCTGTAAACAGGCTGGTGTCATGCAGGATTGAATTGTGATACCATAGTCGGTTGCTCTTTGGACCGATTGAGCAGCCCACAAATGGTTCCGTCTGGGTTTGAGAGTCCAGGGCCATTTTTAAGTCTGAGTCCACAGGACTGATGAGGCGTAGCCAGATATCATGTATCTTAGCTTTGGACTAAACAAGCTTTTCATGCATATTACAAAAACATCAAGTCACAAATGTCCTTTTACATTTTAAGAAATTCAGCTAAAAGCCTTTTATTCTCCACCAGCCCCATTGTTTACGGAACATGATCCTCTAATTATGAATAATCTGTATCACTTATCCTTTCAGTGCATCGGAGGTGGCTGGAGACAATCCCAGCTGACACCTGGCGAGAGGCAGGGTGCATCCCGGACAGGTCGCCAGTCCATCACAGGGACAAACATGCAGTGACAAACGGTCACGTTGCAAAGTGAAGCACTATTGCTCAAAAGTCCACTTACTCATCCATTAGTATTGCATCATTAAAGACATAATTGTGTTTTGTCTACTTGTTTACTAACCTTTCCTGGCATTTCTGTCTCGGCATTCATCGGTGTGTTCCTGCCTTTACCAGTCACCTTTTTATACAAGCCAAAAATCCACACTCCATTGCCCAACTGTCGCAGCCAGCCACGAGCTCATTTCCATTGTGCTTTAAGCCTAAAAGTCCACCAGAAGGGGCTAAGCTAGCGGATAATAGCATTTCCGACCGACCCTGAATGCCCCTCGTCGGAAGATATCAACAGACATTTAGGCTTAAAACACGATGTAAATGACCTTGTTTCAAATCGAATGTGAATTGCGTGTCTTCCGGACACTCGTAAGACACCACAGGAGCAGTATGAAGGCATGTTATGTTTTTTTTTTGTTTTTTTTACGTTTCTGAAGATAAGTCCCTAATTTCATCAATTATATTGGATTCGGCTGCTACGCTGTTTACCCACTGAAACTCCAAAAGTGTTTTGTGGACTCAAACACTTCACCCACCCCTCCATCAGCATAGGGGTGAGTAAATGATGAGTGAATTTTCCTTTTTGGGTGAACTATCCCTTTAAGGTTAAAACCCTTTTTTTTCAACATTTTCACTGTGTTTGAAGCTTTTCATGATAAAATGGAGGTTCAGAGAATCAGTGTCCCATCTCACTCTCCATTCAGTGCTCTGAGGCTGATGGGATCCTTTCTATTGTGTGGAAAGGTCTTCAACATGCTTTCATGAGCATACATTGATCGGTAATGCAATTTATTAGTCTGGCCAATCCATTAGCCACTGTTGTATTGAGGGAAGACTTGTGGGACCTCAGGATACTGTCCACATCCTCAGAATAGTGTCTGATGGCTGAAAGCCAAAGTTTACATTAGAATCAGCTTTTCCATAAAGGCTACCCACGTGTGTGTTTTGTATCCTATTTAATAATTCTTTATATGAATATGCAACTTATGTTTCATTAGGTGTTAACACCATTAAGCCTTCTTGTGTACACAATTGAAAATTATATTATACAGAATAAAATAAAAGTTTTTGTAATTAATTCTTTTTAGAAAAGTCAAAGTTTGCCTGAAGATAATGGCCCGGGCTCGGCGACTGAGGGGAAAATACGATGTGACACCATGGACGAGCTGTGCCTCACTTCAAAACAGCAGTGAGTCCTGTGGGAGGACTGGGTTTTGATGCAAAGGCCGGCACACTTCAGAGCTCCGAAAGCCTTTTATCAGTCACTCTGACAGCTTTTGAGAACAAGGGGGCATTTTGTGTAGGCTCTCCAAGGCCTGAAACACACTGGAAGTAAACATGAAGTAGTGTGCACTAGAGGGGAATGGCCTCTATAGTGCAGACACACCAGAGCCATTTACTGGATGTGCCACCTGGGAGAGCATTTCATTTTGACCTACTCTGAAACCACCATGATTATTGTTGGACAGTGCATCTCTCTCTCTTTATATATATATATATATATATATAATACAAATTTTAAATAAACATTTTTTTTAAAAGAAAGTGCCTTGGGTTTTCTTTGCATCCGATCCAAAGACCACCTCAAACAAACAAGTGAGTCGAGGAAACGCTCCAAACCAAATATGCTTCAGGTCTTATATCAATTCAGATTGTGCTCATTTTATCTTTGAAATGAACGGGAACTGATTATTATGAACAGTGAATTCATGATGAACAAGGTTGAGTCAATATTGAGCGTCATCGATGTGATTCCACCATAACGTGACAATCTGAATCAGTGAAAAACGAATGAAATGCCCTTATGACACCATGTAGAGAAGTTCATTGTGATCATATTATCTCTCTAGTTATTTCAGACTGTGAGTTGATTTATTCATTTTTGTATAAAACATGATCTAGTCTTGGCACCAACTGGTGCATTCTTTCTCTCGCTTCATTTCTGCTGCACAGAAACATTAGCAGTCCAAAAAATCCTCCAAAAGTCAAGGTCATCCCTGACAGGGAAAAAACGTGGTGATTTTTCAATAGCTTATTTTTCTGGAGTACAGGAGAAAACCAATCAGATTTTTTTCATCGTTCTTTTTTTTTCCGGGATCTCTAATTAAATCTAGTCACTGGAGTGAAATAGTAGAAATACTTAATTCATAAATCTGACATTTTAGCTACAAGGTTATAAATGAAACATAATGCAGAAAATAGTTATGGCTCACCCAGACGGTGACCTTGCTGAATTTGAATTGGAGAGGATTTTGGCTCCCGGTGACCTGGTGATCTCTTATTCATACCGAGATGATTCAACCACAGCTAAGCCCATCCCTATTAAGGCCGTCATAACTGATGATGAACTCCGGATAACTCCTTCACCTGAAAAAGCCTCAATTTCATTATGGAAAGAAGATAATTCAGTCCCTGATGAGACCCGACAGATAATGATTCCACATTTTTAGACTGTGTGGTGTTGGTGGAGCTGGTTATGTGTCAGTGGGTCCTTGTCAGTTAATGTGGGTGTATATGTGCATGAAGCATGTGCCGTCTAGTTTCAAATAAGGAACCATTTTAATGGCTCAACGTTTTTGTTTTTATGGCTCATCGGGCAAGTTTCTTTGAAAGAATCTTAAACCTGTGGAACAACTGGAACAATCTATTGCTCCTTGGCATAGATTTCCCATTACAGACACTCTGCACTGAAAAGACAAAGGCATTCTTCAGAAAGACGTTTCCTTATTTAAAGTTCTGATCATGGCGGTGGAGAGTGCTGTCAAGGACATTATGTTTTTGGGTTATCCATCCATCCGTCCATCCATATGATCAGATTCATTTTTTGTTCACTGACACAATATGATTGTATGTCATTTTCTTGTTGTCAGACACAGTTTGGCATTTTTTAAACGGTGGGTTAAACGCCTCTAATACAGGCGGCCATTTAATACACAGACAGATTGCCTGCTTGGCGAAAAAATTCTTTAATATGAATTTCAAAATTCAAAATAAAGAGATATGTCATCCCAGTAACTGCAGGGGGAGAGTAGACTTCTGGCTTACTGGTGAAATACAACTGGCCCTCCCATTGCTTGCACTGTAGGCACAACATAGTTTTCAAAGGTGAGATATGATGGCACTCTAAAGAGACCAGTAAAAAAGTTATAGAGTGATAAAACATTCCTTGGCACTGTAAAACTAAAGAAAATATGATTACCCTTGACACTGGGAAGCGCTGTAGATCTTCTTGTCCTCTGTCGAGCTGTTCTTTTCCTCCCACTGGGATTTAATCGTAGGATAAATCAAACCAATGCATGGGAAAGCAGGAGTTTGATGTCTGACATCCCTGATAATTTAGACTAATTCCACCGTCCTAATTTCACTGACAGCCACACAAAACCTGATTACATATGCACCCTGGTCCATTTGATGAGTCCTATTAGTGAGCTATACGGTATGACAAGATGTTTTTGATTCATAACCCTGCGGTGATCTAATTTCACTTCGAGGGGAAGTGGAGTCCTCACATAGAGAAGCAACAGTAAAACAATCTAATCCCCATAGATCCCTAATCGAATATGCACAAGGCAAGAAACAATCAATTAAATTGAACAGCTGCAAATTAGATCAATTTAATTGTCTAAACAGGATCAAATCAATTATTCAAAACTGGACATGATTCATTTCAAAATAATTATGTGAAAGCTAATGTGTGATTGCTTTGTGATTAATTTGTGCATTTTCAGCTAGGTGTACCGGTGAGGGGTTGGAATCTGTTCTGTTCACTGATAGCATCTACTTTGGGAACTCAAATTTATTTCCCGATCCAGCACTTTAAGGTGCAGTTTGGGATATTTCTTTTTCGGGCTCAATCCCAGGGGTCGACAGTGTGGGGGGCTGAACCCAGACCATTTGGAGTTGATGTAATTTGCCTTGAGTGCTCCTTGCTAGGCCTTATACTGGATTAAGGAATCCCTGCTTGCATGCTGGTTGAGAGTCGGGCTATAACAATTTCATAATCATCCATATATGGTGAGAAAATAATACACTGTAATTATACACTCACTTCAAATGCTTCACATTTAGGCTACTATGTCAAGTACGATGGTGGTATTACACCTGCAAACTGTTATAATCCAAGTTTGAAAGAAATGTAGGCTTCTTCAGTAATTTACATTTCAAGTTTCAACCAGTTGTTTTTTGGCTGCAATACAAATGTTAACTTTTATAGTTACTGTATGATCCTTGGCCCAACACTCATTTTAAGTCATTTTTTCATACACCCGCGCAGGCTGTTGATGAAGCGAGAGGTGGAGATTTGCATTTGAGGCAGAACAACGTGGCTGGAGGTCAGTAGTTTGCCCTGTGAAGGTTTGCTGCAGGGGTTTTATTGCACCTTCCACCATCAGGTTGCTTAGAGATCTGAGAATCCACGGGCAAGCCTTGTGCCAGACCATAAAAGAAAAATCACAGACTGCAGAACGCTGCAGCCAATCGCTTTGGATCAGGAGGAAAGACTCCAACTGGGCCCCAAGATGTGAGGGACATCCACCCAGGTCTGATCAACCTGTGGTGGCCAAGGTATCTTGTGATTAACACCTGTTGACACTAAAGTACACAAGTGAAGTTATATCCCTCACATCCACTAGTGGTCACTAACGTCCGCTAACGTCAACTGGTGGTTTGCATTTTAAAAAGGGCGGAAGACCTTGAAATGTACAAGGGATATTCTCCATCTTGTCATATGTTCTTAAATGATAGTCCTGCAACCTGAAAACATTGTTGTACCTCATTATTAACTTAACACTTATTTATTATGATAGTTATTTATTTGCATACCGACCCAACAGAAAGTCTTCCTCACCGGTACCGAAATATCTGTCCTCCAAAACCTCCGGATGCAATGACTTGATTTCTCCTCCGTGTCTGTTGTGGAGAAACGGCTTTGCTTTACCCCGACACCTCTAATCGACAGCTCAGTGGACGGATGAGCACAGTCTGCATGCTCTGAAAACTCCTCAGATATGGAGGCCATTTAGTTCTGCTAATGAAGCCATTGATCATTGTTAGCTTAATGACACTTTCTAAGTGGACTGTACACCCACCGGAATTTACAATGTTTTTCGGGAGCACTCTGAAATATATTTTTTTATGTAAAAAAAAAAGAAGGGAAAAATACTGACATGCATACGGTGCTGTCACATTAACCGAACAATCTATCATGGCACTAAAATGCCCGTGACGGCTTTGCGGTTGATTCAGGTCCGCCGAGTAAGAAATGAAAAGTTGTGAATGTGACCCTAATGACCAAACGTATAAATCCTGGCCACATTAAGGAGATCAATTAATTCAGGCCCGCGCTGGGATGCAATGAAAAGTCCACCGCCTCATCACTTTTGCAAGATTTAGTACACTCCATTTGCAAACACCTCTGAGTGCGCCTGCAGATTATTAGATCACTATATCAATGTTTTGGTTTATTCATATATCGGCACTAGAGGTGGGTACAATTTCTCCTCAGGACTCAACCGTGAGTGGTGTTTGTGTCAAAAATGAAAAAAAATCACCTTGTAGCTGTCAATCACATATACTACCCTTATATGACATGTGTTATTTGAACGTATAGCTTCTGTCCATGTCAGCAATACATTGTCTATACAGTAAGCCCCAAATCAGGAAGTGTTGGGAAAGAATTACACACGATAACATTTCATCCAAAAAGATTAAAATTCAGTTTTATATCTTGTGGTTGGTGTTGTCTCGTCAAATAGATGGATGTTTGATATTATTACATATTTGGTCCAGATCAGTGTAATAAAAAAATACAAAAACAAATAAGTTTAATCATCAGGCTTATCAAGTACACAGTAATTAAAAGAGTGTAGTTAAAGATAGAGTTGGTAATCTGTTTTTGAAACACTTTTCTTTATCTCATTTGTTGAAATCTATTTAATGTCCTAATGGCCATAAATCGTCTCAGTCTAGAGCCAAAGTCTTCAGAGAAAAAAGGAAAAAAGCTGGTGTGTGTGGCGCTCGCAGGATTTTAATAAACACGACCATTCGGACCACATTAAGTGATTGGCCTGCGCTCCATGCCCCCGCTCCCATTGAGCAGGACTGGAGGCACACACCGCGGAAGCAGACACGATAGCCAGAAGTTGGCAAGTGAGTCATGTATCTATCTGTACATATATATAAAATGTACATGCCAGCATGTTGACATGTGCTCCGTTTCACAGCCCTGGCTCTGGACCTACATCATTCCTGATGACATGACCCAAATATCTCACTTTGTTCACTACATTTAGCACTTGGTCTGCCATGAAGAATTAGGGAGAACTTAGCTTCGGATCCTTTTCGGTCTCAGCAGATATGACAACACTCTTTTTAGAGTTAAATTGAATGTCATACTGCAGACCATAATAGACTCTGAGCAGTAAGCCAGCACTACAAATCATCAGGGTACATCACATGGTTAATAAAACTGTCCCCCCCACCATATAGCCAGTCTTACACACTTTGAGCTTTTCACCAGACATACATGGATACATATTATCTTCTGTCTGTACAGATATATTTACACTCTTGTAATGTGATAAACATTTTTACCATGATTCAAATCAAATACGGACGGATTCATATCTTTACGCATGCAGAGTTCTATACACTACACTGATAAAAGCGTGCCTCTGTGTGGATGTCCACAAATCTCTGCCTTGTTTATTTTCAACCCAGAGAATTCATTCTAATGCTCTGGAGAGTATGCCATGGCAACTGCTCTGTAATTTACATCTCATCCAGTCAAATAGCCAGACCAATGGTAAATCCATCACTGCTGACACAATCTAAAACATCCATATAATGTTTCATCCATAGCTTATCAACATCTTCAGATCCAGTAACCCAATCGATGCTGGAAGGCGGAGCCATCTTACTGTTGCTGAATTCTTTCTAGAATTTATTAGCATTATGCTGCTGCAGCTTTTTGGTGGTGGACCTTGCTCCGTTTATTTAATAAGCATAAACCACATTTAAATCTAGCATTGATGTGTTTTATTGTGTTCATACTACGGGTTAGGTCTCGGGTTTTCCTGATCACAGCTGGTTTTAAAATATTGCAATATTGAAAATCAAAGATATAGGATCTGTTGTAGCCAGTTTATACACAAGCTCAACTTTCTATAGACAACCTTGAGCATTGGGTGCAGACATACAGTGATCCATTCATGAAGGCTGTATCTACTGGCAGCAGTATGTTGCTGGAAGGAACTGACTTGTCTATCTTGACTATCTTGTTGTGTTGACCAAATATAGTGTTAATCTGAGATATTTGCACTGATATCAATCATAACAAATGTGCACTTTCTTTGAGGAAATAGCGTATTAAGGATTTTTACATTATTCATAATGACTGTAAACATTTAAAATTACGAAAATGTTCGAATTGTTCATATGCACCAACATAACTAATCTAATAACACTGATCAGTGGATAATGTTTCTTATGCAAAATAGTTTAATTTGTTATACATCTATTCAATTGAATTGTACAAATGAGACATTTATGCATTACTTTATTCATAGAAGTGTGTAAAGATATGCTGGAAAATCTCATCCGCCTTGTTTGGGGAAAATGGGTAGAAAATATAAATTAATAATTTGAATTAATTTATTTGTAATATGTTTTTTTCTGTTTAACTATTTACGTAGGAACTTCTCCCTATAATTTCATTAATATGCATAAACACCAGCTAGTAGTTCAAAACAGCTGTCTTCTAATTAAGGCCACAAGAACATAGACTACAGTAGTACATATCATTTTACACATTGGTATTACATGTTCTTTGGATGTTCATTTTGCAACTGGCTTTTCCTCAGAGCCCTCACTGCACTTCAAGAGACAGAACATGGAAACATGATATACTAACATAACCAGTTCATTATGCATTCACAGCAAATACTTTGTGGGCAATCAATGCAACATAATTTGATCTGGATGAGAGATAATGTAAAGCCACCACTGGCCTGTAGCTACTTGTAATACCACTGCATGAGGTAGTGAGTGATTTAGTGCATCAGTGAACGTCAGTGTGTGAAAAGCATAGGCGGGGAAGGAGCGGATGAATGGATGGATGAGTGCGTAAGAAAATGATGAGGGTCATGAATCAGTGAACATGTTGCTCTGAATAAGTGAGATAGAGCAATTGATGGCACGCAGGTGGGATGGAGTGAGTGACTGAGTGTGTGAAACAGAGATTAAATGACTGAATGAGAGAGGGGGAGGCAGGCCCGGGCTAATAAATGCGTGTGAGAGACAGTAGTTGAAATTTTGTCCGACTGACTCATCGACTTCAATGAATCGCTCCATGACTCAGTCTGTGTATGGATCCCAGCCTCTCCCCGCAAAAACAACATTAGGCGTTTTGCATCTCTGCCTCGCTGCTCCAGGACGAACGGATCTGCATTCCGTCTCATTTGCAGTCTGCTCCGGCATGTGGCTATAGCTTGAGGGGAGGCGGACTAATTCTGCCTGGAAATTATTCTGAGGAAACTGGAAGTATTATTGCTCCCAAACAGGGTATAGCGGGGATTTGTGGGTAACAGCAGTGTCCAGCTGTCCAGGCATGGCTGCCAATATCATTCTGATGCAAATGGGTCCACATGAATGACTGGGACAATAAAACTCATATGCAGATATAGGCGGCAGAAGACCGACAGCATCGCCAGGCGGGATGGGGCCGTTATTATTCTTGGCCAAGGAGTGAGTTTATCCAGAGCCATTAAATTGTATGTGCGGGTTGAAGGGGGGAAAGAAGCACGATTTTTGAATTGATTGAAAGTGGGAGATTGGTGGAGAAGGATCAGGGACCCTTCCTTCAATATGTTGTCCTCTATATCTCCTCCCTGCCATCTCTCCTTTCTCTCAGTTCTCCAGCGCTTAATGCACTCTCATTTTACATTAGCTACCGCTGCTGCTGCTCAAAATGCTACAGTTGGACACAAATAACTAATTATCTTTGCCGTGGGAAACATTTAATTGCGTATTTTCTATATATAGCGAGCTTGCCATTAAATTGCACTTATAGAAATTATATTCCATTAAGGGCAGTTAGCTGGAATATCTTAAGTGCAGCGACTGTGTTGGCTTTAATGCAGCTTTAATGTGTGCACAGCAAGAATTTTCCCATTGCAGCCAAATTGTTACATCTGCTCCTGTGGGACTTTGTCCGCTGTGCCCTCCACATCCAAGGCAATGTCTTCCTGACTTCTGCTTCCCCCTGAGTACCGATGTGTGATGGAGGCGGGACAGAACATAGACTGTATATAACATTGGATGTAGACTTCTATCAAATGACCACTGGTTGCAAGAAATCTGTTTCAATATAAATCTATAAGCAAATGATGCAACTGCTGCCTTGATTCATAACGTCAGTAAACATGTTTGGTTTACTTTATTAGTCTTTAGTTATAAGTCTTCTTTAATACAGCATGCTGTTTATTTTATAAATTAGGTTCATCTAGAGTCAATTAGACAGCAAAGCATGGTATACATTGGGTTATGGATACCTTTTGATTGACAGCTAATACCTGGTGTAGGTGTTGGCCACTTTGAGCCATTATTTACCAGTTGGTAATATGTTTGCATTAAGTTTGGTCTTTGAGACCTTTTCTCCTCCATAGACTGTTGTAAGGACTCATTGATTGAGAAGAGTTTTCTTTTATCTGGGTACTTTGGATTGTTATTGCTAATGTTGAATCTTTCAATTATCAATGAATAAAATCTGTAAGACTTCTGGACTAAAACAACAGAAGACAATGTTTATTTTCTTTTTCAAGGACAGAGCTTAAATGTCCAGGTGAATGACTAACACAAGGACATTCTGAATGTAAAATCAGCTGAAAACATCCACACTGCTCTGTAGATGTGTTCACGTGTTCTGCTGCCCCAGTAAGCCACATTTCAAACTGTATAACATTTTCATAAACTACCCAATGACACGTAATCTGCACATTGCAAAGTGATGTACAACACGACATTTAAGAGTCACGTCGACAGCTGGAGATAATACAACTTGCAGACTTTAGAGACCCCTGCTGTGAGTAGCTCAACTCTCACCCAGCTCTATTATGAGACTTCAAATATTAACACACAGACACACACACACACACACACACACACACAGATGCACACAGTCTCCTTGGAGACCAAAAAGGAAGGCAGCGTCAGCTGAACATTCATCATGATCAAAGTGAAACCTATGTATCCTTACAATACCCTTACTCTGACACACAGCTTAAAGATTCCCTCTGTTCATCTGCACCCAATCCCACACTTTGTCCTGTCTTACAGAGTGCAACCTCAGAGGAGAAGCATACAAGGCAAGGATAGATGTCAAATGCAATTAACCCAAAGAGCATCCAACACTTTACTTTCCCCTTTTATCTCTCATCACAGGGAGATTTCTTCAAGGCCTCCTCATACGAGCTGTCACCCTCTTATACCCTTCTTCGTCCTCGGTTTAAGAGAGATTTGATCACTTCTTGGTTTGGTTAAGACAGAGATGTAGCCCCGAATAGTAATGATGCTGTTTTGTACTGCGAAGCCTTTGGAAAATGATAAAATGGTTTCATCTCAAAGATGGCACATGCAACTCAAAATAGGCAATTTTTAACTTTGGCTTGTGTTACACAACTTCCCTGCATCCATGTATGTTGCTTAGAGGAAAAAAGACAAGGACTAATTCACAAAACTGTCCAAACTCTGTCTTTTTCTCCCCCTAGCATCCATGGTAAACATAGCCGTCCATTTATCAGCTGTAAGGCTAAAAGGGGGGTGAAAAAGGTAGGAGTTGAAAAGGTTTCAAACTAAAGTAAGCAGCTGGGGAAACTAATTGTAATTTGGCTACATCTGCCAAGTTAGCATGGGGGTAATGAGGAGCATCTGGCCGGCTGGTTGGCTAGCAAAGATAGATAGTTGCTAATTATAGACTTTTTGGTGAGTTCATTTTGGAATCGGTAATTCAGATTTCAATCATTTCTAATCGGAATATGCTAGCCCACATTAATGTTCTGATTTAATCTCATTCCCCTGATACACACAGTCCTGTATGAACTGTAGCATTTTTATACAGTTGCCAATTTTAGTTGAATATAGATAAATTAAAAAATTGTTTGGTTTGCAGCCTAAATGGGTCTTGGTATAGCATGTTTGTTCCTTCATGCACAAAATAACTTTAAGCAGTAATTAGGACTGATTTCTTGGCATAGCATTTTAATTTATAGGTATAGTGTTTTTTTCTAGGAATGAAAATACTGTTTATTTAAGGAGTTGTTCAACAGATGATAGTTTATGTTCTAGAGATGTCAAAAACACCAGTATAATGGCTGCTATGGCTACTGGCTGTTTGATTGGTTTGTTGGTTCATTGGTTGGATGATTATTTTTGATAACTGGTGGGAGGCATGAGGAACAAAACAAAAGGTTTTGTGTGTGATATCACATCAAATCACATTGTTTCTTGCATGTCACATTTTTTCTTTCTATAATTAATTCCTGTCTTCCTGGGCAACGTCTGCTCTGCCTTATGACTGTCACTTCAGACTTCATACGCCCTACTTTTCCCCAAAAGGGATATGAAGCTTGAGACCTCGGAGACAGTCGCTCCCTTTTGAAAAATGATGTAAGTTTAATCATAAGACAATGATTTTCCTTTCGGCAAATTTCATAGACGCAGGTGGTATGCTTTTACTTCCAAGCCAGCCTTCCCGCTGCTGAATCATGCAACGATCCCCGATGACCTTCTGAAATATTAAGATAGGAGCTATTCTCATCTAACTTTTTTAACCATGAATGACAAAGATAAATGCACATAATCCTAGTGAGGTCAGATTGTTGAATATTATGACATTACTGCAGTGGTAGTTCTAAACTTGCGTTCGCTTGGACTGTGTTAATGCTCCGAAGCCTATTCCAGAATTATTCCTCGTCATTAGTGAGCCCTCCTCAAACAGTCAATGGTGCAGTGAAGTTAGAAAACTTCATGTTGATCATATCTGGTTTATCTGCAACGAAGATTTAATACTGCTTTATTACTGCTTTATTACCGTGTGTGGTTCATACCTAAGTTTGAATGATTTTTTGAGCTGCTGTTATTTTTTAAAACACTGCTATTGAATGATAAACACAAATATACACCCAAACATAAACAAACATCCAACCAAAAATGATTTGTGTAAGTTAAAATCATTTTATATAGAAATACATATATCTAATAGATTTGGTAATTGTGGTGGAATTTATATGGAAATTTATATTTGACATCTCATTGCATAATCAGAACTGGAAAGTGAAAAAAAAAAAGCCTGCAAAGTAATTTGTTTTAAAACTAAGTGTCAGACAGTGAATATAATTATGAAGAGCTCACACGTTCTGTGGGATGGTAGTTGTACCCTATTGTGAGCCAGAATATTGTGTGAGGAGGAAATTGTAGGTGAGCAGAGAGATATAAGGTCATGGAGAGGGAACATTGATGCTACATCATCACGGCAACAAACTGGAGTGAACAGCTGGTGTTGTAGTTGTAATACGTGCCCAACTATGCAGACCACAGCTGAGTGTGTTTGCAGATGTGAATGGGACGATTTGGAACCTCTGGTGGAGGAAGTGGAGCAAGACGCTGATGCTGTGTGATGATGGTTTTACCACTCACATGAAACCCAGTGCATCGGACATAAAAAGCTCACTGCACTATATTGTGGTTGTACTGTAATTACCATAAAAGTAAATTAAATTCCTCCAATAAAAGTACGGGTCATATCACTGTCAGTTGTTGTAATCATCCTGTTTTGCAATGGTTTGATAATATTGGAGCATTAGTCATAATTATAGACAGTTGGAAATACATCAGTGTTATAAGAACTACCAAAAATGACACAAACCATCTTTTGGGAATCAGTCTATGATTGGGATTCCTAAGCTAAACATGCCTGCATGTTTTGGGAAATGTGTGCCCATCATGGAAGGTTAATTTGAAATGTAATCATTTAAATAGTTGTGTAAACTCACTGCTATGGTCCTTAAAGTAAGCCCACAAATAATATAGTTTCAGTGAGGAGCATTGTCTCTTCTAATCTGGTTAAATGTCAGCGATCTAATTTAAAAGTGAACACCAGCGGCTTCCTCCCGTAGCACTGATGATACTCTGACTGAGCACGACTCAGCTTCCTCCATGGTTCTACTTGAATGCCACGCCATTTACCAGCTCGATCTAATACTGTGTTCACCTTTTTTTGTTTGGGCAAAATGCTGCTGCTGAGATATTGTGACTGGTTTCTTTATTAGGGCCACTGAGCACTGCATCTGATTTCCTAACCAGAAGTGAACCAGCACTCTACAGCAACATGCTATAACCTCATGAAAATGGTTATTGAGCGCAGCTTCTTTACCTGAAGCTAGAAGTCGCTAGAACAAGACCAGTGATTATGTGTTATGTGAAAAGTGAAGCTTCTTATTTTTATAAAGTCGTATTTCCAAAAAGAAGCTGGATGTTGTTTTCAATAAACGTCTCTGATGAAGTCAATCTTCACTTCCTGCCAAATTGCAAAATGTCAGTGTTTTAAAGCTCATTATGCTGCCCCCTGTTGAAAAGAAAATCAATTATTGCTGCTTTAAACACATCAACAATTTTCTCTGAGGTTGCACATACAGTATGTCTCCACTGACAACTGGTTTATTTTGTATTCTCTTTAATGTCGGAGACTATGCAGTCTTTTTTATTACGGTCACAAATATATTACCCAAGTACACCACATATTTGTGTTGAAATACATATGTCCCTTTTCTCTTCTGCAGTATCCGGGGGACCCAACATTTAGTTAAGAGGTCAAACAGATAACTGGAGTAAAGTACAAAATGTCTCAGCCAGAGACAGATAGAGAAGAGACAACAACATGGAGACGAGATGAGCCATGGTTTAAGTATATTTTTCCACTAGAGTTGCTCTTATGACTGTGTAAAATGTTATTCGAACCTTTTCCAAGGACAGCTCAGATTTGGTGATGGCAATTCAACTGTTAAGTTTTCAATGCACGCACAGCTCATCTATACACTCTCCCCTATAATGCACCCGGTATTGGAAATGAATACCTCTGCTTTGGACATTGTCTTTCTCCAATTTCATCCCCGAGATTTCCTACTTGAACTGAACAAAACAATCCAAATGGAGTTTTGTTTTTTTGTTTTTTTATTATTCTGGCAGTGTGGCCATTTTGAGCATTTAGATACAGAAATTAAAGACAGGACAGATTCAGCATTTGGGCCGACTGACTGCAACACATAAAGATGACATTCTACAGTGCAACTACAGACAAAATGTGTGATGACAATGAAGATTACATAGATTACTCTTCAGTTTGAATATAGATGCCGGCATTTGTTTTCACAGTGTTATTGGATCAACAACTCTCTGACAGTTTGAACATTATAAACCTAGCAAAAAGGAATAACAGTTTAAGTGCTGTTGTGTTGAATTGCATGAGATAAAACAAACTGCTCCTGATATTGCATCCACCCCCTGGAGTTTGCAGGATTTGATTGATAACCATAACAAAAAAACCTGACTCAGTCCAAGATAAGAACCTTACTCCCTCAATATGAGATCTCACTGTACGATTCCAATGAAGTCATACAAAGCTACTCAGGCTTTAGAAGCAGCTTTCTCTGCACTGCATCACCCGCACTCCAATCACACACCCCAGGAGGGAAAGTTAGGTGCCATGTCTCCCTCCGATGCACAGGGATTTTCAATTCATCGGTGTCCTCAAAGTGGAAATTGGCAGACCGTAGACTTAGTTAGTGCGGCGAAGTACTCTTTCCTTGCTGGCACATATTGAAAGAATAAGTGTATGGCCTTAAGAGATTTAGCCAGCTGTCTCATAAAAGAAGCCTCTCCTGAAGGTATTATGAAGTATATAGTGGCAACAAACACACACCATAAAAAGCTAAAGGATCTTCTTTCTGCAGGCTCTCGAAAAAAAAAAACGTTGAGCTCTTTGAATAGCCTCTGTGGTAATATGAGTCTTTTCACGCCCAGAGAAATGTAAGCATGGCGAAAATTGTATGAAAGCTGGCATGTTGTGAGTTTGGCTGGCCTTAAATCCTTGATGCCATCAGGAGCCATTTCCTCCATTTTCATGACACTTATTCCTTTTGCAAACTCTTTAAACCACAGTTAAGTACAGCTGAGGCACAATTAGATGTGTTGAATTAAAGTAATAACCTAATAATTGCATTGGAAAATATACATTATGGACAATATTATACAAACAGCTTTTTATTCATTTTAAAGGTACAATATGTAACGTTGGCCGCTAGGGGTCTCTCAATCAATACAATAACAAAAGATCTAATTTGAAGACGTGGTAAAGCAGTTACCAGGCTAACTAGTCTGTCTCTGCTCGGAAAGTACACAAGTCAACATAGGTCAAGTCGATTTTAGACATTTTACTGAAGAATTATTGCATATATCTTTATGGAGATGCAAAATCAGAAAGCTCTAAACATTTGGAGTAAGTTGAGTGGTTAACTTGATTTGAGAACTGTATCTATCTGCACCAGTGATGGGGTTAAGTTCGTCTAAATGTAGCGTGTTCAGTTTGGCTGAATCCTGAAACATATTGTCAATGAGGAGGAGGGAAGCTCCCTCGTTCCTAAACTGAATAAATAAAACTGTGACCTTCTAAATAATGGCAGATCAGATAAAACAAGGTCAAATCAGATGTTAAGAATGAGTGCAGTAAAAAAAAAAGCCCTTAACATACAAGCATAATTTGTTGGAAAATTACAATAATACAGTATGGAACACAATGTATGTAATTGCGTGACATTTTCTTGATGCTTTAGGCAGATTGTGGAAAAGGTTAACAGTATACAAGTACACACATGTGGGCAGTCTGAACACACGATACAACATAACACCCACAGAATATTCAAACAGAGAACACATCTGTTGACCTTTGTGAAATCCCCCCGGACTTGTCTCTGACAAACGGAGCTTTAATGAGAGAGCCCAGTAAACATACATGAAATGTCACTGGTGCTATTGCAATAATATGTTTGCTTTTTAAAAAATCCAGTTACAGTTTCAGTCACAAGTGCTAATCCCACGCATGATTTGTTACTTTAACATTGTTATGAGTCATCTTGTTTTCTATCGTTTACAGGAGGTGGATGAGAGGGACTGGGATCATGTTTGTCTCCGTGCATTCGTTGGACCCACTGGTTTTAGTCATTGCCACGTGTTTGATCCAGAACATGTTATCTCATCCTTTGCACTATTCAGTGGCACAAGCAGCACCAGGCTGAGCCGCAGCTGGTCCTCAACACCCCCTTACCCACAGACCTGGTTATGCTGCACCACAGCACATGGAATAGGATCATGTGCATTTTGAGCAGCCATGCAGGAGGGGATATTTGTACTAACCCGAAAGCCAAATTGGATCAGTTAATTCTTCATGTTGCATTGTTAAAAACTAATCCGACAGTATATTGTTGTCAAAGAGGACATGTGCTTTTTTTCAGTTTTCCATTTCCTCTATTGTGCTTTATAGATTTTTTTGAGAACGTCAAAGATCTCCATAATTAGGAAACCCAAAATCCGCAGTTAGGGGAACTCCTCTCCTCTGCAGAAAAAACTCTGACCCTGAAGCCTCTGAAACACCTCCTCAGCAGTCTGGACATTATTTTTGCGTTGCTCCACAGCAACCAGGGACCATTCAAAAAGGCACAAGGACAAGGTGAGAAATAGGACATTTTCTCCTTTAGAATTTCAAGTGTTCCAAAAAATGCTAGCAAGTTACAAAAGTATATAAATTGTGTGTAACGTAAGAAACTAGAAAAGAGCAATTAAGGGCACTAACTCAAAAAGAGGCGAAGCAATAAAGAACACAAGTTTAACTCAACCAAACATAACCAAAACTGAGCTGCTCACAAATGACACAGGGAGCTTATGAAGACATTGACTAGTCCGAGACAAACACAAAGGGGGACTGTACTAACTACTAACAATAGTAAATTAACTTAAGATGTGCAAACATAAATACCCTATGAAAATAAATTTATCTACAAAGAAATGTTAGTCTGAAGCAAATGATGAAGAAACCATAAAATGAAAGGATTTGAGAAATCTTAAATTTTAGCTTCATCTCAGGATGATATTTTATCAAACATGATAAATCTTTCAGCTACATTCCTTTGTAATATCTTGATCAGTTCCACATGCCACATTAAAGTGTTAGTGATAGAAATACATGTATTTGTGTTGTGTTTATCCAGTGTTGTTTGTGTTTTTGTGCTTGTTAATCAATTTCCACTTCCTTCTACGGACATGAGGTACTCAACACTTCATTGCTTTCAAAGTGACCCTGAGGCAATGCTATTGGAGGCCAATGGACTGATGGGCAGTGGACATAGTTTTGTTACCAAGTTGTCAAAAGTAAGAATCTTTATTTATTATCTTCATCTCACAGCATACAGATGTTGTATGCACGTATCACTGTGTGATACACTTTATCAGTGTTTGAAAGTCCCTGAAGACATTAACCCACTTGATAAATCCCCTTGCACATAAAACTCTGACATGAAGCTTTCATTTCTTGTTTCTTTCAGATTTAGGATATTTATCTTTACACCATGTGAATAATGTTTTTTAGAGGAAATTCTGCCGGTCCCTTTGGTGGTGTAGATCTTATTTTTAAATTACTTTACCAAATATCTGATATCTGCCTCTTTTCCAGATAAGCTCCTTTAGCCAGAGTGCAGGCAGATGTCTTGTTGCCAGGTGAAGCCAAGGACCTCATCATCCTTCTCCTGTCAAAGAAGAATGCGAAGCGCCTGGGCACAGGTCAGTGGCAGCATTCATACAAATAGACATCTGTCCTTTTAAGAGGCTTGAATACCTCCTCTGAGTTTACTGATTTCCAAAATACAAAAAAAACATGTTGCATCTCAACTTTCAGGATATACCAAAATTACCTGTTGTGGCCTTTTTTTTTTTGAAAAAGAAACCCTCAGCCCTATTTGTTGGGCTAATGCTTCCTAAAATACTATTGCATTTAAAAACAACATCACAGCGACAGGGAGGGGGTGTAATAATGGCTGCACCAGCTCTGTTTTTGCTCCGGGCCCCTTCCTTGTCCAATGTTCCCATGAGAACAGAGCAGCAGGGTAGAGCAGATTTGCTCAACACTATTGAATGACCAAAACAGTTATTGACTTACATCGCATTTCATTATAGTGCCAATTATCTGCTTCTGGTGCTTGGTTTTGTTTGAATAACTCCCCACATTAGATTGAATTAGCTCACAGTGTATTCCCAGGTTATGACTGCATCTCCTGAGCAAGGTCTTTGTTGTCCCAGCTGCTCAGAGTTCTCCATTATTTCGTTATAATACTAACAAGTGTCACGATAAGAGGTGCCCTCAGCTAGAAAGAGACTAATCCACAGAGAGACCGGGTCCTGATAACTGCAGAGGGCTCCACTTGGAAGGGAAGTGTTTCTCTTAATAACAAAGGAAGATACTGTATCAGTGGGGTTGGGGAGGCGGTGTGGACAGACAGGGAGACGCAGCTCTTAAGTTCAATTTGTGGTGATATACAGGCTAAACATTTGATCGCTGGACTTCTTATTCGGGGAGCAGGTGATGGGAAAGTATATTCATCCTTCCATAGGATCTGGACTGGAACCCCACAGTCACCGTTTGTCCCTCAGATGTAAAATAAACAAAGACACATGACAAACCAGACTCATGTTTCATAGAAGAACAGAACACTTGGTACTTTGATAACGACCTGTTGTCTTGAAAATTAATATTATTTGATATTTAAAATAATTTCACCCTTGAGTTTTGGCTGAAGTGTCCCCATCCTGTAATAACAGGATATTAAATTTTTCAAATATGTATATAAATGTTCTGATTCAGAGAGAGCCCAAACATTGACTCTACATAAGCATTGGCCCTGCAAGGTCCAAGACAGTTTGAAACACCACTTTGAGCCAATTTGAGCCCTGTTCAACCCATAAATCAAGATATATTTCATAAAAATGTGATATTAAATCCTTATTTAGTTCACAGTTCAAAAGGCACAATAAATAACAGTATCTCTTTAAGCAGTTAAGTTCATCATAGAGCCAATGGATGGACATGATTCGTGTTTTTCTTCAAGTTGTGTTCATTTTTCCAGTCTGGTGGGAATCTCAGTTAGTATAAATATACTTTCAGTTTTTATTAATAACTTGATGCATGACGGATGTTGAGGCATTTTCCACCGACCAGTCAGACACGTCCTCTGAATTTGTATCCAGCTCCCCAATCCCCACTGCTCTTTAAGTTGGTCTGAATCTATTTCTCTCTAATAGATAAACATACTGTGGGTCTGTTAAGAAGTAATAAAAATACTAATACTGCACCTGAAACATTTCTTACTTACCAGATCCAACAGATGATATAAACCTGTAAATCCTGCTGAAAACCTATGTCTTTCAAGAACTGAAGGGGATTTTCATGTTATTTCAAAAACCTGCTGACAGGTTCCGTGAATTGTCACTGGGTTGGGTAAACAAACAGAAATGAAGGCTTTGAAAGACGCCCACTCAGACTCCATCTCCCCAAGTTCCCTTGGGATGCACAGGAATTTCATGCCTGAGTTGGAGATTGAAGACCTTGTGGGGTCAGACATTCCCAGGCCACCGTCTGTACATGTTTGTGTTTGCCAGGTATGTCTGACAGCCTTTCCTCTCCGTCTGATCCAACTCACTACCAGGTGCTGTTGGGTTAATCAGAATCAGAATCAGAATCAGAATTCTTTTATTGGCCAAGTGTATTTTCACCTACAGGAAATTGACTTGGTGTGACAGCCCTGCTCTTCTCTTCACAAGAGAAACATCCGAGTCGATCGTCCGCCTCTGGTCTGAAGGTGTTCTGGTACCACGCTTACTTTCGATCATGGTGTTTGTAATGTCCAATGGTTTTAATAATGTGGACCGGAATACTTTTATATACAATAAATGTGTTGGCTACCATATATATATATATATATATAAAGGCCCTAGGTGACATTAAATTGTGGTATGAAGTATATCAGAAAATCAAACCCACACCATGGCTCACTGTGACCCGAGGCCTAACTGAGAAATATGTGTTAGTTTTGTCCTGTAACTTTTTATCCATCTCTTCTCCTCTCCTATTTGTTTCTCCGAATCAACTCCTGCTCTTTTTTCAACCCATGCATGCACTGTCTGTGTGGAAGTGGTTGGACTTAGCGTCAGATGGACAAGTACTCATACAACTGTTAATTATTTGAGGGCAGTCAAGGGTAAAAGCAGAAATCCTTCCTACAGCATGAGGAGACTTCAATGACACAATGTTTCATATTGTAAAAAATATACTGGATTTCATGTGGATCCTATTTTTATGTAATATTTAACACTTGTTTTACATTTTTTGCTCTTCAGTAGATTAATTTAAAGAATGCAAGAAGGAAGCTGGCTCTCGGGTCTTTAGTGAACTTATCCTCTATGACAAGGCCATCTAATATTTTGCCCTTCAGGCAGATTTGCAGTCTACAATTCTCTTTTCGCTCTCCAGATGGCTTGAGTGCCATTATCTTTGCTCCTCTGTCATTTTAATCCCCCGAGGATTGTGAATGTAAAGATTGTTGATCGAGCCGGCCTTGGAAAAAATCTGATCCACACTAACTCCTTCGCGTTAGCAATACGGTGTCATGCTGGGGCTGTTGACACCGTCAGCCCGTCATTAGCGCTCCATGAAAGACATGAAGACATTTGGCTAATTGGGGAAATTAAAACGATTAACCAAAGGCAACTGTTACTTGCAGTTTTAGTCTTGTTTGTTCTAAACGAGTGCCGGTGACTGATGGGAAATCGAAGTCATTTAAACCTTTGTGGGATCACATCTAAAGGACGTTACATGACAGTTATGTCACGTGGATTCGTGAATGTAACAGTGTAAAAAACACTAGCATTTCTGTGCCCATCTTAATGATGTTGAGAATATATGCTTGTCAAACAGTTATTCCATCTCTTCATGTACTGTAAGCTCTGGCTAATTAGTAGCCCAATGGTATTGTGGTAACCCTTCACCTTGTGTTCCAGTGTGTGGTGAGAGTCGGATCCTGAGCAGTGGGACTCCAGAATTAGAGACAGAAGAAATAAGCAGAGCGAGCACAAGAACATAGTGCACATGGCTGAGGATCATATTCTCAAAACACTACATCCTCGTGATTTACACAAACACAATCAGAGTAAAGAAGTACATGTAGCCCAATGCAACAACGAATGCACAGACTTACACATTGGGGGGAATAAAAAAGCTGTGGCACAACACAGAAGTCCAAAGAGCAAATAACAGATACACACAGGACGTCTAAATAATAGTCTTTTCATGTAGAATATTCCAAAAATAATGACCCCTACCCCTGTTACAGGTTCATTCTCGTACTAGTCCTGTTCAGCCTTCACATTAAAGTGGTATAAACTAGCCTGAATAACTTAGCCCGAAACAGGATTCTAATTCTTATAATCATCAGGCTGAGGCAAAGGAAATGTATCAAGTTGATAATTGTCTTCTCACCAAAGTCTTCTCCACTTCCATTTCATCAGCAGTCTCACCGGCGTGTTCATTAAAAAACGTTATCACCTAAATCACTTTACTTAACAACATCCTCCTCTAAAACGTATCAGTGGCTACAGTTGCTGGAAATTGTTTAAGATGCAAATATGCTTCTGCTGCTAGTGAAATGTTAATTTAAGAGGCTAGAGCAGAGGTCACTTATAGTCGAACCTTAGACTTCTATCCAGACCCAAACATCTAGCCAATTAATCATTGAGAATGTCGAGAGTGTTTCTATTTTACCCAGTGAAGCTTCACTAGCCTTTACGGCCTCGGTTTATCAGCCCAGGAAACTCACAGACCAATTTCATGCATTATAAATCATCTCATGAGATGCCAATCAAGTCTGTGAATTCTGATGAGCATTCGGACCAGAGTTGGGGGTCAGACCCTAACAGACAAAAAGAGGAAGAATAGTCGTTGATTAGTCATGAAGAGAAAATTCATAAAACTAACTTTATATGGCAAACTCTAAAAAACACTATAACCAGGCATTTGAAAAAAACGGTCTGTTATGTACTTTTTCCGACATGAGACAAGAGCAATATTTTCTATTAGAGTCTCTATATTTGAACCCCTCCACTTCAATGTGAAAACTGAGAATACATTTTGTGAGAATATCATTGGATTATACTTTCTTCGATTTGACAGTCAGTTGATGACACACAGAACCTTGATACATCTAATATTTCAATCTATATTGCACTCAATCATAACGCTAGTAGACAAGATGTTTTGGGCCTTTGATTTCTCAGAATCTTTATTGAATTCCCCTGGTCTAGACCAACGGATGAGAGCCTTATACCTGACATAGCACTCTACATAGCATAGTTCTGAGCAAAACATTTTATATTTCAATTTACAAGCCTTTCTGTATTTCTGATTAAATGTCTGCTGTGAAATGCATAACAATACACATAATGCATTTAAAGACATTTGACAGGGACAGCCGCGAGGCAGCAGGAATGGAAATGGTAAAGCACTAAAGTCGAGCCTTTAAATTACTGATCTACTAATGAGTCAGGTTCCCGGCGCTGAGGGAACTCTCTCTCTCCAGCCCACATTTAGTCCTCAGGCCACACAGCACAGAGTGGATGGGACTCATCACCTTTATGAAGTCCTGGAGTCTGCTGGTTCATCATTTTGGGTAAGCTGTTGTGGCTGGTGGAAAATGTCAATTCTCCCACTTCCAGATGTCTCCTTTGACCCTCTTCTTACACGCTGCAGCAATAACTAAGACCAGCGATAGAGTGGCACTGCAGCAAGGTGGGACAAATGATTTGGCAAAGGATATATTGAAGGAAGAAATATTTTCACTGAACCGAGGATGCATACATTCTGGACTGAGACATTCACTGAATCAAATCAGATGTAACCCATATGCACTCTTGCCTGTGAGCTGATTGTGGGGTTGTTTGACCTCTGCGTTTTCTGAGCTGTTTTCCTGGCTGGGCTCCAGCAGCAGTGCATCATTTGCCTTTTAGAATGCAGTGAATTGGTCTCCAGTCTGTTTGCCAGCCGCCCCGATTCTAATGCAAAAGCAATACACAGCCAGGGAGCAGGAATTCAGGTGGCATACACTGGCCAACTTCACAAACCCCCAAAGACCCACCTTACGAGATATAGTTTTTTTCTGTAAAAGTCTTTGTAAAGACAATAGTAAAAGGGTAATCTACTTACAACTTACCTTTAACAGGGTTATTAAGTTCAATCTTTTGATTTATACTTGCTACAGTAGTAAGATTCAACAGCTCATGCATTGAGAATTGTCTATCCTTACTTATGTTGTAAATGTAGCCATACTGCATTACGGCAGACAGTCAGGACCACCAGGATTTTAAAGTTGGTATATAGGTGCTATAAAGCTTTTTAATGTTGTTTAATGTTTTACTCTCCCACATATCAAAATAGTTTGGAATTTGGATGGTCCGCCCCTTTTTGCCAGATCTGGGCCACAAGTTAGCCATAGCAATGCCGCATGTCAACCAAGGGTGCCAAAGGTGGCCCAAATTTGTTTGGTACTGTTAGGGCCATATTCACCATTCACCACATGGGCCACTTCAGTTCACATCCGGATTACACCTTGCCTGGAGCATGTTTGCCAAAAAAGACCCACATTTGTTTCGGGATATTTGGGCCACATTTGCCACTTTACAAGTTGTCAATTGAGGCTCACGTACATTTTGTCCGGGCCACAAGAAGAGCAGAAGTGCTGCATCATTGCCTGAAGGGGCCCACATCAGTATGCTAGCGCTGTTACCTGTGGAGGCACAGATATGCTGCAGCAGGTCACGTGAAGTTATATGCTTGAAGTTATTATGGTGTCAGAAGAGCACCTGGAAAATGGCTTTTCACTCTAAACTCTTAAATGCTCATAAATGCTAAATGTTGAAGAGGGAGAGAAGCAGAGGAGGGAGGGCCGTGTGTGTGAGTGGGTTTCATCTGCATTTTTTAGATATTAGTCCAACCAGGAGTCACCAGATGTTCAACGCAGCACCACACATCATTAAGTTAATATCAGGCATTTAGCATGAGTCATGGATTATTTTCCGGGAAGAATAATCAGCATACATTAGTGGAGAGGGTTCAGATCTGGGCTGCTGGCAGATTCTGTCAAACACAGATTAAAAGCATGTACAGCACATGCTGTACCAAGAAGTACCAAGGATTAAGAAGTAAAACTTGAAGTTCTTTTTAAAATGCAAGACAATGATCAAATTCATCTAGTGGTTGAGTAGTTTCATCATTGTCAGGAATGAGATGTACTGTCTGTGTTGAATGTGAGAAACATGGCAGCCATGTGGGTCAAGGAAGAACCCAATACCTTATTGAGCGGACTACATTTAGCAGGCAGATTTTTTTTTTCACTTTCTTTAAGTTATAGGGCATTTTTCAATTTTCTTGTCAATTTTCTCAAGAAGTAATGCAGAGAAATTCAGCTTGACTGAATTTAAGGGGACTATTGGGCCTTGGTGGAAGTATGTGCTCTACTGATTGCTGTTCTTGTTGTGTATTTATTTATTGGCCTTAAATCTTATTCTAATCTTTTAACTAAAATTGTAAATTGCTGAACACCTACAAACTCCTCCTATTCACTTACAGATCCCTCCATAGCCTCGCTCCCCAGTACATATCTCACTGACTTCCACCTCGTACCAAGTCCAGGACTCTGCGATCATCTTACCGTAGTTTTCTAACCATTACCAGATAGAAGGATTTTGAGGACAGAGATTCCAGCATGGTGGCCCCCCCACAACCTAACCCCCCAACAGAATTTCACAATGCCACATCAGTCTTGACATTCAAAAAACCTTTTAAAAATCCATATGACCTGATATGACCTCCGTCTTTGTCCCCTTGAATATGTCCTTGTCCCTAAATATGTAGCATCCTTAGGTCCCTTTCAAAGGCGCTATAAAGATGTAAGTTATTAATATTATTATTACTTGTTCTTGGGCAGGAATAACACATTTGTATACATCACTTACGTTTCACATTGTTAGAAAAATCTGGGCCCACTTTCTCACAAAATTTTACAAAATAAAAGTAGTGACCTTGAGGTAAACTGAGTTAAAAACATTGATGAGAATGCAGAATGAGAGATGGGTGAAATGCAACTTGCACTGCGTTAGTTCTCTGTAGTGCTGCTGTCCTTGTCTCACAAAGACCAAAGTTACTTCCCTTTGTCTTTCATTATTCGTCCTCTCCTCATCATCTTTGTTCTCGACATTGACTCGTTCTTTGATATATCTTGCAGTTTTTCATTCTGTTTCCTTTTACCCATGTAATGAATTCCGCCTGACAGGTTATTGAGATGCCAATATGTTATTATTTTTTTATTTTTTGGGGGGAAATGAATAGGAAGTCATAGGGAACAGCCTCACCAAGGATGCGGTGGTATTGTTGTTTTTCAGCCTGATACGTGCAGGCTGCAAAACGGGGAAACTATCAGCACTCGCTTTCTGTGAGGAATTACTTTCTCCTTTTTTCTGCATGACGCTTCTGTGTTAAGCCTCCGCACACATGTGGGCATTTCTCTCAGCTGATGTGAGGTCATTAACTCTGAGAGGCTGGATCAATTTTGCCCCCTACTGACAAATCTGAAAGATGCTCATGTCTTGCATTTCCTTTGCATTTTGCATTTTGCATTTTGCATTTTGCATTTTGCATTTTGACCCTTTAAACTTTAAACTTTAAAATAGGAACAAAATCACTAATCATTTTTAATTTCAGATTCCGCCAACAGTCCTGGATTTTGATAATTTAGATAAGGCTATTTTATAATCACAATCAATAAGGGGTTCTCCGGTGTCATTTGTTGTTTCTGAATGACTTTGAGATGAAGGTAGAAGCAAGATCCTGGATATTTGTCAGCTAAATAATGTGAAAGGATCCAGAATAACCCTTGAATGATCACTGAATTGTCTGGTAACTTATTATATATTATAAGTTAATATTTTCTATCTTGTCTATTAACATTTGATGATCTTTTTTGACCTGTTGTGTCCTTTTGTGCATTTCAGACATTCTAAATACAGCAGTGTTCGTTATATTACACCTAAACTGGCAGTGTTTCTGCTGCAGCTTGTCCTTGCTGTGTAACAATCACATCATAACAATGACAATGTCCTGGTGCTGCAGGTTTGGTTTTCATGGGTTTAACCGTGAAGACACACACATGTAGCACCACGTCCAGGAAGAGCGGGACAACAGCGATACATCATGTGCTAACAACCAGGACGGAGAAGATGACTCTGTCACCACCTGGTCTTAACAATGATCTATCTTCTCTTCTACTTTTGACAAGAGTCATGGTCAAGGAGTGAAAAGTCTATAAGGGGCCCTCGGGGACAGGCCGCACCGAGACAAAGAAGGGAGTTGTGGGGGGGTGGGGGGGACTCCAGCAAGGTATTCCTTAGTGAGCTGCAATAAGCCTGATGTAGTGGTTTTCTGATTGGGTCAATATTTCTCTTTTATTTTAATGGTGTCATCAGTGTCACCACCAAATAAAGTATAAATGCTATTACTGTGTCTTGGAGGCTTTTATGGGTCTAAAAGAATAAAAACCTGGAAAAAAAACTCGGAGCGCTCAGGTTAGAAATGTCAACTTTATTGAAATAAACGAGAACATGTTTTTTTCACACAAACCCTTAATACTGACTTAAGGTGCAGTTTAAACATCAACAACTACAGGAACATGCAGTTTGTATTAATCGTAGACTGAATATAAAGATGAGAGGACCGCTCCACAAAAGTCAAGCCAAAGTTTCTCGATCAGCCCCTGGTGGCTGGTTGCAGTATATACCCCCACCTACTCCGTGTTAGTGGATGGGACATGGACCATACTAAACTTGTACAATTTTACCTCAAAGGGAACTTATTTCAAAATAAGTGCCCAAAAGCTTTTATTTGTTTTATTGTAACTATTGTACACACAGGGGACTCAGTGATGAGGTTAGGAATCTACGCCTCACAGTGAAAACAATATGTATCAGCGAATACCACTGAGCTGTTGTTCTTTACCAGCATGTTGATGGTAGACAGCTCTGCAGAGGTCACTGTTTTCTGCAGTGGAGAGTTTATATTCCCGACATAAGATAAGAATATCTGTTGATTTGGGCGTCCGGCAGCTTGTGGAGTTTGCCCTCACTATAAATAACTAAACAATGCAAACCTTTGTTGTAGAATTCCTGCTTAACCGTGTATGTAACTGACGATTTGACGCCCCGCTAAACAGAAATCATGAGGCTGAGCGACTACAGGTATACTGGCACATATTTGTTTGAACAACAGGAGGCATGTAAAATCATACGGCCCCTGCTGTCATCTGACAACAGTGAGAAATAAGCAGGTGCTGCAAATGCAAATCCACTTTGACGCTTTAATTTACGTCTTTTTGAGGGAATTGTCGACAGATATTTGCTTTAACCTCTGTTACATTGTCAATCATGTGTAAAGTGGTTGTTGAAACACAGAGAATACAGTTTTACACACAAAACAAAATTACCAAGTTCTTTTGGACAAATCAAGTCACTTGGAAACTTTATGGAGACTTTTCTTTTTTCTTTTACATCTGGATTATAGTTCTGCCAGTCTGACAAATAGTAAGAACGAAGAAAAAGTCAGACTAACAAAAAGTACTTATGTGCTTTATAATCTTAAGCCCTTCATGACCCCATGTTCGGGCTGGAATTATCTGAAAGTCCTGTCAGATTTGCCGGCAGCCAGTGCTGAGGTGGTGGTAATAAAGTTCTAAGAATTTCTGTCCAGTGGAAGGATAATAGTGATTTTCTTCCCTACATGCTGATACAATAGTCCTTATTGGATCTTTTTTTTTCTTTCCTTCAGGGGTTGGTGCCACTCGTGGTTTTCCTAATTGAACCTTCCACTCTGCCAGACTCTGCCATCAATAACATCTACCCCGCCGCTCCCTCCGTTCCCCTCACCCAGTCATCTGACCTCTTAGCGATAAGAGCCGCCTCTCATCCCCCCCCCCACCTCTCCTCAAGATTGACAAGCTGACACACCATCTCTGAGGTCGGCCGGGCTAATTGGTTTGCGCACATCTTAGATGGACCATTAGGCCTCACAACTACTAAACTAAAAACATCTCTCTCCCCTCTCTCTCTCTCTCTCTCTCTCTGTCGCTCTCTTTCTCTTTTTGAGGGTGGCTGATGGAGGCGGCGATAATGGTCCAGCGAGGAGTAATAACGTTCCAGTGCAATCTGCGGCTCACATATGTTGTAAGCTGAAATGATTGGCTGTTTAATCTTTTTGGGTCTTTCTCTCTTTTATCTCCTGCACGGCTCACAGGGAGTGTAGCGTGGTGGATTGGGGGAGTTGGCCGTGAGTGGCTGTGAATGGAAGCAAAGCCGGCTTTTATTCACTGTAAGTTTGGATTCGTGGTAAAATATAGGAATTCAAATGTTGATATTGCCTTCACAACAGGGACGTGTGTGTATCCTGCTGTAATCATCCTGCCCACGGTAACTGTTACTTTACTGCAGCTAACAGAGGAAAGAAAGAAATACTTACAAACTACTCCCACTAACTACAACCTCAATCAGCATCGGAGGTTTTCCCAAAGCCATCTTTACCGTGCATCAATATTTTTTTAAATTACAGTAATTTGTTGAGGTGCACTTCAGCTACAGTGCAGCTACAGCAGGTACATGCACCAGCTCGGCCCTGTCCTCTTATGCATGAAGCCTATCTTGCTCAAGTTAAGGGAAATTCTGGTTTCATTCAATCTTGGTCTAATTTTTTTTGTAGTTTCATACATACTTACCCCTCAGTAATAATAAAAAAATAACATTAAACTTAATTGCTGAGATCTGTGAGCAAAACGACACACAGTCACAAGCAACTCTACCACATTTTCCTAAATGTCTGTTGGAAACATCTCAGTTTAAAGACGAACACAGTTAAATTGCCAAGATTTTGTTTTATGTTAAAGATATAATATAACAACTCTTCATTAAAATGCCTAAAAATTACTGGACTTAGGTTAAATATCTTGTTGACTTGTGTGCTCATATTATCCAGAATGTCAAACCCAGACTTTATTCAAGGTAACTGCTTGTTTCCTTTTTGTTGCTTTTTATTTGTGTCATATCCACTTATACATTACCTCATCCACGATGATCATTTGCATCTGCAGTGCATAGGTGAAGACAACAACTCCCATGACCCCTCGCTGCTTCACATTGTCATCAAACTAGGTCTGTAGTTATAATTTTTGATTGCGAGATTGTCAGATAATTTGACTCATCTTTTTTTTTTATCATCTTTACATCTTTACTAATACCCTGCTTGTTCCTTGCTGTGTTGGACATTGTTGTAATGAACATGTTCATAGAGTAGCCGGCAATGACTTTGACAGAAAAAGTGGCAAAAAGTGCAAAAATGAAGACACAAATTGTGGTAAACCCAGAATTTCACACTAAGTGGGGTTTCAGCTGGCGAAAGATTCAATCGACTCTATTGGAGGCAGGCGAGTGAGACACATGCATACAAAGCACAAAAGACTACTACTCAGGCATTCCCTCTGGCAAACACAGCCATAACAGTGAGGGTTATTATCTGTGACAGGCTGCCACTGACCAATGGTGCCCTGTCACCGGCTGTCTGACTTGTACCTGGTGGCACAAAAAGAAACACCTCTCTCCTCGGCCCAATCTGTTGCCTCACACAGCAGGCAAATGGAGCAGGACATCTACTGTTGCTGCCTCCACGCTTAATGTGTACAAGAGTGACTCGGCTAACTGATTAAACTAATAAGTCGACACTGTTTCCTGGTTATAGCGGTTAGACGCGTCAAAATCCTGACGCCGGAGCTGTGGCAACCTGTGCCAACTTTATAGTGGTTTTACAAGGGTACGCCGCTGGTACGTACAGGTGAGCCTGTGTATATTCAACTCACCCTCAGTTCCACATCAAAGACGAATAATGCTGCACTCCATCACCCCCACCCTGCCTCTCTCTCTCTATCTCTCTCTCCCCCCTGGTCATCCACCTCGGCCCGTCAGGCAGCTGTAGCCTGTAATTGGGAGTGGAGCCTTACAGGCCGTGTAGTGGACGGCTCAGCGGAGACTGCAAGAGTCAATTACCAGAGCTGACAGTGCCGCGGAGAGAAAGGTACACCAGACACACTGTAGCAATCTGTCTGAGCAGGATGAGGGAGACAGAGGGTGTGTGCTAATGTGACGCCAACACGCTACACGTCTCACCTCGTGGTAACACTGACAGCTGTGGCATATTACTTACGTGCAGTGTTTTGGACACATGGCCCAGAAAGGCTGAAGCTGCTAACATATGGCCGTTCCTGTCAGAAAATCCAATTAGCTCCAACGCTGTTGACTAACACATTGATATAACATGACTCATCATTGCATATGTGTGTTTTTTTTTTCTCTTATCACATGACGTGTTTTTCAGTGTTCGACAGGAGACAACAGGTATTTGATAGAATTAAAAAAAACGTATCTCAGTGCCGCTGCTCCCTCGTCTTCAGAATGAATTAAATGTGTCAATGATTGAAACAGCGGCATCATTTTAATCAAAGACGATCCCAGGAACCCCTGCTTCATTTTGCTCCCATCACAGCTGACAGAATTTGATTCATGAGGTCTTCATTCTCCACGCTCGCAGACAGGAATGTGAATGTGAAGCTCGGCTCTCGCCGGTCGCTCTGACGTCTTCTTCTCCGTCTAGATTCTGCTTCCTTTCTGATGCTGTGTCTCAGTATCTTTATTTAATTTTCCCTTACCTTGTTTTCTGCTAGACTACACATTTATTGTGAAGACAATACAAAAAAAACTGTTTATTTAGACTTTCAGATGGTGCAGAGCTTTCAGTTCCTTCAAATCCTCAGTGAACATCCAACCGTTTATCTGGATCAAAGATATGAAAATGGTCCACTGGACCAAAGCGCTGTTATTTCATCACTGACAACAAAAGCTTCATGTTGCACTGTAATTGTGCATTTATTCTGTGTGGGTTTTGGATTTGTGCAAGCAGGCCCTTGGGTCTATTGGTTTCTATTTGTTTTATATTCTCTTTTAAATGTTACCATGTACTGACAGACTAAACACACGTTGTCATCATTCTTACATTGTGCCAATAATACATCACCTATTAACTTTAATGAAACTTTAATGATGTGCTAGAGCAGTGGCTTGCATGCAACACTACAAATGCATGAAGCAGAAATTTAAAATCAGACGGCGTAATTAAACAGAGTGATTCAAGAACACAAGGGAGCACATAGGTAATGTCGATTAGCAACCGATCTCCTTCCCCAGACCTTACATCTGATTTCTGAAGACAGCTATCGGTGAAAGGAGCAAGCGTCTGTTTTTTATGGGTCGCTGACTCGATTGTTACCGGCTGATCTGCTGTAAAACCTATTCAGCCTTCACCAATTTAAAACAAATGTTTAAATGTTGCCTTTAGAACTATGGTTGAAGCAAAAAAACACTTTTACATTAACTTTTTTGAAATATCACATTAGATCAAAGGTGGAAAAATGTCCTAGTGGTTAGCGCCGTCTCCTCGCAGCCAGAAGGTTTCAGCTGAAAACCTCCGGGGCGGCCAGGGCCTTTCTGTGTAAACATGTTATCTCCGTGTCTGCGTGGGTTTTCTCCGGCTTCCATTTACAACCCAGAGACATTCAGCTTAAGTTAAGTGAGAACTCTCAATTGTCCTCGGGTGAGAATTTGAGCCTGAGTGATTGTCTCTGTATTTGCTGGCGAGCCATGGGGCAGCCTGTCTAAACACCCAATGTTAGCTGGGACTGAAGATCGATTGAAGAAACCTGCAAAGTATTGGCTGTATTGATAATAGATGGTAATACATTTGAGATTAAGATGTGTGGTACAAGTTATCTAATATCACAAAGCAGTTAATCTCTATGAACAGATTGTGCATGTGAATATGCAAAATATGTGCGTAGGTGAGAGAAAATCTTTTGGGGTGGGAAGTCTTCTGGTTTGTTATTATCTGTTGGTCTGTTTCCCCCATCCCTTTGTCTTTTGTTTGACTCTCTCTCTCTCTCTCTCTCTCTCTCTCTCTCTCTCTCTCTCTCTCTCTCTCTCTGTCTCCTGGAGATAAACGTTTTGATCCAGCGTTTTGTAAATAAAAACACTCTTGTTTCACTTAGAAAACAAATTTGTCTGTGTCCGCCTTTTGGAGCCGATTTGTCTGATGTATCACAACATGGTTCTGCTTTGGTTTAACCAATCACGTTTGAGCAAGCTTTGGTTGCCTGCAGGTAAAAAGTCCACGTGAAGAGCAAAAGACATTGAAATGCATTGGCTGTCAGCTTTTTAATTTATCTACATTCATATGCAGATAGCTGTTGATTAGAGATTAGTCAAACTGTTGTCTGGACCTAAAACAACTATAAAAAGAGACAGTGTTTGGAGAAACATGCGACCCGTACGATGAAAGAAAGTAGTCAGACTGTTAATGGTGAACAGAAGAGAGAGTCTTGGCCCTGATTTCCACTGTCTACACCGGAAGTCCCCAAATATTGGTTGTTGCCCCCTGAGGCTAATTTGTCATCAGACATTAGCCGATTGGCTGCGAGATTGCAAAGCACGTGACTTGACCCACATAAAACTTAAAAATATGCTCCTGCTCACAACAACAGCACATTTGGTGGCATTTCTCTTGTAGAGTTATTTTACTGTTTGAGTGGATGAGATGAATTGTTCTGCCATTACAACGAGGTCTGATTAACTGAGAGTCGTAGCATTATGCAGTCAGTAACCAACGAGCTGATATGTTGGTTTTTAATGACAAATATATGCATAGGGATCCTTTGATTTGCATATTGCAGCGAGCAATCAGAGTCTGTGCAGGAACGTGAACTAATTTATTTTTCACAGTGAGATGCTGCTGTCAGGACTGGGGAAGCTTTGCCTCATGAAATCTGATAAACTACTGTTTTAATATGATAATGGATCAAAGTAAATGTGGGGCGACTGGAGTCCTGTGTGAGCACCGGTCTCTAGAATACAGTGCTTGCTGGAAATGTATCTTTGCATTCATGAGTCTTGTGGGTTTTAATTGTGTTAGAAGAGGTGTGTAGGGAGCTATTAAACTCTGTGGTCTTCACACACAGTGACACAGTAAACACGATCCATAGTGGCAATTTCATGCCTAACTTGAATTTCCCTATATTCAACATTGATACTGAACTTTTAATGACTCTTAACCTCTCTATTTTAATTCTCTGCATGAAAAATATCTCAGATAGATAAGTGGTGACACTGATCAGATTAGTTTTGCCGCAGCCCAGGAATGATCTCACCAGGATTAAGACTAGTGGAATGTGATGAACAGATTACCTGAACACCTGGATTGCTCAAACCATTAATCAGATTATCCGTGTACGAAACCATCAGTTCCCCGCTAATGCGTCAGAATCCAGCAGGCAGGTGCAGCAAGGCACAGGAAAGATCCAACAAAACCCAAGCATCATATACAGAGCTGAGAGTGTTGTTGAGATGGTAAAAAGTGAAAGTGCATAGACCCTAAGGGTTTCAGTGTGTAGGATTTAGTGACATCTAGTGGTGAAGTTGCATGTTGCAGCTGAATGCCCCAGTTGTCATAAAAACTCAAAAGGTCTTTAGTTTGTCCAGTTTGGGCTACGGTAAAAAACATGGCGTAGACAGGACCCGCTTCCGATGTAGATATAAAGTGTTTAAAAATAAAGGGCTCATTCTAGGGTAACGAAAACATCACTTGGACTATTTTATATTGAATTTCTGCCAATAGATCCCTGTCACCTAAATCTTACACACTGCACCTTTTAATGTACTTTTGTAAAAGTGACAATGGGATGATGTAATGATAGTTGAAAGAATTTAGTTTAAAGTTTTGTGTTTACTTAAAAATCAGACGTTTATTTCGAAAATTCTGCTAAAGTGGCCACAGATGTAGGTTGTGACACAGTTTGCACACACATACCCATTGTGGGTATAGAGGGGGAGTCGAGTGAACGTGAGAAGGTTTCACTTGTCTTCACAGTTCACCTTCCAGATGTGTAGCAGGGAAATGGTGGTCCAGAGATTGTAAACGCCCCCACAAAGTTTCCAACAAGCTTTCAGTGGTTATTGAATGCACGCTGGTGTGAAGTGTGATTTCTCTAAACAAAGACATGCAGATATGTCGTCAACTCTTTACCTCTGTTACTTTTCACACCTCTAGAGAAATGTGGTGGGTGTGTGGTGGCAAGACATCTGACACTTCGGGGGAGGCTGCCTCATATTTCAAATGTGTAGGAAGTTTAGTGGTTTTTTTCTAATATTTATTTATTGACTTATTAAGTGTGAGAGTCGCCTGAGCTGCCAGGGGAGCTTGTGGACGCCCGTGATGTTTTTAAATTGTGAATTATCACCTTAGAGATTTTTCCAGAATATTGTGTGATATGCAAAGCTATAACATTTGAAATCTGGTTTAATTTAAATTAGTCTACAGTTTTTTTTCATGAAATTTAACATGATTTTAGCTTCATTACTTGTTTTGTTCACGTCCATCACATTTTACGCACAGTCATTTCTAACTTTGCTAAGAGTCAAAACTAAAATGTTGTGCATGGTAAACACTAAGCGTGTTAACATTGTTACTGTGAGCATGTTAGCACACTGACATTCGCATTCAGCATGAAAGGAGATGAAACAATCTTTTCTTAAATGGTTTTGCTGTTTTTTTTTATTTCAAAACTAATTCCACACATGTGCTACCGTACTATTTCATTCTATGTTTCCTCAACAGTAGTGTGTCATCCCGGTGGTGATGTCCTCGTTCAAAGAGTTCACTGGTCTCATTTAGGCCCACGACAAACCAGTGGAGCCCTCTGAGGTCGTTTTGCCACATATGAGCTGTGACCAATCGGATTCACCATGCTCGTGTAATGACATCGCTCATCCCGTGCCCTTGAGCTACTGCCGCTGACTTGTGCGTGCCAAATGAGATTTTTCTCCAACCTCTCGAAATACATTTTCCCTCCGCTGTGTCCCCGATCTGATAACATTGTAGAGGAAAATTTATGTCAAGCCCTTGATGGAGCTAAATGTAAATGTCTTTTTGAGGCAGTGTTGAATTTTGGGTTTGTTTTTTTATCTGTCTGAGGTGAATTAAAGGTTTTTTTTGTTGTTTTTTTCCTGACCCCAAACCTTCATCTACACATTTACAAGCTGTAGTGGTTCATTTGTCACAACCCTCTCCTCTCATTGTGACAGGGAGTGCAGACGCATAAATATGTCTTAAACTACTGGATCCTATTAGCGGAGTGCTGTGCTGCTGGAGTGCCATTACAGCCGCTGCTCTTTGAGGTGGAAAGCAGTGATCAACAGAAATGAAATGGCTGCACTGTCAACAGAGAGCTCAGATGAATCTGGGACAAAGTAATGAACACTGCCAGAGCTGCGTGACAGAGGGGCGAGGTGAGATACTCTGCTATGGCTGGACTCCAAGGTCCCCCCTCCCCACCCCCCCTCCAACAAACAAAAAGAAAATGGTCATGACAAAGAGTGGGCGGTCACTTCACGTTTTTAAAAATTGAAGAGCTTCTTGACCTTGGTCGTGATTAACTGTCCGCCAGCTGCCTCTGCATGGTAATTCGGTCTGTTTGCTATCCGAGCCTCCAGCTGGATCTGTTGTGGGGCATTGCAGCCGTGATTATAAATCCTGAGTAAATGGTGAGATCCAGAGAATTATTTTTGGGCGGGACAATGAGACCGTGTGCGACTGGGGGTCTGATGTAGTTCACCCTGACATATGGATGATATGTCATGTCTCCAAATAACCCCTTCTCTAATCTGTTAAGCAATTTTTTCACAAGGTCAAGGATGACTGACTCGTGTCTGTGACAACGCGTGTGTGCAGGTGTGAGCTCCGAGGGCCCGCACACAACCCTGCGCGTTTGCACAATTTAGCGTGCATATGCACAACAACAAACGGCTTTAATGAAAGGGGGGGGGGGTGTGCAGGTATGCTCTGCAGGCAGATGTACTCTGTGTGCTCCGAATGTTTTCACAGTGTCTGTACTGCCTCGGTTGCTGTTCTGCAATTTCACAGCTCAGGGTCTACATGCACGGTGAGAATAAATTAAACAGTCTATTGAGCTGACTTTGTCTGCATCCAATTTTAAAATGAATTGCACGCAATGAAAAATTAATCAAACAGCACCAAATAAACGTCAGAGGACAACAACTTTTGTGCGGAACCCTAACCCTAACTGTACAAATTGAGCAATAAATGTATAAATAATTGAGTGTTAAATAGTTGAACCTTAATCTTACAGCACTTTCCCCACTCAGGCCCATTTATGGATTCTGCTTGCACTAAGACAGATGCTGATTGTAAACTCGGATGCAATCGTATCCGTGCTAAAATGGGGGTATATACACTTGTATACTATGTGTACTAGATACATAATGGAGGTTAACATTATGTATCTAGTACCCATGTGAACAGCAAGACGAACTCTTTGTTGTATATGGCTGAACAATATGATAAAAAGCAAAAAAAAACTCTGTGATACAGCCTAACAAACGACAGCCGGATGGGAAATCAGCAGTTCATACTCTACATACAGTGCATAAAATAAGTGTCCAGTTTAATTATCTGGTGAATGACAATGGCAGAGGTCGATTTTTTATGTTGCATAATTTTGCAAAATATTTATGAAAAACTAAAAGTTGGAGATTAAATGCACAGAAATCCAATGAAGTAAATAATATCTTAACAACTCCTGATCATCCAAAAAAAAAATCCAGAATAAATTAAGCCAGGGTCCGCATCAATGTATCCATGCCCTTCATGCCCTGATCATTTATCTTTATTCTTTAAATTACACTCATTCATTATTATCAACTTCATTTAATGCTATGACATTAGCATCATCTTCTTCTTTCTCCTGCTGCATTGTTTAAAAACTTGCCACTGTGGTGTCATTGATGTTCTATTCTGCAGAAGCTCGACATGACAGAGCCGCTTGCTTGGCTGCAGACTCTCTTACACTTGTTTGAGCTCACCACCTGAAAGGTGTTTTACTTTCAGTTGATCTTATCAGGAGTTCCTGTAACCTGCAAGTGCATGCAATCATACAATAAGCCAAACATGTAGCAGCATGCAGATACAGGTCAGGAGCTAAATGTTCAAATCAAATGTCTGAATAGGAAAGAAAATAGTGATCTCAGTTACTTTGACTGACAGGCTGGTTTGAGGGTTTCTGAAAGTGCTGATCTCCTGGGATTCTCAAACACAACAGTCTCTAGACTATTTTTACTCTGAATGGTGCGAAAAGGACGGACAGCACCTTGTTAAAGAGAGGTAAACGATAACGGCACTGTATAACGGGGGTGAGCAGAAAAGCATCTGAAAGTTGTTCACAAGTTGAACCTTGGAATTTCCACTACTGTCGGCCAAGACCAGAAATCTGAGACGGAAATTTACGCAGCCTGGTCTGATGAATCTGGATTTCTGCTGAGGCTGCAGGTGGTAGAACCTGAATTTTGCACCAACAGCATCAATGGATCCAAACTGCCTTTGGTGATGTAATGGAGTATGGAACGTTATCTAGGCGAATATTTGACCTCTTAGTACCAATCAATCATTGTCAGAATGTGAGTGCCACGCCCTATCTGAGTATTGTTCATGACCAGAATTCACCGTCCTCTAACGGCTGTATCCAGCAGGATAATGCACCATGACTCAAAGCCAAAGTCGCGTCAGACTGGTTTCATGAATATGACAATAACGTCCTCAGTGGCCTCCCCAGTCACACAGTCTGAATCTGTTGGAACACCTTTGGGATGTGGCAGAGCCGGAGGTGGCAGCTTGAATGTGCAGCTGACAAATACACAGAAGTGATGTGATGCAGTCACGTCAACATGGGGGCAGAATCTCGAAGGGAAAGCTTCCAGCGTTGTGTGGGAATGATGCTACAAGGACCCGAAGCTGTTTTTGGAGCTAAGATCTGTTCCTATGAAAGTGCTCGATGAGTGTGTATACACCGAATAATACTACCATGCATTATAAAACTAATTTTGTGTAAGGTGTCGCAACATTGCTGCATGAGCGCTGACTACGACCCAAAAGAGAGCACACATGACTAAATCCATACACTGGTAGCCTGTTCATTTTCACAGTGATTTTAAAATCCTTTTATCAGTTTATAAAGCACTACATGGCCTCGCACCTGAATACCTGGCAGAGAGGCTTTTTGGTTTACGAACCAGGGAGGCCCCTCAGATCCTTTTAGCTGTTCCCCAAAGAAGAACGAAACCATTTGGTGATGCTGCCTTCAGCCATTACGCTCCGAGACGATGAAACAACCTTCCAGGAATATACTAAAAAACATCTCTTCAGCCTGGCTTTCATGTTGTTTTTTTATATTTTGTATGGCTTTTTAGAATTTATATATTTTTTTTATTATTTGTAATAAACTCTATTTTTGGTGGTATTTTATCATTTCATTCTTCTTATTATTAATTATGTCTTATTTTATTAACATGTTATTGTTTTATCATCATTTAATTTTTGATCTTTACAACTTATTAATCCTTTAACCTTCTGTCAATCGCTTGTCAAGCACTTTGAATGACAAGTGATTTGTTTGATATATAATTCAGTTTGATTGAACAGAAAAAAATAACCAATGACCAATGCCGACGTTTTTACTGAGGGGGTACAGCTTCAAATGTTTTGCCGAGAATTTAATTTTGCACTGTTGAGTACAAACTGCCTCTGGTGAGGTGCTGCCGTAGGAGCTACTTGTAGAAGCTAACACACCTCCCATTCAAGGTGCCATTCATGTAAGACCTCACAAACAGCCACCTGCTGCGATGCTGTGGCTGTAGTGTTTGCTACAACTCAAGAAAAATATGTGTTTAAAATTTTGCTTTTACAAGAGTTATTACATTTCATGAGGCATTATAAATCCGCACAGTGATGTACTTATGGATCTGAAGCTCCCTCTCCTTCTCTGAAACTGCAGCCATGTTCATACTGTGTGCATAGAGCACAGTGGGTGGAGCCATCAAAGAATAACACTGGCATAGAATATCTCCACAGTCACTGAGTAAACAGAGGGTCGACCAGCTTCCATTGAAACCAGTATCACATCATTAAATCACATCATTTAATTGTGTTTGGACGGCTTTTTTGTAACGTTGGCACCGTGCTCGGTGGCCGCCTGCTGCAGCAGCTCCCGTTGTGTTTTCTTGTAATTGCATCTTTTTGTCACTTTATTCTTTTGTCTATGTGTGTCTTTCTTGGTCATTGTCCTAAAGACTTAGTGGCTAAATGCTGTTTTTAAACTTTTTTATAGGCTTGTTCTTTGTTCTGTTATATTTAGTACTTTACTGTGTAATCTAGTACTTTATTATTTATCATTTACTTTAGGAGTATGTACAGTTTTAGTACATGTTATATTTATTACATTCTATTTTGAGCTCTTTTAATTCTTCGTATCTGCTTTATTGCTACTTTGCTCATCCATCCATCCATCTTTCTATCTATCTTTTTACCCATCTCTCCATCTCGATCTAAATGTGTTTCCTAGCCCCCTACCCAAGACTTCACTATCACATCTGAATGTCTAAACCTAACTTTAACTAACCTTACCTCAAACTGACCATGAGTCTTAACCTCTTTACAGCCATTTAAACTTCCTGGGGTCCATCACTTTGATCACCACAGACCTGTCGCACCCCACAAGTGAAGTCTCACTCCCAAGGTGTCTCATATGGACGCTTGGTCACGACCCCTTGGCATCATTTAGATTTCCAATGCTCTCTGCTGCATTGAAAGATGACACATGAGTGGAGCACATAAATGGGACATTATATTTTTGACGTCATTGTGATTTCCTTTTGGTTTTTTCAGTCATTTCTGACCAAGAGTAGTGAGAAGTGGACTGCAGATGTAAACTAGCTTTAAGCTAACTCTGGTACAATGCATCAAATGGCAACATTTATGTTTAATATTGTACATGGTCCCTTTACAAATTACAAGAAATAACCAAGACTCTAATCTTGTCTTTACCAATGGGCTTTTGTTTCCTAAACCTAATAACACACAGAGCTCTGGATATAAACCCAGGTTACTGGTGTGACTGTTGTGTGCAACGATGACGTAAATCTCCGAGCCGGCCAACTCCTTTCAAAAGAGCTTTCAGACTAAAATGATGTTTTAAGCTTGCTCCGCTGGTACTACACCGCTAAACAAAGACCGTCTTTACCCCCCACAGTTACAATCCTAAACCCAGGAGGCTTAATGGGCTTGCACTACCTGAATGCTTTATACACTGCATGTTTGAGTAGAAATGTTTGATAGAACACCAGTGCCCTCTGTCAGCCTCAGCCAGGATTTCACATATTTCATGTTTTTCTCCTGCAGGTTAATTATGCTTATGAGGACGTTGCATTTTTTTCTGAGTCTATTGCAGTGTTGCTTTCTCTCATGACAACAGCACTGTGGTTAACATTGAAACATATTTTCGATTGTGAATATTCCATAAAATCATATATTGACAAATACTGTTTGATTTTTGAGTTTGGTCTAAACAAGTATTTCACAGCCCTGTCTCAACTTGAAATGAAAACAAATCTGTGATTATAAGACAGTGTTTCTCAGTCAACAGTTCTTCTCTTAACCTTTGGTTGAGCATCATTTGAAACCACATTTAACTTAAAACCGTCTCAGCTTTAACGACACTGTAAATATTTTTGTTTTTTGTTTAAACCGAACCAACTCATGCTCTTAATTTTACATTTAACAAAAGAAAATCAGGATTGTGTAAATTAAGCTAGATACAAATGTTTCTGGGAGGTGCATTTTCAGTTGTAGGTGTAAGGACACGACAAGTTACCACATGTTCGTGATAAATAAGCCTGTGGGTGTGCAGGCATTGTGAGGTGAAAAGGTCTTGAGGCACCTTCTAGTCTTTGTTCTTGTGTGTGAAACTGAAAATGGATTGTGGGAAAAGAACTTTGTGTAGTCTGTGTTTGCCTGTTTTCTTCTCCACTATATGAAACAGTGACATCTTGAGCTATGAGCCGTTGCACATATACTCATTCCCATGTTCACACATTTGACTGATGCAAGTTTGTATCACTGGTGCAAATGTCATCTCTGATCTGCAACCTACTGAACTAAGTACTGTACTTCTTTTTTATGGTCTGCAATTGTTTGTGTTTTGTATCAAACTGGAGTCAATGAATTGACAGAAAACGAAATAAGCCTGAAACAAAATCTTATAATCTTGTAGTTTGTCTGTGGAGAGAAATTTAGATTTTTCCCCTAGAACATTTTTATGTGACTTTTAAGACAGATGATTGATGGCTACATTTCAGGTCAAGTCACACATGTATTTCACTATTCTTGTATACTATGAAATGCCTGTCATGGGATTTCCTCGTGATTAGTGTTTGTTTTTTTCCGCTTCATCACACGGTAAAGCTGTTGAACCAGTTTTCTCACATGTGAATGTCATTTGGTTTCATGGGACTAAACAGGTGAGACATCAACTTTCTATTCCTAAATGTTAGTATTGTAATGAAAGATAGATGGATATTTGGACAGATTGATAGATGGTAAGATAAAATAATAAATTGATTGATGCATTTTTAAAACTTTCAATTCAGCTGGTTTTTGTTCATTAGAAAATTGTTTCATTTCCCCTCCCTAAGTATTGATTAAAAGTATTTTTCATAGAACCATATTTTATAAATAATGCTATGGTTAAAAAAAGGTCTTTCTTATTGTTAATAGTGGTGTGTGTGTGGGGGTGGGGGGCAGGTATGAGAAGAAAATAGCTAAAGGAAGAAGATACTGAAGAACTTTCAGTGTTTGCTGTAGTTAAAAAATCCAGACAGACTCTTTTATATTTTCGTATTTCTCATAATGTCTTTGGTTTGGAGGAGGTCTGAGAAATGACACATCTGGCGACACTGCACTGTTACCAGATGTGTTTGAATTGACTCTGTCAGCACACAGACACCAGGGGGCACCATTCAGCAGCTGATCTGTGTCTTTTGGTTGAGGATACAGAGATATTTGGAAAAGATATAGAAACATATCTTTGACTTGTCAGTGGCTCTTTAGTCTCAGTATATCAGATTACCCACCACCACCAGAAGAGACTGCACATTTACATGGCCCCAGGAGTCTTTACGGTAAGAGTGACACAGAATGAGAATCTAAGATTAATGTAAATAAGTCTAGTTTATATGATGTTATGTAGAATTATTATAAGGCATTGTCAGGTTTACCTTAAAGTGGTAGTTGAGTTGCAAAATAAAACTACAAACATCATTATATCTTTTTTGTTTACCACAGGAGGGAGCTAAAGGAGAAGTGATCTACAGCAATGTGCAGCATGACATGACATCACACCACACTGGAAACTAAACACGACATGTGAATGGAAATGAGGTGAGCAATGATGAATGGATTCTTACAGTTCAGGTGAAAAGACCTTGTGAAAACAAAGTGACAGAAACTAATAACACTACACACGTCTGTACTGTTTCTAGTAGTTTGACGTGACGCATATATTAGCATTACACATCAATGCATGAGTAGCAATTTATGGTTCCAGCTGTTTGAGTTAGTTTCCACCACTTTAACCCACTGGTTACCAGCCTATAGGGTCAGAGGATAAATCTAATGGGTGTGAGATTATATAGTGGAAGGAATAAGAAAATTTTCTTCTACATCAATTTTGATTATGCTTTCCAAATTTTGTATAAAATTCTTAAATTAATAATTACTGTCTTTGGGAACTATTGGGAACTTTGACCTCTTTGAGATTTAAAAAGTTAAATTAAAGGGGACCATTTGAGAACTAAACAGGAGAACCCTGCTTCAGAGTAAGGCACCACAAGCAAAGATCTTGAACAATGCTTTTACTCTTTCCTAAACTGATGAATATATCTCATTTAAAAGTTTAATTTTAAAGGTAATTAGCTGACGCATAAGAAACTACAGTTTATGCCTCTGAACCGTAGTGGAGGATAATTATCACATAACACGATGAGGAAATATTCATCTTAGGGACAAAGCTCAGTTTAAATAAAATATACAAAATATTCTTCACCTTGAAGCTGTGAAATGGAAGCTGTCACTCTGAAGCCACTGTAACAATTGTCTAATTCAACCTTGTAATCGTCTACAACCTTGTAAATTGAATACAAAGAATCAAAGTTCAAGACTTATAGTCACCAAAGAACCAAACATCACATGATGCTTGTTTTCTTCATGCAGTGTGACTTCTGAACTAATTAGACTAGCAATTGGCCTTAAAGGGATGGTTCACCGAAAAAATGCAAATTCACTCATTATCTACTCACCACTATGCCGATGGAGGGGTGGGTGAATTGTTTGAGTCCACAAAACACTTGAGGTGTTTCAGGGGTAAACATAACATGCCTCCATACTGCTGGTGTGGTGTCATCCAAGTGTCCGCAATCCATTCATATTCGACTCAACACGGCGTCATTTACACCGTGTTTTTAGCCTAAAAGTTCCCTGATATCTTCCTGCGAGAAGCGTTCACAGGCCCTCGGACACGCCATCGTGTGGCTATGTCCGCTAGCCACTTCCCAATGACTTTGACCACTGGACCAGTGGACTATTTCGAGACAAATATGAACGACTCGAACTGATTCTGCAACGAAAAGACAGGAAACTGAACAGAAATGGGGACAATATCATGTGGTTTCCTGTCGACTGGAGGACATTCTATCCCTGTTCCAACCAGACACTTTGTTCACATTTCAAACATTTGAATTGTCAGTGAGGCCTCTGTCTGTCCTCGCCCTCTGGTGGAATGAACTCCCCACTGAAGTCAGGACAGCTAGGGTCGCAGCTCATCGTCTGCCTTCGGCTGAAAAACTCAGACCTCAAGTCAACATCCAAGGCTGGAACTCCCTGATGCCCCATTTCTCAGGAAAAGAAAAATATAACAAAGTAAAGTTTTAAAGAGTCAGGAAGTGGTTTTCAAGTTTCGGGGTTTGGGGCTCGTTTTTGATTTGATGTACTTGGATATATCCACCTCTAAAATATAGAGAAGCTCTGGTTTATTAAATAATTGATCTTAGCCAATATTTTCCAAGTTTCTACCACTGGAGTGACATCACCTGTCTTAAAACCAATGTTAGGAAAGTACCATTTTGTATTTGTTGAATATTTCTGCTTGTATATGAACCGCTGGTCATGTCTACTGTCGTTTAGATGTTTGAGGGCCCTGAGGACCAACACAATCTGGAGCTCTTGGACCCAGTGCGTCACAGGAAATACCAGGTCAGCTCCAGTGAAATTCTCCTTCTCCTGTGCCTCTAACGTCTATTTGAGTTGATCTTCATTTTTATATTACATTTATATTGCACATATACATTATTCACTTTAACACTTCCCCTGTCTGCCAGGCCTCACAGCCTAATTTACTTTTGAATTAGTTTTCCCATAATTACTCCCCTGAAACTCACTGACCAGAGTGAAGATACAACACGAGTTTCTGAACTCTTCTCAACCCTTTTACACTAATTCGTGTTGGACCCTCCTCAGAAATGACATTAACAAGAAAGTTCAAATTGGGTCAGACTAAAAAAAAAACTACTGTTAAATTCACTATAGGCTACTGCTAACGTTCTGTTATCATTGAAACTAGGCTTTTTATCACCATGGCAATCAAAATTGTAACTTTGTACTGCTATAGGTACATCATCATTGCTGTCTTAATCTTGAACAGACCTGATATTATCTGCAAGTTTCACCACATCACATGTGTATGAAGCAGCTAAATGTTGCAGTGGTTTAGGGACGCTGCCCCCTTTGTTTACCGGACAGCATTAACAACTTAATGATTTAACTGTGAAATGTTGAACCAGTTCACACCTTAGTGGCAAAATGTTGACAAAATAAATACATTAAATGCAAACAAAAAATAGAATGGCACCCTGTAGAGCACATACCTGTCACAATGCCCAACAGTCCTTTTTAAATTCAGTCAAGCCGCTCTGAATGTACACGCACTCAAAGATAAACAGTTTGCTAAAATATGCCTGATTCTTTTTTCATCAACATCCTTGAATTTATACCTGAGAAATTGGTGAAAATGTTTTTTTTAAATGTTAAAGAAAATGATTTAAAACAAATTGTGGATCTGCCCCTTTGTCTGGATCCACATTACAAGTTTAATGGATACTGTATTGGCCCATTACAAGATTTGTGTATTATTATTTTTTGCATGAACCTGCCAACAAATAAACAAACCAATGGACAGGGGCGATAACATAACCTTTAAGTTGAGTTGATAAGTAAGGGATCGTTTAATTAAGGGATGGCAGAAAAAGTTATGTTCATGTGAAAAAAAGGGAATATTGGCAGCAGGGATGTTATCACAGTGATCTTGATATTGTCGTTATTAAAATGATCATGGGTCTAATAGTTTGCATTCTTGTGTGCATGCGAGCGATGTCTGCATGAGTCCATGGTACATGTCCATGTTAATGGTCTTGGACAAGCTGTTGTCTGAAGTAAGGAATTCAGAGCAGAGGGAGACGACAGGATGTGGTGTGCATTCTATAGTAATAATACATATATGATGTAATATCAACATCAAAGAATTAATAAACCAATATAATCTGATATTAATACTGTTGCTATCACCATTATTGTATATATATATCTAACCAAAACAGTAAAATGCATTTAATACTGTCTAATACTACTGTTTAAAATGTAATATATACACTCACATATATAATTATAAATGCATTTAATACTGTCTGTTCTCGGGTGCACTGTAACCCCTTCCCTATACAACTTGAAAATTTAAAAATGTCGTATATACACTCACATATATAATTCTAAATACATTTAATAGTGTATGTCGTCGGGTACACTGTGATCCCCTCCCTGCACAAATACCTGAGCAGAGTGCCACTCATGTAACCTGGCTGCAGCCTCAGAAACAAGAGGCCCCTTGTAACCTAATCGATCGCCGTGCAGAGGCAGACTGGGTCCTCGCTCTGTCTGGATACGATTCTCTGTGTCAGACCAACTTCCCAGAATAGCCACTCCGGCGGGCGGGCTGTCTTTCTGCGCTGCGCTGCGCCGCGCTGCTCTGGAGGAGATGGAGGAGGAAGTCAGCGGTGGATTTAACAACTGTTGCTTGTGTCGCTGCTGCGGAACCCAACTATACCTTTCAGCCGGCGCTGCGTGGCGCACGCCGGGCTAGAATGAAGTCTATTCCCGGGCGAGACATTCAGTCTGGATCAATGTGCAAGTTGGTGGGGATACACAAACTCCTGCGTGCTTAAGGTAAATGAGAATAACAATAGAGGGATGGGAGCGACAGACGGACACGTGCATGAATCCGTTTCCTGTATTAACTGAGCCGTTGTGCTTTAATGTGGCCGTTCGGCACCGATCTGCCGTGAACAGGCTTCACCGACGCTTCAGACTTTGCTGGGGGCGCATGTCTGCAGCAGCAGCAGCAGCGGCAGCAGCGGCGGCGGCAGCAGCAGCAGCAGACGATGGAGCGTCTGTGTGATGAATGGAAAAGCCAGACGGGGCTCTGCCTGTAGACTGCAGTGATCGGATAACCTGTTGAATTGCAGCTGTCAGTCAGCGCCGAGCCGTGCAAGCGACACAGACCGCAACAAGCACTGCACTTAATGCCAGGAGCGGCGCGTTGGCACAACACTAGCCTCGCAGAGAAAGGGTCTCTGCATTTCTTTGCAGCTGCTGGTTTTATTTGTTTGCAGATGTGCTGCTGTTGTCTTGTCACAGCTTAACGCTCCCTGGCGTCCTCCCTGCTCCATGCGTCTCTACGTGGGCACGAGTGGACCTTATTTCTGCTGCTGATACTAATATTAACCATAAAAGTCATGGTGGACACAGTGGGAAGTGGTGTCAAAGGTGGAAGGCCTATCAGTGGGGGGGGTCTAAAAATGTCTGATTAATTGTGTTTAGTTGTGTAAGGCTACATGTATTTTAAAGGTGGTGGCCGTGCAGCAGTTTACGCACGGTTTCATTTGCTGCTCCACCACATTCATATCACCCGATTTCCCCGCAGCAGCAGCAGCAGCAGCAGTGACAGTGACAGCGCGCACAGGGTTCAGCCGGTACAGGACCTTGAGTCACATCTCCCTGTAAAAAAGCTTGGCTGCTCCCTGCCGCTATGGCTAATTCCTTAGGAACCGGTGGATCCAGTTTGATCCATCCCTCTCTTTCTTTCTTCGCCGTACCAACCTGTTGAGTCTTCCCCCCCCTCAGTGCTCCCACTGTAAAACGAAAGAAAGAAAAGTTCCTAGTGAGAGGCGCTCGGGTAGTGGAGCTGCGTGACTCCTGGTGAGATGGCACAAGTGTGGGGCAGAGTGGGCGCACTGCTCGGTGGGACAGTGTCGGTTTGAGCGTGGAAACTCGACGGAACGCGTCTTTTACGCACCTGTGGGACTTTGTGGATGCGCTCCTCCTAAAACCCTCCTCACGTGAATTCCCACAGATTTTGTCCTGTGGGCCGTTGTTGAATCTTGTTGACCTTAGACATTTTTTTTTCTTCTACAGTGTGATATCACTGGACGGAATAGGTCATTTTGACTTTTTCGTTTCTTGAAAGGGAGGTGGAGACAACTCAACCAGCCCCTCCCTCCCTTGGTCCTGGACTGAAATCACCGACTCTCTTCGCACAGGGGAGACACTTGAAGGTAATTATGAGAATCCACCTTTAAAATGACGCGTTACTTTCTTGTTTAGTTTTGTGTCTTGTTTGGTTTGAATTCATTGATGATACACTTCTGCATGGGCAAAGTTTTCTACATGTAGCTGCTGAGGAAGAGGGAGGGCTCATTGAAGAACTCTTAAATACTCTGAGATAACCAGGTTCTTTAATACTCAGTAAAATGCTTTTAGGAAATAGTTTAACCAAAAGGAACAAAGTAAGGATGTGGGCATTTGGCCATTATATGTTCTTTTTCTCCCATTGATGAAAGGGTTAAGTGTCACGTTCTTCAAGGAAGCCAGCACTTGCTTTGTGGTACAAATTAGTCGTGTGCTGTAATGTGATTTACACAGAATGTACATATATTAAAAATACCTTTGACACAAGTCATTAACTTGTATTGATCTTCCAAATTCATCTATGGTAACACAGTCTCTTTAAGTCTGGGCTTCAACTGATTTTCTATTCAACAATAACAAAGGGTTTGAAGGTTAAAGATGGATTCAAACTATAATTTGCAACTCGTAAAAATACCAAAGTTACAACTTAAAAGTGATGTACAACTAGTCAGCAACTTGAAAGGGGACAGTAGACACCATCTATTTTCAACGTGCTAGTAAATGTTCCAAAAAACATGAGGTTTAAAATCGAGGTGCGTGTTTGAGTTAATCTCTGCACAAGTCAAATGCCCTTTGTTGATTTTATTTGCTGCAGTTGCTGGTCAGAACTTTAATGATGTAATTTTTTATTTTTGAAGCAGCCCAGCTATTGATCTGTATTTATAGGGTGCGTGTAGATTTCATGTATTTTGTCTGTTTTTTTAAATGGGAAAACTTTGGCTGAAGTAATCACTCACATATTGTCTGCATTAATGAAATTTGCAATTATCTAATTTAAAATGTTGTGTAACAGCAGCATAAAGTGATTGTGCAACAACCTTCTACACAGACAAGAATGTACCTTCCACAGAGAATATGAAGTGGCTGACCACACACTTAGAATACTTTCGAGAGTAGCATGCTAAATATACGGGACACAGCACAGAACAGTGCCTCCATTGTAACAGAGCCCCTCAAATGCATGCATCTGTCATACAGCTGCATAGCTTCTCTAATACTCATGTGATTTTAAACTTATTCATATTTTCAGATGAATGGCGTTTGTGTGAATACTTGATGAAGGTCAATCCTGTAGCTGCGCACCGTTGTCGCACATTGTTTACACACACACACACACGCACACACCTCAGGCTGCACAGCTTTAGAAATGCACACATTCAGTTACATAATTCAAGATTACAGCATGACATGTGTGCATCTGTGCAAAAGAGGCCTTCGTGTCACAGAAACCTAAAAGACATTCTTTTTGTCCCCTGCAGGACTCCCTAAGCACTTGAGATGGAGGCTCCCGATGGCCACTGTGCAAGTAAGTCCTCATATTGCTCACACATTACAATCAATTCACGCTGACACTCACTGACCCACAATTTTATGACCAAGGACGGAGTCTATACGGTATCAAATGGGTCTGCGTTTTGTTGTTCTGATGATAATGATGATGATGATGACAATGACCGAGTCTGTGTGTAATTGTATTACTGTGGCTTAAGTGTTCGTGACTTGCTTTGACTTTGACATTGTTTTTCAACCTTTTGACACAAGGATGATACAAAAAACAACATTTGTGCAATCACAACAAAATCGAGGGATTTTCCCCCGATGCAGCCTTTTTCCTGTTCAACCCTTAAAACTATGCATTAGCCACTTCCTGTTGAATGCAGCAGATACTGGATATGCACTTTGTGGTGCTCCATTGCCCTTTGCTAGTTTCCTTTGGGCTGCTCTCTTAAACGTAGCACCTGCCCCCCACTTACATACTTTACTTTATCTTTATGGCAGGTAGCGGGTTGTTGATGACACCAGCGGGGACTTTTAGGTCTCCATTGGGGGTTTGTTTTTGTAGGAACACTTGGCAGGCGGGGTAAGGGTGGCGGCGGAGGAAGAAATGGAAGCTTTGCCTCTCCCTGTCAATCTGTGGGCAGCTTCTGAAATGATGGAACTGCGGAAAAACACACATATCTTTGTGGAGTGGGACCATTTGCTTCCTATTCCCTCCCACGTATTACTCACTGTATAGTAATATATGTTCAATGCATTTGCAAGGCACTGATAACTGAGAAAAAATCATAACATTGTAGGAGTCGATGGGATGAATATAGATCATCATAGATCACGGGTCTCTTTATACACATCTAAGCTCTTGGAAATAAATTGTACGAACTCGTGATAGTATATTAAAGAAAGTAAGATAGTATAAGTGGTGTTTGAAAAAAAGAATATATACAATTGATGGAAAAAGTTAGTTGAAAGTGTATGTAAGGTCATTTTGAAGGTGGCACAAGTTTGTTTAAAAGTAACTCAAAGAGTGAGTGTGGTCTAATTCATCCTTGAAGGCACAAATTGGTAATAATTCATTTTGACCAACTTAGTTTTATCTCAGTTCTTGTTTCATTCAGTAGCTGAACTCTGAGAGTCCGTCCCAAGCTGCAGAAGATCCCACAAATCCGTTGCACTTGTAGTTTGCTTTGCTTTCACACATCCGTCCAGTTTTTTTTTTTTTACAAACTAGACTGAAATCTCTTCCAAGTTTTTTTCTTCTTCTTCTTAAGTCTTGGGTCTTAATGTTGCTGCAGGATAAACTCCCGACCAACCAGTCCATCTTCCTTTGTCGCGTGCCTTCTAATAGCAGCGTGCATTACTACTTCCTGCAGTGCAGCATTGTCCTACTAATGCATCAGAGGGTGTAGTTTGTTCAAACGCTGTCTTCGTAAGTCGTCAACCACCCTTGCAGAAATGGTTTGGATTGACTGTAAAAGCTTAATTTACCTCCATTTAAACACACACACACACACACACATAAATGATCATTTGTCAATGGTATAAAGGTAGATAGGATAACAGAGTGTATAAACTATATGTGATGATATTTTTTGCAGTTTCAATATGTGATCAATTTACAATTTCCTAAAAAAGAACCAAAACAACCTGGATTGTACTGACATGATCTGAAGCCAATAGATGCACTGATTGAATTTTCCCTAAAACTCAAACATTGATAGCAGCAGGTACGAGCTATGTTATAATAATCAACAATTTAAATCTGTCTTTCCTCTTAAATAAACACTCAGTATTATTCCTATCTTTGACAATAAGTACACACCACTTTTCTCCATCACATCATGCACCGTGATGATGTATCGCACATGCAGTTCCACTCTCTCACATGCAGTCATTTTATCTGCATGCACATTTTCTATATATGTATCACATCTGTTCAATCTAGTTTTAATCACGTCCCTGTTTTAAAGGATGCAAATTGTCCTGTTAGTCAGCAAAGGTTGAATTTATCTTATTTCTACACAAGAAGAATTGAATAACTTGATCCTTGTTGTTAGGGTTAGGGGGCTAACCCTAACCCTAACCCCAAAATAAGTTTCATGATATTCTGAAGTTAATGATTGTATGTAATCGTCCACATAGTCGTTGTTAATGTTGACAAAAAGCTAGTTTCATTTCTGACTACAATCCCTAATAACTCTACATCTTAGCTACTTGAGCTTACGCTAGTTCTACAAACTGATCAAACAACATACCTCACACCTGCAAATCCTGAAAGTGCCAATTCAGAGTTTTGAAGCTGATGACCTTTCAGATATTTGAATTGCTTTCAGGGTTAATTGGGAGATACGACCTTCTGTTCTATCATCTAGTCATTAGTCAGTAACCTTCGACCGCTACGCTGCTACTAGAAAAATCCTTGTCCCACTCTTACCTACTGCGCTGAGATTGTTTTCAATCAGTTCTTTTAAACAGTAAAAAAGACACAGTCTGTTCTGGTTTGATGTCCTGTGTATTGCTCTAATTCGATGCTGGTGGCATTATGGTACACTCAGGTGCAAACATATCAAAGCTAACGGTAGCTGACTGAACGGATAAAGCAAATTAAAAATAATGAGCTGCATGAGTTGTCCACATAATCAGCAAACTACTGATATAGACCTTCTGACATCTTAACCCTGGCATAATGTCGGTTGAGTTCAGTTTCAGCTCATCAATGAAATCCATTGGCCTGTGGACAAAAATAATCACATTTCCGGAGCTCTTTCTCAATAATCAGAAGGGAAACCATATCATCTTTGAAAGAAATCTTCAATATGTCCAAATCCCCTTACACAGTACTTGTATACCAAATTACCTCAATTCACAAACTCCATTACCAGAGTGTTGTTTCCTTCAAGCCGTGTTCAACCAAACATGAATAGTGCACTTGTAGACAAAAAGCAAAGAGAGTGCATTTAACAAAACAGCAGCCAAAGATTTCATTTTTAGCTTGACCACCTTATGTAAAAGCCAACAGTTACATAAAGTATATGGAGTTTTACATATGTCATGGTTAAATGTCATGTAAGTGAGAGAATGAGACAATGACTGTGAACATCAGCAGGGGTAGAATTGTAAGAGGGGAGTGTAGCGCTGTACGTGTGAGATGATTAATGACCTACATATTCCATCATTTTCTAGAAACAAATCAGATTATAACCATTCCCTGGTAATAATGTTTAATAGAGTTTAACCATGAATTCTTTACTGTTCAGATTTTAGGATTAGTTATTTGCAGATGTGGACTCTACCGTGTTTCCCCGTCTCTCGGTCACCCCCACACACACACACACACACACACATATAGATTACCACAAATGGAACACACCACGCTCTCCAGCTTATCAGCAGGTGCTAATGTGGTTCTCCTTAAATAAGTTGTGTACGTAAAACTGTTTCTAAAGTAACTGTAAGTAGGTGAACAAAAAAGCTCTCGTTTCCTTCGCTCTGTGTAGTTTCTTATTCGCTGGGTCAGTGTGTGTCTTGAAACTGTGTCTTCAGGAAGGTTTTGGGTTTGACAGGAAAAACCAGCTCCCATACGGTGTGTATCCAACGAGCCAGAAAGGAGGACCTTGTCACTGCGGAAAGAAAAATCCAGTTCCTCTCTCAGCTTGACTTGGGCGCCGTTGGGACATTTTTCTGCAACGTATTCACGTCCACCAGCTCCACAAGCAGGCGAATGGAGCTTGACCCTGGTTGATTTTGGTTATTTTCAGAGCCTTGTCAGAGCGTATTCTCTTTTCTTGAACTTAGATACCATTTATAATTGCAACTGCTTTTTTTTGAATAAGTTGTCAGACCAGAAATTGAATGGACTCCTTAATAGACTGCCGAGAAAATGACTGTACCTTCAAAGGTATGCGTTCATTTGGTGTCAGTGAGGAAGACAGCATTTATTATACCTACAACTTGTGAAAGCATTTGTTCCTTTCCATTCGCCAGCGCAGTGAATAATCTCAATTTGGTGTGTTGTTCAACCCCGCGTCTCTCAACTGTTCAGTATCCTGATCTTAGTGTTCAGACAAGATTGACTCAGCAAATGCGGGGCACCAACGCAAAACTTCAATCCAGTCAATTCAAGCACATCTGTCGGTTTTTGTGTGGGTAAAAATGCCTTGACTATCTGTGTGGTTGCATTTGACCAGTATAACCAACATCATTTCAATGTGTCTTCTTCTGTTTGCTTGTGATTCTCTAAAGACTAAGACTGATTTCCTTTGATGCCATTTTAATGACAAATAAGACTAATTAATAAGCACCAGTATTGAATGATATAATATGGCGGTAATGCACCTTGACGTTGGTTGCCACCCGCCAATAAAACAAACAAAGAAAAAGAAGAAGAAGAGCAACATATTTAAATATTTAACCAATACCTGATGTGTGAAGGAATTGACCATGACCCTTTCATTTCTTTTTTGAAAAGTAGTTGTGTTAAAATGCTTCAAATTTGGTCGTTATTTGAGCAATTTGAACCCAGACAGCACAGCAAAATAAGTAGTCTATGCCTGAGACAGTTAAGATACGGTGCTGCTAGGCAGCCGTCAGCCTCTGTTACAGTAATGGAAAATCCTTCATGACAAATCTGGGCCTCTCCTGTCTCCAGGACAGCATTGCCAAGGGATAGCCAGTGTCGGTCACCTGAGATTTCCTCCAACCCCAACCTGTGCAACCTGAGCCCAGACCCAGGGATTGTGTCATGGACAGCGTCTCCCAGTATGCCCCACTCAGCGGGCCTGCCACCACAATGGAACAATACCACACAGGAGCTTGTCAGTTTTAGCGGAGCTGTCACAACATGAGGAGATCTGACAGAGATTTATTTTTCATGTATGACGGATCCCTGCAGACGTATTCAGCACCTACACATTGCCACGAGGCCCTTTCTGAAGCAGTTTTGGATGTAGCGTGTAGCACAGCCTTTTAATTTTTATAAAAACGCCTTCAGCTACAGCTATTGCTACATAATCTTTTTTTGTGTTTTCCAATTTGCATAGTTGTCAGTATTGTTTAGGAAAACCTTTTAAGTGTGCTGGTGGTGAATGAAGGCTCGCTGTGGTTCCTAAGGGATCTGACACCTGGGTCAGCAGGGGTGTTTGCCTGTTGCTGCTGTATTGTGCCAGTGACCCTGACTGGGCTGGTGTGTAAGGGGATAAGGGATTGAGTCGCTCTCCCTCTGAGTGGACACAAGGCTATCCATAGCCTGGGCTCTGTACAGACTGCTGAGAGGATGCAATCTGATCCACATCTGCTGGACATTATGATCCCATAGGTGAATGAAGACAGTTTAGTTAGTTGCCTTGTGCATTCTGTGGTGTGACCTCTATTAAAACAGGTACAGATATAGAAGGAGACCTGAGAGGGATGAAATCATTCTTAATCTGAGACCTCACACAAAGCTTCTGTTTTTAGAAACAACTGTTTCTCACTTTCAACATTTCTTTTCTTCGTCCTAGTCTTCACTCCTGAAACCGTTTCATGGGTTTGATGAGTCCTTGAGTTTCTTTTCTCCACACATCAGTTTTGTATTGTAAGTATTCATTGCAAACCACAGTATTGTGCATCACATTGAAGAATACTGTGTTTTCTGTGTGTCTCCCAGGTAACGGCCAATGCTCTCCTGGTAAGGAAAACGCAAGAGTTTTAGTGGACATGTCAACACCTAATGGAGAGACAGATCATCAGGGTCCCAATTCCCCCTCTGGTGAGTGCTCAATAGAAACATGCGTATGCGGTACAGCAACAGTTTGCACACACTTACAGTTTCTCATTTGAACAACTTCTGTTGTGTTTTTTTTGGTTTGCAGCAGAGTGTGCTGGGGGAGGGTGAAGTTTTTTTGGTTTTGTTGTTTTGCTCCAGACTGTCTCTGCGCCTCCTCAGGATGAGCAATTTTCTGTGTTTAAATATTCATCAGGATTGAGCAAATGAAAATCAACAAAACAAAAAAACATGATCATTGTGTTTGGCTCTTCCTTATTTTTGTGAAGTAACACTTTATGCAACTCTTTCTCAATAAAAGCCTTCCAGAGAAGGAATCAGATTACTGTGTTTCCGCTGTATGTGAAGGTTTGTGATTTGAAATAGATTTTTTGGATAAAACAGACAGTCCGGATGTTACGTCAGTGGTTTGCATGGTGGCTTGCCTTTACTGAATGATCACAATGCAAATTCATTTCTGTGTATAAGTAATATATTAGTGCAGTCCAATTTTTAGGACTCAGGAATGAAGTTTTCTCAAATAAAGAAATTGAGATAAAAATTGAAAGACTTGGTTCCTCTCAACCCAATGATCTGATGCCTTAGATTTGCTTTAGCTTTGTCACTTTGACGCTGTAAAGTAAGAAAAAGGGAAACAGAGTGAGACAGGGGAGGCCACTGAGAAAAGAAAAACTTGTTTCCCACAAGTTTAGAGATACAGGGTAGCTGACGAGGTGGCGGTTTTCACAGGGTGATACTCTTAACTGATGAGACCTGTTTGCATTATGGACGTTGCTTAAACAGTTTTGTTGCAAAAGAAAGGCTGCGTCACATCGTCTGTTGAAAATGAGCACGAAGCGCCGTCAAACTCCAAAACCCCGCAAGCTGGAACACAAACTGTGCAGCAGGTGTCCTGGTGCTGTGAATCCTGTCTGGTCGTAGAAGGGAAAGCAGCAGACCTGCTCCCTTTGGACCACGTGACACCGTGGGTGGTGAGATAATGACTGAGTGCCTTTGTCATAAAGGTGTGTTACTACCATTCCACCTTCAAATCAAATGTGAGCTTTTTCCTCAGATTCTCTGTGGATTATGAGGAGACTCTGCTGCACCGCATCCCAAAGAGCGGCGTAAATAAACGAAATTACTGCTTTTGTCGCAAAAGCCTTTCAAGTGTATCCTCATATGACCATTCTGTGCCACGCTGGAGAGACAGATGTAAAGATGCAAAAAGAGCTGAATAGCAAGGACGTTCAGGTCTGCTCTGCGTTGCCAGGATACAGCTGTTGAAGACATGGGTATTGGTGTAAGTGTTGTGCACACACTGTGGCATTGGAAACTCACGGCATAAGTTAAAAGAATGCAGTTGCTTTGTGGAGATTTGTCTCTGTAGTCTATACAGCAGAGAAGGAGATGTTGTCTGGATTCCTTCATTTCTTTTTACTGGTTTTCTGAGAGTTAAATGAATGCAGCGTCTCCAAAGCCTGAGGGGACAGTTGATGGATGAAATCTGCTTTAGTAAAGCATCCGCACATGCTCACGATGTAATTATTGCCCCTGTGAATCCCAGAACAAGATCATCAGGTTCAGTAGGTAGTACCCGTCCCCATTCACGTGCATCTTAACCCATTAACAACAACAAGATCCCTATTTTAGTGTAAGATGCAAAATCTGCAGGCTCATGACTAGGATTCTTAAAAATGTTTACTTAACGGATGTGAAATCAAACAAGCGAAGCATGCTAAATATTTGAATATTGTTTAGCATAACAGATTTTCAAATGATGACGTACTTCATATTGCTTGATTTTGTAAAAATGGAAGTTTTTTCCTGTACTTCTGTGTAAATGACTGTAAATTCCAAGACAAAATAATTCCTTTGTCTCAGAGAGCAACACTGAGGTGCTATTGTTCATGTAGATGGCCAAAATGCATCCATCCTAAACTTTCATCTCACGTTACGTGTACAGAATAAGGAAAGTACAAGCTGATCAACACACCCAGACATGTCGGCTCGAGAAGGAGCTTCTGTATATCGTTCTTCTGGTTGAGTGAAATGTTTACAATATTTACATCCCACAAGATTATCGGGATTAGACTGGAGGTGGATGTAACCAGGTGTAGCTGTGTATGTTGTGTGCGCATTGTCTCCTATACTGGACTGTTATTTTTTGTGTGTTTCGTGTGTAGTGTTAGCGACTGATAACTGGAAACTCCAGGTGGTAAATAGTTTCCCGCCGCAACCACCCACACCCACACCCTCCCACACACACACACACACACACACACACACACACACACACACACACACACACACCACAATCCTTTGCCCTTGTCATCCAGCCGGTCTCCCATTGCTCGTCAGGCGTTCTAAGCTACAGGGCCTCTGACACTCCCTTTCTACACGGGGACGGCCAGGAACCAGACCAGCCTGTTTTCTCTTTTTTCTCTCTCTTGTCACCGTTTCGGTCCATCCATACTTCCATCTCTCTATGAGTTGAGTTGCTAAGTTACAAGGATGGCCCCCCCGTTCCACACGTCCATTAGTGTTATCTCTGGCACAGCTATCCCGCTTAAGTCAACACGTGTCCAGTGCAGATCAATCCCTCCTACCTCCAGTCAGTCCAGTACACCCTGACACTACAGCACAGCCTTTAAAGTCCACCTCAGTTCCACAGAGGCTACTCATGCTCCAACCCTAAACCAGTTCAACTCCATCATGCAACCCAGGCCCAACCTGGGCAGGTTGAAACGTAGAAGCATGTCTATGGCTCTCCCAATATCTTTGCCTCTCAGGATTACTATTTTGTTTTTGCTCTTACAGAACTGAATATTAAGCAAGAGGAAGACACAGCGGAGGAAACTGACGACAGAAGCCCAGCACTTGAAGAAATAAGCCAAACAGGGGATGAAGTAGTCGTATTGGAGGAATCCATGGCCGGCAGTCCGAGCAACGCCCAGGATGGATTATCTGAGCTGAACACGACGGCTGATTCAGGAAGTCGGCAACCAAATGGTACCGATCTGTATATTTCTAAATGCCATTAAAAAGCTAATAATGCTTTATAGAAGCTGTCTGGTATAATAGGTGCAATTAACATTCCGCACAATTTTCCTCTTTCGGACCATTAAAGTCAGGGCGGTGTGTGTGATCTCACCCCCGAGTGAGTCACGAATCATTTAGTTTTCCTCGACAATGGGTGTGTTCCTTTTCGGTTTGTTTGGTTTTTTTGTTTGAAGACAATGGGTTAGACGTGGAATTATGATCAGGAAAAGAAATCCTTGGAATCCTCCGCAACCTGTTCCAGCTGACGCCACGGCTGCTCTGGTTGTCACAGCACTAGGATCACATTTCTCTTTTCCATCTGCCTGAAGATCAGAAGATTTGCTCTTACATCAGAAGACAGTGACTGCGTGCACTGGAGTACATCATTCCACAAAATGAAATCCACCCATACGTTCTCTGCAAGAGAGATAAACATTTTTTTCAGTCAGCAGTGAGAGCCAATGTGTCACTAGTGCTTCATATACTGTATCTGCAGTAAGCCCATTTCATTTGATGTGCATATCTCCAGAATGAATTCACAACAAGTGGGGTTTTTTTTTTATAGTATTTCATGATTTTCATCAGTATTCATCTACAGGAAGTTGTTGAAGGAGTCACATGAGGACAATCTGATAAATTCGATATTTCATTTATCGTTGCCGCAGCAACAAGAACAGAAAAGGAGAAGTTTAATGTACAAGAAAAAAGAAAACTTCTTTGCTGGGCTGTCGGGTGAGGGTTGTTCTGAAAAACGTCTTCCACGATGTGTGTGCAGTATTGACTTCCTGTGCCTGCCTCCATTAGGTGAGAGGCCATTCCAGTGCAAACAGTGTGGTGTCTCGTTCACTCAGAAGGGAAACCTGCTGCGACACATCAAGCTGCACACGGGCGAAAAACCGTTCAAATGCCCCTTCTGCAGCTACGCCTGCCGGCGGCGCGATGCCCTCACTGGTCATTTGCGAACTCACGCTGGTAAGACTCCTCCTCGCCCTCTTATCCTCTCTTTTTTTTTTATCATCCACTCCTGTTCTGGATTCATTGATCTGAAGAGCTTTAGAGATCAACCCATGATGTTTTTAATGCCGGGAAATATTTATTTTTAGAGATATTTGAGACGGACCCTTGCCAATTTTTTTCTTTCCTATTAATTATGCCCACACTCTTCAATTCCTTAGTGTGCTTCATCACCCCAGCCTGACTCTGGCCTTCATGGTATCTTGAGTATTAAGATCAAAGACCTCTAAAAATATACCTACAGAAAGCTAAACCATGTTGCACCAGGAAGAATGTAGGCCCGTACTTGATTAAACGTGATAAGAGCCTTTGTGTTAAATGTCATTTTTCCATTTTTCATATAAATAAAACACTACAGGCTTTGTAAGTACCTCTCAGATGTTCCTTTCAGATATGTCTTCCTTCTAAAGCTTAGTGGGCTCGTGTGTCTGAACTACAGCCATACAAGCTGGTCGGTGACTCTCTGTCTTGCATTGTTACATAGATGAAGTGGTGTGTTATAGACGGCGCTCTGAGTGTTTTGTGGTTAGGTACCAAGGACATGCTGTTGCTTAGTGTCTTGACTCGCTCAGGAGGAAACTATCAGTTGAGAAACATGAGGGGAGTGTCGCCTGTCTGTCTTAACTGTAACCCACTTTTCTAAATATCAGAGAGGATGTGCTCTCCCCTCTGAAATGAAGGTCAGGCCACAAAGTAATTTCTACCTCTGATGCCCCCATGGGGTTAAGTTTACTCATTCATACTAGTCCTCCTGGTAGGTCGAGGAAACGCAGGGCGAGTTGGACTTGTTTTGTTTTGACTTTTGCGTGACAGTAATCTCGAAAATCTTTTTTACACTTTTCTTGGCATACATTTTTTTCAAAACCATCAACCACGACATTCCCCCATTTTCACTTCCTTTATTGTTCAGATGAATTTGTTTCTTACATCCTCCATCGTTTTTTTTTTTGTCTTTCCTACTGTAAAATAATTTGTATAAAGTTACTCCTGTCTTTCTCTGGTCGTTGAGGACAGTAAGGAATCTGATGAATGCTGAGCGGTGCTGCTCAACTACTGCCTGGTCTCTGGGGAGCTGCGAACCTGGCAGCTTTGGCCCGGTGCCCTGCCAGGAAGAGCAGGTGTTGCAAAAGAGGGAACTAAAGCATAGAAAGTGAGGTCAGGGGAGGGAAAGAAAAATGCAAGACAAGAGTTGGAGCTGTGTGAAGAAAGGAACAGCCGAGCGAGCGTTCTGCATTTGGCCACAAGCCTGGTTTAAACGTTGTTGCGTGACATTTTTAATCTGAGGCACTTTGGTGAAATGACAACACAGGAAAATCGCAGCGTCACAGGCAAATGATTTAGCTTTTTGTAAGACAGAAGGAAAAAATTCAAACCAGTTCCCGTTTATCAGCCAAATACGATCAGTCAAGTGAGTGTGCAGTGTGGGCCATTTGCATGATTAAGAATAGCAGAAGAGAGGAGGAGTCTTCATGGCCCATCCAACATCTGCACAAGACCGTGTTGTGGGTGGCTAATATAAATATGAAAAAGTAAATGTGTGTGTGTGTGTGTGTGTGTGTGTGTGTGTGTGTGTGTGTGTGTGTGTGTGTGTGTGTGTGTGTGTGTGTGTGTGTGGACATGAGCCACCGAGAACAAGACGCTAACACTTGATTCAACACTCTGCAAAGTTTCACGTCTGGGAAGCAGCAAAACTCTTTCACTCACTGTAGGAGTGCGATGACATCACAGGTACACACGTAAAACCTGAACTAACTTTAATAATATTGAAACCCTTTTGTCGTGAGCCACAACTTTTTTTTTTTAATCTGTTCTCACTCAGAAGACACTACAGTTTGATTCATAGACCACACGAGAATGGAATGACACACGTTTTCACAGTCGAAAAAATGACTGATGGTGACGCTCGGTAACAAGTTTGTTTTTCATTTCACTTTCTCAAATAATTAAGACACAGTCCTGGAAAGAGAATCAAATATTTACAGCTGGAATACTCTTGACTTATTGAGTGTTTTTTCTTTTTTATTATTATCTTAAAGAAACGCAACATCCTCTTGTGTGAGAAACTCACACGCACGTGTAAACTACCACCTCTACCCCGTGTTGTGTGTGGGCCTGTGCTTGTATGTGTGTCACCATCTTCTTGCCTCAGACTGAAACAACAAGTTTTGGTTTTTTCTCTGTTATTCCTCCGTTCTCATAGCTCGTCAGCTCGTCTTCTTCTAGTAATCACCGTCACCATTATGCCAGCGAATATCTCCCTGCTGATCGATGCTCATTGTGGTGCCTGGTTCACAAATGCGTGGCCACCAGTTCACTCACATCAGTCCCTTTATGAGTCATTCCATTAGTTTTGAGTAGCCTATATTCAACCACAGGACACAGTGTCTGCACCGTCTGTCTGAGTAAGATTAGCTTTACATGCAATCGATTTTCTACACATTTTTTAAATAAACTTTGACCTCAATACGAAAATGCTCAGGCTTGGTGATATCCTTCACCTTCACTTGGCCATTATTGGCCTGTATCTGTTACAATACTACTACTACTACCAATAATACTTCTTCAAATAATAATAATGGTGATACATTTTATTTATATATTGCTTTTCAAGGAACTCAGAGACACTTTACATAGTTTTATATTGTTTAGATCAGGTGACAATCTCTGTGGGTATTTGACCACCTCTCTTTCTTTTGTTCATCTTTTAGTCGTCTTTGTTTTACTCAATCCACTCCTACAGTGATCGTTTGTCTAAGTGTTGAACTCGATGGAAGAATGGATGGGCTGAGATAGATGAAAAGGATATGTCGTGTTATACGTTTTTCCACTTGTCTCGGTAGGAAGGAATTGAAATAAAACAGAAATGGCACAATGAATCACACTCCACCTAGTTAGTTTCCTACCGCCATAATGGGATGATCAACTCTGCTGTTCCCTCACGCTGCTGGGCCCCAGCAGTGGGAGTCAGCTTTATGCTTCAGAGAGCAAAGTATCTGCTGACTTCTGTGTGCAGCAACCGGTCGCCCACAACTCTGTCTCTCTGTCTGGCAACTGTTGCGTGGAATCCTCACACTGTAGTAGTGGAACACCCATGATCTCAGAGGCTTCGCTCTCTGGTTTGTTTGTAGTACTACGCACTGCACACGCAGTCAATGACAATAATGTGCCTTCCCTTGGATGTCTTTTAGTTGGCAAACCGCACAAGTGTAACTACTGTGGGAGGAGCTACAAGCAGCGCACGTCTTTGGAGGAGCATAAAGAGAGATGCCACAGTTACCTGCAAGGTATCGGCCTGGATCCCACTGCCCACACCGGCCCTTACACAGGTAACTTGTTCGACTAAATCTGAAACCATGGAGGAGATGACGGTGGTTTTAATGTGTAATGGAAACAAAAATACAGTGCCATGAATTACATTGTAACAGCTGAATCTCAGAGGAGAAAATAGTTTTAGAATTAGCATCTATCATTTATTATTATCAATTTATTGGAAATGATACAGTTGTATGATTTAATGTAGGTGGGAGAAATAAACTTAAACAAGGACCTAAAGGAAAAAGACATTCAGATCAGAGACACCTACATACATTACTACTTTAATACATTTTTTTCCATTGTTTTCTTATTTACTACTTTTTTGTTTTTCAAGTGTTCCAAAATTATTGCTTTACAACTTTAATAATTTAACTATAATTAGGAATTTGTGTGGCACAAATATAAGGTTGAGGTAAATTCATGGATGAATTTTAGGCCATGATTTAAAAAAAATGGTTATGAAAAGCTGGAAAGGTCCTAAAAGCAATATAAATATATAAAATCTCATTAACATTTCCTTTTCTCTTTCTATTCCCCTTCCCCTCTCAACCTGTCAAGGTGAAGGTCCTAAAGAGCCGAGGGCCATGGCAGAGGCGAACGCCATGGCAACGTTCGATAGGCCGCCCGTTATTGAGAGGCTGCATAGCAACGTGGGCAAGAGGAAGAGCACCACGCCTCAGAAGTTTGTAGGTGGGTGTTTACAACATAAACGGCTGATATTCAATGGTTTTACCTTTAACCTTTATCTTGAATGTGGAGATCGACTCCATGAGAAGCAGCTGGATGTGAAAAAAAGTAGTGTGGAGTCCTGCACTGGTGGATTTCCATGCAAATCATTATTATGTTGTCAGGTCAGGTCACATATTTCAACTGAACTTAACAGACTCTCCAAACTTACTGACTGAGTAATGTGGACTTGCAGGACTCTTGGAATGTTTTATTTTAATCCTCACACAACAATACACCCGAACAGAAATCTTCTTTATTAAGTTGAAATATTCTTGGTTTTTGTGTTTACATAATTTCAGTTTTATATCACGCAGTGGCCCTGCCCTACTTATGAACACAGATATTTTTTTCTGTATTTGGTTTTATTTGCCACACTATTAGAAAAAGAGCAAACTAGAGCAAACACATGACTGAGAGGCAAGGAAATGTTTTTTTTTTTCACTGTGGTTAGGCACACCTGTGGCTTTGCCATTGCTCTTATCGAGAGAAAACAGCTCACCGCATCCCTGTTCCGGAGGGGTTAAACAGTGCAGTGGTAGATGGATGGGGCTTTCCACCTCATTAGACTAGTACATAAGCAGAACATCGTGCACAAAATATGAAAAACAAGCACTGAAATATCAGAAACATATACATTTGAGAGGCTAGAACATCATGTATCGCTCTTGTTTTCGTTCTTTATGTCTTTTGCAGCTTAAATTATTATGTTTTTGTCTTAAAACTTAAAATTGGCCTCATCCTTTTAAATCCACACATTTGCTCTGTTTCATGCAGGTGAAAAGATGGTTCGCTACAGCTACCCTGATATAGGCTATGAGATGGGCATTAAGTATGAAAAGCAGGCTGAGCTGATACCTGCCCACATGATGGACCAGGCCATCAGCAATGCTATCACATACCTAGGATCGGACAGCCTTCGGCCCATGCTCCACCATACAGGGCCACCTCTCTCTATGGCCGACGTGGTGCCCATGGTCAACCCCCTCTACCACCATGTCCTGCCAATGGGCCAGCGAACAGAGCATCCGGGAAACTGTGATTCGATGCCACCACATCGGCCTCAGTCCCATAACTTCCCCGGCCACCCCACCTCAAATGGCCCCACTGCTCTAACCAGGCAGGACAAGCCACCCCGGTCAGGGCACGAGGAATCACCCAGCAACAGCGGAGCGGACTCTGCTGACTCGGCTCGGAGCAGCCCTCAGGAGAGGCAGGCCTACCATGGGGTCAACCCCCCTCCTGGCCTCAGGTCTCGGGTGAGTCCAGCGGTGATATGCTCAGGTGAGCGGATGACGGAACCATCACAGAGAGGGGGGATGGGGACTGGGCTGATGCGAGTGGCCGCAGAGAGGCCCGTGAGCCAGAGAGGGGTGCGGGTGTTTGCACGAGAGGGGCAGGAGTTGCGGGCCTTCCAGTGCAGGCACTGCCAGGTGCTGTTCCTGGACCATGTTATGTACACCATCCACATGGGTTGCCACGGTTACAGAGATCCACTGGAGTGCAACATCTGTGGTCACCGCAGCAAAGATCGCTACGAGTTCTCCTCTCACATCGTCCGTGGTGAACACACCTTCCAGTGAAAGGATGCGTGGGAATTAAGAGGACGACAAAGAAGGGAAAGGAGCAATAGCCTGATATCCATCCTTCTCCCCCGACCTCTGAGACTGCACAGCTGAAGAGCACTGTATACAAGTGTAGCACAATCAAAGACTTCTTTTTAAGCTACTTATTGTGAATCAATCATATGAAGGTATGGGCCAAAGACACATTTTCTACATATTTAATTAATAATTAAATATAGAAGAAGGAAGGTAAGTTCGTGTATTTTGTATAAAGCAGCTGTCAAGATGACTTTGACTATTTTTTCTCTTTGGAAATGTCTCCTTTTCTCCTTGTTCCTTCAACACCTTGTGGGCTTCATGTGGTGGACGAGATTAAAGTTGTTTTGTTCAGCACCAGTGACATGAGTCAAGTATAACAATACTTCTAGTCTTAATTCTAAAAATAAATGAATACAATAAATAATAATAATAATAATAATAACAAAGGTAGTTATTAATAATACTATTATTATATTGAATTGGGCAACTTTTTGTGGCGTATTTTACAGCCTCTGTGTAGTTTTCTTTTTTGTCCATGACATCGCTTTGGCCAGTAATGTTTTCTCTTTAAACAACAATGTGATGGTATGGATAACTGGTGCTGTGTTGGGCGACCAATTGAAAGGAATCGTTCAGAGAAGTCTGAGGCTTCAGGTGAAATCTAGGAAAAGTGTTGGTACAAGTAGCAAATGAGTAAACACACACAAAAAACAGTTTTACATCAACAATCTACAATTTGTATATACATATATTTGCCTATTGCTAAATGTTATCAGTGCATATTTGATCTAATTGTGAATTTGAAGCTGAAGTCAAGAAAGCCACAACTACCTCTCAGCAACCACTTTGAGATGAGCAGATGATGTGAGAGCCTTCATTGATACATTTTTACATCTCGACTTACGTACTTTTTTGTACATTAGGGCTTTTTTTCAATCACAAATCAAGCAAAAATAAAACATTTCAATTTTCACTGGCTGGTACAAACCTTTTGGTGCCACTAATATCAACCTTGACTTTAGACAAGAGGCTTTTTCTCGTGGAAATTATTTAGATTTTGTGTGTTGTGTTGAATGTAGTCAAATACAATAGACAATTTTCTAAATAAATCCAAGATTTAAAAGAAATTCATTAAATATTTCAATAATCCCACAAAGTTACAGAATTTAAATTGTCATATATTTGTAAATCAAATCTTTTTTACCTAATAGACTAACTTCTATTACGACTTATTTCTCTCCACCGTCATCATCCTCTATTCAGTTTGCACTTAAAAGGTTGAATTGTTGATGAAGAAGCAAAATCCCATTGAAAGGATAGAACACACAGTGTAGCCTCATGGTTATTTACCTTGAATCATGATTACTTGTGGGCTGTGTTGCTTGCAGTGTTCGGAACCAGCTCAGTCGTGTAACTTTGAGTATCCCAGTTCGTTTGAAACTGGCAGCCGGGGGGGGGGTGTTAAATAACTGTTTTCTTTTGATAACTTTATGATGGTTTCTGGGAATGGAAACCCCTTAAAGGTACCTCACTTTATGCCATAGGTCTGACTCTTTAATGTTGTTTTAAGTTGAACTGGTTTGTGTGAGTGTTGTGGCTCTTTTTTCAGGGTATTGGGTATAGAAACGGGTTCGGTCGGCCTTCTTGTTGTCATTTTCTACTTCGTTAAATACCTGCTTATATGTGTGGTTTGAATGCCGTCTCTCATCCTATTTGTACCTCACGACAAACACAGCAAAACATCACAGAGCAGCTTTGTCCTTGGCACCTTCAAATGTTGCCTTGCACAGCTCGAAATGAGGCTGAACGCTTATAATGTAGTAGGAAGTGAGAGAATTCTTCGTGTGTATTTGCATGATGCCGGTTTTAATATCAACATGATCTTGTTTGGCTGCTCATTCTCCGCTCGTCACAGAACACTTGAACCTTTCCTCACCCTTTGAATCTTGCTCTTTTCGCAATGCTGCCACATTAATGTACGACCTTTAACAGGCGGCACGATCGAGAGGAATCGTGAGTTACCGCATAGTTCTATTCTAAAGGCACTTCCAAAAAACTGGTAGCATTCCTAGTCACCTCTGTGAACCTGCTCCAACATTAAAAGCTCGTGCATGTAACACGGAAATGACGAGTGGGGGATTTTCACATTGTCCAATCGTTCTGCAGTATGTTGAAGTATTCAGATTTTGACCACAGGGTCAGTTGCAGCTCCTCCAGAGTTACCAGCTCTGCTATTGAGAGGACTCGGACAGTGGACTATGCACTCTATGTTACATTGAAGTGTAGGTTGAGTGGAGAACCATCCGTGACAGAACACACAGCTCCTTTTTTTTTTTAAAAGAACAATATTGAGGTTGCACATTGGGAAATAAGACACCACACAGGCTTTGCTCCGCTGTCTGCTGCACACGTTCTCTTTGATCGTCACGTCGGGTCCCCATCGAGGTTTGACATTATTCATTTGACACTGGTCGCTTCTTAAACATAACAAACACTTGTTGACTCTCTAGCGTTAAACTCAGCGATCCACTTGTCGATGTTCGATATCTACTTTTGATCAGAAGGCAGCTTTTTCTCTGTTTACATTTTTGCTTATCCTTTGCGTGAATGGTGCCCAGCTGGCATAAAATACGTGCTGCCTGTATCGGCACTGGAAATTGTTTACAACTCGCAGCTGTAATATTGACTCTATACATTTGTCTACTATATTAATAATGTATGAATCAATCAAACAAAAGATATATATATAATCACATGAAAGCCCTATCCGTTCAGACAGGGGTCCTCCCAAAAGAACATATCTTTTGAATTATCCCAAGGTAAAACCAAGGGATTCAAATTTTTCTATTTATAATTATTTACTCAGTGAGCCCTCATGTCCTATGAATGTGGGCGTTGTCACCCTAATTTGTCATTTAATTTGTACATAAATATGTTCCCCATGTTAATGTTGTTATCAGACATCCTTTGCAGCCATATGAACAAAAACAATTAAAAAAAAAAAAGAAGGTCTTCTGTCAGCTCTCCTTGTCGGTGAGGAGTTTACTTGAAAATCGAAATCATTGGTGTTGCTTCACACGGCGGGGGGATGTTTTCCTTTTTGTACATTTTGAAAGTGAATGTGCTAAATGTCTATTTTTCTGCTGAAATGTTCATACAAATAGTGAACTTTGTGTGTTTTTTTAAGTTGAAAAATGTTTACAAAAATGTAAAAGGCAGGGTTCAGGTATATTGTATTTTTTAAGAAATAATATATGACCGGTGTATATTTTGACTTTATCAAAAGATGCGTGCCGATTGATCATCTCTGATGTTGACGACAATTTTCTGATGTGAGGGCTCTCAGGTATTTGCATAGGTTGTGAATTTTCATGTCCTACAATATGTGATTTATTTATCAAAAAAAAAGATGCACATGAATTAAAATTCTTTGATCATTTCTCTTGACTTAAATCAGTCCAGTACTGAATGTGGTGAAGGACGTTGGAGGATTGTTCAGCCCCTGTTTTTTTTTTTATTTTCATCATCAGTAACAGTACATGAAGACACACTGCAGTGAAGAATACAATGTATATTTTGGAGGCATGGGTTTCTCTCTATTAAAGACATGATTTTACTTCTTTTCCTGTTTTGTGAATTTTGAAACAGGAAGTGAGACATATTGTTGTATAGTTTTCTTCAAAACATGCAAACTGTATCTTACTTGCAATTAAAAGATTTTATTGTGAAAAAAAACCTGCAGTGCTGAAATCGTGTGAACATGTGAGAGCGAATCAGGAAAAAAGGAATTAAAAAGGTAAAATGTGTCTTCAGACGTGACTTGAACACTAACTCACTTCTCTGCCACTCGTTTTATTTGATTTTTACTTGTTATATCTGTGACTTGGACCATATTAACAAATCGGTTTTGCAAAATGAAGTGAAAATTCACCATGATCAGATAGTGAAGAGGTTATTAAGAGACATTTACAACTTGTTTGAGATTCCACCTGTTTTATTTGAATGGAAGTGTTTAACAGTCACTCAGAAAATGTGGCCTTATCACTGCAGGTCACTGTGTGTCAGCCCACGGTCCAAAGTCATTTTTCTGTCTCTGCTGTTTGGTTAAATGAGAGGCTCATTCAATTACACTGACTGTATGATTTAAAAATCCCTGTGGGAATTCTATTTTCTATTCCATTTTCTATTTTCAATGGAAGCCATAAAAGGTCAATTCCCTGAACATAAATCGTGAGAAGTAAAAGATGATAAGAGTGAGACAAATTCAGCCTGACTGTGAAGCACGGGGTTTAAAGAGCCAGTGCTAATAAAAAATACATAGAAAAATGACAAATAACAATACACAGTGGATTTAATAAATACAAAGTTGACGTGCAGAAAACATGACCACACATGAAAGTCAATAAATCAACAACATGTACAGCCCAATAAAAACAAACAAAAAACAGCAACACTATTATCAATACAAAAGTAAAAGATGTGTGTATGTGATGTGCAGATGCATTCGTGTGTGTGTGTGTGTGTGTGTGTGTGTGTGTGTGTGTGTGTGTGTGTGTGTGTGTGTGTGTGTGTGTGTGTGTGTGTGTGTGTGTGTGTGTGTGTGTGTGTTGGGGGTAATGATTTTATACCCCTGAGCCATATTTATCAATAGTTCACAAATCATATCTCAAAAAACAGGCTAAGGAAGCTATATACATTTTAGTTACTTGATAAATGTTTTAAATATTTTAACTATTTCATATATATACATTGTTGGCCTTTCATAGAGGTCAGTGGATTGGCTGATTTTATTTATTTATTTATTTATTTATTTATTTATTTATTTATTGCCTTTCACAAAACTTCAAACCCTCGGCTCGGTGTGCGCTGTAATGCCTGGTGTTTGTTCCTTCCTCAGTCTTCATCTATGAACAGGTGGGCGCCAGAGCTTGTTGAAGCCTCTAAATGTCAGAGCAGTCTTCCTCACCCCCTTACTTCTTTAATCTGTGTATTGCACACACACACAAACACACACACACGCACACATAATCGCACAGCCACACACACAAAAATCAAAGCTGCCTGAGGGCGGTATAGCAAAACTGAGACGTGTAAAGCCTGCGCAGACCCCAAACTGTATCTTTTCATCTTCAGATTCTTCTATTTACCTGCCTGGCAGTTGATTGTTTGTTCCCCTCCAGATCATATCTCAGTTTGACTCACAACACAGGAGTGATACACCTGCTCTCGCTTTGTGGTGGTGTTCTTCTGGTAAAAGAGAAAGAAGATTGCATTCGTTTTTCAGACATTATTAACCAGGGTTTACTGTTGCTTTACTTACAGTGTATGTGCTGTCATTGTTGGAGCATGCAAAAATAATTCTGAAAACTGTAAACCGTGACAGAAATACTCAGACAGAAATACTCGTGATTGAGGGGGTTTGTCATTGTCACAGAAGAGAATTAAAAAAAAAAGGTGTCAAACTCTCAACAGTCAATGTTTAGAAACACTGTCCTTTGTGCGGAGGAGTCAATCGTTTGAGGGCTAGATCACCACTTCATTAAAATAATCCTTAATGTCAACTGTGGCTTGTGGCTCACATGAGGATTTGATGCACTATAGACGATCGATATTAGACAAGAGCAGAGGACGGTCTGTGCTTAATATTATGGACGAACTCGCTGAGTAAAAAAAAACAACGCGCTCTGCATTTAAGACCTCTGAAAATACCAAAGCTCTTAGAAATATGTTAGCAGCTGCCTGTCAAACATGTTATTAGTAATTCACTATTAACTGTGAAGTACAGCGTGGTCCATCGTCGGGTACAACAATACAATATGCATATTTAGAAGTGCTTTATCTCTGAGATCTAAAAAAAGGAACTGAGGAGTCAATGTAGTGTTTTTGGAACCATCGGTGAGGATGAACCTGCTGGAACCACACGGCAGTAACATGTAACCTCTGACCTGTCGGATCAATAACACATTTGTCTGAAGAGCAGTGGACTGAATATGTTTTGTTCCTCACATCATCCTTGAAATCATCATCTAATCAGGGGCAGATCCAGGTATCCGGCTCCTGGGGGGCACTGGCCCCTGCAGCTGAGATCTGATTGGCCCCCGAAGTGCCACTATCCTGTCAGTAGTCTTTATTTAATTCATTTTTATTAACTACACTTACTTACAATTCTAACAATACATATGAGAATTTGGGAATAATTAAAATTTTCAAAGCTTTTTTGAATAACATACTGTGATCGAACAAGGAACAACTTCTGAAATATATTCAATAAGCAGTGGCTTTGAATCAAAGCCATTGAGCTAAAAGTAAAGAAAGAATGACTTAAATGTTCACTTACTGAATCAGGAAGTGTGCATGGATGTTGGACATCCATGCACCCCCACCCCCTTCCCCCTGCCCACCTCAAGGCAGAACCAGTAAATGGCGGTAATGCACCTTGACGTTGGTTTGGTTGCCACCCGCCATTGCACCGAACAGAAGAAGAAGAAGAATTACGGCGCTGAAGCACTAATTATTATACCAAAGTCACTTCTATGTCTAATATTTTCTCAAAGAGTGCAGAACATTTTGTACTTGTGCTTTACAGATATGAGAATTGCTGTGTTTGTGTAGCCAGGGAGGTTTTATTAGAATAACAGCAGAGTGTTAAGTGTTAAGTGTCACGTCGAGGAGAAGTGAATGCAAGCAGGAAAGAATTCAGCCCGAGTGCTATTAGTGTGTTTTTTTTTCATCGGGACTGAGACTGCTTCGTGGCTCTGGTTGAGACACTTCCTCTGTCGGGTTCCACTGCCAATGTCACTTCTTCTGCTGATCCTTTTCGCTGATAAGTGTTATCTGGAGGTGTCAAAAACATTGGAAAGTACTGTCATCCCCACCTAAATGCACTGTGCATATACACAGACATACTTTACACACTCAGATTAACACTGAGACACACTTATACACACTGTGGCGCTGGAGTCTGGTAAACCTTCAGCTGCGACAGAGCAAGTCAAGAGTAAACCAGGTCGACAAAAATACTGTGAGGAAATATGAATAGTGTAGAAGTATAAGCTTTTGCTGGGTACTATTCTATACTAGTGTAAAAATGCATATAATAGATTTATACAAACATATTTCGCACAAATGTGAAGAGTGATAATTGCTCTTTAAATAAAAAAAATAAAATAAACACTGTCAATTGTAAGTGTCGTTTTTTGAGCTCATTGGAATCAGTGTTCCTTGTGTCTGAGCCACAAGTGGAGCAACCTGTCCTCTGGGTTTCAGGTTACAGAGCAGGGAGCACTTCCAGATCTTTTTCAGCCGAGTGTGAATCCCCAGCGAGGTTGTGCAATTGCCTGGGTGACAAGTCCCATTCCTGTTTTTCCTGCCGGGTAGTAGTGGATGTTTGGCCTGGCCCTTAAAGCCTCACACAAGCCAGCAAAGACATGCACATTCTCACACGTACACAACAGCAACCCACACTCTCGCACGCCCAGTTTGTTTCTGTTACACACCCATATTTTAGAGAGTATTAAGCCGAGTCGAAACACTGTGGACGTCTGGTATCACACACAGTAGCTCAGTGAAGTGGCTGCGCTGCTTGAGTTTGATGTAACGTGAGAGCCTGGGAAAATAATGCATTTCTTGATTTTCGTAATGTCAGTGTTGAAACACTGGAGGCGAAGTGGTGGAAGTAGGTGGTGCTGCCGAGCTTGAGAACCTGTGGGGAAAGTCATGGCTTTTGCACTGGGTGCCTAATCTGTGGCTCCGTGGCTGAACCAACACACTGGGCTGATGCAACACCTTCTGTGGAAGGCCTGCTGTTATTTGAGCGACTTCCACATTTTTGTTTTTTAAAGCTATGCCAATAAAAGTCAAAAGGTCGCAGAGCAAATGAGATGTTTGCAATTCGCTGGAAATGAGGTTGCTTTTTCGACACGCCGTGCACTAGCCGCCAGCGGTAAGGACGACTCACTGCAAAGGCCTCTGGGTAAAGTGGGGTTTGTGGTCAGAGTGCCTGTGAGGTTGCAATAATGTTCATGTGGGGAGGAAGAAGGACTGTGGGGGGTGGGTTGGGGGACTTCCACTTTTACTTCCTTTGATAACCCTCGTCGTGTAGCCTCGTCTAGTGGGGAGTGGGGCGAACGACGTGCGCAGAGTCGAGACGCTCGGAGAGAGAGAGAGGCCCCCGAGCCGAAAAAACAGCAGCAGCGTCTGACCCGAGAGAAGACAAGGGGGAAGTCAGAAGAAGAGCACAGCAGTTCACGAGAGAGCAAGTTGGGAAAGTAAAGAAAGCCCTGACGCGCACTCATCAGATGCTTCTTGGGAGGCCAGTCGGAGAGAAACGATAATAAAGAAACTAAGAGAGACAGAGTGAGAGAGAGGGATGACTGCATCTGAGACAGGAAAGACGGAGAACGTGTCAGAAAGAGAGAAAGTGGGTTTTTTCTGTAGAGCGGCGCACACCTGCTGATCAGCTCGTGCTGTGAGAATACTCTGGGAAGTGAGTTACAGTTTGAGGGCTGTCATGAAGCAGACAGCAGCCACTTTTTTTTTTTTTTATAGGAACCTGACGTTGGGATGTGGGGATACGGGCACTGGTGGTTTGACAGAAATGGATACACAGCTGCAATGAACTGAACTGAAAACAGGAAATAAGTGTGAACCTTTCTTTCACACAAATAAATGGGGGGGTTAATAGATCCAGTCTTATCTAGACGCCAGCCGCAGACTGAGAGGCCCCAGTGGTCACTGTCATTTCCAAAAATAGATTTGAACTGCACTTTTCTTGAATCATTTTTCGGTTTGACTGCGTTGAAGCTGCTGTTCCCCCACAGAGTATAGTAGCAGTTTTCGGGGGGGTTGGGCCTCAAAGGGGTCGACGGAAGGAGTCATGTTTAAAACGATCGCAAGTGATTTAAAGGGCAAATGCACGTACAGTAAACCAAAGAGTCAAAGTAAATGTCAGCCCTTCATGTTATTCCATTTGCATCACACTCACTACTGCTGGATGTGGGCTGGGGAGACACAACGCGTGGGCCTCTCCCTGCGGTTTTCTGCAAATAAGGACTCAACATTCCATCAAACTACAGCTCTTGTCCCACCATAAAGGCTGCTGCTGCACACTGCACACATTTCCAACTCTTGACCCATTTTAAAAAGGTGGGAGACCACAGACATAACGTCATATTTAACCCATTTTTAATCTTATAATCGTCAGAACTGCACACTAGATGATTTGGCCAGAACGTAAGGCCACACATTTGCACACATATGTAGGAAAATATTTCATACTACTTCTTCTTCTTCTTCTTCTTCTTTTTCTTTTTCTTCTTCTTCTTCTTCTTCTTCTTCTTCTTCTTCTTCTTCTTCTTCTTCTTCTTCTTCTGTTTTTCTATGGCGGTTGTAAAACAACATTAAAATGCATTACCACCTTCCGAACTGGAGTGTGGAAAACTTGCACGATTGAACGTGACTTCGGAAGAAAAACAAACGTGAAGGAGGACCGACATCATGTGTTCTGTTTTGCAGAGGGAAATAAAGGGTAGGTGGAATTATACATTTTGCAGTGCGAGCTGGAGGTTGGAAATGTATTTTTTTTGTCACAGCTGTACAAGTACACAACATCTGGTCGGTGACGCTTCCGGGTCAACTCGAGCTGATTATCGTAAATATCCAAAATGTTTTGATGTTTATGATTCGTGATCGGCGAGGCTCAGACTCGATAGGTGGTATTAAGATTATTCAGCAAACCCCTCACACTACAGGATTATTTGGGCCAATAATCAGGACCGACAGGCCTCCAATCAGGAACGCCCCCTGCGATTTTCGAAAGCAGCAAATCTGATTATTCTCTAGTGAGCAGCAGCCTTAACCCTTCAGCTAATTTTATAGTACATTCTCTTCAGTGACCCTCCAAAAAAACGGTTATACTTTTAAAGTTAGCCTCACATAGCCAGAGCTGCTTCCTTCACACTGTGTCAACGCTGGGGAATCATGATCACTAAGCTCAGGATCCAGAGATGTTCCCCTGCAGAACAGTATCAGGGATAGGTGACTTGTTTTAAGAAGTTTTCTGGAACTCCGGCAAATGTCTAGAAAATTGGAGCTGGACATTTTCCTGAGTTTGCCTTTCTCATATGCAGAACACAGTAGGAGATTGTGCGAGTCAGACCCGTTCATAACAACAGGAACATTTCCAGAACATGGAGGCAAGAGGTGGCACCTGGGTAGAACATGCAGGAGGCAGGACATGATTTTAAAATGCCCTGCAGATATCACGTGTTGTTTTTTTTTACAGAACATAGACTCCATCGGCGGTTGTCAAATCTTGATATCTCAGATGTGTGTAGTCTTTCAGATTTGTGTCTGCCGCGTGTTAGAAACTACATCAACACGTCCGCACTCCTTCTGCATTCTGCAGTCCTTCTGCATTCTCACTCATTTATTCTCTAAACATTTTACTGGGGGGAAAATAGGAAACATTTCAGAAAATGTCCAACTTACTCAGACATGTGTGTTTTCACGTACAGCGCCTCCAGCTAATTTAGGCAGAATGTCAGGAGTTCAGTGCATGTTTTAAAGCAGCTTGAGTGGAAGAGTTGCAAGTGGGACTTCAATCTCTATGATGAAAATAGGCCCCCAAAAAAAAAAAATACATCACAAAAAAAGTGAAAAACATATGTCGACTGAGAGATTTTGCATATTTAAATCAAACCTTTTCGTACATGTGACCTTACTCCAACAGTATACATCCAGTGAGTCAGACGCTTTATAGTCAACACGTGTTTTTCACCGTGTGAAAGAAGTCGACTCAGTGGGTGATACATTACTGTACTTCTCAGAAGAGGCTGGGACACAAGTGAGACTCAAACTGAATATCACTACTACAGATCCAGCCATTATGTTGTTCAAGAAGGGCTTTACTATTTAGGTCCAAAGTACTGTAATTAGATTAGATTGAATGTGCTGAAACAATAGAGAATACACGGTTGAAATTTGATGTAGAAGTTCTAAAAATATCAGCATTAATTAAATTACTCCATAGTAATTAGATTAGATCCTGCTGTTAATTAATTATCATTTTATTTAATGGAGAAACTATCTCGTCACTCATTGGGCTCAGACTTCAACTCAGGGAAAAAAGAGAGAAAGAGAGTCGAGAAAAGAAACGGTGCACTTACCTTTGGCCCGCTTCTCACCTTTTTTTTTTCAAATGTCAACGCTTCTCTTGTGGCGGCAGACTCTCGGGTCAAGAGTGAAGACTGAAACTCCTCTAACCCCCCCTGCTGAGCCCTTCAGCCAGCCGGGCCTCTTCAAGAACAAAAAAGAAGATCCCACTGAACTGTTGAGACGTAAAGGGGAGTCTTTTAAAACTTGATGTCAACCTCTGCGCCATTCTCACAATTCTCTGAGACCAAAGAAACTGAATGTAATGCACTGGTCATGTATGTGATATCAGCAAACACTGCTCCATGTGTTCAAATGGCTGTTTAATTAAAGTTATCACCCTGACAGAACATTTAAAAGACATCACGTCAAGTCAGATATTTCCTCAGTCCTGTCACATAGAGCACTGAAAGAGACGAGGAAAAATGGAGGAAAAATCCTCTAAAGCTAGTTTATGGTATTCATATTTTTCTGGTTATACAGGTTTTAAACACAATAGTTGGACAGGAACAGAATTTGATGGTTTGTTTAAATCAATTGTAATTTGGCATTTTAAAGCTGTTCCATTGAAATTGCTTGGATTTGAAACGTCGCCACTAGAAACCCGATCATGAATCTATTTACCTCTCTCTTACCTTTTCTGTTATTGTACAGGTTTTATGGTGAGAAGGGAACTTGGGCTGTTACTGTTTAAGCACAGTGATTTTACCTTGATCGTCACATTCTGTAAAGTTTATATTCCTGGAAATATTTTGCATGAGCAATCGTGTGGTTCTGCACAGTACAATAAGTCTGACAGTATTTTTTCTATGAAAACAGGAAAAGGAAGTCCTATTAATTCAACCAGTGAGTTTTTACAAAGTAATTTTTACATAACAAAAAACCGCCAGTGTTTTAACACGTCAATGAAAGCACTCACATTTTGTTTTTTTTCAGCTAAAAGGCTGATGTTTAATATGTTTTAACACATCTGTATTTGTCCACACACGTCAGGGACCACACACACAAACACACACACACACACACACACACACACACACACACACACACACACACTCACACACACACATACTCGTCTCTCTATACACTCATTAAAATAATGCATTCCCTAGCCCCTTACCCTAACCCTAACCATCACAACTAAATACCTAACCCTAAAACCAAGTCTTAACCCTCAAAAAGCCATTTGAATTTGTTAGGACAAGCCAAAATGTCCTCACAATGATGGTATAGAACCAAAATTGGCCCTCATAACTTTAGATAGACGCACACACACACAGACACACACACAGAGAGAGAAACCATTTCATGTCCATCACTATCCAACTTCAGATGCTCTCTCTTACTGCCATCCAGTGGTGAATTGGTGCAATCAACTGTAAGGGAGCCCTACAAAAGCAGATCAAGCTTTTAGATATAAATAACAAACGAATAAACAACTACATTTATTTAAAAAATATATATTTTTAAATTATTTCAGTTGAAATCTATACTAGCAACCATAAAGTTAAATATTGCACCACTTGATTCAATTCATATCATGAGGCAGCTATGAGGCAGATTTGAGTTGCCAAGTTATTACCGGTGAACTATCTGCACTGGTTTATTCTACCTTATTCATATACATGTTTTCATTCTAGAATATATGGAAATATGTTCATACTTTTCATTTGTTCATTCATCCATCCATGTTTTTAGCTTAGGGTCCGTAGCGCGTAGCTCCCACTCCCACACCTGCCCAGTCTGACAGTGATGGTTTTCAGTTCTCTCCTGTAGATGGCAGCAGTGTACAGTGAACAGCCCCCTGCAGCACTGAGAAGAGTGCTCCTCCCATCTCCATCAGCAGCAGCACAGTGCAGTCAGTCTGTCTCAGGCCATTACTAACTTCACTAAAGTCCTCTGCGCCTCCTCCTCAGGTCTCACTTGACACGGTTCGGCCTCGTCTGAACTTTTGACCGGCCTGTAATCTGCAATGTCAGCTCTTCAGTTTACAACACCAGCACAAGGGCGCGTGTCAACCATCATTCATCACTGCAGTGCAGGCCTCTCTGTAAGTGTGTGTGTGTGTGTGTGTGTGTGTGTGTGTGTGTGTGTGTGTGTGTGTGTGTGTGTGTGTGTGTGTGTGTGTGTGTGTGTGTGTGTGTGTGTGTGTGTGTGTGTGTGTGTGTGTGTGTGCGCATTTTATAATTGTGATCATCTCCACATTATAATTGTCAAAACAGCAAAAGCAGCACATAATAAAACACGGTTCATAAAGCCACACGTGGTCGTATAAAGAGCAGTGACTGCATCGGAGCTGCAGAGACATCCAGACATTCACATGACTGATGATAATGTTTGTGGTCACAGTAGATCAACAAATATCTGAACTCTTGTACCCCACTTCCTTTCTCGATAGGAGGGGGGGGGGGGACAAGATGCATGGACCTCACCCATAAACTGATCCTGGGGTTTTGGGGTTTTGAGCAATTCCATCACAACCCACTGAAGAATTAGCCCGCCGCACTCAGTGGACAGCAAGCATTCGTCAGCAAACTGCAGCGAGATGCGACTTGATGGCAGCCGACACCCTCCCACCCCCCACTCACACTCACACACACACACCCCATCCCTAATGGGAAACAATTACACACTCAGTGGCTTCTTCAGTGACTTCTGATGAGACTCATTCACTGAGGAAATGGCCACATAATCATGTGTGTGTAATGTGCTAAATCTGCTTATTGCTCACTGAGTCAGACTCGTGCAGAGTTGCAGTCGACTCTTCAGCCACTACGAGAGTTCAGTGAGAGGAGAAATGTGAAGGAGGGAAACAAGGGTACGACCCAGAGAAATTTGCAATTTCGTCACTTCCAATGCTTCCATGCAAACAATTCTCCCTCAAAGCCAAATCAATTCCTGTTGGTTCTTCTTCCTCAGACTGAATTAAATGACACTGAGGACATTTTTATGATTCATATCCAGCTGGACTGCTACACTGATGTGAACGTGCCCAAATTTCTCATCAACGCAGGTTATTGTTTTCAGCTTTAGTGAAAGAATCTGTCATTTCCACTCAGTCTGCTTCAGTTGTCTTAATCTCAGTGGGTTACACAGATGGGAGTAGAAGTAGTGTATTATTTCCATCAGGTCAAAGTGTAATATTGCATTTTTTACATATTTCACACATAATAATCAATAGAGTTTGTTTGAGCCCTTGCAAACAGCTACAAAATGCATAATTTCCAGCTGCAGTTTATGGAGAAATAGTGCACGACTGTGACGGCGGAGTGATTATCATGAGTTCAGCAAATGTATGAAGAAATGGTTATTTTAGAAAAACATTATAAACTGATGCTATCCTGAATGTTGCCGTGTGAGGATTTCATGCCCGAACATATGCAACAAGTCGAAGGCCTTGCAATCCTGCACGAGAACAATTAATCACATCAGTGCTTCTTCCGATAACGCACTTATCTGTCGTCAGCAGCTACAATTTGACATAATTAAATCGACTGTGAATTAAAAATTACCCGATCTTTGCGCCCAATGTCCGCACCCTGTCAGCTGATCTGCATTTTTGAACGTGAACTCATCTGCTGTTGTGGATCACAAAGCTTCTTGATTCCCCCCCCGCGAGAGTTCAGACTGGTTTGTTGTACAAATATTCTCATTTAGGCTCCGTTACAGAACATTTCCTGGTCTGACTACTGATCTCGCATATGTCATGTTAGTTATTCAAACAAAGCTGATGCAACGAGTAAGCAACAGTGGGACTTTGTTATGACACGTACAGGCTCAGATTGAAGCCAGTGGCAACGTCCAAAGTGGTCGTCTGGGATATATATATTTTTTTTATGGTCAGTTATTTTGAAGTGAGTAGATTATTCTGGTTAAAGGAAGCAACAAACTGTGGTTCTCACTAAAGACAAGCATATTCAGCCAGATTTAATTAATTTGGTGCATTTATACCTTCATTTAAACATTTAAAAATGTGAGAACAAACTAAACCCTCCTAATGTGTCTAATGTTTTCATTTTGTTCCTTAATTGTCATTGCCCCAAAAGAACAAAGGATCATAAAGGCAGTATGGATTGGCATAATACCAGCCGTAAAAAAAGATATTCTGTGAAACTTAATTAAAAAGGTACGACGTCTAACAAATTCAAATTATACCTGAAAAAACAAAAATCTGCTGTATAGTAACCAAAGCAGTAGACACACCATTGTTCTTAAGCTGAACAATCAATAATAGTGTTAAGAGGATTATTTTTCTAATGCTAAATAAACATCCATATTAGGTTTACCACATGCATGGGTGGGGGGATGTCACTAAAAAAGGAGCAGGGGGTCCAGGTGAGTAGAGACATTGTACTTCAGTAAGTAATATAGCTGGAGCCCAAAAGACTCACAAGAGAGGAAGAGTGAACCGAGCTGAGGTTAGACAAGCAAATGTCAAAAAAATAATTAAGTAAATAAATATAATTTGAGTATGATAGGCAAACATGCCCCAAAGCATTTAAGGCCTTAAAATCTCAAATGGAAGAATTATTTTCAATCACATCCCAGCATAGATAGCATGATAGAAGACATGCACTAAAAAAAACCAAACCTGGTAGATGAAAAGATTCAGTTTGCCAGGGAAATAGCAGATTATGGCTGCAGCACTCACGCCATGCTTAAAGGTTCAGTGTGTAGAATTTAGTGACATCTACTGGTGAAGTTGCATGTTGCAGCTGAATACCCCTCACCTCGCCCTCCCCTTCCAAACATGAGAGAGAACCTGTGGTAACCTTCAGTTGTCATAACAACTCAAAAGGTTTTTGGTTTTTCCAGTTTGGACGACTGTAAAAAAACATGGCGGCCTCCGTAGAGAGGACCTGCTCCTAGATGTAAATATAAAGTATATAAATATAAAGGTTCCATTCTAGGGTAAAGAAAACACAACAATTTGTACAATTTAGATGAAACACACTAAGAAAAACATCACTAGGATTCTTTTATAATCAATTTCTGTCAACAGATCCCTTTCACCTGAATCTTACACACTGGACCTTTAACAATGCGATCCCAACAAAAGAATCAAATGCCACCATTAGCACGAGGAGCCAGCAATTCTGACATTTAAAGATTGCCACACAGGTTGTAATAGACTTTCTCGAAACACACTTTAAATCTGAGGAACTGATTCTGATTTAGAAAAAATAAAATGTATGGGACTTGATATGTTACAGTCACATCTTCCCCTAAAAGTGTCCATTAACGATGAATAATGATATCATGGAAATGAGGGGGAGGTGTTTCTGATTGATTTTTTTCTTTTTTATCAGTCAGCATGTCAAATGACGTGTCATCTCTGTTTATCTTTCCACTGTCGTCTCTGACTGGAGAACAGCCGGCAGCCTGAGATGTCAACCGACATAGATACAATCAATGGCAATCTACGACCTGAAAATGTTCACCACTGCTGTTTGTACTTGTCATTATAGAATGAGAATCTGTCCGCGGTCTCACATCTGATCAAAAAAATGATTCATAATTCTATAAATGCACGTTTTGAATAGAGGAGCATTTACATTGTTAATGGAATGGAGGAGTCCCTTGGAGACAGTTGAATGTTGATAGAACTTTTTCTTATCAGCGTCTGCAGCGATTAGTGCAGGCAGCCATACTGGTATTGATTTAGTATTCCCTCACTGTGTAAAAAGACTGAAATACTCTGAGGTGTTGTGATAGTCTTTTAGCCCTTTTATTGCGTTCCTCAGACAACTTCAGCGTTATCGATTCAACAAGCCATTCTGTTTTGACAGTAACAAATGCCCGTAAGTGTTTGTAGCCGTGGCGTCTACGAAATGGAAATGCATTTCTTTTCCTCTTTTTTTTTAAACAAAAAGAAGTATTCAACTTCTTTTTCTCTTTTTGTTTTGGAAAGATAGGGAATCGCAGAGGGATGAAAGAAGACATGCGGTGCTATCTGTTATCTGAAGGTCTTTTGTACAGGTGCATATGACTTGAATGTCGTTTTTGTCCTGCACAAAAACAGGCAGTATAGTGGAGAGTGCTGGGTTTCACATGTTTTAATCCATTTGAAATTCCAGTCTTAATATCTTCACATACCAATTGAAGGACATAGTGCAGATGCATGCAGATGTAGACAAAGGTCAGTGGAGGGTGTTAACTGAATACTTCCCCTCACCCTCCCGTCCAAGCTTGTAGGAGAAAGGACAGTGGCCTTCAGGTTGAGTCAGTGGTTGGTTTGTCCCTTCTGGGCTACTGTAGAAACATGGTGGTGCAAGATGGTGGACTCATAGGAGGACGACCCGCTCCAGACGTATATATGAAAAGGAAATTTGAAGGCAAAGAAAACACGTGAATTCTTAGTGTGTTACAGATAATTATACAGTAGATATAGACAAGATAAAATAAGACTTTATTAATCCCAAAGGAAATTCTTCAACAAACTTGCCCCAAAATTACAACAATTTAAATTAGAACACAGAGGGAAAAAAACAGAAGAATATTAAACCTGTCTTTACTCGAGACAGTGAAACTAATGCTAAACAAAAGTGAGAGTCAGTAGTAAGGTTCAAAGGAGTTATAGTTGTATGGGATATTGCAAATGATAGTGAAATAATCATATGCTGATTAAAAACATTTACACATATTGCACATTAATGGTATTAATGCACATGGAAAATACAAACAGAAATACATTTCACTCCTATCATATATGTAATGTATGTAATGTCTGAATATTCCTTTTCTACCAAGGTAACCCCAGGCCCTACATACTGAGCCTTTAACCACGTATGGCTCCACGTTTTCATTTTCTCCATTGCGGTAACACTTTTCTAAGGAGCATAGCTTTCCCAAAATGAATACATCTCTTCTGGTGGTATGTCTACTGAAGATCTGGAGTTTTCAGGTGTTTTTTGTAAGTTTCAAACATAAAGAATATTCTCACCCAACATATAAGTGCAATAAAATCAGTTTAAAAACAAAAGTCTTGGCAGCAAATCAACAGCACGGCGCACATATTTCAATCCTAAACTTCCTTCATCTCTGCAACATGTGGCTGGGACAGTTTATCATACTGAAGGTTTATCTAAGTGTGGGGGAGAAGTGCTGTGCTGCAGGGAGAGATTGCCTTTACTCGCACGGCACCAACAGAGCAAAACAATGTGCTGCATGATAAAAAATTGCTTCATAACTCTCACATTGTGTGTCTGGCATCATTATGAGGCACAATAGCCTCTGGAGGGGCCCCGGCTTTTATTGGCGTTCCTCTTGCAGCAGCAAAGTCTCATCCATTAAACAAATCAGGGGGTTATGTATTAGATTAGCCGTACAGCAGGCACCGGGGAACGCCGGGAAGAACACATGAAACCTCGTCTCGTTCCCTCTCATAATCCCCCGGAATAAATTACCTAATTGACAGCATTAGGATGATGCTGTCAGGAGGTGCCTCTTAAAGCGTAATGTATAATGAAAATACACAACACTGCTAAATTGCATTTTTGGTATTAAAAATGATAAACGGCAGCCATTTGGGGGCATATTTAGAGTGAAGCCTCTCCCCGTAGCGCGCTGCCAGATCTCATTTTTCTACATTTCTTAATAAATTTGTGGTGTCAGTGATATTAAAAGCTCATTTCTGCTGAGAAATATTTAATAACGCTTCCGTGTGACGGAACGCCAATGTCACACAGGGAGCCAGGAAACGAGTTGGTGGCAGCTTGGATTTGCCCACCTCCCCCACTGTGCCACCGCACCGCTGCTTTGACCTATGAGGTGAGGAATGGACTGCCCCCCACTGGCGGAGGGTCAATACTGCAGCGGAGGTTCAAGAAGTGCCCCTCACAGTTCAGTGCACACTATTCATTCTGCAACCAAGCTAAAAGAAGAGGAAGAAAAGAAAAAAAAACAGAGCCGTTTGACTTTGTTCAAAGTGAAAAATGTCTGCATCATATTTTCTCAAAGCGTAAGGTATGCTTGGCATGGGGGTTTGAGCTGGCTGTTCCAGGATAAGAAAAGAGCACTGGGCCTGGCTTGTGTGTAAGAGTGTGTGTGTGTGTGTGTGTGTATGTGTTTGCTCGCAAGTGGTCTGCCTCCCTATTAGAAGCACACAAAAAGCCTTGAAAGGTCCCTGGGGAGGAGTGACCTGCCTATAGCTAAAAGAAGGATGTTTATGGACTGGAGTAGATTATTGCCCAGGCGTTCCCTTTGATGTAATGTGAAATTAAAAGGAAGGTAAACTGCCTCTTCCAGTTATAGTGAACACCTGCTTCCGAAAGGGGCATAAATATCATCCTCGTGTCTCCTAAAAGACCCATAATGATAGAATTTACTTCCACCCGATGGTTCCTGGTGCTTAAAACCTGATGTCATTACAGTCTAATGTGTTTGGGCCTAAAACTGGCTTCATTTTCCGGATAAATATTTCACCTTATCCGCCTGTAAATATGCTTCAACTCTAAATATGTAATTAATCGGATAAATTGATACAATAAAAAACTATTTATTGCAATTAATGTCTTTGCCTTTGCAGACGCTGGCTACTTAGTATGTGTGTGTGTAGAGGAGAGACAGAACCTAAGGTGGGGGGGACAGTCATGAGTCAGAGTGCATGGTTTCCATCCAGATGTGCGGACATATTGTAACTCCGGGAGGCCTTCAACCTTCTCCCTCCCAAAGTTCGAAAGCAGGCGGCAGCTGGTTCAGAAAGTAATAACCTTTTGTCACATTGTTTCCTAAGCTCCCATTAACTTAGTTATTTTTTTTTTTCTGTCACCGCAAAGTCACTGCTTTCAAACTGTTACAGATAGCTCGGCGAGCACGACAATGCCGCTATCTAAACGTTCTATTTGACTTCTATTTGTGTCATTTACACCGAGCCAACCCCGGGGAAATGATTACCCTGGATATGGAGAGATATTGCCTTCAACGGTAATGTACTCTGATAAGTGAGGAAAAATGGGAAGCCTTGCTTTAACATGCAGCAAGGGGGGGTAAAATGATCTCCTAATTCTGCTGTCAAAATATGTTTTCTTGATTGCCTTATTATGTTGTATCACAGCCTTTGCACAATAAAGTGACTTTAGGTTTTAGGAGCACATATATAGAGTGGAGGGATGACAGGAAATGACAGATTGAGTCACTTTAAATATATATATATGATGTTGGAGTTGTCACTGCACTCACAAAGCACAGAACCAGCAGTCAAATCCAGTTTTACGCACTTCCAATGTCTATGGAATCTGGATTAGAGCCTCAATAGCGCATGCAAAGCCCCCTATTAGTATCATCCAGCTCCCTTTTACCAATTACACCTCTACATCCTTCTCTCAGCATTTATCTCCACTGTGTTCAGCGTGACAGGTGCGACGGGGCCGACGCACAAATTCAGGGGTTTTTTTGGCGTCTCCCGTCAGCCAATGGCGGCGCGTCTGGAGAGGCGTCTGGTTGGATTCGGGGTGATGGTCGGGCACCTGTGCCAATCACAGCGTCCGGAGGAGGAGTTAAAGGGCTCGGAGGTGTGTCTGAGGAACACGAGTCGACGGCGGCATACTGTATCCAACTCCGGGAGTAATGGCATGAGTGTACTGCTTTATACTGTTTAGACGAGCCCGACAGTGCGCGCGTTTGGAAACTAATTTTCTGACCGTTTCTGCCTTCACGTCAGTCCCAAGTTGAGCCCGCGGGCGCTCGAGAGGCGGAGGCGCAGAGCGGGCGAAACAAAATTGTAAACTTAGTCCAAAGCGGCTAAAGTCCCCAAAGTCCCAGGCTGAAGAGGCTTCAGACGCGAGCCGCTCATCCTTTGTGGTCGTCTCGAGGAAGGATACCGCCGCTGGACATGTGAATTTAAAGGAGATAATCGCCAGGCACAACGATGAAACCAACGACCACCCCGTGTTGCTTCGGCTTCCTGCTGACCTGCTTCTTGTTTGGGTCGAGCTCCTCTCAACCAGGTGAGTGAACCCGTCCTCTGCCCGGTGCGCAGCCCTGCCTGTCGCTGCGCGGTGCTGGGAGCTCGGTGCGCACTGAGCGCAGCGGCACAACTCTCCTTCGAGCACACTTTTTCCAGTACTGTTCCTTTTACGCACGAATCCAGCGGGGTTTCACTGACGCGCAATCCACTCCTTGTACCGTGATTTTGTTTGGAGAAACGCCTTTGACAGTTGACAGGGATGGCGTGTGCAGAGAGCAGACACACCGGTGACGACGGTGCGAGCAGCTTGGAGCAGTGCATTTCTCTGCTGTGTTTTAAACTGAATGAAGAATTTGCTCTGTCTGCTTCGTGCACAGAGCGGCACTGTTGAATCTGGAGAGAAGGGAGAGCATTTAATGTCCATCGCACGTGTCCCTTTAGACTCAGTGTGGACAAACACACACACACACACACACACAACCCCGCGTTACACCAGGCGACTGGGAGCTCGTCTTCTCTCCTGTGGATGTGCAAAGCCCGCGTTTTCTGCGAGACTCTGTTCCAAAAGTTCTGTCTTGACTGTTTTTTCTTTCTTCCCCTGAATGCGCACTAATGTGTCCCTGTAGTAGCGAAGGGATAATGAGCTGAAACCCCTGCGTCGCCTGTTGGTTTATTGGTTGCTTTATTTAAAACATCGGTTTGGGAAAGCAGGTTGTATTTAACAGCACACAGTTGGAAGCACAGTTGCCAGTTTCATTTACACAGTTTGTGATTACCGAACTTCTGTTGACAGTCACGCAGGGAGTCGTTTGGAAACGTTCCTGTCGTAGTTGTGTTTCAGCGCCGATCTGTGTCCTGCACCTGTGCAGAGGGTGATTCACTGGTGAACTTTCATCCGTATGCGTTCTGTAATCGGGATACAAGCAAAGCGGGTTACCGTGGAATCACATTATTCCTCATTTAAAACGAGGCCCCCTCGGGGGACTCGTGTGGACCACAGGTTTGACAAGCAGTCGGCGTCGGGAGCGCACATGACATTGGCAGCGGCGGCGGCAGTACCGTTTGCACAGCGCAGCGGCGCTCTTTACGCGCGGGCAGGTGCACTCACCAACTGTGAGTGTGTGAGAGAGAGAGAAAGAAAGAGAGAGAGGTTTGCAAATGTCACATAGTATCGACCAAAGCAAACCACTGCCATCACCATCAAGCAGGACGACGATGGAAATAAGACATGTCCATTACGCACATGCGTCCCCCCCATCCAGCACTTTTCTCTGCTTTCAGCGACTCTCCTCACTCCCGCTTCGTGAGACTGCTCTGACCACATATTTAGAGTTGATGTAACCGATGCAGGGAAAGTGATTTAACCGCATGTGCACACATTAAACCTTACCCAAGCCTGTGTTTAGTCTCTTCAATTTGTCAACACCAGTGTTGAAAGTCTGTAGCCTATTGTCGTTTTTGTATTGAGTCTCACTGTGATTCATTTCGCTGCTTACAACACTTACAAGAAATTCAAGCACAGATTATGTCGGTAGCCTAAAAAAAACATTTCGACATGTTTGCACTGCATGCGTTTTAAATTGCATCCCATAACCTGGAATTACGCACAGTTTAACACGCAGACCCACCACGCTAACCCATGGTGGATAAGAGCAAAGCGTTAAAAGGGGAACCGAGGGTGATTGAATTTAAATGTTGGATTTAGTGTTGAAGCGAGAGAGTGGGGAGGACGTCATCTTGTCGTTCTAGGCTCATAACGCTGCCGTCCGTAAATATGATGACAAAAGCGCAAAGTAATTATTCTTAAAGGAAAGTTGGAGAAATCTTAGTCCATGTCTGCAGACGACCCTCTGTTTTTACCACACAAGAACCATTTGGAGTTTGGATTTGGGGCTAATTTGGACGAGTTACGAACTTAAAAATCTCCCTATCGATACATTTATTTCGTTTATATATTAGTAAATGAGTTATTTCCCCCCGGCACATTCTGTGTTCAAGCAAGCGAGCTGCATTTCAGGGAGTGAAACAAAACATTTTATTCTAACACAACAAATGGAACCTAAAAACTCTGATTCCCCTCAGGACCACTTCTCTTCGCAGTGTTTCAATAACCTGTCTGGTGTTATTTCCCGGAAACGAGGGAATCCAGCATGAAGGTGACAGCGATAATTCTCTTTCTCACACACACACACACAGACTGATGGCATCTCAGGTAGGGCGCCACGTCTTGTGTAAAATGTATTTGGAAGTTGAAGGAACAAAAAAAGCCCCGTGCACACGAACCGAAGGAGAAGAAGAGCGGCTTGTATGAATATCAGTGCGCGAGTTTCTGTGCGTGCGTGCGGATTAAGTTCTGTCACTGAGAGGGAATTGGCAGAGAAAGGCACCGTGATAGTGTGTGTGTGCGTGTGTGCGTGCGCGCGCAGGAGACGCACAGTCGGGTTTTTCACAAGCTTCCTCGACGCGAGCTCGTATCTCCCCCCCTAATGACTCATTAAAAACGTAATGCTCCGTGATAAATTGGGCTAAATTCATGTGAAATGTTCCACCAGTCGCGTCGGTTTGACATTTCTCTCAAATGTCACCTTTTTCTGCAGACACCTGTCCTAGATCCACGCATGTTAGGTGCAGGCGAGTCCTAAAGTTCCCCCAGTCCACGTGGGGGAGCAACACAAATACAGGTTTCCCAAACACCAGTACAGGTGAAGATGCCGAGTTGTGCCACAGGAGTCCCTGCTCTGCTCCTCAGTTTACTGCAGCTGGAGGACCGAGGCGGGAGATGCATATGGCTACAGCTGCTGGAACTCAACCATATGGTCATTTTCCAAAAACTCTATCGATGTTGATGAATATTCATATAGTTTGTGCGCAGGAGTGAATTCACATCATCTTCCCTGTGTGTGTGTGTGTGTGTGTGTGTGTGTGTGTGTTTTCAATTAGTGTAATCACTGCAATGAAGATAAACTCCATCCTTAAATGACCCTCTTTCTCAGCTCGGAGCGACTCCCTCTCTCCTCGTCTGAATTCTGACTCACAGGATGGAATTGGCTTCCTTCTAGAAATGATAGTTAGAAGTATATTTGGTGGTTACACCTTCGCCTCCATCTTTTTTTTTTCCCCACAGTGGCACCAACTGTTTGCCGGATTGAAACTGACAGTGCACTTCCCGTTGTGCAGCTCATGCGAGAGTTCACAGTATATCAAAATGTTTACAAGGGGTCGAGAGAGCCACAGAGAGAGACTGGGTGAGAAAGAAAGGAAGGGGGATTTATCATTTCTTTTTCTCCCACTCTCACCACGCTCTAGACTGACATTTCTTGTACACTATTCCTCATTGTGTCCGCTCCTTTTTCTGAAGCGATGGGAAAGAATGGTGTCACATTCGGCGGCCCACACAGATCAGCTTGGCCACAAAGCCCCTCTTACAGTCATATCTTTGCCTGCTGTCGTCGCCGGTTGAAGGAGTTTTGACCCTCCACTGCCAACCAGGCTTTTTTTTATTATTTATTAGAAGAGTCTTTGATTATAGGAGATGATCCACTTCCATTTGTCGGGAAGGAAAGGGCACGGGAAGCTCTTTGTTTTGAGTGAGCAGCTCCAGAGCGTGAATCCATACAGCAAAAAATGTTAGAGAAAAAAAATGAAATGCGGAGTTATCCTGTCTAGTTTCAGCTCACATTGATCAACCTGGGAACCAAGCTGATCAATGCCGGCTGAAAGATAAAAACATATTCTTCCCTTTTGTGGTAGATTTTTTTTCTTTTCTTTGCAATGATCAAAAGTAAAAGACACAACATTCATTCGTCATATTCTATGTTGCTGTAACCAGACAAGCAAAATAACCAAATGGCCAAAACACACTCGCTCCAGAAGAGTAATTCTCACCCCTCTCATTGTGTGTCCTCAGTCTCCCGTGGATTTCACCCTGCACTCGGATAAAGAATAAAACACCTTCTGCTTGTGTGTAAGCTTACACTGTGCTTTCATTGCAGTCGAGTGGAAAACGTTAAGTTTCCTATAAATCTCCCCCACTTCTCAACAAACTGCTTTCGGAGCACTGGCATCAATAATACATGTGTGGCACCCACAATGCCACCCACCGATCCCCGATGAAAAATCACCAAATATTCCAACAGGGACTGAACGTGCGTGCGAGTCTATGACCTTATTCTCCCTATAGATGTTCTTTTTAAATCTCTAATCTCTTGTAATATCCTATAATTCCAACCATAGGGACTTTTGTACTTTGTATCATATTGTTGGATCACAACAGATTCCTTTTGTCCTGGGTGACAAGACGACATTAAAGTAACTACGACGTTCTCCAGACACTGTTTTCCAGTTGTGACATGTTGATGGCCTAGTTATAGTCGGACTCTCTGCGGCGCGCAGAAATGATTGGATCATATCCTATGTGACCTTTACAAGTGCCGCACACTCATTCATCACCTGCAGTTATAAATGCACCATGCATGTGCGTCGACGTGGCTATTGCATGTCCTCTTCGTGAAGGATGTCATAATTGGATTGGAGTGTCACCAGTGTCTGTTCCGGCTCAATGTGTCCAGCTGTTTATCACTCGCGTACTTAAAATGCAAACTCGTCCGAGGCCTGGTTTACGAGCAATTGGATTACGGCGGTTTTGATGACGTTTATTGGGAGTGGAATGCTTGTTGCCGTTTTTCTCTCCGTCTATTTTTCTCTGCTTTTTATGGTTCCTCTCCTTCTTTTTTTTTTTTGCTTTTGGTAAATTGAGCGAGCTTTGTGCGAGAATGAAAGAGAAGAGAGCAAGAGAGAGACTCGCAAAATAGAAATACTGATAGCCTCTGTGCTGGCCCTGAGCGCTGACTACACAGCAACCTGAGTCTTCATTAACAAGGTAGCGCAAAAAACACTTTGTGCGCGAAGACAAGAGGGCTCCTGCTTGAAATCGCTGACAATATCCCACCGCTAGTTTAGACAGATTGGGGACTAACTTCCAGTAGTGGAGGAAATCAGTCCACTGCGATTTAATTAGGTTGGCAAATGTGCGTTTAGGGCCACCAAGCAGATGCTTGCAGCATGAAAAACGACGGAAGTCTCGGGGCTTCTAGTAACAATCAGGCTTTCTGAGTGTGCTGTAATGGAATCGACACAAACAACACTCAAGAAAAGAGGCCAAGCGATACAGTGGAATGCACAGTGCAGAAAACTGTCAGTCAAAAATCTCCGCTAAGACTTTTTCTCCCTGCACTTTGGGTGGTGCAAGGTTATCAGAGTGAATAAGTTACTTTTCCCGAAAGGAAAGTCTGTATTTATATAAATGGTTTGACTCCAAACTCAACCAGAATCTTTCCACCCCCAGTGAAAAATCAAGCAATGACCAAAATTTTAGGTTAACTTCAATTTCTCGGAGAAACAATCACATGGTTCATGGTTATTCAAAATGAAACGTGCAAAACTTTTATTGTTTTGTCAACATATACATTCTTCAGAATGTTGTGCGCCGTTAATCACATAACGTCCACCAGTGCAGAGTGGTGGCCAGTGCGCCTCACACGTACTCCACTATACTCCCTCCCACACGCTCACACACACGTACCCACGCGCTCATACTGTGTTCACCCTGGGCCATCACATCCTAAGTACGAGGCAAACGTGTGAGATCCAGGCCTTTACTCCTGCGCTCGCCAAACAATGTGGATGTTGGGGGTGGTGATGGGGGGGCTGCAGGCATCATGTATGTCTGTCAGTGTGTGAGACTTTTGATCCCCTTTGTTGTTGCTGCTGCTCTTCGCACAATGAGCCAGTCTGTCCTCTGCATCCTCCTGGAGGGCTGCGGGAGGCTGTCAGGCACCAACCCCTTTTTGACAACCACATTTTTGAGGGTTTCAAAATGTTGGTGACAAAGGCTCTGGCAAACATGCGCATACGCCGTGTTTGTGTGTGTGTGTGCGTGTGTGTGCGGTGACTGTGTGTCCCGGCGTTTGTGTGCGCGGCTGCATGGTTGGGGGGATAGAGGGTGACTGACAGACTAACCATGCTCCAGAGACTCTCTTTCTGCTCCACTGTCTGCTTGTTCCACTTCCTCCACCCACCCTCTGCCTTCATCTGTGGCTTTGTAAGCCTCCACATAATGTGGGAGCATTAAAATGACAATGGAAATTATGGCTAATCTTTGTTAAGACACACTCATTACCGCCATGTTTCAGAATGAGAGTCCGACGATAAGAGTTGGTCCGCCGTGTCTCTTTTTTTCCTTCCCTCTGTGAAGCGACAGCCTGACACATTGGAGTGATGTGTTTTATTCTCCCTTTTTTTTTGTGTGTTATTTTTCTATTCCCGCTCACAGCTAATAATGGTGGCGAACATATGAAAGGATGATAATAGCCTGACAACTTGGGCATGAAAGACTAGCTCTACCTTCAAATGAGCTTTTCATGCAGTTCTGCGCGCGCGCGCGTTAAAGGGCTGATTTCTCCCGACTCCCCTCCCCTCTCTGTCTCGTTCCTCTTTTAGTAATCCCCTTCTAAAATATTCATAGCTAATCTGCATTTACAATGTAATTACAGACGGGCTTTGAGTGGTATCGGATATGGCCGGCGGAACACGGGCTTCACGCAAAATCTTGATTTGGTGATTTGTACGCCTGAATAAATATGAAACAGCCTTGGGATGTGGTTAAAGGTGGAAAGTTAAAATTGAAAAAAAAAATTGAAATTAAAACAAAAAAAATTATGTTCTTAACTACTTAGCCGGCCACTGCTGTCAATCTTAGCAACCCATGTGAAATAGATATGTCTTATAGAGGCCTTGCATCTAAAAGGATCTGCTCCACGTCTGTGTTATTGCTCCGCACACAGAATTAAATAAGTCACGAAACTATCCCCCTCTGTCTTTCTGTTTTGCCCCCACCGCTCAAACCCTGTTGCCAGCTTTCGGGGGGTGCTGCTGCTGGCCTCCGTTCAGTGCTAATGGAGCGGCGTGCCCCGTGTGCTATTCTCGCAGGTCGATTTTTCACTTGTGATAGAGGTGAGGGTGGTGGTGGCGGCGGTGGAGGGGTGGCGTCCTTTTAAATGAAGCACTTGGCGTTTGTGACCTGTAATGAATGAGTTTGCAGTCAGTCATGGCAGCTGTAAGGAGACATCTGGGAGCAAGAGAGGCGGAGGGAGAGGGAGAGATTCAGACTTCACCGGGAAACAGTTTATCTATGCGAGGCTGAGAAAAATAGCTGCGTCAAACATGCTATCGCTCCCACGGAAAAAAAAAAGAAAGGTTACAGCACGAAGAATCTCACTGTAATACCATCAAGATTCATATTAAATCACAATGATTTAACGCTGGGGGAGAAAAACGTAAAATTGAGTACAACAAGCACGGTATAAACCCATGGCTGAGGAGCATGAGCACAGAAGTCTCAGTCTGACCATTATTTACAATGGTTATTATTCATCGGGGTGAGGATGAGGAGAAACACAGGCTGCGATGAAGGACGAAGCACACAGTCGAACAGGCTGAGACAAAGAGAATGAACAGAAAAAGAAAGTACAACTAATGATCGGTTTTGATTTCCTGCTTTTCTCAGCCGTGCATCAACTCTGCACAAACATGAAAATCTAACATGGGAATTATTCTAACATTTATAATAACCTAAATAAATACTACCCTTTGCACAATGACTTGTGGCTTAACATGGAAAGATCGGTTGAGTTCACAAAGCGTGTTTTGGTAGTTTTGTATTGGAATATTGATTTATTTACTTCATTTTTTTTCTTTGTTGCCACAGAGAGAGAGAGAGAGAGGGAGTCTGAGCCAGAAAATACAGGAATCTCAGAGCTCAGTGGAATAATTGAGTCGTTAATATTGATCAACAGCTCCTTCAAAGACCACATTACAGTCATTTATGTCCCTTTTAACCTCAGCCACAGACACAGTCAACTTTATCTCAAGAAAGAATCTGTTTTTTCTGGGGATGTTCATTGAGGTTTTTAGGCCTTTTTAACAGGATCAGTATCTGCTGGCAGATAAAAGCCAAGACAGATTAGAGCATCTTCATGAAAAGGGACATCATACATTTCATTTTTCTTTGAACAGGTAGTTTTTTAAATATACATTCACTGTTGAAATAAGAGCGTCTCAAAGGAAACGCTGTTTCAAGCCCGTATTAGTGCGGCTGTCGCTGGCGTGTGAGGCAGCAGTCACCTTGCAGCAGAGCAGGAATAGCGCAGCTCTCTTTCCCCCCTTGGATGTGAAGGTACATAAAGCACAGGATGAGAGAAGCAGGAAAGGCAATTGACCTTGGCTGCTTTTGGGGGCCGGCTATATAGCCATACGGATGGATGCTATGGTTCTGCAGCTTTGCGGGAGGGATGGAGGGAGGGGGAAGAAAGGGACAGTGCTGAGCGTGGCAGTTAGCGTTCGGTTTGGGAAAGCAGTTTTTAAAATGCATGCATTAAAAAGTTCAAAGTTTAACCATGCTGCAAAAAATAGGATAGCTGTAAAAGTCATTGATCAGAATGTGCGTGTCTTTGGAACATATATTTTTTCTTCTTGCAGGAACTTCAGGGTGCATGTGGGCATGAGTGTATATCAAATGTGAAAGGAGCTGACTAATTGCGGACCGGGTCCAGAGCCAATCCTGGCTCTTTTGCCCCGCTGCGCCAGCCTGTTTACCTGAGACAGGGGTGTTTTATCTCAGCATGTCACTAGTGCACGTGTAAACACACACGGGGGGGTACACTGCATTTCATACTGTGCTCAGCCCCCCTGCCTTTGTTCCAAAACCTCTCTCCCACAGAGAGACATCATCCCCCTATGGCAAGGTGAATAAGGGTGCTGATATACGATTATTTGTAGCAGCCAGAGGGAGACAGAAACGAAGGGATTGCGGAGGGGGGGGGGGAGTGGGAGACAAAAGAGGAGAGGAAGTCTCCTAATTTTAGCCGGAGAAGGGCAGCCAGGCGGCCGCGTGCACAGGAGGAGAGGTGTCTTTCGGCAGGGAGAGGACATGGGTGAGTGTCTTGGGAGTCTTGGTTAAAGCGGTTGCTATCACAGGAGCTGGACTGACAATTAATCAGCAGCAGCCCAGAGGGGGTGCAGGGACTCTGACAGGGATACTTCATTCTGCCCGACACACACACACACACACACACACACACACACACACACACACACACACACACACACACACACACACACACACACACAGAGATCTCAGGACAGACTCACCCAATGCTTCTCCTCACTCATTTCTTTTCGCCTTTTGTCCTCATGGTACATCTTGTTTCCTCCTCCTTTCTTCTTCATCTGCCTTCTCCCTCCTCCTCTCCTCTCTTCTCCTCTTATGTGTTTTATTCCCTGAACCTCTCGTTAAGTTAAGACTCCCTCTCCTGACCCAGCGGCTGACTCCGAACTCTGTACAAGTTTGAGTTTCTCGCAGCTGTAGAGCGAGGGACAGGGAGGTCGGGACAGAAGAGCAATGAGGTGAGATAGGAAGGACCGGTGGCTATACTTCACCTTAACTGCCCCGGCCCTCCTCCCTGAGCCCAGCCCTCCATTTGTGCCTCTCCACCAGCACCCTCTCCTCCGCTCTGTCTCAACACGGCTGGCACCGGGTGATTGATGGATCCAGATTTGACATGGCCCAGTTCACCCGAGGGCGTCAGCAAGGACACTGGTGAGATTTAGCCAGATGCTGGGTGAAGGCAGAAGGGGACAGTACGAGACAAAGAGAGGCAGCAGGGTGTGGTGGACACCATTGACCGGCATACCTTGCCAGGGTTTCTGGGATGAGTCAGCATTTTCCTCAAACGGTGCACCTGTTAACAGTTTTCCATTGTGTCACCCTGTGGGTTTTCCACCATTTTTTTCTTTTTCTTTATTGAATTACAGCACATTGGCACTGCTCACTGGAGACCAATGGATTTTTTCATGTATGACGAGGATTTGCAATAGTTTTAAACCAGGGTTTCCCTCAGCAGATACAGTGCATTGATTAAGTTCATCATAAGATCTGTTGATGATGCTCATCTTCAAGCTCTCGCTGTAGCCATATTGTTGTTTTCATAGGCGGTTTTCATGAACTCCAGAGAATGGTCGCCTGTCACATATGAACAATACGGCAGGAGATTCTCTGGTCAAGTGCGTTCACAGCAACACACAAATCTCCTGAGCGTTCAGACGAGGGGAGGCGCAGCGTGCAGGAGGCAGGACGTATTCATTCTGGTGCGGAGATCACATGAGCACACCAACACTGACCGTTGTCACCAAAACCTCTTGAATCTCATTATCTTTCCAAGTTGACATCTTCGTCTATGCCTTCTACATGTATGGCCCCTTTTTTTTCATATTGAAATATTTCTATTATTATTTTATTTTCAGTTTTGTTTCTGTCCCGTCATCAACATTCCCGGTCGATCGCAGCGAACACTCCGAAACATCTCCTGCTGTATTCACACCTTCAGACATTATCCAGAGTTTTAACCAGGAACTGACTTGGATATATACCTAATGAATGTCTGCTCATACATGTACCCACAGCGAGTCCAACTGTCACCAAGTTCAATTGCGTGTAGTGGCTGCGTGCTGCGTCCCCCCTCCAGGAGGGTCCTGGTCCTCTCGGTAAGCAAACACCCACTTGACATGGAGCCAGGCGAAGGGGGAACAAGGCCCTCAGTGTGTCCGTGCTCCGAGTGCTTTGTCCTGGAGGAGGCTCCCGCCGTGGCTCCTGGCTCCCAGCTCCACGTGACTCGCCTGGAAATGAGGGAGGCACTTGTCTCATGGACGTTGTCTGGACGGGGACGGGCCCTTTTCACATTAGACCTTGAGGCAAAATGTAGCTGAATGGTTCCAAATGTTGACACTGGATGACATCTGCTTGATTTACCAGAAAACACTCACATACACAGTCACAAATCCATGTCACATTTATTTTTATCGTCGTTTGAATAAAATGTGCATCACAGGTATAGTGGCTGACTCACCCCTACAAAGACTTTGGGATACAAAGCAATGCAATATTATCAAAATCATATCATAGCCAAATTAAATGATGACGAATGTAAACATTAAAAATAAGTTTGTGGACAAAAGGTTTGAAAGAGAAATAATATTGCAGAGCTCTGTGGGTATTTCTTCCAATCCTTTTTGTTCAGTTCTGGTTTTACAACTTTGTTAAGCTGCCTAATTCTTATCTGAAAACTTGCATGTCTCCAGATGCTGTCTTATATAATTCCCATGCAGCGAAACCGTATATGCATGAAAACAACTTTCTTTCCCTCCCACACTACAATAGCTGAACAATTTTGAAAATTATATTTCTCTTGCTATACATACAACAGTCTGTATTTGGAAGAAGGATTGAGGCAGACGCAGCGCGGCAGAGGCTTGAGTATCCTTTAACCACAGCACCACTCAGGTCCTCGCATCATCATTTTCCACATGCTCGATTTTCACCTTCCACAGCAAAACACAAAGCTGCTGTTTTAAGCTTCACTCGCACTCTGGAGTCCACAGAGGCCATCTCAGTCTCTGAATGAGGAAAAACTCCAAAATGGGGCCAAAATGGAAAGAAGAGGATGTCTTTTCAAATTTAACTAGCCTGAATGTACTCTCACTTTCTTAAGGCATGATTCAGAGAAGTACAAAACTCAGCGAGAGATGCAATTTCACCTCTGCACCTTACCTGCCTGCCTCAAGTCCTCCCCGTAAATAGGCAGATTCTTCCCCTCAGTTCTGGCAATATCGCCCAATCACTCTGTGTGCACGGGGACGAGTGTATTGTGTATGTGTCACCGAGCTGTCTCAGAGCTGTGTCTGGCTATCTGAGCCGAAACACAACAACAACAACAACAACAACAGGTATCTTCTGCTCTTCCCTCTCACCGCAGACACACCGCACTTTATGCTTTTTGCTCTCTGTCTGGTTTGGCAGCAATGTGAAGTCAATAGGATGAATAAAACATACCTGAATCAGAGCCCTCTACCCTGGGAAATGTCAAGCTGTCAGTATAGCTTAATGGGAAAACATAGGGCTGGTCCCGACGGTCGGACAGTTTATCGCACACGGCACCTACAAACCAGGCCGGTTGGTTTCTTTTGTGCATCGCAAACACACAAACTCTGGTTTGCTTTACCTGGAAGTGATCACTGGTTGGCCCAACCATATGTATCTGAACTATTTTATTTACAGATCATTGTTGTAGGAGGGTTTTATAAGTTCTGCTATGGTCAAATGTTCCCTTTTTAGCCCTGTAGAGTAAAGAACACACTTTTTCCCGTTTAGTTTGATTTCAGTTTCCATTTCTGTGAAAACCTGTGTGCCCCCCTGCTGCTGCAAACCGCTTTAGGTAAGAGGACATCCTCCAGGTTGCATATGTAATGTGCATTTCATTCACCTGCTCTGTCGCTGAAAAACCACCATTTAACACACATTACTACACATACTGCACAACACTCATATCAGCCAGTGGAAGCCAGCCCCTGCAGCTAATTATCTTTAAATTAGGGCTGAGGTCTAGGTTTAATTGGGCCTCGCCATGAGGAGGGTTGAAGCTCCACACTAACTCCAGCAACTTCAGCTGCCAAACCTCATCAGCCTAATGGAGACTCAAACACTGAGGGCCCTCAGGGGGCTGGCCTGACTTTCTGCCTTGTGCCAACCGACACACACACACACACACACACACAGACACACACACACACACAGACACAGGACTACCCAAAGACAAGTCAGATGATAGAGACATGATTAAGTTAAAAGCAGGTTGTGCATAAATGTGTGTGTAACAGAGGAGTTGAACTTTTTTAATTGCATGATTTAAATAAAGACTTCGGTGTAAGTACAGCGCTGTTCATACCTGTCATTAACATCCGTCCCCAGTGACCTGATCACAAGTAGGCAGCCCATGGTCCAACATCATCAAACTATGACTTTTGTTTTGACTGCGAGACCCTTAGTGGCATAAGTTGCATATTGCAAAAATCATTTAAAATGGGGAAAAATTACAGATGCTGAAAATGACCTAATAGTTACCTCCTTGTCTATTTTCAGGGTTTTGTTTCTATTAATTGTATCCAAATAAAACAAACAAGCTTCCAAAGTCCAACCTGTTCTCCCAGACAGTGAACAGACGTTGCACTTGTACAACTGAATTGAAACTCTCAATAACTCCTGAATCGTCCATGGCTATCCTCAAGCTTGGCCTGATGCAGCACAAAATCTCCCCTTATTCAGCAAATCTATTACAAGAATTGGTCTGCTGGTTCTTTTGTAGCCATCTGGTGTAAGGTAGGCTGTCTGCCCTCTGGAAGAAAAAAAAAATACTCCTGGAAGAAAACAGGAGGCTGTAGCCAACCTGAGCACGGATCTCATTCTTCCATGCCAGTGCCTGTCTTTTACCTTTATTCCCCTGCCATCTTCTTCTGCTGTGGAAATCACAACTCTGCTGTTAACACCCAAAAAAAGTGTGTGTGTGTGTGTGTGTGTGTGTGTGTGTGTGTGTGTGTGTGTGTGTGTGTGTGTGTGTGTGTGTGTGTGTGTGTGTGTGTGTGTGTGTGTGTGTGTGTGTGTGTGTGTGTGTGTGTGTGTGTGTGTGTGTGTGTGTGTGTGTGTGTGTCGGGCAAATGCTTGAGCTTTGAAAGCCATCATTCAAAAAAACACACAACATGGTGTGACTGTATATTCCCCCACATGTAAACCACAGAATACACATGTACACTACACACATTGTATACATGATTTGGCCCCAGGCATCAGGTTGGCTGCCAGGGAAACGTCCACAGAATCTATTATCATTTTTCGTCCTCTCCCCATCCACCATCTGCCCCAGCATTTCCCCAACTGACTTGCTGTAATTGGAACAAGCAGCCTGACAAAACTCTCGTCAGGCCCAGTCAAACACGCCATCGGTCGAAGAGGGACGGGACATATTGTTCTAAAAGCTCAGAGGTCAGACACTGGAGTAAGAGCAGGAAGGTGAGAAAGTTCATCCGGAAGTTGGCCCTTTGCCATAATGAGCTGTAAATGACAATCCTAACAAACATATACAGGACAGAGAGGAGAATGAGAAAGATGAGACAATTTTCTTAAACCATCTATCAGAGGATGGTAAAAGAGTTAGAAGAGAAAAACTGACTGGGTAGTAAAGGGTTTGATGAAAACGACAATGCCATAAACTAAAAGACGTGGATGAGAGGAGAGCTGAAGTCAGAGCCCCTATAGAGTCAGCTTTTACCTCACACACCAAGAAGTTTGTCTGCTGCTGGGAAAAAGCTGGTTACTGAGTCTGAAGAGCAAAGAGACGAGAAACCCGATGCTCATAATTAGCTTTTACCTGGCTTTGTTAGGGGCATTATACAAATGAGGAAGCATCTGCTGGATGACTGACGTGGCGCTTCGGGTGCCGTGTTGCTGTGGGGATCAATGTGACTTTTTAAGTTTGCAGACCTCTTGCTTACAAAAACAACTAGAGGAAAGAAAAACTGGAAAAACATGATATTGCCTTTTGTCTTCAAAGGATGTTTGACTTTGCATAGCACGTCTTGCCACAATACTTACTACTGTGGTCCTTTTTATACTTGGGACACAGACAGATAAATAAAGGCCGAGCAAAAATTGGCAGTGGGTGTGTTTGTTCTGCGGGGCATGTTGGCCGCCGCTCCACATGGATGACCAGTCTGTCAGAGGTTTGAGTGTTGAAGAGGGACAGAGGAGCTGGCAGGTCGCTAATGGTTGTGACACTAATGAGCTCCGAGCCAATGATTGAGCTCCCCCCTGTTCCCCCCCATTCACCTCTGATCTCCTGGTGTTTGTTCAACACCCTCGCAGGTGAGGTGAGGTAAGTGCCACTACAGGATGTGTTCGCAATGGACGAGAGCTGAAAAGCGAAATAGCCCCTTTTTATGCGGGAATTCTTTGCGAGCACTCAAACGCACTGTACGTGTCAAGAGTAACACTACTTTCCCCTGAATTGGACATTTCTATACACTTCACATGTGGGGGGAAAATGACCCAAAATTGACTCCGAAGTAACCATATGGTCTTTGTCCCCATTTTATGCTTGTGGGAGCTTTTTCTGGTGCTTTTTACCCTCTTTCTGTTTAACAACCTGTGATGTCTCGCGCTTTCTGTCCCCCTCTTCTCCCCACCCTGGAGAAATGTCACATGGGCCGCAGTCGTCCGTCAAACTGGCATCTCTGACAGAGGGGTTCGGCTAAAAGGCCATGCTCCGATTGGCACGGGATCCCCTGGCTGTGCTGTGTCAGTGCTACTGCCTTTTTACCCTGCTCTCCTCTCCTATATCCATGTTATTAGTATTCATCTCCCTCCAACAACCCCTCTCTTCCCCCACCACCACCAGCAACCCCATTTTTTCCCTCCCCCCGTCTTCCTCTCCTCTCATAGCCCGAGTGTTGCTTCCATCTCCCAGAGGAGTTTATTTGTAAAATTCTTCCCCCTCTAATTCCGTGTGTGTGTTGTTCAGAAGCAGAGGAAATAATTAAATCAATCTGTTTCTTTCACCTTTTTTGGTTTCGGATAGCAGAAATTGTAAGTACTACAAAGTAACCACTATCTGTTTTCCTTTATTTATTTATTAACAGATTGATGCTTATTGTTTCAAAGAAGGAAAAAAGCCTTTCTCTCTCTCTCTGGTGTAACTGGGGATCGATGTGCTGATGAAGTGCAGCCAGAATTCTCTCAGCGGGATGACAACAACATTAATTGCTCATCTCACTTTATCTGCTGCCTTTAGCTAATCACAATTCAGTTTGATGGGAATGAGTAGTGACCGTGGGCTGTTAATAGTCGGTGCTGAGAGGCCTTGAGACCACCTCTTGTGTTTTCCTTTCCTTTTTTCCCTCCTGCAATTAATATTGATTACCCGCAGAAACCAATAAAGCCAAGTCCCCTCGGTGACTCTGCAGGTTAGGGCCACTTGTTTCTTTAGGATTCACTCTTTTTTAATTAAGTGTGAACCACTCCATTCGGCTGCTACTAAATGTTTTTTAAATGTCACCGTAGTTCCCTCGGTTAAGTGATTATCTAAATTGCTTTTGTTTCACGAAATGTACGTGAATATCATGTTCAAATAAACAACACCCCGCATTTTCAGCCCAGCACTCATTTGAAAAAAGAAAGTAAGTTAAAGATGGCTTGTTTTTTTTGACAGCTGCCCTCTTTTTCTTTTTGGAGTGTATTGACTCTGATCTGTGAGATGGCGATGTGCTGGTTGTTTTTGAGGGCAGATTGCTCCAGTGCCATGCTCACTGACTGTGCTCGGCTCTGTCTCTGCTCTCATACATATGGAGCAGCGACAGCACTGCTGACCAGAACTGGCACAGGCCACAGAGGGGGGGCTTCACACATGTATATTTAATCTACTGAATGTGTGTGTGTGTGTGTGTCCATCAGGGTTGCTGTGATAATCAGTGTTACTGGTGTTCAAGCATGCAATGATTGGGTAACTTACCCACCTGCCCCACTGCTTATTAAATTGTTATTATAAGCATGAAACCCCTTAAGTTAATCTTAGTGAATCAGCAGGAGCGCCCAAGTTCTTCAATTTAAAAACTCCACATTATACAATTGTTCAAATACTGAGTCACCTTTTTGTATTACTTCCTGTTTCGAACTGTGAAAGCAACACAAAGTCCATCTGTTTGTGTTTATGCCACATTACCAACTCCCAGACCTCAGTTATAAATGGGTATTTAGAAATTAGCATGCATTAACATACATCTTGGATAATCGGATCACAAGTGGGTAGCTCTAAGTACGTCACTTCACACCTTGCATTAGAATACGTCTCTTGACAACCACTTGTGATCCAATCTCTCCCCTCTGCGCTCTATGCAAATTAAAAAGTACCTTATTTCTGTTTGCGAGCTTTGTTGTTTGTCACTGGTGGGAGGCAGCAATGCACTGTGCTATGATTCGCTGGAAATTAAAAGTAGAAGAAATGGAAGCGGACTGGTTCTAATCGTTGGTGTGTGTTAGGCAAACCAGATCACCTAAGATGTTTAAAACACTCGTAATAAGTCTTTGGGCTTTTTTAACATTTTCCGACTTTGTTGACAAAGCTAGGTTATGGAATTTTGAGAACGGGACTTACTGCACTTTGCATCATGCAGACGACGTCAGTTTGGTTGCCGGTCCTTTAGCGTGGCCGCCATGAACATACTGCAAATAGAATGTGGCCATAGCGTGGCCCAGATCACCTCTCAATGAGGTCTGAGGCCCAATTCAGACCTGGGTTTAGCATCTGTTTTGGGTGCACGTGTGCATGCACCCAAGAAACATTGAAGGATGCATCCGATCACTGGGACCATATAGACCAGAATGAGCTGGAGATAGTGGGGAACTGTGCCTTTGACATGAAGGCACAGTTTTTTACAATTTCAAACTGTGTATCTTGCATAGATTCACTAAGCCCCGACTTGTCATCCCCCACATCTCTCTCTCTCTTTCTCCCAGACACACGCACACGCACAGTTGGCAGTCAGATCTAAACAAGTGGTGTATATTGAGATGCATTCTAATGCCAAGTTTGAATTGATTAATTAAAACTCTGTCCACTTGTGATCAGATCATTAAAACATCCATGTTATCCTGGTAGGAACAGGAGGTCTCAATCTTTATGGATAGAAAAAATCAACACCTGTTACTGAAACACGATGCTAGAAATGTTAGAAGAAACTTGGATTCTCGACACTGAGCACAGACGCGGTATCTAAATGGCTGAGCTAAATGCTGATCTATCTGATTTCTCGTCGTACAAATGCAGAGAGATTGTGCGTAATTGTGCAGCACATGAGGCGGTAGAGCAAACACACTGGAGTGCAAAGAAGATGCTTTGCCAGATGTGTCCTCCTGATTATGTCCATGAATGTTTGCTCATGTCTCTGAGCTGACGCTACTCATGAAGAGCGTGCGTGTGTTTGTGCATGTACAGATGTGTTTGTGCTGACTGATGCAAACTGAGGTTGTAATCTGTGCACATCTGTTTGGAGCATGATAGTGTATCTGTTTGCAAATGTACTGTCGTGTGTGGCTGAAGGTCTTCAATGAGGCTAATGTAATAAATTGTACATGTGCCAGGTGAGTGCGTTGTCTTTTTTTTTTCTTTTTTCAATGCCCTGCAACCAAACTCAACCAACGTCACCCGGGCCAAGTTCAGAGGGGGGGCGGAGGGACAAAACTGATGACGATTTTTTTTCTTTCTATTTTTGCCATTGTGTTTTGTTTTCCCCTGTGCGCACACACACACGTTCATGTTCAGGGGCACACTCGGAGGTGGAAGCAAAACGTTTAACTTTGAAAGTTGGGCTCCTAATTAGCTGAATTAGCGGTAGATCAAAGAGGACAATTAAAGGGGGGTGTTTGTGGTAGCGAGGGCTCATTAGCATCACAACACATGGACACGTCCATGAAAAAGAGAGCGGCGGAGGGAGTCTCATTACGGCACACCGCTGTGCTTGCGCTGGGCCACATGCAGGCAGAGTGGATGTCAGGAGAGCGAGGGAGAGCACAACCAGCTTCCAACACGCACACGCTAACAAAGAAATGCACTTGCACACATAAGTAGACATGGATTCACTGGCACCTATGGTTAAACATATGCACACATACACACTTAGATATACGGGCTCGTAATATGTTTGCAGGCTCAAAGGAAAACAGAAGCAATTCCCTGCCCGCTCTCATCCAATTTCAGCTTAATTAAAAGGGGAATTAACTTTGATGTGCTGCAGTGTGGTAGGAGCTCAGCAGACCAGCCTGTGTAGAAAAAGCACAAGCCCATAAGTATTCTTCAACTTCACCCTCAAAGTCAGACGCAGATTGTTTTCCGTTCACTCTGCGCTGTTTGAGCTCAGTACAGATGAGAGCAGGGAGGATTTGGTTAGGACTCTACCTTCGTCTTCCTCATTAGCCAGATCTAACAAAACTCCTGGCAACCGGCCGCTGTGTGTGGCTCTCCACATTAATGGCATAAGCAGAACAAAAGATCAAAAGGGTTTGGGATGGCCCATTATTTTAGCAGTCGCAGTCACTGCTTCTCTGGTCCAGTGACATGGGTTAATGATGTACTGAAGCATATGCTTTAAAGGAGGCCACTGATTTTTTTTCTTCTTCTCCGTTTTGTGTAGTTAGAGTGTGTTTTAAAATCTAAGAGGTTGTGCATAAAAATAATGTAGGGGTTTTTCGTCGGACCTTAAAGCATATTTAATGTGTAATTCACAGCAGGTATCAAATATATATATATATATATATATATATATATATATATATATATATTTGATACCTGCTGTGAATTACACATTAAATATGCTACTCCCAACATTGATTATACAAATATTTAGACAATGATTTTTATTGCTTTTAAGTTTCAAAGATTTTACATGTTGTATATGTATCTGATGACTGGCAGCCACGCAATGCAGAGATCTCTGCCGAGTTAATTTCACTTGTGCGCACAACTGTCGAATTTTTATTTTCTGTCTAAATGTTGCAAGAAAACTCCGGTTCATGAAATCCGTACCCATGCGAACAGCCTGGTGTTCCCGTTTGATCTCAATCTGAATTCATAATGTGAGAAATTAGTGATATGCATATTAAAGAGCACATGAGTGATTGGCCCAGAGAGACGGAGAAAGGTTGAAACTGACAACACTGCACGTGTGAAGAACTTAAAAAGAGGTTTATTTAAAATAAAAATAATAAAAAAAGATGTTAAAGGAAAACAACTGAGATGAACACGTAACAAATGTTTGCGTACAGGGACTAGTTGCTCGCTCTATACAATCTGTCATAGCTGTTTGACTCTGAGACAACATGGATCGCCACGTTTCCCCACCAGAGCTCAGCGGACCTCATCCATATCATATGCAGTCCCCAGAAGAACACCGGCAGCGAGCGGCACTTGGAGAGAGCAGCCTCGTCTCCTTCTCCCATGCTGCTTTTCTTTCCCGTCGTGGTGTTGCAAAGCTTCCTCTTCCTGCCACCGTCTCCCTCGTTTCCATCCATCTCTGGGGAGCGCTGGCACCGTCTATCAGCACAGCCCTCCAGGCCTCCGAAGGGTGGGACAGCAGGATCGAGGGGTGCGGAGGGCTCTCTGACTGACAGTGCTGATAATCACTGTAATAAGTGCAGGGTGAGGAAAGTGGGAGGTAAGCAGCTGTTTCCTAAATGCCACTGCTGCCGCCTGCGCCAGCACCCTCTGCTCTGCTGATGCCCGGTGAGCACAGTGAGCGAGGAACAGGAAGGAGTGAAAACCCTGGGAAGGAGAGAGGAAGGAGAGCAGGAGGGGATGCTGGCAAGACTTTTTATTCCATCCAGACAAATGTCATTCATCTTCCTCTGTCAAATATCTGAAGGAACAAAACTAAACCGCACTCTGGTAACAAAGTTAGGAAAGCCATTAAATTAAATGGCTTAATTGGCCATATTCATTCATTCATTCATTCACCTGGCAGGAGAGAAAAGACAGACATCTTACAGCATTTGATCCCATTAATCTGGTTTTCTTTGGATAAGTTCAATGGTTGTGATAATGTGGTATGGATCAAGCTTTTTCCTTCTCTCTGATTGGATGTCAATACATTATAAACCAGGAGGGCGATCAGAGAGCGTATACCTCCGCCAAGGCTCACGCCCACATCTCATCATGTTGAAGAGAAGTTAGGAAAAACTCCTGGACCCACCTCTTTATTCAGATCTGCTTCAAAATTTAAACTTTTCATATCAATTGATTCAGTAGTTTCTGAGTAATCCTTCGGCCATCCAACGAAATAAAATATTTCAAATCCACTAAATCTGTTTTTTCACTGGGATCCACATCTAAACGAACAAACTAATCGCTTCCAAACTTGAAATATGTCGAATCGCTGATGTGCTGCGTCGCTAATCTGTGTCTCACTCGCGTTAGTTGTTCACACATAGGATAGCGTCTGCTGTGGAGATTTCTGGTATGACTACTGTATTTCCTCAAATTAAAAGCCAGTACTCTACGGAATGAAGCTGTGCATTTTCTGGTCCTGCAATAACAATGAAAACCTTGTTTAAAACATATGAATGGATTCAGTCAACAGAAACGCTAGAGTGCTTTTACTTTGAAACGGGTACAGGTTGTGAATGTCACATATTTGTCAGTTAGACATTGAAGCTGTTGTGAAAGATAATTTTCACTGTTTATTATGCACTAATAAAATAAAATATTACTGGATGCGCTACCTGATCCGTATCTGCACAGTTTAATGGGTTCTTGACCTTTGTGGTAATCCATCAGGTAGTTTTCTCCCACTCCTGCTAAATATCAGCAAAACAAAGTGAAAGCACAACATCTTTGACGAAGGTAACTACTGTGCTCCTTGACGTCTGTGTGCTTCCCTGCAAAAAAGACCATTTATTTATTCACAGACAAAAATAAATATATTCGACCTACAAATGTAGTTGAAGGTTTTGTGGTCAATGATGGAGAAATTCATGACCTGTTGCCCTTCACTTCTGTGGAGAGCATCATTTTGCAGGCAATACAAACATAAGTTCTGCTAGTTTCTACATCAAGGACCTGAGTGAATATTTGTCCGACTGCTTAATTCACTCGTGTCTAGGAGGTGATGTTGTGGACTCGAACAGAGTGAATAGAATTGTTCCATAATTCGAGTGTCTGACACTTTCAGGAGAGAAAGAAAGTTGTTAATGACATTTCTCTTTAATGAGCTTAATGTCTTTATTTCCTCTCCTTTATTCTCCCATTATCACTGTTATTTTTCTGTCATTCTTTTCTCCAGCGCCCCTCTGTTGTCGTGCCTTTCTCATTTTCTCTTTAATATCTGCTCATTACACTGAATAAATAGTATTGCGGAACACATTGAAAGCTGCTGTTATCTTAAAAAACACAGCTGTAAAAAGACAGATATCCCTGCGCACGGCTCCTAGAATTTGCGGCGGGCCTTTGAACTACAAGCACAGCTAATCACATTTTGCCCGTGCCTCTGCCGGGGCCTGATCAGTGCTCATACAATACAAAAGTGCTGTTAAGTCCCCCAGTGTTTCTGTTTGGATGTCTCGGTTTTCTTCAGCAAACGGGGGAACATCAAAATTGACAAACTCTAATTAATTGTTCTTTACTCAACATTGCTCAGTCAGGCTCTGATTTACAGCACTTTAGTTAATTCTATTGTTTTCAAATCTATTGAAACATTTCTGTCATTTAGTATCGGAGCCTTCTGCCCTATAGCAAGCCACCATATCGCCACTGTCAATCAGAAAAGGTGCTTTCAGACATGGACTGAACTCCAGATAATCTCTAGAAATTATCCCGAGGGGCTGTATGTGTGAATGCAAATGTCAGAGTCCGATATCCAGACTTTTCTCCTGCCAGCTCCCTATTTAAAAACTCCAGATAATGTCCTGACTAGCCCATGTGAGCATGCAGCAGAGGATTCTCTGGTGGATAAACCGTGAGCGATTGGGCGTGTTGATGACATTTAAAAAAACAAACTAAAAAGAATACAAATACCTCAGGATGAAGAGGGGGAGACATGTACGCGTAGAAGACGTCAGCAAAGACGTCAACTTGGACGGACAATGTGACTTTTGGCGATGGGTCAGATGCGGGTGTTGATGTGCTGTTGACCAGAACACCTGATTCCACACAGTGGAAATTATTCATTATGTCCTGCCCCCGGTGCCTGTGCCATAAAATGTTAAGTCAGTTCTCTAAGTTTTTGGGGGTTTCTGTTTTTGGGGGTTTTATTTTTATTATTTCAATTGAAAACACATCACTTATTCAAGACAGAAGCCCCTCTACGCCACCCCTCACCCGAACGCTGCTGTTGTTGTGGATGCACCTGCAGTTGAGAATCTCCTGCTCCTTTCTTCATGTGCGACAGGCCAACTCCAGACAAAGCTGCAGACCCCGTTGTGCGGACATTTTCTGGAATTCATGTCTGAAGACAGCTGGTGGCTGCTCATCCACTAAGGAGAAGGTCGTCGGTTCGATCCCTGCCTTCTGTGTCCTTGGGCTGAACTGAACCCCAGATTGCCTCTGACAGCTGTGCCGGCAGTGTGTGAATGGTGTGATAAGAAAAGAAATGCAGCAAAAAGTGATGAAGAGCTTTGAGACTATAGCAGTGCTGTATAAATGAAGATCATCACATTGGGATTGGACTTAAACATGGATCACAGCATTGACTAATACTGTGTTAAGATGACAGCACAATATCTGGAGGAGTGTTGAAAAGAAAAAAACAAGTTCTCTTCATAAAACTAAATCAAAAGTGATCAGAGACGTGGGCGGTAAATAAAGGAGAAAGTCACAGATGTTGCTTTCTGTCAGTTCCTGTCAGCTGAGTGAGTTGTTGTTTAAGAAATGGCATTTCTAAAGATCAGTCCTACTTGAGATGCCTCAGTAAACCAGTTACACCTGTAAAGCAGGCTGTGTGCCATCTGCTTTCATGAGAAAACCCAGTTGCACCACTTTTAAGATGGTTTTGGTCAGCTCGTCCTTTTGGCCAGCATACCATGCAACTGCATGTGGCTTTTGTTGAAAGTCATTTCCCTCTTTGTCCTTTGCAAGTGTTTTGCATCTCTCTCCAAACAGAGCAACATGTCATAAAGTGTTTGAGCCTCTACAGGTTGAAATAAACTCCACAACCTTTGAGCTTTGGAGGCTTTGTTTTTCTCTAGAATTCTTAGGATTCAAGTATAAAAATTTGAAATTGGAAATCCAATAAATCCTACAAGCCGACAATTTGGTCTTAGCTCAACAGTCATCCTTCACCTACACAGTGTTTTCTGATTTGACCTTTTCTCAGAAATGTGGGTGTGGACAAATTGGCTTTGACTGACGGCTCTCTACTCTCGTTAATTGTGGTGGTTATTTCAGGCGACCATCACCAATCCACAAGGCCTGTCAGCCTTGAGTATGACTAAAGAAGCAGTATTTTGATGAATTTATTTATTCTGATGATTTCCAAAGAGGTTCAGAGAAAAATCTAGAACTGGAGAAAGAGAGAGAAGGAGAAATTATTCCTGCGCAAACTGTCTAAAATAGCTTTTGGCGACGTTGCTCTGTCCTATGAAAATCAAAACCTTCTGGATCCCCCGGTTCTTCTCCTTGCCTGCCCTGTTTTATTAATATTTCCTCACACGGTTGCCCACTTTCATTCTTACTTCCAACTTGTTATCCCTGCCTTTTTGAATTTAATTTGCATCCATTTAGAAATAGATGAGATGCCAGCTCTCACTGGCTCTTTTTTGTTTCTAAGTGATGGGCGACTCCCAGCCCCCCGTTTTCTCTTCTTCATCCAGTAGTGATCAGTCTAGCCAAATAGTTGGAATTAGCAATGTAAAAATGTGCTGATGCGCTGCCAGCTGGAGCAGATGCTCAAATTAAACATCAGTGGCAGATTCTTTCGACTGGCATGATGCAGAGCTGGAAGGCCGACGCCGAGGAGGGAGAGGAGAGGAAAAGAAGAAAACAGGTTGAAAAGTGGGAGAGGGGAAAAATGTTCTTGTGAGAGAGGGAAACAAAGAAAGAGGCAGAATAAGAGAGAGAGCGAGTGGGTAGGGGAGAGCGAGCATGGGAATAAGAAATGGAAAATTCTTTAGTTTCAGCCAATTAGGCTGAGAAGCCACTGGTAATTAACTCTCGAGGGACCCACTGAACAGTCATGCACCTCGTTTACATAATGAGGATGAGAGAAGAGGCTCTTTTTCTCCTCTTTCTCTTTCCTCCCTGCCTCTCTCTTGTTCCCCCGTCTTTGGCCTGTTGAACTACAGCAGAACACCACATCCCTCCTTTCCTCATGACCAATGTCATACAGCTCCCACTGACCTGATACACCACGGGATACTGGGCATTCAGTGGGATTTGACTCACGGAAATGAGAGGAAATGGATTTTTAACTTCAGATTGTTCGTTAAATGGACATCAAATCCCGAAGATTGATTATCCTCTTGCTCTTTGCCATCCTTATTAGACACGCCTCCGTGTTGGTGTTGTTGTCGTCCCTCCTCTCAGATTTCCAAACTCTCTGCATATAAAGGGGAGAGTTTGATCATGTAAATTTATGATAATCCCTCAGACTGACTCTTTCTGCCCTTTGCCCCACTCCAATACCTTTCATTTCCTCCCTCCAAGATATGGAAAGTGATGGACTCACACTTAAGTCCAGGAGCCTTTTGCCTCACTGAAAAGAGAATATGAGAGAAAATTGCCAAGTGTTGAAGGGCACACCTCTAGTTTTTCATTGCTACAGGTTAAAGGGGCATTTCCCCCCCGTAATACGCTTCTCCCAACCACAAACTCTCAGGCCACCGCCGCCTCAAATCCTATTTTCTCCTTGGCTATAAATATTAAAATAATTTTTTTTACTGGGTCTCTAACTTCATTACATATTTAGTCTGTAGTCCTTTTGTATTGAAATGCTAAAAAAATCTAATTTCAGTGCACAAGCTCATCAACCTAAAAAAACAACTGGATTTCCCTGCAGTAACTGCTGGCAGCTCTTCAGTGTACAGGAGCCATTGAGCTGTAATTTACACGGCCAGGATTCAGGGTGCTCCGGTGACACGGGGTAGGAGAAGTACTTTCAGCGCATTGATTATCAATAAGTGCTTTTCCAGAACAAAAACACACAAATGCACATGCAAGGTAGGCGTGTGTGTGATGCACACATGTCAATGAGACAGAAATCATCTCATCGACAAAGACGACCCTGAGCCGCAAGATGAGAAAAGTTTGTGTTTTTTTCAAGTTCTGGTCTCCCTGAACTCATTCACTCATTAAAAACAACTTGCCACATTTTTTATTTTTTCCCCCGTACGAGGTTGAGTGCAGCTCAGGGGTAGCGCGAACGCAATGTAACAGGAAGAAATTCATATCTTCAGGTTGTGTGTTTTCCTCCACGCTGCCTTATTTTTCCCCTCTTCCTTTGATGGCGGAGTCGGGATAAAAGCGTTCAGTTCACTTCCTCTTTTAATAAAGGAGGCTTAATTTAATTAGCTTGCGCCATGTGAGCCTGCTATCAGGCCCTTCTGTTCCCATATACCCAAGGTTTCTGACGCTCTGAGGAAGAGAGGGGGAAGAAAAAAGGGAAACTGTCGGGTGGTCTCCAAGGAGGAAGTGTCCTTTTAATCAGACTTCTGCTAAGATCCCATTACCAGCTCCTCAAGAGACGGAGGGCAACACACACACAGACAGATGGACGGACGTACAGGAAGGGAAGACGATAAATATATTCAAGAGAACGCAGCATTCACAGCCCTGAGATCAGAGGGGAGCTTGGATGACATGGTGTGGACAAAAAAGGACCACGACTAGAATTAGCACAGTAGTAGCAGCAGTTGTAGTAGTAGTTGTAGTAGTACCACCCATGAGTATACTGGGTTACGTCTTATTTTTATTTTCTATTCATGTGTTTTCTTTGGAAAAAAAATCAGGGGTTGCATACATATGTTTACTGTAAATAATTAAGGAATGTCTTCCGAATAAAACTGCTCGTAACCTTGCTCCTGTTTCCTTATTGATCCCAGAGCAGGATGTTGCAGGATAAAGTGCTGATCTCCTGCAGATAGATTTACATCCCTGTTGATCTGCAAGAAAATCCTCGTTCATTAAAAGGAAATTAATGCACATTGTTAATTAGGCTACATGTTGTAACGTTGCTCTTTTGAATACGATTATATTAGTAACTAAAGCCCTCCTCCGAAGGACACTCATTTTTTAGCACAGCACATGAAGGTGGAAGACCATTGGAAAACTGCATATTAAAAATACATGAATCCAAATAAATAAGCCCTATCCACCTGGGCTCTAAGATGACGGGTGCGGCTCAGCATCGAATGCATCATTAGATGATGACGCAGATACACAATTTGCTGATGATACAACTGTCCCAAAGAGTCACAATACTACATCAGATACTGAATATGGGCAGCTGCGCCTCAGGAGGGGGAGCAGGTCATCCACTAACCAGACAGTCAACGGTTTGATACCTGCTTTCTCCAGTCTGCATGCTGAAGTGTCCTTGGGCAAGATACTGAACCCCAAATGTGTGAATGATGTGTGGTAGAGAAACCGCAGAATGTGACTTGTAGTGTAAAGCGCTTCGAGTGCTTGATAAGACTAGAAAAGTGCTACATAAGTAAAGTCCATTAAAATACAGAACATACATGAACTATCACAGCAATGTGTCAAATGTATCACATAGGAAACAACAAATACTGTATGTAGCCAAGGCAATTAAAAATGGATTTGATATATATTATTTATTATATTATCTAGCTTGTTAATATACAGAAATAAATATGTTGTTATGGAGCATGAGCTACTTAAAACTCACTGAAAAGCTCTTTAGATACAATTTTGATGAATTTATTCTTAATGATAGTGCACTGTGCCACTTGTACTTCTACGTAATATCATCAAGATACATGTCAGTGTGTGGACAGTTGTAGGAATACATGGCCCTGTGACTGGCACTCTTCACCCTTAAAGTGGGCCAAAGTCATGAGTTTACATCATCAGGACTGTACAGAGCCACTTGGCCTTCTTAGCATGACACAATTGCTAAAGTGCTGCATCAAGGGACACATTCAGGTCAGCTTTTTAAAGATGTGCTACTTTAATAACAAGAAATATTATTCTAATTACGATGTTAACACATTGAATTGTTGTAAAAGTTGTAATCTTAGCCCATTAACGTACAGGGAAATTATCTGTAGTAGTAGAAAATTTGGTAGTTTAATTTGTTCATATTTGTTTTGTATTTCTTAAAAATACAACTATTGTGTTTTATTCTTGATACAAAAATAAGTAAGATTACATAAAATGGTAAGATAAATATGTTTTGAAAAGCATTATTTGCAAACTCATTTTCTCTTAAAAACTTTCTGAGTCCTACTTGTTGCAAGCAGAGCTCCATTAATTATTCCAGATGAAAACATGACATTTTAACCCCCCAGTACATCCCTCTCATATACTCTCTCCAAGGTCTTTTTCTTGTTTTTCACTAATATTTCAAGAATTAAATTATTAATTTAAATTAGCAAAATAACATTGATGCCTTTACATAATATGCCCATGCCAGTGCTGGAGACCATTCTTCCCCCCTTTTTTATTTAACAGTTATTGATTGTTAATGAGTGTGAATGTCTCCTCCGAGCGGTGTCATTAAAGGACACTGAATCCTAGTTGTGTTAATTAAAACTTAATGGAATGAGGATTAAAAAAACAAAAAAAAGACTCTTTGGCCCACAGCCTCATTACAGGGTACTGCTAGGAAAATATGCTTTTCAAGTTAATTAGACATTTTATATACTTAGCCAAGAGAATAAATTGTGTTGGAAAAAAAAATCCCAGAAGTTTCGAGTTCTATCCAGATATCTCATAATTTTAAGATCGCTGAGGAAGCCATTGCTGGGGAGCAAGTTTCAGTGTGCAGTTTCATTACAAATGAGTTGCCCCATTTACAAGTGCCGTGTTGCTGTTGTTAGGATAATGAAACAGGGAGCGGTGTGAACTACTGTAAATCATCTGTAGGTTCCTCAGCGTCTCAATTTGCTCCAGTAAATGTGGCCCATCTGTGTAACCCTGCTGACCCCTCATGACGCATGATAACTCTTCAGGTAACAAACCTTCGCTCTCATTGGATGTGCGGCAGCGAGATCGTTTATTTTCTGCGGCGGCGAGATCGTTTATTTTCTGCAGTGAAACATGTATAATGTGTGGGGTGATAGGAAATCTCCCTGCACCTGTGGGACACCACAGCACAGATCTGGTTCTGGCTTCCACTGTTTCATTTCCTATCCCTGTCAGTCCTGCTGCTCCACATCACCACCTCTGCAGGGATCAGCATCAGGGGGTCAACACTTCACGCCCAAATTAGTTATTAGCCAGTGAAAAGGTTTGTAGTTGGGTACTCAAGTGGTTCTAATCAATATTGTATACACACTATTGCAGCAGCAGCTTTATAGTGTTGATTACACGGTTTTGGGGATTTTGTTCGTATAGACCGAACAATAGGTGGCCATATTTGATGTTTGTGTGTAATGGTGGCCCTACTAAATAATCGACCTATAGCCTGTATTTAACGACGCCTTTTGATGGTCATTCACACAGTGTAACCCATGTAAAGACTCAAGCTGTGACCATGGTACCAACACCTGTGTGACGGGGTAACACAAACTTCACCTCATATTAACTGTGTCGTGCTTTGGTCGGGTGGTTGGATCGGTCCATGAAACTTAGGACTTTGAAATGGGAGACCACAGTTTGTTTTTTTTTCAAGTGAAAACAATATTTTCGTTTATCCATGACTGTTAACCACATGTTTATTATTGTAACATGATGACATGTCCTCTAGACATAAGGAATAACTTATTTTAGCCTAAACCACAATCTTTAATGTAGAAACTTAACCAAACCATGTCCCTAAACGGCCTGTTTATTATCGTGACCAGGACAATGAAGGTCAGGTAAGCTCCTGTTGGAACGTTTGTTATTGTAGCTGTGATGACGAAGCTATACGCTCTCCTTTCAGAGAGACAAATAACTTATGATCTTTGAGGTTGGAAACTTTAGTCTGATTCACAGTGTAGGTTAGATTAAAACCTTTAAAATCTACAAACCACATCACGAAACCCTCTCCTCCTCCTCCCCTTGTACGTCTCTCTTTAAAGGGTAAGAGATTTTGTTTTATACGTCGGCCTGTCTTCTCTAAGTGACTTGACTTTTCCAGCACAAAGAGTGCTTCTGTCTGCTCTGCTCTATGTCTCTCTCACCGCGCTTTCAGACACCGCGGAGGCCCCAGGGCTTTTTGTTCAGATAGACGCTCCTCCAGCATTTCGTCTTTCTGATGTCTTGTAAATTCTGAGCTCCATGGCAGGTGATGTGTTTTTCAAGATGATATGACGAGGTTGATGGATTCCATTTTTTTTTTTGTGCCAGTGGACAGCTCGCAGCCCTTAGGCCCGGGGCGCGCTGCTTACCTCACCTGTGTGTGACGGCTACCTCTCCGTGTGTCCACTCTGCCAGTGATGCTGCCAGTCCTATCTGTCTACACGGAGTTTGCCTTTTATAATGGCCATCAATAATGGAATGATTGAGGGAGAGATGCAGCCAGTGCCAGTGGGCCATTTGGCAGCGTCTGTGATGTATGTGTTGTCAGCTCTAGAAGTTGTAAACTGAAATGTCAGTCTTACTCCCTTTTTGGAGAAAAAAAAGCATTTCTTTATTTTATTATATATTTTAAACATTTTTTTTAAATATATATATATATATATATATATTTAGAGATATAATATTTAACTATTTTTCATTTAAATTGCTAAAAATGACAAGACCTATATTATATGCTTTAACTTGTGTACTCACGTTATCCAGAATGTTTCCAACAATGTTCAAATCCAGACAATCCAATTTTAGTCAAGCAAATGGGATGTTCAGCATTTCGCACAGAATTCAATCTATGGTGGTACAATTATGGGGACACAGAATGGGGACAGACGAGTTTTGACACAATATTCAACTCAATTCAATTTAATAGTGGCCAAATCACAGCACACTCAAATCTCAAGGCACTTTCTCAGGTCACGACTTTACAATATTATAGAGAGACCCAGCCGTTCCAACAATGAGGTAATATTGGCGACTGTGGAGAGAAAAAAAAGAAACTTCAACCTGTCCCCGGGGTTGTGCTGCATTCACACAGGATCAAATCACCTGCTTCACAGATAATTATAATCCAATTAATAAACACATTCGGAAACATTTTCATGAATGATATACTATATAGTATAATTAATTAAAAACTTTGTTTTGAATGAATTCTGCTTAGTCAGGCTAAAGGATAAATATATTCCTATGGAATTTGTATTGCATGGTGCATAAAACAATACAAGTGTATAGAGCAACTGTACACATGTTAATACATGCTAATGCACACACTTACACGTACCAATACGTACTCTGGTTCTCATACCCTTGTTTATTGTGCTTGTCCGTAACTTGCACTTGCTGGAACCGGCAGCAGCTGCCAGCTGACATAAAGCTGCAGTAAGAAGTCTCTTCATTGTGCCTTTATGACCACTGTAAAGATGCAGCTCTGCCTCACCCTATCTCATTCAAGCCGCCTGCGGCAGTGTAGAGCAAGCTGGCTGTCTGCACAGTCGGTATGCAAAAGGTTTTCAGCCGGCTGCACTAGCATATACAAAAAAACAACCGACATTAAAACAGAATAAAGATAGAAAAACCCCCAAAGCCGAGCAGTGAATGTGTACTGTATGGCTAACATAGCGTCCTGGACAGCTGATAAAACTTTGAACTTCTTCATTGCACTATATCGTTAAAAAGTCCACCTGTATTGTGCATGGGATGAGCACAATACTCGTAAGGACACTCTGAGAATGAAGCATCATTTAATCTGTCTGTGAGTGATACCAGAGGCCACCTCCCCATCATTCACAATGATCGCCCTTACAGATTGCCATGCCAACGTGTCTGGCAGTTTTCATTCCTAACAGCCAATCACACAAAATAATAGGCTGCTTTGGCCAACATTTATGATGCCATTTCCTCAATTTCAGCCACACTTGACTGAGTGTCTTGAGTTGTTTGTCACCTAGCTTGGGATGCGGCAGCCCTCCTTGAGTACCCTGTGAGCCTCTCCTGGATAAAACTCATTATCCTAGTCTGCTGCTCTTCAGGAAACTCATTATCCCATCCATCAGTTGACTCTCACACAACAGGATGAATATGGCCTCTCATCATTTAATTAGATCGCTTTGCCTAGAGTTTGCAGGAGAGCACAATAGCGGCCGTTGCCACTGTATCAGCTGTAATTATCTATCTAATGTGACATCTATAGTTTGACATCTGATACTTCTGTTGGTTATCGACTCCCTATTTGGAGTACACACACTCATACCTTCTGACAGCAACATTGCAGTTCTGCTTGGTAGGTTAAGAGCGAGATGGATTTGGCTCTCTGGCCCCTTCTAGGCTCACACTGTTAATTTCTGTACTGGATGGAAACTCAGTGGAATGAAATGAGGCCTTAACAGAAGTCTATTCTTGCTGTTTTTCCTCCAACAAATATCTCACCATGCTTTATGCTGACAAGACCAGTAAACACATGAGGCTACGCTGGGGGCCCCAACCTGACCTTCTCCAGAGCATTGCTTGGGTTTAACACTGGCTGTGTGTGATGCTGGGTTGCGTTACGACCCATAATGAACTGTGACCACAAGTCGTTGGGTAGATGGATGGCTTCTGGTTTCTCGGTCCCACCACTTCACTTTCTCCGTCTTCTGTTCTATTTTCCCACCCCCACCCTGCTCATTCATTGCTCCTCTGCCAAACGGATGTCCAATGACAATGGAGGGCCGTTGGATGAGTGGGAGAATGGATTATTGACTGGGACCAGAGATTTACACTGGAGCCACGGGGCCAGGCGGCCCCAGCAGAGATAAATGGGACATGTAATTGAGTTTGGTCACTCAGTTGTGTTGGAGTGGTTGAGGCTGGTGTTGTACCCATGGTGGTGCAGGGTAGATGGTTGTACATGTAGGGGGGTGAGAGGCACGGAGGTTTATGAGCCATAGAAAGTGGCAGTGGAGGGTCAGACAGAGGGCAGTTGGACACTTGAGTTGTAGAGACATCAGTACCATATGGCAAAGGGGGAATGAGAAAAATGTGCATTATAGATCTTAATAGAACACTTTAAGGACAGAGGATTCATTCAGGACAATGACAGGTCTGGAATTCTGAAAAGTGATGAAAAGCCATATGGCCGATGGTGCTAATAGCTGAATTATTGGCAAATTTATGCTTTACAAAAGCCAAAAAATAAGGCACCAACTGTTTTCAATATAAACTGATGACAGAATGCAGGTAGATTCACTTGTTAGAGGTAAAAATGAAGGATAATTTTGTCCAGCATCAGTGGAAGGAAGGAAGAAAACATTTGAAGCTTGTTTTTTTCTCACACTCTAAAAAAACGATTGAGGATAAATAAAGCGAATAGCTTGTGCTTGTTAAAACAATTTTTACAACTGAACTTTGTCAAAAAACAAGCCTTGGGTGGATATAGTTTGATTATTGATTTGATTCATCCATGTCCATCACGTGTGAAAGTGCTGGGGTTGTATAATGTAGAAACCCAAAGCTATATCATCACAGCTACATCTGTTGGACAGAGGCAGTCTGTCTTATCTCGTGTTTCATCGTCATCCTCTGCTACGCTGCCTGATCAGTGAAGATACACTTTGCTTTTACTCTGGTGTGGAGTTCAGTCAGGACTGAGACTGATGGGAGAGATGCACTGTTACCACAGTAACGGGTGCCCTGGCAGCAGCGTGAATGTGTGTGTGTGTATGTGTGTGTGTGCCAGTGTGCGTGTGTGTTGGTAGGGGTAGAGAGGGTCTGGGTAGAGACTTGGTTTGGTGTAGGATGGGGGATGATGCTCATGGCATAATAATAAGCTCAGTTACCTCTTTATCCACAAGTCCTATCACATAATCATGCAAGCGCACGCACACATTTTGTGTTGATTTGATGATGGTTGCTATGTATTATGTGTTGTGAGTCTTTTGTTAGTATATTTGATTTGGATGTGTGTTAATGTTTCTCTGTTATCTAAGTATTGTATAGAATCTCTTTTCAGTTAAAGTAGCTGATAAGGATCTAAATGGATAAACCCCAAAATAACATACTGAAGAAAAACAATGATTTGACCTTTGCCACTTTAAGGCTATAGAGTCCTTATATGAATTATTTTCATAAGCTTGTGGTTATTTAGTGATGTTGTGGAATTTGACACCGTAAATTACAAGTTTAGAAATATGCAGCATTTATGAGTCTCTTTATATGGATTGGCATTGAACATGTACATCAGCAGCGGGGGAATCCTGTCCCGTCGTCAAAGTTTGTTTTTATCTCTGATTGGCCGACTCGTCGCCGAGTACCATAGGATGCTCTCCGTGTGACATCGGATATGATGTAATGTGTCTCCTTTGGCACTGCTGTTACCTGGCACACGTGAGTGCTAGCATGTGTGCCCTGCGGATATGAGTGAAAGGATTATCTGCTGGCCGACTGGGACCATCTGAGCGCACCTCCCCTCTGCACACCTAATCCTAAATTAAATGCAACACTGTCAGAGTTAAGAATAATACCCATTGTTCTGTTTTTGCTTTTCAGACATTATTTTGTCTTTGTCGTAACTGCAATGCATGAGCAACATATAGTATTTTAAAAATGAATAAAGCCTATTGATATTTAATAAAAGCTGCAGTCATTAAGTGCAATGTTTTCACAAATTGTTGCATTAAGTATAATCAGTGACAGCATGCTGGCTCTGAACAAAACCATTTGCCCAAACTCCAACACCAGCCAAATGAATGACTATTGTAATCCTACTTGCTGTCAGATTTTCCCACAAGACTTTTCTTATGCTGGATGGAGACCAGGCTAAAACATGAATACAAGTCTCAAGTGTTATTACCCACCTAGATCATCAATGGTCACCTTGTTTTCACCGACAGTTGACCCGAGGAATCCCAAGGCCTCTGTGGAGGCTGGACAAAAGCGCTCTGAAATCCCCCAGTGGCTCTGCCGAGAGACAAACATCACAGACAGCTCCCTCTGTGAGGTTGCTTTCTCCACTAAGGGGAATAAGTTAAATACAGTAGCAGCTGAGAAGAATCAACCAAAGGTGTAGATACACAAAATAGAATCCATCTATTCATTATCTATAGCCCTCATCCTTTTAGAGGGCCATGGGGGGAAGCTTGAGCCCATTCCAGTCGACATACGGAGAGAGGCGGGGTACACAATGGACAGGTAGCCACAAAATAAAACAATTATAAAAAATCTGAAGAAGAGAGGATTAAACGCACGGCAAGACAACTTACAAATCATTGTGGTGTAATTTTTTATGCTTATTTATAAGTAATGTCCAAATGGTCGAGTATCGTCAGCCTCTCACACACTGTCATAGAGCCACAGTGTAACTCGCCTTTTTCCAACAAAAGGTCTGTTAAATCAGCTGTGTGTGTGTGTCTGTGCGCGCGCGTCCGTTACCACGGCTCCACAGTCAGTGACAGTGTATTTCTTCGTGCCGCATCCTTTGCTTGTCGCACATGGATGGGCCACATGGGTGTGTGTATATCCTGTCAATTCAAGTCCAATGGCAGTGGTGATTTTATGGCCTTTTATTTCTGCACTGTCTGCCTCTACTGGGTGCTCCAATAGAGAGTCTCTAGATTAGATTTTATTGTTTACTCGTCCTCTGCTGTGGGTTGACTTCGTAAGACAGGGCAGACTTGAGAGCTGATGCTGCATGACACATCTCGCTTCTGCCACCCATCTTCCGGGCCCTTAAAAGCAATCGGTTTTGGGCTTGAGCAGAAGGCCAGTTAGCTGTCAACTGAATGGAGTGACTTGACAGTTACAAATTCCACTTTTTGATGTAATGTAAAGGGTAACGCACTCCAGGGAAAGTCATGATGGGGCATTAGCAGGAACATTGATCGTAGCTTGGCCTTTCCAGCACTGGACGTGTAGTGGAAACCCAGTGTCCTCTGCCTTTAAAAAGTATCCTCGCGGAAGCAAAGTGAATGCATAAGATATTGAAAGAGATGTGTAATTTTTTGGGGGGTTGGTAAACATGTCCGCTGGATATCTTGCAGCGGTAACAAGTATTACAATATTTTCTAAAAATGGAATGCGAGGAACATCCAGGCATTACCTTCGAATACCTGCAAGGATCAGAATTTGCATTATTTATTTCAACCCGCCAGCCCTGTTGCCGCAGTGACTAACTTGTACAGTTTTAGTTACGACGCGGGCCACAATGGCAGCTCCATTTAGGGACTCTTTGTGTTATTTATGAGTTGTGACTCTGTGAGGAGTGGCTCTCAGGATGCACATAAGTTTGGCACGCTGCTCGCTCCCTGGGTCCAATAAAACATAAAGGCCCGATTTATTCATTCATCACAATTCTCGCACTTCTCATGCACACGACTGTCACTTTCTTCTCCAGCCAGTTTACAACGTCCTTTTCAACTTCCTGTTTTTGATACCCTGATATATAAGGTGAGGGGACTCAGAGATGACGTCGCTCCTTGAAATTAACCGGCTTCCTACTTGCATTCAAAATGCATCTGCCTCGAAGCGAGAGGAAAAAAAAGAAAAGAAAAACAGTATGAGAAGTTGCTGAGTTTGCAAGTAGTAACCCCCCTTTTACCAAGGCCATTTGTTTGATAATATTGATCAGTTTCAGACTCGGCTGACTTTTAATGAACTGCGAACCAGCATTATTGAAGTTCAAGTCAATAGTGGGAAATATATAATTAAACACAATGAGGTTTTTATTTGTGAATTGAATTGAGCCGTGCATGGAGATTTAAGAGGAGAATGAACGGGCCAATAAGCAGAGACAATGACGAGGCTTAGCTGGATTAATGGGCTTGCAGGAATTTTTTTTTTTTACACACTGTTCAAGATGGGAACATGGCGCCTTTATTCCACCTCGCTGTTCTGTGTGGTATGAACATGGAATGGGGGTAAACGGTGGTTCTACCTTTTTAAGCCAGGAATCAAGGTAATCACAGCTGGATCGATGTTTTTGTATAAGAGAGATCATGGAAACACCATGGATCTTGCTGTCTGAAGATCTGAAGATGTCTGCCTAAATGAATACTGATTTAAGGGCCTCAGGTACTCAGGTACTTTTTACTCCCCCAGTTTTTTGTTTTTTTTATTCTATCTGAATGATTGTTGGTTTTATCCACACAGAGTGGTGTTTGTCATCAATTCAGGTGCAGACCACAGTTCAGTGCCCTAATAATAATAATAATAATAATAATAATACCTGATCATATCAGCTCGCTAGTTTCTGTTTAGTTTTTAAACTCTTATCTCATACCTTCAGTCTCTACTCTCACTGACCAAACAATGATGAAACAAATTTCATAGTCTTCCATTTCTACTAGCATCTGACCAAAAGTCATCTCAGTACCTAAATTATATTCTAAACATTAGCAGTAGTGATCATAACCTGTAGGCGAATGTGTTCCAATAGAGAAAGAAACATAATTCTATGTTCTTTTAATTTCATTTTAAATTTGCATTTTTCTCGTGTTGTTTTTCTGAGGATTGCTCGAGGGTTCGGGTCATATATTTATCTTTGGGCACCATGATGCAGAGAGAACTCACCGCAGTCTCCTTTTTCAAATTCACTTGGCACATGAGCCAGAATCCAGGCAGAGTAACAAAGGGTCTGAATCGGTCAAATATCTCCTCTTGTCATTGTCTCAGTTACTGCTATTGTCATACTGCTTACTTATGAAAATGAGCTGCCCTTCTTCCCTTGTCTTGAGCTGATCATGGCCTCAGGGCCAATGTGCAACACATTCAAGGAGCCAGTCACATGGAACCCGAGTCATGCAGTGTGGTGGGAAAGTAATGGCCCAGTTAGCAGTGGATTAAGAATGTACTGTATAAGCATGTAAGCATAAGCATGCTTTGATTTATTAAAATAGTGATGGTACACATGTATTTCTTACAATGTCCTTAGGGCAACACACAAGAGGAAGCTAAGATACAGACCAACTGTTCTCATTGGGTTTGGATACTTGGAGGAAGATGCAGCACAGCTGGTGGAATTATGCCAGTGGAAAAAATGTTGCCAGGGAAAAGATGAGCTCGAGTGATGTCTTGGCTTGTCCAGGCCACATGTCCGTTAGAGTCACACCAGTCCTGATTAGAATCTGGCCTCTAATCCACGACCTAATGGTATAATAAAGACGTAACAAATACAGTGGGGTCCGGCGCAGTGAAATTAGAGCTCTCAGCAAAAGCCAGGGAAGACGTTGTCATGATTTGAACAGATCCCAGCTGAGCAGAGTGGAGTAGGTGTGTAATTTTGGACACATTCTGGCACAAGTCCCCCTGTTTGCTTTTGAGTCCAGCTCCCTGGGGAAAACACACACGAGTGCTTTTCTTCTTCAAATACTCCAGCTAAAGAGGCTAAAGTTGACATGGATCTTGTTGTCTGCTCCAGTGGCAAGCTGCTCTGATGTGACGCCAGCTGACAGCCGATGGCATCTCTCAGGCACGTCCACTTGTATAAAAGCTCGCCATCATCAAATCCATCTGGGAGTCACACTCTCATTACTTTGGCGCTGCTATTGTTATTATTTTTGCTTCAGCAGCTGCCAGAGGGAATCGATAGTGCTTCGTTCTCACTTTATTATTTGCTTGGTCAAATGTACTGGGTAGTTGCACTGTGTCCATTACTTACAATACGTGTAAAATGATGTGGGAAATTTGAATATCTGCTTTGAGGCAAATTATCAAGGTCAATAGTGGCTCATTTGTTTTAATTTATTTTAGGATGTGGGTGAGTTAAAGGCCAAGAGGCTGAAACCTCATTCAGAAGGTACATTTGTGACGGTGAGTTGCCGCTGCAGAGCTGCTAAAACCGGACAAAAGTAAAAGTACTCCAAAGTGTTTGTCTCAAAGTTGGTTACTGATGAGGTACACAAGAAAAAATGTCTGACACGGCAAGTGATGTAGAGTTTGTTCTCTCTGCCTTATGAAACAACAGATATCGTAAACATAAACCATTCATTTTCATCCCTGGAATTTCTCCAGAGGCAGAAATTACTGTCTTTGCATGTCATGTATGGCACATTCAAAGGTGAGGATTTGTTTGAGCTAGTCGTTTTGGCTAAAACCAGCTTTGAGTAGCATCGTCATCACAACCATCTGACATCAGCTGCCTCACCATAGTGATGCAGGTAAGCAGACATTGCATTAGAGAGGCTAGTGTGATAAGTTAATCAGTAAAGTTTATTTGTATATTACGTAGACAAAATGCTTTACTTCACTACAAAAACACAAACTTAATAAAACATTTTTTACAAAATTAAATCTTAAAATCAAACTTTAGTTGAAATCACTGAAACCAACACTTGAGGAATATGACCCTATCAATATAAAATGTGCTCAGTAATTTTGTATGTCTCACAAAGGATGTTATAATAACTGAAATGGCACTTGATTGGACAAAGGTTGCCCACCCCTGATGTGGAGAGCATGGACAATCAGCAAGCCATTGTCGTTTAATTTGAAGGCCTTGCTGGGATAAAAGTGTGTGTGCTGTTGTCTTTCTACATGTGTGAGTGTGTGTGCGTGCTTGCATATGTGCGTGTGCGTGTGTGTGTGTGCGTGCATGAAACCTACAGGGAAAGAACGAATAACTGGAATTACTTTTTGATGCTGATATGACTCCAGATACATCTTTCTCCAGCAAATTCAAAGCTTCCTTCCTCTGGATGCGGGATCTAATATGTCTCAGGGGGAAACCACAGGAGTTTGCTCAAAACCCCATCTGTTTAGCTAGCGAGTAAACCTGATGAATGAGACTCTCTGGTGTCTCATGCTTACTGAGCTAAGCAGAGGAAAGAGCAGAAGGGGAGTTGTAGGGTGAGTTAGAGTGCATGGGTGTGAGCTTTAATTAGTCTGAGTGTGTCTGTGTAATTACTGAAACAGTGTAAAAGAGTTTTGTGCTGACTTTCTTGTACCACTTCAAACTTGAAATCTGGTGAAGATGGTGACAAAAACGTAATCGCATAGTTCAAGCTGAGTCTGTTCTTGCCTTGATGGTGAAGTAGCTGTCAATCACTTTTAGTTCGGTATGAGGCATTCCTATTAAATCACTCTCAGTATTTCTTAATGTTGATGCCTGAGCTGCACTCCAGCAGGTATTGTTCACCCCTGCTCTTGTTTAAAAGTGCAGTATTGGCAGAGGGAAGCCACATACTTCCCAAATGTCAACTTTTCTTGAGCCAATAACATTCTCGTTTGATTTTGTACAGCTGGAAGTTTATGATCAGTCAAAATGGACTAAAATTGGGCAGTTTAGACAGTAAAATGCATTTAAAGGAAAGTGCATCAGTGTCTTAGCCTGTAAAAGTATCAATAAACAAAGTCATGCATCAAGCACCCATCAACATAAAACTTTGTCAATGTTGTGAATAATGAACACAATTCACATTGAGTTTAAAATGTTGAAGTTTGAGTTGCCAATTTGAGCTAATATGCTCCGTAATTCAAGGAGTGCATTGTTAATATTACTTCATTTTCATTAACAGCAAAGATTAAAAGCAAACCAAAGCCTCTTCTGTTTTTCAAACTGTTTTTGAGAACTGATCAAGTCTGTGTTTCTGAAGCCTGTTAACAAAAACTCAGGTGCCACAAGTTGTCTTTATTTTAGCACATTTATTTGAATCTCTAATTGCATTCGTAGACACAGTCTGGAACCGAGCGGCAGGAGCGGCCACAGAGCTTCTGTTCTGTGCTGCTTCACTACCTCATGGAAAACAACGCAGCAAATACAATTATCTGATGTTGTAAAACACAGAATGGAACAGTAAATAAGTTTTATTACAACAAAGCTAATTGTCTCACCTTTGCTGTCGACTGCCTCCTTGGATTATGCATAAGTTATGGAAATATTGAACCTCAAAGCCTCTTAGGCGGGCCACAAATCCATTCATTTAGTGTGTTAGACTTCATGTTGGAATACTGGAGCAGATGATGCTGCAGATGGCTGAGTAAAGGGGTGGGTTAGAGGGGAGGGGAGGTTGTGGTTGGTTTGGGAAAGCGGTAACAGACTGATTTTCTCCAAGGCCTACCAGGGTCTTGCCGCAACACCAACACAGCCTGTGACCCAGATCCCCAAAGACAAGCGTGGAGAGACGGATGCTATCAGGGACTCTTTGTTGTGAGTGGTTTCTGGGCCTCAAGTTGATGGTGTATGTGAGCATTTTTGTGTGTGTGTGAGGGAGTGTAATAATGCAATGATATTAATAGCACAAAACTGTGATAAACCGTTTGACTCAGATGCATTCACACACACACACACACAGGCCTCCCCCACCACACCTGTACACTACCCGCTTTCCCTCAAACACACACGAACACAGTCCGTCCCCCCGCCCCCATTTAGTTTTTTTTATTTTCCACCTATATTTCCTACTCAACCTTCACAGTTATCAAAGCCTATATTGCTTCTGTTCCATTGTCGAGGGCAAAGTGATTTGTCACGATTTGTGCGGAAACAGGAATTATTTTTTCCTCTCTGGATGTGCTGTCTAGACACTGCGCTCTGCTGTGGGAAAAATTCATACAGCTGGGGCCACCTTTATTCCTGCAGTGATATGATTCTGTGCACTGCTGAGGGAACTTAGGAAACTGGGCAGACTATACACTAACTTTTACAAAAACCGAAATCAAAAAACTGCTTCATTTTTTTTTGTACAGTTAAGTTGGTCCTATGAAAAACTGTCCTCTTCTTCATAGGTCATCTGTGCAAGTAGCTTATTGTCACTCAAAGTTGAATTTGATTGTTTGGCGACCTCTTTTACAACATGAGCAAAGGAGGGAATTAGATGACGTAGTATATAAGGACAAAGTATGCTCTAAGAGGACGCTTGGTGGATTGAGGGGTCAACACAATGCAGGACTTTCACAGAGGACACTGCTGTTTGTTTCCCTTGTGACTGATTATCACCATTGTTTCTTTTATCCATGACGGTTCTACATTAACACAACCTTAACCATGCAGCTGTTATTTGAATCATGATGACAAGTATCCTCAAGTTGTTATAATCCATCTGCAATTGGATTTTTGTCAGTAAATAAAAGATCTTATACAATTTCCAACAATGGTAAATTGTGTGTGTGGTATAACCTGAGTTTCCCCAGTGAACTTCTGTGCTGCATGTACCTTCTTTGGAAACGACCCCACTAATGCTTAATTAATGCCATTTCTCAATTATGCCACCATTAATAAGACATCACACATCAGTGTTAAAGAAGAAGCTATTCATCACTCTCGTTGAAAGGCCTCAAACATGAAAAAGTCATGAAACGCTGATGCTTTTTTAATGATGATTGAGGCAGAATTGAAAGTCAACAGAATTGCAGAATACTCTGCTGTGATTGGTCAGTCTGTCTTTTATTTGGAAGATATGAACCTATTTGATGCTTCAGTAATCATGATGACGGAAAGCATTGGGAAAGTGTTGGGTTGGATTATTTAGCGTATTGCACTTTGTTTTTTGGGTCCGAAGCTGTAAGTAAGGGGAGGCCCTGTGCTGTAATTATGCTCGCAGGGAGACTCAACATCCCATGGGGCCTGGATCCTGCTTAACACTACTGTGTTTCTCTGTCTATTGCTTTCTGGTTATTGACTGGCTCTGTGAACCTCTGCTGACTCTAAGCCACCACAGGTCTTTTCTTATCAGATCTAATGCATCGCTCCCTCTCTTCTCTTTATTCATCTCTCACACCTACCCACCGATGGAGCTCAGCGATGTGTGATTGTGTGCATGCATGTACGTACATGCATTCATTAGTGTATGTGTGTCTGTGTGTGTGTGTGTGTGTGTGTGTGTGTGTGTGCAAGCGCGTAGGGGAGTTTGATACCCAGCTGCAAAGGAATCAATAACCGTCTCTGCGTGACAGCACCGAACAATAGAGGTTAAGTGAATTAACACAGCGCTTTGTTTCGGCCCCTCGCACCTCAATGAGAACGTTCTCATAGATAAATCAATTCACAGCTATATCTGCTCTATTGTGTTTGTTCAACAATTCCTGTGCTCAGCTACACCTTTAAATCAGGCCAACACTTGCATTGTTTAAGCTGTTATAAGGTGACGTGACTGCTTCACCTACATCCATTAAGGCAGCAAGAGGTTTCCGAGGGTGTTGTTATCATAGACTGTATATAAAGATGCAGGACCTGTCTCCACTTCCTCCCAATATCTAGAAAGAAAACTAAAATATTGCAGATGCAAAGACTTCCATCTTGCACATTTGGAGTCTTCACAATGTCAATCAGAGGATGGAGCTATGGTCCTGTTGATACATGAAACCGACCAATCACAAGTCAGTCCTAGCTGTCAATCATGACGTTTCACCCTGTTTTTATAACATCAAATAACAAATGAAAACCAAACTTATTGAAGAAAATCAACACTTGGAAATACATCAATGTGATATGAGCGAAGACGGAAGCCATTTATGAGAATATTTATTTGGCGTTTATTTTGACGTTTTAGTTTGGTCCATATCTCATCAATTAACATGGAGGAGGTGGGATTTATGACCTGTACTGCAGCCAGCCAACAGATGGCGATCCAGATGCTTTGGCTTCACTTTTAGGGAGCAGTCATATCTTCCATTCTTATAAACAGTATGTTTTGGTGTTGCAGTGAGTTTGCTAGAAGTTGCGTTTACCACTTTTTAAATGTGAACCACACACCTGCTGGAGACTTACAGCACTGCAAAAAAAATGTCTCTGTTTTGGTGAATTCGAGGCTGGGAAAACTCTTCCATTGTTAACTGCTGGCAATCCAGGTATCTACCAAACTTTAAGTATCATCTGTTGTCCCCATCTGTACGAGGTGAGAGTTTTCCAATTAATATCCTATTTTTAAAAACTATCAAACGAATTAATAGAAGAACTTTCAGAGAATGAAATAGTCAAAAATGTTCATACAATTTATAATCTCAACTGACTAGATTTAAAAGTTGCAAAATCAATTTTTTTCCCTTTTTATATATTTATTTTTACATTGATTCCTCAGCAGCAGCCATTGCAGTTATGCCTACTTTCTTGCAAACCCTGAAAGTGTGTCACATACAAGTTGATGGTTAATGGTGATCGCTGAACCATAAACAAGATCTGGTTTCCCGCAGATCTTGAGAGTCTCCTCATTTTTCATACGTATTTGTGCTTTCTGAGCAGATGCTTGCCGACATGAGCTACAATAACAATAATAGGAGAGTTAGACGAATGGAAACTGATTGGATTTTCTATCTGTCTCATGGGGATTTAGGCAGCCATTCACAGACTGTTGGGGAGAAAAAATAATATGCTAATTCACAAATTACACCGTAGTTACAGTTGTCAGTGAACATGCATTAAAAGCCAAACAGGCTGAAACAACAAGCTGGAGTCTTTGAGTTTTTTTCCCAGTTATTTTTAACCTTTGCTGTTTTCCCTGGAGTTGCGACTTAACTGCTGCGGCTTTGTGATTGATGCAGCTTTAGGGTTTCACTTCTAAATGCCACACCTTTCCCCGGACACAATGGATCGCTAACCTTTCTGTCGGAGTTAGTCTTTATAATGACTGTGGATTATTGACGCTCATTAGAGGGACCTGCTAATAAGTAACATTGTCCATTTTCCGTATATCGGCGAGGGGAGGCAGTGGTGTGTGTGGCTGGTTTTTAAAAGCAGGATTCAAACCCCCACAGACCAGGCTACACTCGCTCCCGTGTTCTACCTTTTCATGACTTTTTTTTCTGTCATCCCAAATTTGTAGCAGTTCAGTGATAAAGGAGGAATTCAATATAAAGTTGCACTTTGAATTATGGCTCTGCCAGTTTATCCTGTTTGCTTTTTTACAAGTTGGTTGTAAGTTGTTTTTATAGAGACAGAGGGAGTGTAACTAACCCCTCACCGCCAACACCACAAAGGATTATTACCATAAAAGTAAATGTCAAACATTATGTCTCCATTAAAGCAAAATGTGCTGTAAAATCCTGCTAAATGCAAAATAAAACATGACATAAAATCCTGTGATCATATGTGTATGATCTTCAGACATGTGTATCTGTGTGAATGTGAGTCTAAACACAACAACAGTCTAGGGAGTCAATGCCAATGCATCTGCAGCTTGATCTTGTGGTGCTTTGCCAAACCTCAGAGGAAGGTTTTTTTTATGTATTTCTTTGTAATGATGGAGTCCTGTGAGGACTGAGGGGCCACAGTTGGTGGACAGGTGTCAAAACTCACTCCACCTCTCATCCCCGGTCCTTCAGCCCATCCTTTTCCCCATGAGTATGGGAGCGCTTTGTTGCCTGCTTGCAGGCTGTCTGGAAGGTACAGCTGGGGAATTCACTTCCACCTGTTCTGCTCTGTGTGTGGTAGGTCGACCCTGCCAAAATATACTCATGTGCTTGGCACCGAGGTGCAGTGTTCCTACGTACTGTAAACATCTAGAGCCCAAAAAATAACTCCCAGTGAAAGGCTGAGTGAAGATTGCCATGACTGGGGTAAAATAAATGTTTGTTTTAACATGGATTTTAGAAGGTCCTTATGTTTTAATATTTAATCGCAAGTCGGAGAAATTCTCTCCTTCAGCAATGTGGGCGTCACTTGGCCTTGACATTTGAGCTGTAGCCTCAGTTTGATATCTACTCTATTTACAATGGAAAAAAAGTTACCATATTTATTTCCTTCTCACATTTTGTAGTGTAATTTGACAGGGAGCTAAAAAATCATCCAAAACTACCTGTGGTTATAAAAATCATTTGGTTCGGAAACTCTGGTGAATCTTGACAGAAGACAATAGGAACACACAGTTTTTGTTTTTTGTCAATATTTGTTGCTTTAGTAACCCACTTAAATAAGTAAAAAAAAAAATTAAGGCATTTAACAGATTCATCATCTCATGCTATATTTTATATTATTTTATGTTATGTTATTATACAGAAATACATGTTATATTTTTTGAGGAGATGACATCATCTCTTGTGTGGTCATATTGAAGAAAGGAGGGAAGCCAGTTCCCTACATAAAGACATAATAGCTGCTGCATTGATTATCCAATATGACAACTGTGACTTTATTTCCACAGGAAATGAATAGAATCAAAGGGGAATGAGGCAAATGTATCAAAAAGAACATGGAAAATGTAGCTGCATCTTTAATTTGAAATAATAATACATCAAAGAGTTATTCAATAAATGAGATAATATCCGTCTGGAGGTATAATCGAGAGAAACTCCCTATTATTGAAAGCAATTAGTTAGTAGTTCTTACCTTTAATACAGCGCTACAGTGGCTCTGTAGAGCAAATCACACCAACAAATCAAAAAACATCTGATCGCCCCATCAGTGACAATCCTTGTTGACAGAAGGTACCTCCTATTTTAATTAGAAGTTAATGTTTTCTTATCTGCTGCCATGCTTTTGTTTTTGTTGTTGTGCTTTGTCATTTGCTGTTGTGGTTTTTTGATTTGTTGTTGTAATCTGCACTTCAGGGCCGCGGTACAGAACTGTGAGGTGAAATAATAGTGCAACATGATTACATTGAACAGGCTTTGTAAAAAAAAAAAGGGCTAACAAACAAAGGTGGGTTTTTTTATTGCATAGTTGATGAAATGCCGTTATTGATTGTGTTATATTGCATTATACAATTACGATTAAATTCACTGCACAGCCTCCATTACTCACCGATCCGCAGAGAGCCAAGAGTACACTCTCTTATTACTAGCTTTTGGAAAAGTAGAGAAAAGTCTTCAAGATGTTGTCAAGAGTTGTAAAAGATGGTGTTTGTGTGGAGTTTGTCCCACATGTTGTATTTGCCACAGTCTAACTGATAGTGGATGAAGAGGCTCTCAATGTTGATCGATTGGCTGACAGAGCAAGGCCTGTATTAATACGCCATCGTCGGATCATGTGCCTTGGGGTTTAAAAACCAATCTATCTGTTGCTGGATGTAGCTTCTCCGGAAACCTCAAAGCGAGATAAAGACAACAAATCTCTCACTTTACTTTGGCAACTTTTGAATCCCACTCCTCAAAGGCATCCTTTATTTTTCTTCTCGGATACACTCAGAGAAAACAACTCCTGAGAGATTTCCAAAATACCTATTTTGTCAGGTCTTTGTTTTCGCTCGTGTGAAGACTCCATTGCCATTCATGTCATCTCGTTGGGGCTGTCACAATTTCCGACATCAGCTCTTTAAGGGAGACGCCGTTTTCTGATGTCTGCGAATTTGGAGCGGGTCTCTGTTCCTCTTGATGTTCCTTGCCACTTAATGTTTTGTTTTTTTAAGAAAATCCAACTGTAGAGAATTTGGGGCCCTGCTGGAGACTCCTGGATCACTAATGAAGATGGCAAACCTCAATGCTAATTCAAAGCTACGGAACCCTTTGAATAATGAATGAATCGGCACAAGTGACCTGATTTTGATTCTGTATGTGTGCATACTGTATCTCCATGTTTGAAAAATAGGCTTTGAAATGCAGTGTAGATATTTGACTTAAGTCTGACTGGACATTTGTTTTGGAATTATATGTAAAACCTAAATATAAGGTTTCTGACTGCTCCTATTTGGCTTTGAAGTGAAAAGCACAAATCTCCGCTTTGAGTTGATTTAATGCAATATCGATATCCATTTGTACTCCTGTGTCTTGATGAAAGCGTTTTGTGTGCCTGTATTCTTTGTATCCACTGGGATGCATTTATTTTTAGACACAAAGCGGCACACAAATTTGATCAAAGCAGCAATATAGTGAGACTGTAAGATATTCAAGGCTCTTAATGGGAGTTATGACCTCTGGTGTGTACTATTACCACAAAGATACAAGTGAGTTTCAAGGCTCATGTCCTCTCTAACATGTCTGCTTGTTGCTTTTTCTTCTTTTCTGCTGAGATCAGAAAATTGATGAAAAGGAAAGTCTCGTGAGGTCAAAGAGAAAAAGGCAGAAGTCAAAAGCTTATTGAGACTCAGTGCAATCAGCGCTATGTTTTATGACTACAGGCAGACATAAAAGAGCCATGCATTGGTAATAAATGGCTCATTAAAGACTTTTTCATTTACTATGGAAAAGTCCGACTGATTTTCAGATTTTATTACTATAAGCAGATGACTATTATAACCATTTATCTCTTTTTCTATATTCCTCATGCAGATTATACGAGAACATATTAGGGCCATTGTGTGCACAAAACATACACAGTTAGGTGAGAGGGTGAATTTATACATTTATAAGACAAAACTGTATTTCCTCCTAAAGTTGTTACTGTAATCTCTTTAAAAAGTTTTTATTCTCACGAATGAATGACTTTTTAATCAGAGAATGAATTCTCACAACATGAATGAATTCTCACAACATGAATGAATTCTCCTCTCATAACATCACCCTCCCCCTCTGGCTCTGTAATATATTTTGGTTTACCATTTAGTTAGCACTGCATATTTATTCTAATCATGTAATTTAATGGTTGCCTTCATTATTCACGGATATATAACATTAAAATAAAGTTATTTAACCACTTTAAAACCAATCATTTTTGTTTCTTTTTCACTATGTTCGTTCCACAACCTTGACCGTGCATCTATCGTTGTAACCATGAACCATGTTAAGGTGCATGAGACAAAACACACATATGCAACAATTCCAACAAGTTCAGAAATCGACTCCTTTTGGCTTCAAGGCAAAGGACACACAACCTTTAGACTGTCAAACTTGGACAGAGTCACTGTTGGTAGATGAAGGGGTGCAGGGTTAGGAATCGTGCTCTGTCAGATGCCTCTGGGCAAAGTAACCAGTGTTGCTTAATTGGTTCTCTAGTGGCCATCATCACTGCAATATTTTAAGACGGTAGCAAACGCCAAAGTAATAACTGAGGTAGAACCAGGTGGGGATGACATTGGGATTCTCTTCCACTGCCTGACTGTAAAATGTGTCTTTAGCAAACCACCCCAGGCCTGATAGTTTAGAGTCATGACTGCTTAATGTCCCCTTAGTCTTTGCAATCGTACGGGGGATGTTATTCGTTGTCACAGCGACAGAGAAACATGCTCCTCCATGAATCCCACCATCACTTGTCTTCCTTCATTATAAATGCTTTTAGGCCACTGTTTTTTGTTTGTTTACAACACTGCCACAGACTTATTTCAGATTCCTTTAGAGCAGAAGTTTATCCGGAGGGTTCACCGCAAGCCAGTGGGCGAGTTGATGACGTTTCTAACATGCGATGGACGCAGTAAAAAAATGTATCTCAGGATGAGGAAGAGGACAGGGATGAAGAGGACAGGGATGAAGATGTCTACTTGGAAAGACAATGCGATTCAAGAGCTTTTTGGGTGATTGGGGTGTTATGAGCTACAAACAAAAAAGTGTTGCGCCCGGCCTGAACGCTGCTGAGATTCCTGTGTTGTTGTAAACACGTCTTACCTGCTGCATTACTTAAATGTGAAAGGCCAACTCCAGAGAATGTCCGCACTATTGGTTAAGGGCTATCGGGGGGTTCATGTCTGAAATTGGCTCTTCTTTTTCCTCCCCCCCTTTAACTCCTCCTGACCTCTTATCTCTCTCTTTCCATCTCTATTTCTGCTGCTTCAATCTTTACTTCATCTTCATCCTCCATCCATTTTTCTCTATCCCTGTTTTGGAGTAAACTTTGGAACCTTTTTGTCCTTATGCTCTTGCCCCCTTATCCTCTTCCTAACCTCTCCTCCAACACCTCCTCAGTCACTTTCTCCTCCCCTCTCTTTCCCTTTTCTTTTCTCTCTACCTCCTTCTTTCTCTTCCTCTAGTTCTAACTCTCCGCCTGCCTCGCCCTCCCCACCTCTCTGAAAGGAGGGTGATAACACCTAAATTTGCTTGACGCTGCTCAGTCAGTCAGGGTTATCTTGTACTTTTCTCCTTATCGCTGTAATATGACACCACCTCTCATTCCTAAACACAACAATCTACGCTGTGCATCCCCCAAGACTGGAATAATTGTTTACGATCCAGTGCCCAGTGAAATTTGCTTTCAGAGGGTGAGAGAGCCATTATTGAGGCACAGCTTGCAACATTGATGTTTCTCTCAAGCAGCAGAGTGTAATGGTTGAATTCATTATTGTGTTTCTTTATTTTATTTATTTATTTCACGTTGTATAGGCTCAGACTTGGCTTTTTGTTCGAGGCTTTCTGAAAAAGATTGAGGGATGAATTGATTAATCTTGAAAGTAAGTTAACGATCCGAAAAGCTCTGTCTGTCATGTCGAATGCTTTCGGAAGAATTTACCGCTAAGTTCTTTACATCTTACTACAAGTACAAATACTTAGTTCCGCGAGACACTAAGATAAGCAGCCAACTCTCTTTTTGTGTGCCTTGAGATTTTTTTTCATTATATATTATAAGCCCTAGATTATGTAAAGCACTTTGAGTGAGACGTGGGTCTGCAAAGCTTCACTCATCTTATCACCTTAAATCACCTTGCAGTACAGCTTCCAACTCTTTTTTTTTTTCTAGCTTTTTCTATCTCTGTGCAAAAGAAAGGCATATTGTCAGGAAGAGTAATACCAATTTTGTGGGTTAGGGTATAGATCTTTCCTTTATCTCATCCATTTAGCAAAGCTCCCTTTAATGTCCAGCTATTGGTTTGGACTCACACTGGAACACATCTCGATGACACATCGAAGTAGGAACAACATCACAACCGGGGATATCGGATCCTCCGAGGAGCTTGTGAATGCACCAATACTCTTCTTCTCTAGATATGTCACTGCTGTTCACTTGGGTTAAGATCATGTGACAGGAACGACCATTTCATATTCATCAAACCATTTAGTGACACCTCATACTCATACTATGAAAGCAGGGGTTGTCATCCTGGATGAGGCCTTCCTCCAAAATGGAAGGTTAAAGGTCATCATTCTGAATAAGTTGGTATTGATTTTTGGGTGACCCTTCCCTGTAATTGAACAAGAGGAAGAACAATGTCAGGCAAACACCCCCCCCCCATAGAATGACAGAGTCATTGGACGCCCTCCCACTCTGAGGGTCTTCATTCAGACCTGTATCATTTATGTAGATCTAAATGCAGATGTCCCCTCAGTCGATGTTTCTTGCGGAACACCAGCCAAGAGAGCAGTCAAGTGTTTTTCAGTTCAATTGCTCAACTGGCGGTACTTAGCATTTTTAATGTCCCAAAGCATGGTCGGGAGCGCAGCATTCAAAATGACCAGAGCTGAAAAAAAGTGTTTCAGACGGAGACACAAACCCAAATTAAAAGAATTAACCTAAATATGTGCATAATACGACTCAATTCAATTATGTAGTGTGTAGGATCATCTTTATTTATTCTTAAAAAATCGTTTTAACTGGTTTTCCCTTAAATGCGTCCTCCATTTGTAAAGCAATCAACAGTGAGTAACGCCTCACAAGGACAGGATTTATTGCAGGGTCATTATATTTTCTTTCATTAGATTGCACAAGCGTATCTAACGCTGTTAATTCAGTCTATGTATTAATAATCAGGGTCTTGAATTCTACAACTTCTGAATGCAACCAAACTCTGCAATCACTTCTAACCAGGGCCCGCAGCTAAATAACACCCCCACAAACTGCTGACTACTCCTCTTTTCAACATATGTTTTATCGACGCTGTATTCTTCATGATGATTGTGGAATGCGAATGTTCACCCGCATGTGCGCATCTCTGACTTTATGAGTTTCTATGTGTGAGTCAGTATGAGCCTCCTATCACATTCTCATCCTGCACTCGGGATGATTTATCTGCCTGTTTGAGGTCCGTCAGCAGGGCGAGCAGTCACAAGGCATTCGTGTTATGGCCTCCTAAATCTCAGGGGAGCGTATTGACTGCCTACAGTGAGCTAATTATTGATGCTAACTGCCTGTAATGCTGCCAATGCTTTAAGAATTACTGGCACCACACAGATAAACCTTTCAACCTCTGCAACTGTTGTACGGCTTGTAACTGGTAAACATGGAGGCACATGTAATAACATGCTGTACATGAGTGGAAATACAGGCAGAGACACAAACACACACACACAGACATATATAGTATGGCTTTATTTTGAAATGAATGAATACATCTTTTTTTTTATATCGCTTACAAGTGTCTGAAGTTAAAAACAAACTCTACATCTGTCGGGTGAAATGTAAAAAAAAACATTTACTAGAGAGATTGCTATGAAAGTCAGTAAAGTGATTTCAAAGTATCTCGATCGCCACCTGGTGGTGCGCTGCAGTAAAGATTGTAGATCCTGCCTCCACCATGTTAGTGGATGAGTCATAGACCAAAAAAAAAAGTTTGGTTTTAATTGGATATTTAATGCTTTTAAAAATGGGATGAAACTTCAGAATTGGTGTTATGCATTTATCTACAGGACCTTGTTACTGAGCTCTGTACCCCGGTCTCTGCAGCACAGACTCTGGCTCCAAATTAGCAACATGGCAGCGTTAGTATCCAGGATTTTTAACTTAATTTCAGGACAGTGGGAAGATGTGAAGACGCGGCGACCATCTTTATAAACCTTCTATCGTTGGGCCCCAAAAATAGAAATTCCTGGATCTTCCCAAGCTGTCAATTTGAAATTAAGCAAATCTTGCTTTAGACAAACACTGGCTGAATTCTGATGTAATTTAAGGGATAATTCCTAATGGCGTAACTAGTAATAATAATAATTGAGAACACAGAGTATTCAAACTTTGTACCAAATTGAAGATACTACATATATACGATAGGTCTTTCAATTAAAGAGAACCAGAGAACCCTCTGCAGCATCTAAAAATACTTACACATAGCCAGGACTTTGCAACTTTCAGGCTGGAACCGAGCTGCAAGCATGAGGACATTATTCTGGGCGCCCTTCTTTTTAACAGTAGCAATAACAGAAGTGCTGTGACAAATGTGAGACAGAGGCTACTAATCATGTTAATCATGTTTCCATTTGTTATGCATTTTAAATTTGAATGGAAGGAGAGGGAGAGAGAGCAAGGGAGAAATACAGAGCCCTATCTCACCACACACACACACACACTGCTCATTTCACACTCAGATACCCCGGGTGTTGTTAATAGAGGTCACATTGAGATGGGCCCCCAGTGGGGCTTTTACACACTCCTGTATCTAACAGTTCCCCTTTATGATCATAAACCCCCCACACACACACACACACAGATCCTTCTTCTGGTTTTTGTATTTGACTGCATATTATTTGTCTTTCACTGGGTCAAAATGTTGTTTTAGGCTTAGTCTATAGTTTGTCAGTGTGTGTGCATTCAGAAGCATTCATATGATCTTGAAAATAAATGCAGCTCATCTTGATAACTCCACCCCCAATGTTCTGCTGTCTCTCTCAACATCTATCCGTCTCTCCCTCCCACGTTCTGTCTCTGTCCACGGTCAGTGATATACCTGCCTGATCTGTTGGCCCAGCAACACTTTGGACCACCCCACCATTTGACACCACTGAAAAATAGATAGCCAGCCAGTGTGTCAGGCCTGTGACCCTGTCCTCCCTTAGCTAGACTGATTGGATTCCGTTTGTCCCCGCAGAGGAAAGGCAATGATTACAAACAGATAGACAGAGTGGGACTGCATGGCGGTTGGCCAGCAACTTGACTGCCTGAATCCCCTGTGACAGGGGAGGAGATTGAGAGTGTGTGAAAGTGGGTAGGCTTGAAAAACAGGGAGTTTTCAAGGCCGGGTTGTTTACTGCGGCGGTGCGGCAAAGGATGATGGAGGCAGCAGCGAGCATTCTGTGACTGTGAGGAGTTTCTTTGAAATTCCCGATTGTCTTCAAGTCTGCATTTAGTGCTTGAACAACCCACATCCTAAAAAAAAGCAATCAAGGGAAGAATTTGTCTTTATGTATTTTCTTTTGTGTAATTATATCTTGCCTCAGGATGGATTTAAAAATACTTGGGTGCTTCAAATGCTGGAGCAGTGATTGAAAATGGCTGTCTAACATGGATAAAGAGCCTTCTGAAATAATAATAATGCAAACAGTGGGTGTATGTTGTTACTTACAAACTTCCATAGACTATTACTGATTAGAGAACATTGTTTTGTTTTGGGGCTTTATTGATTACATATTGACCGTCTTAAACTTTTTCCTTTCTCGGAAATGGAAAACTTTTATTTTATGATCATGCAGGACCGTTGCTAAGACACTCCTCCACACATCTGCTGCAGGGCTACAGCTTAATGCATTTTAAAGCTTAAAATCTTCATCACATCATCACCTACTGCATGACCTGCCTCACATGTTTTGTTTGTGTTTTTACGTGAACAGACATAACAAACAGGCTGAACAGGTTAGTGAAGGTTAGTCTGTTGTTTTTGGTCTAACCGTGGTTTGGCCTGGAATTATGTTGTCCGTCGAACGTGTACGCTCATGTCTGTGGTGCTGGTGCTGCTGGGACAGGCCCTGTTAACTTGGCTCTCTGGCGAGTCCCAATGACAAGAGGCTTCATGGGCCATAAACCCAGAGGGATGAGGGAGAGTCGAAAATGGCCGACCGTCTCAATTTTCTGCCAGACTGCCTCTTGCCTTTTCTCTTTTTTCTTTCTTCTTCTGCCCGCCTGTGTGTGTGTGTGTGTGTGTGTGTCTTTTATACAGATTATGCCATCCTCTCTTCTAATTCAGTTTTTCTGTACAGTTCATTTTATCTTTTATTCTCTTTCTCACACACACCTTCTCTTCTTCCCACACACACTGCATGACACCGATCCTGACAGGGCCATATTGAAACTCCAGTATGGTTAGGATAAGTGTTTGTAGAGAATGGAATCAGAGTTCGAGCTAAGCCGTGCTTGAGACCAATGCGCGCGCACATACACACGCTCTGTCTTGCGGTTGCTCGCCGAGCACCGCTAAGCCAGCCGAGCAGAATGGCAGCTTCATTATGATTGCTGCTGGCATATCAGGTCGCAATTATCAACGCCGGCTTATTCACTCTTTAATTGCCTCATTTAATTTGTTCACATTTGGTGACGAACAATGTCAACCTGCTGCAGTTGAAAGCAATTTGCTCCAAGGACATGTAACATACACGACGACCACAAGCCCTCTGAGTGAGTGTGTGTGTGTGTGTGTGTAAACATTTACCACATCATGTGTGACTTCACACACAGGACAACTAGGACATATGTCGTTGTGAGGATCATCAGAGACGTCCTTCATTTTTCTATTTCTTCTTCCAGTTATACAGCTTTGATTTCTAGGTTTTATCACTGAACTAAACATGGAGCACTCCTTACACATTTCAGTGCTCTAAATGTAAAAATAAATACATTGTATGTTTCGAAAGAAAATTATCACAGTAGCAGTCGATCATACTACTTGTGGTTGATATCACAATATCCATCAACAAATACAAGAATGAAAAATTTGTGCTGGCTTTTAGCCCAAATAATGGAAATACAGTAATTATAGAACTGTTATATTGTAAATTTTAAGTATTCCTAGTTACCAAATTTAGACTTCCTTTGTTGGAATTCACTCTAAATAGTAAATTGTCTGGATTTACCTTTTTTCTATCGTTGATGACCACTCAAAGCGCTTCACATTATAGTTTTGCCATCCACCCAACACACATTCATACAGTGCTTCTATGTGCTGCACTTTCTCTATCACACATTCATACACTGCTGGCACAAGGACACTTCTGCATGGGGTAAGGGAGACTGCGATCGAACCGCCAACCCTTCGGTAACTCCTGAGCCACAGCCTGACCCAACATTCCAAAGATTTGGAATCGGAACCTATTTTACTGTTTTTAGCATTTGGTTTAAAATCAAAATCAACCATGCAATGGAAACTGGGGGTCCCCATGAGGCTCCTACAGCTAAAGTCAATAGAGAAAAGAAAAAAGAAACAGCCACTGGTGTAAAATAGCTGCATCAATAAACAATAAATCCTGCCACGTCAGCAGTTTTGACATTGGGTTTTCAATATAATAATCTACAGCAAAAATATCTATAAAGTTTCATTAGTAGAGGTTAGTCAAGTTGATAGTGTTATAGGGAGAAGCCAGAATTATTTTGCATATTACTACTCCAGCATTAAGTTAAATTAAATTATTATTAAAATGTGTATTTACATGGTTACAGTTAGAACTTTCAGACATTAGCTGTGTCCCAGTTCAGGAGCCGTCTCTTTTGGACGTTGCATTGGAAAAGCAACTGGAACAGTGGAGTGACTGGGCTGTGGCCCCTTCAAATGCAACTAACGCTCCTTCTCAGGCCGACCTATCCCAGGATTATTCCGTTTTTCATAGAGATAATGGCAGCAGCAGTACATAAGGTTGAAAAATCCCAGGGACCAAGACGACAGCAGTAAAGGCGGGACCAGCCGCTGACACAAGTCACAAATATCCTCTGTATCCTCATGATTGAGTTAATAACACATAAGCTATGAAGGAAATATAGGAAGTATTTTAATGCCTGTCCAACTACAATTTTATTTGTTTTTATCCTGGCAAGGGTTCATAAATGCTACATAATGTGAGCCAGAACCCATTCCATAGAACAGACCACATTTGTGCGAACATCAGCTCCTATTCATTGACATTGATTTTTCCTGACGAGACTCAAACAAACAGGGCTTCACTGTGTGTGGAGCTGAAGAGGTGGCTGCATTGTTGACGGGTCAAGAGTGTTGGTAAAGAATTTTTTTCAAAGGTTTTGTTCAGTTTAACTTGATTTTGCACAAACACATCGAGCACATGATGCAGTAAAAGATCCGAAAAAGTCTCCAGCACTAATCACCATTTCTGCACTGACAGCCTGGTTGAAATTTACATAAGCCTTATCCTGTGGGGAACGATACGTAACAAAAGTATAACTGTCTTAATGAACGAATCCCACCTAATCCTGTTTATATGTGTGTGTGCTTGTTGGACATGCCATATCTTTTGTCAGTCAAGCTCACTCTTAAATGTGTCGACGTTTGCATGAAATTACACTTGCATAGAAGCAATGTGTGTGTGCTTTTAACAACCGGATGTCCAGCGCTCACTCGACAGTACGTGCGTATATATATATGAGTGTGACACTCAGGTCTCTGCATATGTGTGACTCAGTCTCATTGTTAAGTCCAGTGGTGATGCAGTCCTCATTAAGATTGATGAGGAGTGCCTAATGTCATGGCTGGGTTAGCAGCCCATTGGCGAGCCAGGAACAGAGCTGCCCTGCTACTGAGCTCTCAGCTCCGCAGCCCACCACGTAATTATCTGGTTTAACATCAAATGAACACGGTAATTTATTCACCTTGGATATTTATGAGAGGAAATATTTCTCACCTGCCCTTTTCTGAAGGTGAGACAAACTGTTTTCAGTTCACCTCGTTAATAAGACCTGCCAGGAGTCTGGAGGAGCCACGGTATTTTCCTCTGGTTTTAGTAGAGTCATCTCACTGACACATGAGATTACAATTGTCACCTCAATGTGTATTACAGTTTTAAGGCCAAAAATACTCAGTCGAGTGCATAGCCAAGACAGAATAGTCCCCTTAAAGTAAAAAAAAACACAACATCCATGGTAATGGAGGTAATAAAAGCAAAATTATTCAATGACAATGTCTTCCAGTGTTCTGAAGATTCTTGATCTCATTGTTATTTTTTTTGTAAATTTAATTATTTTTGTTTCTCATATCGTTAAAATGAACCACACACAGATTCAGTTTTCTCATGATTCTGATAAGATAAACACTCTTGGTCATGACTTGGTGATGGTGAAACATTAAAACTGACTGTAAGACTGTATACATACTCTCTCTCTTCGTGTGTGTGTTTAACCTTTAAGTTTCCATTGTTGAGCGATTGACCCAATCCATTATAGAAGTAGCCGAGCATATCCCAGAACGTGTCACACATGCCAAAGTGGAATTGGAATTTTGAATCCTGAATCCATTTAAAACAATTTCTAGATAGAAGCAATTATAGACCAGTAAATGTAGCAACATGTGACCAAAATAAATAATTTTCCGTAACTAATATTTAAAACCTCAATAGAATCATTGTAAAAATGTATAAATACAATCAATCGGGACTCTTAACAAGAAATGCTGTAGGATTTAGAAATCTATGTTTCTACCAGGATATGTCTGACTTAAGTTAGGGGTTAGGAAAAAGACAAAACCAAGAAGAGGGCTTTGGACAATCGCTGTTCTCTTACTCAAATCCTTCTGTAATACCTCAGCTTGGCTAATAAGCTTCCCACAGTGCACAGGGGATTGACTGAAACGGAAACTCAGAGCTTCAATGATTCAAGGAGACTTTCTTTTACAAAGTGGGCCAGCAATGTGCAGTGAATTCCTCATGAGCGGGGAGAGGGTGGTGGGGAGGGGTCTTCCTGTGGGGAGAGGAAGTGAGAGTAGAATACTGATACCAGAACCCAGAACCTCCTCATTAGGGAGCACCATATGGTATTGCCACACAGTTGCCTGTAAGCCAGCGGGCTGAAGCTCGCAACTGGGTGCACATTTTTCTTAACTTTGGAATCACGATAGTGCTTGAAATAGAAAAGGTTTCCTGCTTTGCCGGTCAATTATTAAAGTTCTGCAGGTTCATAGAAAGTATGGTAGAGGTGTTTAAGCCGAATCTGTTACCAACATGCTCCACACCTTGTCTCACCTCCTTGGAGAGACAAACCTTTAGATCCAGTATATTATCACGGTTCAAGAGTTTGGGCCTAGACTGTATTTAAAGATGGATGACACATCTCTACTGATAAAATGAAGCCAAAATGTCCAAGATATGAGTGCCTTTGATGTAATTTATAGCCAGATTCTGTGTAGACGTATTCGTGGTGTGGAGCCGTGGTGTCGAGGCCCTTTTCTTCCATTAAATAATTCAAACCAAACGTACCAGAAAAAAATGAACATTGAACATATGACAGTGTAATAAGAACTACCTAAAATGACAGAAACCATCTTGTGCATGTATCTAACATGTGCTGTAACACAACTTTTTAGTTTGGTCCATGTCTCATCTACTAACATGGATGGGGCAGTTTTTATAACCTAAACACCAGCCTTCAGGGGGCGATTAAGAGGATTTGGCTTTACGACTTGTCATGTCGTCCATCTTTATATACAGTTCTTGGTCTTCGGACTTCCAATCGAGACTTGCAGTCACTAGCGGGATAACTCCTCACCCTTGCGTACCCTATAGTTTACAGTTAAACCATACAATGTCAAACTGAATTGGAGGTCAATGTGTGTTCCAGATGGCAGATCAATTAATTTACCACTGAAATGTTCATGTGGAGGGCAGGGGTAGAGTATGGGCATTCTCTGATTGGCTCTCAAGCAGAGACCCCACAACGGGGGACACCTTCCTTCATATATCTCAGTGTGTAAACATCACATTAACCGTCTAGGGTGAAGCACATAAGGGCTTTGCTGGGAAAGGCACATTTTACTGAGTTCTTGTATGTTCGTCTGGTCTCTTGACTTTGTCGTATGTAATCGTCAGTAAGATTCTGTGATTCTGCCTGTCTCTGGTTCACAGAGGGAACGTGGCCAGTACGGCTGAGAGGTTGAAAGGGAATTCTTAACACAATTCATGCCCTTCAGCTATTTTTTTCCTGTCAAACAGAGTTGGGAGAAAAAATAATAATATGGTTGGCATTATGTCTACATATGTCTTCTTTTCATGGTTCAACCCAGAGTATGTGAACTGTGCAACAGCTCAACCCTCTCCTGATAGATAATGAGACCATGGAGTAAAAATGTGTGGAGGAAAGATAGCCTATCTCTTTCAGCATGATCGCAGAGGACGTAACAGCCATCTTAGCTGACCGGTGTTGCAGCTGGCTACATCACTCAGACATGATGGCTTTCGGTGGAGTCTTTGTGTTTCGTTTTGTAAGTGTGAAAGTAACACTCGCAGTTGCAGAGATCAAAAAGCTTATTAAATGGCTTCGGAGAGAACTGGCAGCCCAATTGCTCTTTTCTGCACGGCTTCAGAATGCGATCTTCCATTTACTCTTTGAAACTCTTCATTGGAGCGATTGTGATGTGGCATAAAACGTACAATATGCAGGTAAAAGAGTCAGCGTAATTCAGCGAGACCTATCTGTCCCTGGATTTTTATAGACCGCTTATAAAGGTTTTAAAAAATGGCAGCCAGAGTTAATCGTAGGTGGTTGAAATGCAAATTCCCATACTCTAAATTTCCTTTTATAATGCTGGCTCATTGTTGAAGAAAGGTTCCTGATTGCCTGGGAATCTTTCTCCCCCAAAGAAGAAAATAAAACCTGTTTGTGTCAGGTACCAGATATTCCAGCTGACCCAGGTGAGCAGAGTGCGGGTCGTCTCTCACCGACTTTCTCTCGGTTTATCTGTGTGATCTCGTAAAATCATAACGAGAAACTTTGTGTTGGTGTTGAAAGGCAGCGAAACTGGTCATGTCTACTTCCTCATCTGTTAAAGTTGTTACCACACGAAACAATGCAGTCTGTGCACTGTTGACCTAGAACAAGCCCCAACTTGAAGCCGTTACCTCCTTTCCCCCGACGAGCAGACACCCGTGTGCATTTCGCCTTCTCAATCATGCCGGGAGTTTTCATGACACTCATCAATTCCTCAACACCCCTCACCCCTCTTGCTGGGTAAAAATGACCCCGAACTGAGAATTGATTCTCATCATTATTAGTCCCAATCCCCCCACTGCTTCAGCCACAGTCACAGACCTGCAGAAAGGTCAGAGAAATTACCTCCCCCGTCTCTCTGTCAGGATTTGGCTGCTTCTGCTGCCGCTATTGATTTGTGAATTTGATAAATTTTTCAATACTTCAGCATGGTCTTTTTGCTCAGTATGGGGGTTTTTTTCTTTCTTTTTTGGGCAGGATTTCATTTGCATTCTTGTTTGGCTGGAGCACCCACTGTGCAGTTGATGCTTTGAACGTGCTCCCAGATGTGCTTATTCCAGCGTAGTGCTTCATTTGGGAAAGTTGGTTAATTAGTGTGTCTGCGTTTCAGTGGGACTCTGTTGTGTTTTGCCGTTTCAAATTTACGCACATATCTCTGAATGTGTAAACGCGTGATTGTGGATAATATTCCTGTGTGAGTTCGTGCCTCTCTGCATAATTACATCGCAAGGAGCCGTCAGCCATCTCCAGCTTTCTGAATGAATTCAGGACGGAGTGTTTTTCCTGTAACATGAAGCATCAAAGCATGAAGATTTACTTTTCAGCACAGAGGCCTCTTAGTCTTTGCTGTGACTCTGAACCTTCTCAATAATGTACCTCAACACTGTATATTTACACAGTCCTTATTTATGGACTTTCTTCTTTTATCATGGGTGATCATTTGATTTACTGATGGCAAAATCTCCAGCACAGCACAGGATGATGCATTTTAAAGTGGTAATAATTAAGATCCTTCTTAATCTGTGCTAATTCAATTTTCTTATGATGGGTTTTCTGTAGGTGGCACTTTTCTTTTAGCCTCAGCGGCAACTGCTGCTCGTATCAGTGACCCAGCTCATTCTGCTTATTTTTTTTTTCTATCGAAGTGCTTGAAAGTGAGAGATAAGTGGCAGAAAAACAGATTTCAATTCACATAGAAAAGTTGCAAGTACTTAAAGTCAAAATGATGTAGGTGTTTTTTGAAAAGCTGCAGAGGTAACTGGGTACTTATGGCAGACTTTGACTCTGTGTTTAATTTCTTAGAGTGAGTTACTCTCCCCGAGCAGGCTGAACTACATTCTGGCCTGAAGCAAAGTGTGTTTAAAGACATGGAAATTTACTGTGTCGTCATGTTTAAAGGCAATTATGGGGGAAATATTTGTCTTTATACTCTCCTCTGTTGCGTTGTAATTAAAATTAATTTATTATTCTTGTCCTACCTGTCCTAAGCACGCTCCTGCCACATACAGGTTATCCAGTTTCCTTATGCATACTTACTGTTCCTTTTTAAAAGGTCTCCACTATGCAAGCAAGCATACCTTAATACACATTACACCATTTACTGCTAGGTTTTGATGAATTAAATGCTCTTGTGGACGCGTGTGCACAGATGTAGGGTATACGCACTGCACCCCCAGGAGTTGTCTCAGATCAATAGTTGGTGGACGGGGCAGTCATCGATCAGCTCAGTGCATGGAGGCTAATTTATGCCACTGCTCCTGCGATCCCTCCGCACTGAGGCACCAGGGCGTGAAATTCAAATTATTATTACAGCCAGGCAATTCCATTATCTGGGGGAAGGATATGTCGCTCTGGCACATATTGGCTGTCTTCCCTGCGTAAAGGGAGAGAGGGAAGAGAGGAGGAATGGGGGCCAAGGTTAGCCCTCGGTGGCCATGGCAGTGTGTGTGTGTGAGGGTGGGCATTATTACCCTACTTTATCATGGTGGCCTCAGTCTCTCCTTTTACAGTAACCCCCAGCCACCTCCCCACCCTCACAACCTTAATCAACAGAATTAACACGGTCATTTTGTGACATGACTTTGCAGTTTGATAGAACATTACTGCTGCTTTAGCCATTTTTAACCCTTAATCGTTTTTGCTTTTAAAGGCCATCTCATAATTTTTTTTGATTCTATTTTTTAAAATCCTTAATACAACACAAATTGTGGAGAAACAAAGGTGAAACTATAGGACCCTCATTACCAGGGCTCAAGGCTCCTGCATAGCTGCAGTAGTAAGGCACATTGGAGGCCCTTGAAGAGTTCGACCACAATATCTGTTAGATATGGATGAAGTGATGTGTGTCCTTCAATACTTCAAACCCCTTGATGTATTTTGGATGAACAACCAAGATGTAGACGTGGCCTCAGAAGACATGGTATGACTTGGTATGCCCCCTAAATATATATAGTAGGGGAGACCAGGGCATCTTGTCACACTTTTTATAATCTTTCATGTAACATCAAATTGTTAAAAATTACAAACCAAATGAAAGAACAAAGTCTCAAGAAGTCGTTGTATTATTATGTGTGCATTTCCACATCTTATTTCAGTGAGAATATTATTTTTTTTTGGGGGGGTTGGTACCAAGATGATTTTCTTGGACCAGCTTTTAGATACAGCCGAATGTCCTCTGGAGTTGATTTGTGGGTGGAACTGACATTTCTAGGTGAGTAGGTACTAATGGGCATGACTGGGTTAGTGCTTGGGCCTGAAAGAGCTGGTTAGTGGTGAGGTCTGGAAGGATTGGGTTAGTGCTACACTTGTCAGTTGTTCACACTGGCTGCAGCTACTGCCAGCGCTATGTTTTTACTTAGGGTTTGCCTGGAAAATGGCCGTGAGTGTGTGTGTGTGTGTGTGTGTGTGTGAGAGTGAGAGTGAGAGAGAGACTACTGCCCATCACCTGAAGTTTCTTTACGTTAACCTTTAATATAACTACAGCCTGTGTGAGGCTTCTGGTATAACTACGGGGACTATACAGTATACTTCCGCTCCTGCAAATATTTCACAATAAAAACCTTTTTAAAAATAAATTAATGGATTCAGTCAACAGGAACGCTGGAGTGCTCTTATTTTGAAACGGGTAGGCTACACAAAATATTGCAAATATTTATGTTAATGACAGATAAGCATTGAATTGTCCTGAAAGATAATTTTCTCCGTCTATGTTGAACTGCGTGTGGAAAGCGGAAAAAATCGGCGCGACTTTGAATCTGTAGAAGAGCAGTGCAGCTTCTGTGGCTGAACCGCAGTCAGTGTAGCAGCTCTAATCTGTTAACATGTGCACGGAAATGAAAAGCAAGCCATTTCGCAGCTTTTCTGCAAAGACACAGCAGCCAGTGTGGCCCGGGCGTTACTTGAGACATGCGGAAACTTACCCCAAAATCACTGAGACAGGTTCCCCTGAACGGCCATGTTTGCTAATGTTAGCTTTATGTTAAAATTAGCATGAAGCCACACTTCAGTAAAGGTATAACAAGACACTTTATACTTTCTGCCAAGTACAAGTGAATAATTGTGAAGATTTTTAATGAGAAGATTATTACCAAAAAATGTCAAGTTATATTTTAATACTTTTGAGTGTGAAAAATTTGGAATCAGTGCTTTTCCCAGACAGGATATGACATCAGACCAAGCAGATGCATGGTCTTCCTTAATGCTCTTATTTTGTGAGCACAGGCAGATCCCGCCGATTCTGACGAAGTTCTAATACAGCCTGTACTGTATTAGAGCTGGTGACAGTATCGTCCTTGATGAGCCTAACCAGTTGGCTATTGCATATCATAGTTTCAGCTCCCTGTTCTACAGTTGAGAGTGGAGCAGCCCAGAGTTCCACCCTTTTTCATCCAGCTTGCGTTGATGTGTAAACTTTGTTTTCTTAAGTTTCAACTGCAGAGAACTAACAGGTTGTTTGAGTGTGTGGCCCTTCTCGTAAACCTGACATGACTGATTTTGGCAGGGTGGGCAGTGTATTAAAATTATATTTGGTTTCATTGATTATCCCACCCCCTATCAGATGAGAAATATTTTTCAAGTTTGATTTTGTCATGACCCTTGCGTAATGTTCTTCACCCCCCAGGGCGCTATTCCTCAGATTTTAACGTTTTTCCCCTGAGCAGTTTCCGTCCTCTGTCGTCACTCTGCGAGTAGCTAGAGTAGAACTAGTTAGTTTAGTCAAACAGCTCAACTTCTTCTGCTCTGCCTGTGTGTCTGTATTTAAGTCCCAACATTACTGACCTGCTACAACTTTGGCCATATGTTTCTGCCGCCTACAATTCATCCAATAAAAGTACAAATTAAACACAAGGCATTATTTCTCTGTAATCTCCTTATTGTTCAGGAGAAGCCAAACTTTTATTACCTTTTTTAATTGTGAGCAAAAAAGCAATCACCGACCACACAACTGTGGATTATGTGTCCCTGCATGCTGATAGGAGCAGTAGATCAGAAAATGCTGGTATGGGTCATTTCAGAAGGCTATGACAAACTACATCCATTGGCAGTGGAAGATTAAATGAGGAGAAGCAGGAGGTACAGGAAAAAAAGAACAGATAAGAAGTGTGGAAGTAGAGGGACTTTAGAGAGACTCATTAAAACCAAGTACCATGAGTACCGGACAGTGGGTTGCTCAATGTTCAAATGAAGGGGCTTGTTTTTTGGCCCTGAGTCACAATTAATTAGGCCCTCAAGGGGCATCAACATGGCTTGGCTTCTGAAGCGTGTGTGTAAGAAAGAAAAAAGAAGGAGGAAATGAAAACGGGGGGGAAAAGAAAATCAGAGAACTAGATTTATAATCAGGATTGCTCAGAGATGCATATCATTGATGGTAGGACTGAGGGTCACGGCTGTGTTGTTTACTGACTGTTTTACCTCCTTTACTTTCCTTGCTTCTTGTCGAGCCATCATGACCCTCATATAAACACATGTTCTGAGAGGCAGCTTTTCCTCAAGGCATTTCCAAGGCCACAAATATAAAATCAAGCATTTCAACTGCATTTTGAAAGCATGTTCCAATAGAATCATCTGCATGGACTGCAATTTCACCCTCATCAGTAGCATCTTAGCACTAATGCAAAGAATGGAGTCCCTTGTTGATGGTGAACTTTTCCTCACCTCCTTTTCCTTTTCCTAAACACAATGAGTCTGGCTCTGAATTTTAATGGAGAAAATGTGCAGCAACTCATAACTCACCTTGATACTGTATGAAGAAAAACACTCATTTGTACATGTACATTGGAGTGCGGCTCGGGCCACAATTTTCTGTCTGAGCCTGAGATACAACTAACAGAGTTGGACCTGAACCCAACGGACATTTTGTTTTGGAACCCGACCCCGGCCCAATGTTTTACCCGATAACAGGCATGTGCAGTGTTACAAATCAGAACACGTAAACTTCACACAGTAAGACCCCTGCCGAGTTGGGATTTGAACTAGAACCCTCATTCTATGACAGCGCTAACCACAGCACCACTGTGCCACCCCCAAAACCGGTTTAATTTCAAAAGGATTTCTCCTTAATCAACCCAACTCATCAGATACGGGTCCCCATGGACATGTGTCCTTACTATAATGTACATGTTGTCATTCTCAGGATGGAGAAGCCTCTAATGCAGAATTTAGATAGTAAAGACAAACAATTTTTTCTTTAAATGGGTCATGGGTTGAGTAAAAGAACATTTAGTTTGGACAGTAATTTTTTTACATACCTTGCCAGAGCATACATGGGTGAATGGTTAAATGTTTGAGTGCTGCGGTACTTTTTATAAATAGGTATGTTAGAAATAGTGAAATGAGCAGAACTCAGCAGCAAGTGATGTTTCACCATTTTTTCAAATGCCTTGTCAACATGCATACTTTCTCTCTGGTCGTGTAACGGTTGCTACATTTCCCCAGGCCAAGCCTCTAACATTTGGAGGGGTCAACCACTTATACACGTTGTTTTGTGTGACATTTTTCTCATGGTTGCCTAAATGGGTTTGACCTCTCTCTCCCTCCCATGGGTTTCCTTTCCATGTCAGCCAGTCACAGCGATAGGTCTTTAAGTGGCAGATAGCAGGACAAGGTTTTTTTTTTCTTTCCTTCTTTCAAACGGGTGATTGATTCCTCCATCTCACTGCCCTGAATGCGTTAAACATCACCAGGACCTCTGTTACAGAAAGATTGTTTTTAGCCGCTGCTGCCAAACCAAATAGGCAACCAGTCTGTCTGGTAGAGAAAGAATGAGAGAATGGAGAAAGGTTTGGCATGAGGAAAGAAAACATGTTTGGGGGTTGGGTTAAAGAGACATTTGGCCCATAATTTTCAGTCTTAATCGTTTTTCCTCTCTGCCCATGATGAAATGAATCATAGCTAATACATCTTTAAGATTTCTCCACCTACCTTCCTTAGCATGCATTTTTGTATTAGTTTTCTAAAACAGTAATAAGTCAAGCCATGATTGATCTCCACTGTCTGTGCCTTTCTCACATGTTCTGCTCCAAACAAAAAGAAAACTAGAATTGTGTGACTGCAGCAAGATAATTACCCAGGTGGAATTGTAAGTGCGAGGATCACTGAGGCGAATCAACCGAATCTGATCTGCGTATCTGCACCCAATAAAACTGCATACAAGCACCCTCAAATCTAACACTGTCTTTTTCTCTCTCTGTCTTGCAGGTAATGTGCTGTCTTTATTCGTCCCCATGGGTGCGGCCTCAGTGATGACCACAGATGTGATGAGTAACACAGCTTTCCTTCGCGGGGTCACAGTTTAACACACAAACCGAGCAACAGGGACCTAGGGAATCATGAGGCGCTGTGCTTTCACACACACAGACACACACACTTATGAGCAAATGTAGCCACATCAAGATGCACAAAAATATGTCAGGTATTGACATATAAGGTCTCTATTTCACTACAGATGGAAATTCGATGACTCTCAGTTTACATTTACTTGCGAGCATTCATGATGTATATAGAAATACAGTAAAAACATTATAAATACGTGACACAACAGACTCAAGAAGCACACAGGGATTGACCTTTTATGGTGTTATATATATATCTTTTTTTATATGTGTCATCTTGATGGTATATAGACTCGCTTATATAGTTATATAACAACTCAACCGCATGCACACTCATCTTTATTTACGTTGGCACACAGGGCATTGTTTGCCTGATGGAGGGAGGGCAAACAAGGGCAATCTGTGGGCAAAACCCTTCGCTGCATGTGGGCAGTTGGGGCAATATTTGTGTTGTTCGACGGCCTTCACTTAGGTGAATTACGCAATCAAACCAAAGTATAGTTTTTAGTTTTTTAGCTTACAGTTCTTTGCAGTAGTTTAGTCAATACCAGACACACCCACACATGACATATGCACAAGTGTCAGAGACAACAGACAAAATGTGGGTCTGGCCGTGGGAGAGGCAGACGCACATTTTGAGAGCTAACTGCCGAAGTTATGCAAGTCTGTTTTCTCTGCACAGTAATGTAACTGGTTGAACGTAAAAAAACGCAGTTGACTGAACTTGCACAAAATTGACCTCGCTTTGCTCTTATGTTCTCTTCTTTTACGGGTGACTTTGCGGTTGTTCACCTGTCCGTCTGGGCTCAGATACAGATTTTGCAATACTAATCCCACAATGGAAGAAAAATAGGTCATTCAATTGGGACACGGTAGAGATTTCTATCTATAATGCTATCGATATAACTGTGTGTAGGTGGTGCTGAGCAGAGAGGTATGCACCGAGGCCGTCTGTAGGTAGATGCAGACAGGCAGGGTTATTAGGGTGAGCTGATCTGAGGCACAGCAGCGTTGGAGGTTGCCGCAGAGTCTAATGAGGAATAGATGAAAGAGAAGAGAGGACAAAAGAAAAAGAAAGTGGAGAAAAAAGAATTAGAAAGAAAGTTCATACGATGTGATATTCAAATTTGCCACATACATCATAGTTAGTAGATACAGGATTTCACAAACCAGGTGAAACTTCCTGCAGCTGAAATATGTCTGAGAACAAAGAAGTGATTGATAACCGAATGGCTACTTAAAGGAATAGTTTAATATTTGGGGCATTATCCTTCCTAACTAATTTGCAAAGAGGTAAGTGATAAGAGCTTCTCCACTCTCACGTCTGTCCAATAAGTTCGGAGCTGGAGCCAGTGGGGGATTAGCTTAGCTTAGCTTAGCATAGGTGGCAAACAGCACACCAGGCTCTGTTCAAAGATTAGTCACGTATAAGCTTTAAAGCTCAGTATTTACAATGTTGCTTACATGCATACACAAAGAGGAATGTAAAAACAACTTGTTGTGTTGACTGGAAGTTATTCATAAACAACACATCTCCACATCCTCCCAGGAAAAAGAAATGAAGCTGTCCTGAAAAGTGCCGTCCTGAAATTTCTGCTAGTTGCCGGATCCAAGCTATGGACAAATCTAAGCAAGCTACGACCCTTGTTTCTCAATGACAAGCTAAGATAATCAGTGTGTCTCTAGCACAATGAAAGTGTTGAAAAAAACAGCAACTAAGCCTTTTTCCCAAAAAATGTTCAACTACTGCTTTAACAACGGAGCAGAAAAAGTGACTTATCAAGACAAAATTAGTCAAACTCAGCTTCCTTCAAGCTGCCGACTTGTTTACAGCTGCCCACACTACAGTACACATACACTAAAGACTGGGAGAAAATAAGTATTTAATTACCTACAAAGAACTCTGTAGAGCATTCGTATAGATTTGCATATAATACACAGGATTCTGCATTTAAATGTTGGTGGAAGGGTTTGTTTGCATTACTTAGACAACTTGCTCATGATTTGAGGTCAAGGCAGGGAAATCCTTGCTGGCTCTCTGAGCGGCTGCCTTCTGCTTAGAATATAAAATCAACAGCCGAATGCAGGGTATTTTTTTTATTCTCCTAATACAGCAGGATTTCTGTATCCTTAATCCTAAATCTTTATCTCCGCCCTGCACCGCTCAGCCTTCCCTGCATCGATGAACTCACCGCAGAGCATGATTGATAACGTGACACTGATATTGGCTTCTAGTAGCCTTAGCAGCTCGGAAGGCCGACCTGCATAAAACTGTATGGAAGTGTCCAGGTCTTTTTGCTTCAATGTTTGATGCCTTCTGGAGTTATTGCTTTCTCCGCCTGTCAGTCATTTTGGGCGTTGCACACATGGACGGCGTGACAAAGAAGTTGTCAGAGTGGAACAGGGAGGTTGTTTTGCATTTCGTCTCACAATGTTGCACACAAACATCGCAATTTGATGAAAGTAAAATTTTCTAGTTCTGGATAGTGACTTGTGACGAAGAGTTCGTATTCGTTCAATTTATTCTGTTCATGTTGTGTGACATACTCAAATTGCAGTCCCAAATTTGTCATGCACACAAAATACTTGCTCCCAATTAATTTCCCCTGTGTACATTTTTACTTAATAATTATAATAATCAAGCATTTACATTAATATGGCTTTGCTATTATTTGTCTTGGTTTATTCATAGAACCTTGTGGAACTCGTGCAATTGAACATTACGTCATGAAGAACACACCTAATCCTACTTTTAGCTCTTAGTGACAATCACAACACTGATCTAAATGCATGTGTGAGTGTGTGCGTGGTTGTGTGTGTATGTCTAAGTGGTTATTCCAGTCACAGCTTCTCATTAAGATGTCAACACACATACACCCTGTCTTTCCATTGTTGACTGTTGGCATGGATACCTGGCACTTAGCCGGTAGACGTTACGTGTTTTTTTGTGCCTGTGTGTCTGTGTGTGTGTGTGCGTGTACGTGCCTGTGTGTCTGTGTGTGTGTGCGCATGCGCCTGCTGAAAAGTAAACAAGTGAGTGCGCATAGCCCCACAGCTCCAGCCAAGGCAGTGAAGCAGTAAAAGATCAGAATGGTGTTTTACATCCTGTGGGGAAAAAAAGTATGTATTAAAGAAAGAATGAGAGAAAGAGAGACTGAGAGAACGAGAGAGTTGGAGTGAATGGGGGTGGGGTTGGAGGGCATAAAGCAAATTTAATCATAGCGAGTCAATTTGCTCTGATTTGATCTTCAGTCTCATCTGGAATTTAAAACATATTGTAGTTTGAGGTGATGTTTAAAATAACCCCCTATGGTTATGACTGCTATATAGCACACTGGGGTGTGTGTGTGTGTGTGCGCGCACAGAGTAAATTAGTTCGTTAATATGCTGAGCTCAGGAGAAATTTAATGGTGAGCAACCAAGTGTAGGCATTCAAAAAAAGAGCAACAGAGTGAGAACTGGCAGAGATCGTAAACTGGAGCACAGATAAACCAGTTTGGGTTATGATTGTGAAACATGACGTGTGTGTGTGAGAGAGAGAGTGTGTGTGTGTGAGGGAGAGAGAGAGAGAGAGAGAGAGAAAAAGTGTGTGTGCAGATATATATATGCTCCCGTACACGCCCACAATTCTATCCTCTGTTGCCTGCATTGGTGCATTTCATGACAGACACACACACAAATGTATCACACCAACATCAAACTTGGTGACTGATAGCAGAGTCCGGACCAATTATTCAAACACACATGGTGAGGAGACAGATCTGTCCAAAAAAATGACATATTGAAAATGTACTTATTGCTCTCTCTCTCTCTCTAACTCTTCCATTCCTGCTGTGACATGACCCACAACATCATGCCTCTCCCAAATACCCACCGTTGCCGCCCCCTTCCTCCCTTTTTTGGATATCCTTTTTTTAATCAGCCTCGACATCAAAGGTTTGGCCTTCCTGTTGGCAGGGAGAGTGCAGTTTGCAGAGGTGTGTGTGTGTGTCTCTGTGTGTGTGTGTGTGTGTGTGGGTGGGTGTGTGAGGTCACTAGGACCTTGGGCTGACGTAGCGTCCTGGTCGACCGACCTGCCACTCATTAGTGCTGACCCGTGGTTGGCTGGTGAGGAGGTGAGGGGAAAGGTCGTGACCTGAGTGGCAGCCTTATGTCTGCCTGGACTAAATAACCATATAAGTGCACAGGAGCAGGTGAAGGAGCCGCCAGACACACGACTTCAAATTGGTCCTGACAACACACACGTACATGAACATACTGTTAAAGGGAGTTTCTCATCCAACACATACATTCGCAATATGCACATTTCAGACACCTGCACATCAAGAATGCATTTATATACGACACAAACTATTTATACCACTATATTCGTATAGTCATTATCACAATGATTGACATAAAATATAAGTAAATTCTACATTTATGCATTATAATTGGGGACTGGACTAACATTTTTTTTTTTTCATAGCACAGTTAGTGAAGCAGTGTGCTTGTTTCCAGCTTGTTTACACACTTTGTGGGCAGGCACACTCCCAGTCACACTTTTGCAGGCTTGTGGTTTTTGTGTGTTCTGAGTTTAGCGCTGACAGATCTTTGGCTTTTATTTGATGGGATTTTCTTTTCTTTTTTTATGCCAGATTTTTTTTCCTGATGTTCACTTGTAGAACCAAGATCTGAACCAAGGTCTGTGTTCCATTGTCAACATTTGATATCGTTAGTTTTGCTTTCAGATTTCAATTTAGGGAAAGCACTAGAGCATTTTTTCTATGACATACGTACATAGGTAGGTAGTAATCCTTCCGTTTGAATGGAGAAAATGAAAGATCTGGTTCATTTAGTTAATTATGTTGCGACTGTGAAATTATTATGGTATCCCTACCAGCATCACCACCTTCAGGCACAGACACTCGTCCTCCTGATACAGACATTCTTTAAAACGTTTTTAAACCGTGGTTGAAGGCACCTTTCACACCTGTTAGTTTGGGTCAGACTAGAGTTGAAAGTCCAGACCAAACAAGGTAAGTGTGAAAACCATCCTTACTGAGCCATGACCTGCAGAGCTTGTTATTTTTGTCCAATTTACTGTATTTACTTCATATCACAAATAAACAAGGGAGACAGTTTTTGTAATATGAGCGTCACTGTGTGTTAGAGCTGGTGACAATCTTCATAAGACCAAATGCAAAGAGACTCACTCAGTCACCATGTGACCAGAGTTTCAACTGATCAAGAGCAGTATATTGAGTATGAGATGAAATATAAGGGACTATCTCTGCAGGGAAATGATTTCTCTGCCTGAGCTGAAAGTACCATTCAGCAAGATAAAACACATAAAACCTAATCACGTAACTGGAATAGCATAAACTGCAATGGAGACGTCTCAGCCTGGATCGTGTAGGAATGATGACTCAGCTTTCTAAGACGTTAATTCATCAGCTGATTGTTTACACGTTTTGATCCAATCGTCTGAACCAATCATCAGCCAGGCACCGTGCATTTCCTTGGTGACCTACTTGTTGAAACAGAGCCAGGTTTGTGTTCAGAAAGCTTCCTGGCAAACGCAGTCTCTGATGATTTGATGTATTGTGCATGCTTTCACTGGATTGTAGATTTGCATGCGTGTACCTGCCCAGTGATGATGTGCATTACCTCATTTGTTCTGTGCAGTGAAGGAATGCAATGACACAGCAGGATACCCCAATAAAAAGGAGTAAAGTAGAACAAGAAGAAGAAGAAGAAAAAAAAACATTTCCATATAGATTCTATGCTAAATTTTTAGGTCCAATATGTTGATATACTATGTCAAAGTGCAAAAGTAAATGTCTGGTAATATAGGAAATGTTGTGCTGAAAAAAAAGATACCAAGCAATGGCATGGTAAAAAATGTATTTGGTATATAAAGGCAAATTCAAAACCAATAAAAAAAAATGGCTAAAATAACCCAGGACTCCTAAGTAATACATTAAAATGTTATAATTAATAATTAATGAAATAAATGTAATTGATTTAAATTAATTGAGTAAAATCAAACAAATTAAACCTAATGAAATTGACTAAATTCAACTAAATTAATAAAATTGTATTAAGTTAATCATCAGCTAATCAATGCTGATATCAGTAGGCAGGGAGGGAGGGCGAGATTTTTTTTTTCTTCGCATCATCTAATTTTACACAGCTTGAAGTTGAGAACATGTTCTTTTCTCTATATACACTATGTATCGAGCACTATAGATTGTCTCCTATTATATAACACATAGTCTGTGTTTTTTTTTCACTTCCACAGTTCTTAATACAGAGAAGCCAGGCTCAGGCTATCACTCTTAAAACTGCTCCCTGTGTCCTGGAATCAATAACAGCACCCCGCTTTCCAGATTCAGGATTCAGGTTATGAAAAGAACCTATATGGATTTTAAAACAGCCTCAAGGTTGTAAAACCAAAGACCAAGGGTAGTGAGTGCAAGTGAGCAACACATCAAGCACTTACTACTATTTAAAAAAGTAGCACCAACAGCTATTTGTTTCTGTGGCACAAAATGAAATAAATAAAAGCTAAGAGGAGAATTAGGTAAATCGTGCATAGACTAGTACACATGAGAGCAAAAGGGATTCATAGGAAGAAACAGCTGGATAGTGAGAGCTCATTATTTAATAGCTGAGTGCAGGAAATCAATTTTCACGTGTGGGCTTTAGCATGAGGATAAATTAGCATATGAGTAAACAGAACACCTCACTTGTGCATATTCTTAGCCTCCCCGGGGACTCGTCTCCTCAGATTCTGCTTTAAATTTTTTACCTTGTTGTGTAATAATGAATTACCGTGTGTGTGTGTGTGAGATGCTTTAAATGTGCACGTGTGAAGAAACGTGCACCTGCAAATTGAAGAGCGAGGAACAGTTAGATTTGGATACAAGAGCTGAAATCGAGGTTGAATTGAGTCTTAAATGACTTGGATCTGTACCAGGTTTTGCAGAGCATGACATCTTACACACTCAGCAGCAATGCAGCCCTGCAATACACACACACGCAACAAACACACATTCGACTGCACAATCAATAAAAGTCTCTTTTCGTTTCAGCTCTACTTGTCTTTCCAAGGACAGAAACATTTACTTACATTACATTTGTCCGGCCCATCAAGGCCTGGCTCATATGTCCCCGCTAATGAACTGAAAGAATGTGCTGTGTTGCCTGATAGAAGACAGCATGTGCACGCTCAGCGTACCCAAGCGAAGGCACAGGTTGAGTCTCCAGTACCAACGAATATTTTCAACAGCGTTTCGATACCTTAATTCCCCCTTTTAAACATCTGTCTCTTCGACACCCACCGCTGCCACTTGACGACTTGCATCAACTCTTTTTTCTTTTTTTCTCTTTTCCCAAACAGTTGTCATTATCTTGTCTCTGCTGTCTGTAGATTTATACAACGTCTGTTTCTCCCACGGCTCATGAGGGGATTTCTTTCTTCCAGCCCCTCAGTGGCGATGTCCCATTGTGCCATTTACATTGTGCCCGGCTTCAGGAGCTCTTTACGAGGTGACGCTGTTCTTCTCCAGCGTTCATCGCCTTTTTAGAAATGGTAATGCTCTGTCCTTCGTCTGGGCTTTTGTCTGCTGACACTTTGTTCATCAGCACAATTCATCTGCATTCACATCTGATCTTAATAAAGGTATATTTCAAATGTAATCATTTACCAATGGCTTTTTAGGCTTTCAGCGCGTATTCTATGGGGGAATCTTTCCTGGCGAACGATTCATTACGAGAGTGAAAGCGCTGCATGGATTTCACAGCACGGTCCTCCGCTCACCGGCACACACTGTGAAATAAAAGGAGGCTATCAATGGTAATTTGTATGGATCACATGCATATAGGAGCACATGCACTCAAAGGTGAGGAGAGAAATAATCTTTTGGGAACATCATAATAATGAGAATTCATCATGAAAGCCGCACACTTCAACCAAGCGTTTGGGTTGACTGTGATGATTGATGACCTCCGCTGAGCTATTATCGGTAGATTGGCTGAGTCAGAGTGACGAGTTTCCTGGGGACATGGACACGAAGGAGCCCCACAGGGAAAGATGTGCATAATCCCACGGGGACGCAGGACTGGACCCCGTGGAACAGTTTGCCAAATGATCTATCCTCTCTGATGTATAGACCTTCAGCTGGGAAGTTGATATGCTGACCATTATTGCCTTATAATTCAAATTATTACACTTTATGAAGAACATTTTTTTGTTCTCTGACAAATCAAAAGTTGAAAGTTTTAAGACAGAAATATTGCTGTATGACTGACATTACTGGATCAGGTCTCCAACTAAATTTCACACACTCGTATATCAGTCTCCTTAAATATGCAGATCAATGAAAATGTCACAATGTTAAAGGAAGATAAAAAAAATCCTGAATCCGCCCCCAGATTCAGATCTGCTCCGAAATGAAATGGGTTCCTCCCTGACCCATAACACATCCTCCCTGTAAGTTTCGTGGAAATCCACTGAGTTGTTTTTGTGTAATCTCGCTCACAAACATACAAACACACGGACAGGGGTGACAAACTCTACATGTTAGTATTCAACATTACCCTGGAATAGCCACTTGTGGCCGCTGTTCAGCAACATGCACATAGTCTGCTTTATTATCAAGGACAGTATTTATTCTATTAGTCAACAGTTGACAGGGCTCAGTAATATTTTCTTAATCCTCTTAATATCGCTATTATTCCTCACTATCTATGTCAATGATTTAAATGTATTTTCTGTCCAGCAAATAGCTTTATCAAGAAAGTTTTTTCTCTGCCCTTCTAATATCATACCGTTGTTAAATCCTGTGTAAAATCCCATGAAGATATTAAAAGGCCTGGCTCTGATTGATCAGAAGTGATCAGGACAAATATATTCATCATTACTACTAATTGTAATTGCACTCATTGTATATTGTGAAATACATATAACATACAGTGCTTGTAGCAATACAAGCTGAATTAATGGAAATACATTAGAGGACATTCAAAGGGCAAAATAAAAACAACAAACAGCATAACAACACAATTACTTGTCAGATTGCACAACCAGTGCTCATGACTCTCGTTGCCTGAGGGTAAAAACTGTCTTTTCAGCAGCGTGATGTGTGTTTCACTGCTGCAGTTTTATTACTGCATTTATTATTTTTGCTGTTTTGGGTTACGGGCAGAATATTCAAGAGATGTGGGACAAATATTGTAGCCTGCGTCAGTTTCCAAATGTTTAGACTAAACAGTGATAAGTGTTTTTTTTTAGGGCCTAATTGTTATGCACAGTTTTTTTTTTTCTATTGCTGAATTTATCTTGATTTTATAAATAATTTGAACTCCTTTAGTCTGTTGATTTACTCGAATTGCAAAATGAAAAAAAAACAAAAACTTTCAGCCCATGAACTCTCAACCAGAAAGCAAACAAGTTCAATGTTCTTTCTGTTACTGGAAGTTGCTTCTGTTTGGTTTGGATAGCAAACGGGGCCGTGATGATGCTGTCACTCTCTCACTGTGGCGTGTCCCAAACCCGCAGTCCCTCCATGTTAATTCAGCGCTAACCCTGTACCCCGTTTTTTGGTCGCCGTTGTAATTAAACTTGAAGTATCTGACATCCCATCCTACTGAAACGCTTCCATCATCTTGAAACTGTGCGATCACAAAGGCGCCCGTTGCCGAGTTCGTCTTTGTTTATTCCTTCATCTGAAAGAAGCTTCATCTGCTCTGGCTCGCCTCCAGCCTTTTTAATTTGACAGCGGCCTGACTGACACTTGTCATGGGCTGTTGAGATAACACACACACGCACGTATACATATGCATAAGACACTGACTGTTGCTTTGTTTTTATGTATTTTCTAGCAGCACCGTCAATTTACCAATAATTGCAGACCTCTGTTTTGTGTCTGTGTGATGGTACGTTTCTCTTGTTCATGTGTATTTGCATTTGCCAAACACACCTGGTGTATGGGCACGTGCATGTAGAGTACATGAGAGTGTACAAAGAATCCATGATTAATAGTTCAGCTGCCGCAGCTTGGAGTTGACAGGGAAAGTCGCCCGCAGTCATCAAACATGATGCATGTTGGTGTGATGCAAAGGGGAGATAACCCCCAACAGGGAGGTGGACAAGGGCAGTGACACTAATTTATCCATTTGACTGAACTCCCTGTATTACAAAAGCTCGGGGGTGTGGCGGGATTGTCTCCCACAGATTACCATGCACTGCTTTTTTTCCTGCAGGGTGGAGGAGTATGTGCAGAATGATATTAGAAAGTGAGAACTTTTTTTTTCAAGGCACTGACATAAAGCCGCATCTCACAGGAAACAGAGAGGTAAACAACACGGAGCATTTTATGACTACAAAGTAGTGTGTTGCGCTGAAGGGATGCAAACAAGGTGGAGGATATTCTGTTTGCATTGAGTGAAAACAAACAACGAAACCATCTAAATCAACCCTCCCCCCCCCAAAAAGTGCTTCCTGTTTTAAAGCCAGGAAACATGTCTGGTGTGTTGTTGAAAAGATGATGCTGCAGGTTCTGGGTAATTTCAGTAAAGCTACAGACAGAAGTGCTGGAAGTGAGCTGCTTTTTGATGTGCGAGATTAAAGGGATTTGGCACTTGAATACCTTCTTGTCTGGACGCTCCTCAGGGTTGTCTGGAAAGGACGTGAAGCTAAAAGCTCCTCTCTTTTTCTCCTCTCGTTTTGTTTCCTCCAGTCTTTCATCCGTGTGATTTTTGAAACTCAATTTAAACAATTTGTCTCAGATTATCATCCCTGAATTTAAATTCGGCTCGTTTTCCAATGTGATTCAAACTTTTTGTAGGGAGGCTGTGCACACCTTGATGTATGTTTGGAGAAGAGGTTGTCAGAGATGTTGGGATTATACAGTGAGCAACATGGCGGAAAGGTTGGTTTGATCAGTAGCAGTGAGTAGAGCTCATTCTTAACATCCGGGCAAAGAGGTTACGTTTTCTTAAGCAATAAGTACATTCAACCATGAGGGTACAAACCCAGAACAACAAGAATCAAGAAGGTACAATTTTCTTCAAGACATAAACATGTGGGTGTGGCAGTTAAACCTGATCCAAGCTGGATATTTGGTCTGAATTGCAGCAGAGGTGGTGATGATTCTTCTGTTCATCAGTTAAGCTGAAGGTTAAAAGGCCACGAAAGGCCACACTGGTGCCGTGCTTCATCTGTGAACAAGAGAATTAAGTGAAGCTCATTGGTATTCCTGTGAACCGCCAATGAAATGAATAAAAAAAAAAAACTAGTTTCTAATCTCTCTGTCATCATTATCTCTGGTCTGATCAGAGAAAGCAAACAAAGCTCAGCAAACTTCAGAACAATTCATAATTCATGGCCAAACCAGCTTACCTCTCTTTTAAATCCCATAACACAGGAGTGTGCACAATTTCCACTGAGCCGACCACAAGATTCCAGTTTACATACTGGTTTTGTTGAATGCAGCATTAAAGTTTCATCATTTACAGTAGGTTGACTGGGTTCTGTGAATGCAGCAATACTTTGGACTTGATGTAAAGGGATTGATTGTGCCCTGTGCCCTTCTTTTTCCATCTTCAGATTGATTTATTACTGACTGATGCACACACCCTCCATGTCTATGAATCATATTGAACAGTATGCTCAGACCTCATGGTCTGTTTATGTACAGTACGTTTATGATTGGGGAACAAAGACATTTCTGAGTTCATGAATGTATTGATGCACATCCTCCCTGTGTGCTTGTTCAAACGCTCGTGTGTGTGTGTATTCATCTGTATAATGTACATTCATATTTTGAGTGTTCATGTATTTTCCAGTTTGCCCAGTGCAGACAGTGGCTGTTGGAGCGTTGCTTGGCTTTTCTCCAATTGACGCAAAGCCTGATGTGTTGCAATAACATTTGGTGTGCAGAGTTGCAGTGGCCCATTGTGTGTCTTCTCTTATGTTTTCCCTTATGTCTTAGAGCCACTTTTAAAGTGAGGGTAGTTTTGAAAAGGGGAAACAACTTGTGTTATGGCTTCCTTTTAGCTTTGAGGCTAGAGTTAGGTGTGTACTTGTATTTCTATCTTTCTGAGGACCATATTGAGTATAGACCTTGCGAGGTGAAGACATTTTGTCCGGCCCTCAACCAATTCAAGGGCTGCTTGAGGGTTAAGACTTGCTTTTAGGTTAGAGTTTGTTTTAGTTTAGGGTTATAAAGCATAAGGATTGTGGTTAGGCATTTAGTTGTAATGTTAAGGTAATAGTTATTCCAATGAATGTCTTCACTGAAATAGGAGTGGGCGTAATAGAAACATCAGTACTCTCTGATTTTGCTGGTCCACTTCCCCTCATTCAGCAACTTTTAAAGATGATGTTTATTTTCTTCAGTATTTGTTGCTGCCTGAAGATTCTCAGCAACTCTTTAAATTCTTTCTCCCCCGTAAAGAATTGACCTCGTAAGTTATCTGACAAAGCTGCTCACTATGACACACAGTGATCTTTTGCTGAACCTAACCAACCTAAAAATTACCAAAGCGCTTTATAAGCTTTACTGCTTGTTTAGAATTGTAACCACGGTGATGAAGGTCCGGTATGCTTCCCGAAATGTTGTCACTGTTTGAGGAGAAACCTCATATGGGTCATACCCATCAGAGAATATAGGGAGAATTGGCCTTCTGCCTTGCAGGGTGGAGAACCTGTTGCATTGTGTCTTAATAACTGCAGCAGGACCTCTGTGCTCACATGTGCTCACAACATAGCTCTTGACTCATAAGCCATATCAGTGTCTCAGTAAATAAAGAGCAGTGTCATTTCCAGCCATTCAGAGTTAATCACAAACCAGTGAAATAACTCAGAGATTTGTTCAAGAAAATATTATTAGGTTTAGCGATGTAATCCTGCTTGGTGTGAATGCATCTGCTGGTTTTGTGTGTCCCCAGTGTTTAGTTTCATAGGTTTTATGCTTTTGAGAAGGATGTATGAGGAGAAATATGAGGAGAAATATGAGGAGAAATCAGACTCAGGGTAAACCTTTGCACTCTTATAGTTTACAAGAACAGAAAAAATAAAAAAAATAAAAAATTTGCTGTTACTTATGTACATTTTCAATTCAAATTTTAAATCTAATCTAGTCTAATTCTAATCTGCAATAGTAATCTGTAAATTGAAATCTACCACCAATGCAAATAATACATTCGAATTGGAAGGAAGTAAAATTGTTGGATACTAAGCCTAGCACAGCAGTTTCTCTGGTTAGCTGGTGATTATGTCAAATGCTCAACTTTAAACAAGTTTAATTTAACAAAAACTAAAACCTGCACCTCCTGTCTGATCAGAAAGATGTTGTGCACAGTATTGTATGTTTGCTCCTTTCCTGTTCAAGCTGTTTTTCTACTTGAGCAAGATCAGACATGCACCTATCAAGGCTGAGTGCCAACGATGCCAGCTGAGATTTGGGTGGTTTGTGCCAAGCTGTGTGTGTGTGTGTGTGTCAGTGTTTGAGTTAGAAATTGAAACAGAGAATTCAAATCTATGCTTTGTCCATATTTAAGCGTGATCGTTTTCAGTTTAACTAATTTACACTGTAAAGTACCTGCATGTTTAATTAGAAGCAGATTGGCTTGAACTCGTTTTTATCCAGATTCTCTGCTCTAATTCATTTAAAGTGTTTTGTATTTCCTGCTGCAAGGAGCCACTGGGAACCGGAGATTTGAGTAAACAAGGTCTTCAACAAGGACACCTCGGAAAATGCTTTGATAAGACAATGAACGGGAAATGGGGGGGAAAACAGAATACTTGATAAAAATAAAAAGTAAACACTTAGAATTATTTTTTATTACTTCTGCCAAGGATATATTTTGTTTTCCCCTTTTCCTCTTTCACCCTCTTTCTAGTAAAGATGATGGAGGACTGGGGCATTGGGGACATATCTGATATATTTATGGTGGTGGCATTTACAAACATGAGTTTTGCAATTTGGTGCAGATGATAAGACAACTACCTTTATTCTTTGAGTTTTTCTATTATGAGAGTGAGACAGATGTGTGTAGGAGTGTCTGTCCTTGGTGGCGGTACGAACTGTGACAAGCACTCTTCCTTTTCTGGACCACTCAGGAGCTGAAGTACTCCATCACAAGCTTATCCTGTTATAACCATACAGAGCTTTGGTTGACATGTTAGCAAGTATTTTCCTAATAACACATTTTTGCGGACATGGAGCAAAATTTGCCTTTTTTTTTATTTATGTTTTCACCCCCTGCCCGATGTCAGAAAGCTACAGTATCTTATCCTGTTTAGCTTTTGCTGGGCAGTTAGCATACAGGTAACATTTAGTCTGTTTAGCAGAGACTTCTATTACTCTGTGTGTTCAAAAGAGTAGTGAAACTGGACTATACAGGGTCTTAAATGTGGGTAAGTGATTTGTAATCTAATACACTTTTGTCAAATTCCACTACTATCAAACAAATCTGGTCTTAATGCGCGGCTCTGGCTCTGTATCTGGAAAGCAAAGACAGCTGGACGACTCCAACAACACACTATTCCAACCAATCAGCTACAAGGGTATTGACAGCGATTTCCATGAGAACGGTCATAAACCGGATAAGCTAACGGCACACTAATCCTGTCTTGGAGCGATTTTGAATAAAACGTGGAAACATCACCTGTTACATCTCAAATGAGATGGTGTAATTATTCCTCGATACATACTTCTACTGCTATCTCACAGGATAGTGCATGAATTTGGGGGGTGGAGCTTCTGAAGGAACTGTGAAGGGAGGGGTGTATTTGTTTATTTTTTTGAGTTCAGATATCAACAGTCATTCCCCAGAATCACCTACCCCACCTTTAAGTTTAGAAACTGATATTTCTGGGTGGTTATAGTAACTATTTCACAGGCAGTGATTTTACTTATTATTTAAATAGAACATATGAATTGGTGGAGCTTTGACTAAGACTATTATGGTCTAGGTTTTCCCGAGAGTTATTACACTGGCAGGAGTGGAGAGTTATAGTTTTGAAAGCACACCTCCTCAGGCGTGTCACAGTTCGGTGAATTGTGGCACCAATGAGCATTGGGCACAGATCGTTGCACAGGCTGATGCTCTGAAGCACACAACAAAATGTGACAGAGTTGAAATGCAACATATCGGAGAGAACCGCTATTGATGGAAATGCATTATCTTGTACGTTTCTTTTTCATTATTTGGCTTTTGTTCCACTGGCTTAACTGGATTTCATCTGCTGCACTTGTCTTACTTCCTACACCCCTCAAACGTGTCTCTTGGTTAAAAGTAAATCTTTTTGCATGACTTTCACCATGAGCCCTTTACATTTGCATGTCTTAAGATCGTTCCCCTTTATATTTTGAGGTAATGTCGTGGGTAAATGTGAAACTCAGCAGATTTCTTTACTGAAGTTATACTGCCTTAGATTAAGGTGACCTTAGAATTGTGATCTCTGACCTGTGCCACCTCTTGCTCGAGGCTTTTCGACTTGTGAAAGCTAAATTAGCCACGTATTATTCAAGGTAAAAGGGGAACCTGCAAGCTAAGCATCAGATGGACAGAAAGGCTTTACCTCTTTGCTGTGGCCTTATTACCTTTTGGTACATGACCCGAGGCAATAGTCTTATATAAAGAAAACACTTCTGTCTACTGGTTTGCTTTATAAACACATACACACGTACAGACTTGCTGTTCATGTGGATCAGAATGATGGGAATGTAAATTGCCCTCTGAAAACGTGACTCATGTTCTCTTAAATGCCTGCTTATTGTATCGTGCACCTGCTGCAAATGTGAAGTGAAGAACTGCTCACAGTTTCTTTCTTTTACTTTTCTTTCTGTTGTTTGAAGCCTCATGCGTGAGCCGTGTATTATACATGAAACCAAACTCACAAATCCCTGCTGAGCAACGCTGAACAAGCTCAGGACCTGATTTCCTAAAATGTGTAACGAAGATCATTGAATCACTTAGTAAACTACTTTGCGCTTCCTGTGACGAACCCTCATGTCGAAGCTGAAAGCAGCAGAACACACAAGTTATATATGGTTCATGTGTGACTGATGATGTCAGCGCTCTCATTCTCATAATTTTTCTCTTTTTCATTCACGCTGTATATAGAGACATCTTACAATTTCAAACTAAAAGGGCACTCAGAGGCCACATGCTTCTGCCAATACACATCAGTCCCCTTATGAAACCACTTTTAAATTCACTTGATTCACATTTCTGTTTGGATCTGCACCAAACATCACACACTCATTAATATCAGTCCCCTAAACATGTCTGATATATTTATTTATTTTCATCAAAATGCATGAATCATTCTCGGATCTACTAAAATGGTACCAAAATAACCATCTCGCATTGTTAAAGAAAATGAAGAACATTTCCTGGATTGGCAACCTGATCTGCAACTTCATTAAACGGGTTCTTCTCTGATCTGCATCACACCCTTCCACCAAGTTTTATGGTGATCCTTCCATTACTCTATGTGTAATTCTGCTAACTTACAAACAGAAAGACGAATGGAGACCAAACCTTTACCTGCTTGTAATAATACAGCTTTGCAGGACACAGCTTGATGAATAACATACTTAAAACTGGATGCAGGTTTTTGTCATCCCTTTATCTGATACTGTAAATTACAATTTGGCTTAAATATATTCCTAAAGACAGGGGAAACCTGAGAAATTGCAATATCTAATTTTTTTGTATAGAAAAATATTTTTTATTATTATCTAATATATTTTGTAATATTGTTTACCTCATTTCATTGTTCTTTACAAGCCCCAGCCTTTTTGAACCATTCAAATCGTTTTCAGAGAAGAATGTTTTTAATTAGCAGACACTTATTCATTGTTCATTATTATTAAGATAAGAAAAAGTACCTGGGTTATAAGAGTGCTGATGTGTGGCTTCACTGAAGTGCGTGTCTGTGTGCGTAGAGTGCATACATAGTTTTGGCAAGCCAATTAATTTGTTTATGAGTGTGCTCGACAGGCTATTTGACCTCAGTGACAGAAATAGTTGGAGTTTATTTAGCAAGCTGACGACGTCCATATTAGAGTTGCAGCGGGTCGACAGATGGAGAGACAGATAGATAGATTGGAGAGTTAATGATTAGTAAATGCATCTATGCAAACATCAAGCTCCTGTAGTAACTAATATCTCACTGTATATTAATAACGGTCTTGAAATTGTCACATGATAGTGGTTTATGGGGATTAAAGCTCGCCACTCTATGATTCCCTTCAGCTCTATCAAGTGTTTCTCTGGCTTGCAACTCCTTGTTTTGTATTTATGACCTGCAGCTTTATCCGATATTGCTTTCTCTGCAGCATTGTTTCCATGAGCAGCAGCAGGCAGTGGTTTTCAGTGAAAAAGCAGTGATATACTGATTGTAAGCTACCCTCAGAACACCAATACTATTGAGGACATTTTAGACTTCAACAAAGCATTGACTGTAGCAGCTCATGTGGCAGATATGTGCTGGAAATAAGACTTATTTATATCAGATGGCCACAGATACATCAACTGCTCTTAAGGTAACTTGTAACACACAATTACCATTGTGCGTGGTAGAGAGTGTCTGTTTTCCATATTGACACATAAGCAAATAGGTTTTTAAATCCAAGAGGTCTCTACATAAGTGGAGGTTCTGCCTTAAAGCCTCTGCATGTGGATAACAAGGTGAAAGGGTTTTTTTAACCCTGACCATGATCTTCTCCTAAATCTAAACAAGTACTTTCCTAAACTTAACCAAACTGTCACTGAACACTGAGGCCAGAAAGTATTTTAGCCAGTAACGTTTCTGACAGAAAAACCCTGCAGGCAGACTTCTCCTAACAGCCGTTCAGCCCACAGCTTCACTGACTATATAAAGATGGACGACACGACTCCCACTTCCTCCCGCTATCATGAAATGAAGCCAATATATCCCGGATATGAACGCTGCCATCTTTCGCATTAGGAGTCTGTGCAGTAGTGATCTGAGGTAGCAAGGTCCGCCTGATACACACGCTTGACTGATGCCGAGCCGGTCTCAGCTGTCCATTATGATGTTTAAACCTGTTTTTATGGCATCAAACAGATACAGAAATCTCCTGGAAAAAAAATCTATTTGTGTAGCCAACCGGTGGCGATGGAGATGCTTTGGCTTCACTTTTTGGGAGCTGTCATGTCCCCATCCCACAGACTATGGCTCCACCAATAAGGCAAGGCAGTCCGGTGGCCCTGAGAAGACGTCTCCATCAACTTGACAACACATGAACTGCAAATATACTCAACACAACCACAATGTGAAGAATTCTAGTTTGGAACGTGAGAGGGAACTAAACAGTTCATTGGGACTAAAACATCTTAAAAATTATCTTTAGTTTAGTTTGTTTTGTGTCCAACGCTCCTGGTTTTTCTGCCGCAGTAGTATCAGTGCAAGGGCTTCCCCTCAGTCGTAATGAACCACACAGGAAACAGGCTGTGGCTGCCTCCTCTACTGCAGTCATTTACTGTTTGCCTTTAACACCATTAGCCTGTTAGTATTTAGTTTTATCCCAATGTTTTAAGTGGATGCTTCTGCACAGCGAAAGGGAAGGAACAGACACATGGTTCGAGTTAAGAGAGCTCACTCTGTTAGTAGGTGTTAATGTTTATTACTGGTTTTAACGAGCAGCACAACATTTTGTGGGCTCTTAGCCCAAAGCTCTGTTAATTGATAGGAGAATGAAGGAAGTCTGTATTTTGAGTGCACGACTTGCAGGTGGCACTCACATTATTCATAGAGCAATTCAACAACAATCGTATGGTGAATGACTCACTGGTACAGAGCAAGTTGCTGTGTGTCCTTCGCTGTTCCCCTGCAGCAGATTTTAATTTACTGATACTATTTTCTATTGATGTATACAGGTACTTGGAGCAGAACTTTGCTAACTCAGATTGCATCTCTCTCTCTCTTTGCTCATACAATTTTATACTGGCTATCAGTATTAAAGGCGAGGGAGGGTTTCATTTTGTGGTCATAGTCTGTGGTTGATCGCAATATTACTGACAGGTGTGAAAGGTTCCTGGGACCTGGATCTGGACCAGAGGAGGTGGCCTGGATTAGGATCAAACTGAACTATGGTTCGGTGTGAAAACATTTGTATGGATGGTTCAGATTTTAGGAATTGTCTGTTGTCTTCACCTCATTAAGATATAATGTTTGACGAGGACGTTAATTTTGCTGGTTCAGTAATTTTCTCAATTCAAACTGAGAGACAACTTTTTTTTTTAGGTTTTTCAAAGAAATAAGTGAACAAACCAATCAATATCAGTGATAGGGGATTTGGATGTTCTATTCCCATGCTAAAGTCTTTAGTCCACTCCCGAAATTGCAATGTGAAACCAAAACGAACCAGATCCAATAGTTAAAACATAACAAAGACGTAAACCTTTGTTCAAAACAGTAAGACCATTTATGTCCTTATGTCCTTCTGTCCTCATACCTCACCTTTCTTTTAGGACAGTCAAGTTATGAGAAATACTAATGAATGTACTGTGTTGTTTTTTTATTAGGCCGAGTTGGTCTCTACAGTAAGATATGGATTGATTTCCACTTTTGTCCAACTTTGGACAAACACACATGGAAATGAAAATAACCTCCAAATCTCAGGGCCAACACTGACCTGAGCTTTGCTGCTAATCTTGTGGACGATGTAAACATGTGTATAATAGCAGCATGGAGACTGAACAAGAGCACAAGGATACAAGCAGACATTGACAATGTTCTGAGTACTGACACATAACTAACAATTTATGGATGCAGAGCACAATCAACCTTTTCAAAACTGCGTCATGTACTTGGTGCTGTGGTGGTTCGGCTGTTCGAGGACAGAATTTCAGTATAAACAGCTTGTTTGAAAGAGGCTCATCTTGTATGTGACATGATCATGAACAAGGAAATCTGGGTGGAGATTACAATTACAAAGCTGTTAGTTTCAGTGGTAAGTGGCCCAGTAGATGTAGAACCCATAAAGTCTTCATACACAAATGCAGTGGTTTATCTAAATATTAATATTAATGCTGGAGCCGGACTTTTAGTGTTACTGTTGTTGCAGTAAAGGATACTGATGGAGAAATGGTGTCGATTTCCAAACACAGTGATTCTGAATGTGCCACAGCGGACGTAAGGTGAATATCGAAAAAACCCCAAACCCTGCACAGGAAGACGGAAACAACTTTTTCCTGAATGGCGTGAGGGGCCACTGTCAGCCTTGGGACGGAGGGTAATTGACAGTGTTTTTATGGGGGTGTGATTGATTGCCTGATTAGGGACCCTGGCAGTAGCACACCTCACAGATGGCAAATTAAACAGTAGACAGATGCCCCCCCCCCAACCCAACCCTTTACCCACTGCACAAACTCAATACACCCCCCGAAGCTCTGCGTGTCCTCGGCTCGGTTGCCCTCTCCTCTGCGTCCTCAACCTCTACTCTTTTTTTCCCGTCTATCTTCATTGACTTCTACTCAAAGGTCTGACTGATTACACTTTGTCCCTTTTGTGAATATCAAAAGTCTAATCAAATCATCATTGGGTTTTTATAAAATTTAATTGGGTTCAAATCAATCCATAAAATTATAGTGAGTCTTTCCAACATTCATAGTGAACAGCATGTGCTGGATTTTCAGTTGTGCGCGTTGGGAGCAGGGGCACAATATCTTAACGGCGGTGTGTGTGCATATGTGATGCACGTTGTAACATTCTGTCATGTGGCGTGTGTGTCTGCGCAGCACAGAGGAAGCTTGTAACCGCGGCCAGTGCATCATTAATGCCGTCTCGTGCAGATGTACCATCGTTCTTGACAAATCACTGGGGCCCGCCATCAGGAACATTACGGTCCGCGCTCCGCATCAGAAATACACATGTACCATGAAAGGAAACACAGGTTTTCCCTCTTCGAAATGGCGGAGGCTTTGGGGGGGGATGTGGTGGTTGAAAGGCTCTGGGGTCTCAGTGAGGGCTAAGTACTTAGACAAAGAAAGTAGGCCCGCCTTTTAATGCGCAGCTGATCAAGCTTTGATGCGCTCCCTCGCCTTGTAACTCCTTGCGTTTTCTTCTTCTTCCTCTTTTTTTTTCACCCATCTCCAGCCCAGCAATGCCCTGCCTGCTCGTCCAATTACCCTCAAGCATGTCTTTGTTTTATCTCGCTTGACTGAGTGTGTTTTTAATTTTTAATTCTTTTTTTTTTCCTCAGTAAGGGCCGGTGCTCTAGCCAGCAAAGGTTCTCCTCCTTTAGCAGGACAGGATGTGGGAGTCAGAGAAACCATATTAATGCTAAAATTGCACTAATAGCTTTTACCTGTGTCTGTAACTTTTCGCCGCCTCTTCACTGAAGTGTCCCGTCGCTCTAGTGTCCTGTCGCTCCAGTGGTTTGGAAAGCGTCTGTTACATTCAGTCCACGGAGCAATCACGGGATGCAGATGGAGCAGGAGCTAGTCATGTCTGAGGCTCCCTGCAAATGCCCTTTGCAAATGCCACAGACAGTGACGGGTAGGAGGGAACTGCGGATCCATCTCCATCTCCATCTGCATGCCTGACCAACCCAGGCGCTAGTGTGTCAAGCGTTGAACTTACGGTGAAATGAGCTTTGTAATCCAATGATATCTTGTCAGCTCAAATCTGCTGCTCAAGACGTGAAGTGCAGTTTCTTTTGTCCTTCTATTTGCTGGAATATCCAGGGGGAGAGCTGAGGGAAACATTGGGGGAGCTGCTGCGTGTCACAGAGGGGACTACACATGAAGGAATACAAATGCGGGGCACATACATCAGTTCGGTGTGGTTCTAGACTCCCACACACACACACACACACACACACACACACACACACACACATAGACACACACATGCACTGATACAGTCTCCCACCTACTGAGAGGGTCCCTGCTTGGTCTCTTTTTCTCCTTTTGTATATCCCGTACCACAGACTTTACTTCTTAGTGTGTATGAACAGAACTCAGGAGGAACAGAAACAGTAGGGTCTGAAATGTTCTGAACCAAACACTCACTCACACACACACTGTGTGTTTGTGTGTTTGTGTGTTTGTGTGTGTGTGTGTGTGTGTGTGTGTAAGCTCTCAGACCAAAGAGTGCCAACAGCTCTCAACCAGCATTAGGATTAACCTGCTGATTGATTCTGGCAACACAAATAAGAACAGGAGAGAGAGAGGGAGAAGAAGGAAGAAAGAAAGAAATGATGAGACACAGCATCTTTTTGGAAGGAAGGTGAGGAAGGAAGAGGAAACACACACACACACACACACACACACACACACACACACATACACACACACACACACACACCACAAGCAGCTTCAATCTGACTGGGATCCCAAATGGCTCACTTACAGGCTGGCTTTTGGCACTATCTCAATCTGCATCACTGCTCTCATGTGTATGTCCGTATTCGTGTGTGTGTGTGTGCACACGTGCGCATGCCTGAACCTGAAGTCTCATCCTCTCTAGTCCGTTTTAGATTTAGTATTTTTCCTGTCATTACTTTCTACTTTACTGTAGAAAGAGAGAGCTATTTCTCTCTCTCTCTCACCCTTTTTTTCAGCAAACAACCACGTACACGCACACAAACAGACACACACACACAAAATGTTCGCTGGCCAACTGCCAGGTGTTCATGCCAACAGTCAACAATGTAATGACTGGGTGTGTATGTGTATTGACATCATTATGAGCTGCTATGACTGCAATTACCACTGCTGCACACTCTCTCACATATGCTCTCACACACACTCAAACACACACACAAAAATGAAATGCAAGCCACGTTTGAGCCCGGGCGGAATTCAGATCAATGCTCGGTGCTCCGTCTCACAAAGACCTTTAAGTGCCGAGGTTGAGGACTAGCTTTGCTCTTCGTGACATATGATGATGATGCTATTGTACAGTTGCACAAAGTGATTTGACATGATATGGATTTTCCTTTTGTTTATATATATGTTTAAAACTGTTCATGAGAAACTGAAACCTGGCCCTTTTTCCTAAATGAATAGCTCAGTCCTTTCAATGAAACTACACAACTGATTAATTGAACATGCTCTTTAATCTATATCCAAATTTAGGCCATTAATGCGTCTATATGTTCTCAAATGTCTCAGAGTAACTGCAACAAATAGTTAACTGCAATCAACATATTGTGAATAAAAGGTTTTATGAAATTGTGGCAATCAGAACCTAAAGACGTTACTGCATTAGGCGTCAACAGAAACAGTGATTAAACGTGTGCTTTTGGAGATGAGATGATGTGTGAGGATGTGTTTGTCTTTTTGTGTTAGATAAGAACTTCCTTGAAGTTTATCTACCACAATATAATACTGTACTGTGAGCATGTGAAGGCACAGGTGGAGGACCAGCCAACAACCGTTAGTTATTTTTGCTTTTCGCCCGGTTGAATCTTCACGCAGCTTCTCTGTCTTCCCCCTGCTCTTTTTCTTCCTTACTTTCATCTGGTGGCTCCATGGAATTGATTTCTACCCGCCTGTCTGCTACCTTTGTGAGCAACGCACCATCTGGGGAGAGGGAAAAACGAGAGCGATGGAAGGCCCTATTTTTCCTTCGAGGAGGGTTTCACACTCCTCCCGCGAAGGAGGCTTTTTTGTGCTCACCCCTCTCGGTTTTTTGGAAGAGAACAGAGGGAATATGTGGGCACAAATGCATCAGGTTCGGTCTGGCTGGGTTAGCTGGAGGACGCTGAGGAGACGGGTAGCCTTCAACCCACAGAATCAATTCACCAGCAGAAAACTTCTTCACTGCACTAAATGATAATACACCTTGAGAGGCTTGGCCCCTGACACAGGAGAAAAATAGCTGCGGGAAAGAACTGTCATGGGACATATATATATGTATTTTTGTCAGCCTGCCCAAAGTTGGCTCAATCATCGTGTGTAGGCCCACTGTAACACTGTAACGACAAAATAGTTTAGCTGTTTCTCATGTAATGTTTTGAGGTTTTTCTTACCTCGGATCGACATTATCCTTAAATCTAATCTTTCCTAATGATGTGAGGTCATTATGCCTCATATATACCATGACCCTTACCTGTAATCCAGCTGTAACTGAGCTTTGCGTTTCCCACTGAAAAGCCTGACACATGTTCATGATGGGTCAAGTTAAAACTTCCTTACCTTAACAGGACAGTTCCAAAAAGTACAGCTTGGAATTAAACGTATACCTGTTATAGTAGAAGTCATACCAGGTCATAATGTTCCCACTGTGAAGAAGTCGTGGGAACTTTGGAAATTGCAAGACCTTATCATTAGAAAAAAAAGAAACAAAGAAAACTAGACAAACAACTAAACAGAGCCACACAAATGTTTTCAGTCTTTTTGATATTTCCAAGAATCAATAAGAGCTTTTGGGGAAAGGCAAGTAAAAATATGGTCAAAACTCCTGAGTCGAACATTTATTTAATCACATAAGGGAGAGCTGTCAAGTAACAGTGGGACTTCTGTGTGTGTGTGTGTGTGGTGTGGGGTGGGAGGGAGGGAGGGAGAAACATGCACAATGAAATGAACCTGCAAGTAAAAGAGCCCTAGATAATGTTTTCTCTGCTGGAAAGTTACAGTTAATGATATAGTGCATTTTGCTAAGTTGTGTTCTTGTAAATCTGGTGTGTTCACTGTTATAGAGCATCTACAGTATTTAGTAAACTTGATCCTGTCTATCGTGTAAGCAGAAGACAGTAGAAAGTATTTGATGAAAACTATGTAAATGACCCTTATGCCTGGTTCACACCAAAAACAAAGCAAATCGTGGCACTATAAATACTGTTGTTAAAACGTCAAAGAAGCCAGCGCTGTCACGTGTCACAAGAGCATCTAGGTGCACGCAGCTTGGGGAACTTGACTGATGGGATAGAGCTGAGGCCTCTGTGCAGACCAAACACCCTAACCAGGGTTTAACCAGACCCCACATTAGTACCTGACCCTAATGATGCTTTTGGGGATGATTGGGACCAAACTGCTGTATCTGGGTTCCAAAATCCTGTGAAGAACCATCACGGCAGAACAGAGTCTGATATAGCATAGAGTATTAATGGCACTGGCATTGGAAAGACACATAACTTATGGGTGTAATGTTTGGGCGTCCTTGTACTTAGTGAGGCTGTCAATCCTCACTTCAGCTTCGTGAAGGGTGACAGTTTGTCAAGGAGCCACCTCCTGCACGTAATTGTCTCATTAGACCCACATCACCTCCACCACCACCACCACATTGAAAACAATGACAGAACTCAACTCCGGGGCAGAAATGCAAAGGATTGATTCTCCCTGTTGGTCGGGCTGAGCTGGTTTGCTCCATAATGACTCTTCTACTCTTGCATCTAGAGGCAGTAAAGAAGTGGAGCTTACTCGTATAAAACACATTGCCCTTACTCATTCTAATGAGACTAATCTGTTGAGGCATTATGGGTACTGAAGTAGAGGCGGCCACCCAAAAAATTAGAAAAACTCTACCTAAGCGACACACCCCCACCCACTCCTTGCTATTTTTACATGCAGGACCCACATACTGTCAGCAGGGGAGCACTGAGACCCTTGAGCCCCCTCTGAAGCGCAACCTCCGACCCTTAACCTTGACTCCATCGGTGTTCTCCTTTAAAAGATCAAAGCCCCATCAATGCACAATGTTTAATCTGCAGCCATGTTGCCCATGATAGCAGCGTGGTAGCAAGAGCTTCTGAAGGACATGCATATCTGCTCTCAGTATGTATCCCACTGACCATTTGGCTAAACCCTTCATCAGCATACTGGCCGATAAATGAGATGAGCATCAGTCTGAAAGCAGATAATCCACAGATCTCTGTGGTCCTCGCTATCAACACTGCAATATTCCACACTTGCAAGCGAATCCATTTTGCCCAGTCTTCTACCCCGCCAAGAAATGAGTGCTCAGACCCCTTCTTTTTAATCTCTCAGTTGTTGCAAAAGGCATCAATTCATCTAAGTCGAGTGAATTCTGAATGCCAGTAGAATTGTTGGCAGATCATTAAAGGAAAAAAAGACTTTTGTTGTCTGTGTGGATTTCGGAACTATGTTTAAGGATTTTCTTGAAAATAATAAGCTGAAAGTACAAGCAGAACATGATCTGCAGGCCGAATTCTCAATAGAATTGAACTCGGAAAATGACAAATATTTGTGCAGAGTACTAAGAAGCAATGCTGTGAAAAACAAGTTGAAAAAGTGAATGTGAATAAAAATGTAGTGATTTAAGCATGCGTATTGAAAAAATGGTTAATACTATAATAATAATATAACATTGTGATGCAATGATGAAAGTAACAAAGTACGAGTAACATCACTTTACTTGTGCACAAAAAAAGTCCTATTTAACTGAGCAGTAATGCAGTAACAGTTATAGTTTAATCCTCAGTAAAATAATCAGTATGTCAATTCACACATTTTTATGAACTATTTATTTCCTCATGATTCATCAATATATATCTCCCAGTTTATTCTCTAGTAACTCATCATTATCCACTTAATTGTCCTGGCGCTGGAGTCATTAGAGAGAACTACTTATTAATGACTCATAATTTATCTGGTCGTTTCAAAATCACTCCTCATTCTTTCCCTATTAAATATGCAGAAATGTGTGTACCATAATGCCGACAAGTTAATGTTGCACTAAAATGTAGTCAAGTGGTTGTGTGTGTGTGTGCGTGCGTGTGTGTGTGTGTACTCCTCCCTGCTATTTCCCCTCATGTGTGACTTTAAATACTTGTGGGAGGGAAACCTCTATTAAATGTCAAGCAGAAAGAGCTGATGCTGCAGTCACATCTATAAGGGTCTCACCTAGTGAGACATTTTAAATGATAAGGCTTTCAAGCTGAAGCTCACTGACGCAAAGGCACTATTTCTTATTTTTTTTCTTTTCCTTTGTTTTTTTGCACACACAAATGCACAATATTGCGTTGACTCCATCACAGCTGACATACACTGAGCCTTACCTTTTCAATGTGGACTGCAGTTTCTTTAATGTCATTTCTTCTGTATGTTCCACTATAACTTGGTGAGTAACAGAAGAGGAAGGGAAGGAGAAGAGAGGATGTGGAGGCAGAGAGGAATAATAACTGTGCAGATGAGGCCATCACGAGCTCTTTTTTTACCTTCTGCTTTGACATTTACTACAATCCTGGTCTAGTGTTGCTAATGTTCTGTAAAATATGCTCTCCTTGTGTCTGTCTCTCTCTGGCACATACTTCTTCTACTAAAATCTAAATCGGAGACACCAGAAAATAGGAAAGCTGAACATACTCTGCTGTGCATTTTCTACCTTTGTTGACTTCAGTTTTTTTAAGTGTTGATTACACTGTATCAAAGAGATGTTGAATCAACCACAAGGTGTGATGGAAAATGACCAGTCCTCATTACTATTAGAGCCCTGAGGTGCCAAATAGAAACGCATTCTAAAACCTAAGCGTTGTTTAGAAGCTACCCCCTATGGTTTCACGAAGAACCGACAGAACTGCATTTCAACTGCATTTCAACTCTGACTGATTTGTAAATGTTTACAAATTTCTCAGCCTCTGACATGTAATAAAAAAAGTTGTAAGTTGAAGGTACAATATCCGAAGAGCACTGGTTCTCCTTAACCCTTTTTTATGTTTATGACATATCATGTCAAATTAGAGCTTTATTTATAAGCATTTCTTCTTAATTACAACTTAATTGTCATTGTTCTCAAAATCTCAGTAATAATTTTTCTTCAATTTGGCCCTAATAATGCGCTGTAAGAAAGATGGAGTTATATTTACACCTTGCACTCCTATCTGCCAACTGATAATGAATTAGTTTCACCTGTCAGTGCCATCGGTTTGACCCTGGGTTCTGATCTCCCTGCTCCTCAGCGCTGGTGGAGCGACTCTGTGATTCGTTCTCAAAGTCATCGTGGTGAATTTGGGAGTTGGTGGAGGCTCGAGCAGAGGCAAAACAGGCCAATGACCGAGATACTGTAGCCATGATTGCCGAGATCTGTCGCCTCCTGCGATTGGTTCACCGCCAGCTTTTGTGGTTTGACTTCCAATCGACTTCAGCTCCAGATGTTCCCAGCTAAATGCCCAGTGTGTGTGTATGTGTGTAACATGGTTTTGGCCATGGATGTGACCATATGCATATTTGCAGGGGAATGAGGGAAGTGTGATTTTTTTTTTTGGGGGGGGGGGGATTTTCATCTAGCTGTTGTCTCATTTTCACCTTGCATTAATGTCTTCTGAGTGGTCGAACACAATGATGGTTGTTCGAGTGGCACAAAGGCATTCTGCGGATCAAAATAATTCAAAACATTCATGACAAATGGGAGGTCAGTCCCTTATAATGAAAAAAAAGCAAAGGACGGCTGTTTTGCATTTGTATTCAGACACTGTGTGAGGTGAAATTAATCACAGCAGTAACTCAGATACCATCAGTGGTACTTTCAGTGGAAACCGAAATGTAATGCAGCTAAAAACACTCACGCTCTCTCTTTTACTCCACCAAGATCTAAATCTCATCTTTTCTCTATCACCAATACATTTTCCATCTACATGTGTAACCCACAGCTGAATGCTACAAGTTCATAGCTCTTCTCTGGAGATTAGGGAAAACGTGTTCTGGAAACTTAAAAAAAGGTCTCAAAGGAACACAAAAACTGGCAAAAAAGGCTGAGGGAGCGTTGGGACAATAAAAAAGTTTAATTATAAAACAAATTAACTGCTTAGCATATTGAACATAGCTGATTTGTGTGAGCTTATCTGGTCCTTTTCTCTCTCCGCTATAACCGTTGTAACAGTGATTTTAAGTTTTGATTTATTTCAACTGTTTTATAACTCGAGAATAGTTAGTTTCCTTTCTAAGGCAGAGCAGCAGCTGTGGCCCTTGCTAGTGAACTTTCAGTTTCTCTTCAGCAAAAGCACAGTCCTTTAATTTCTCCTGTCGACATGAGGCTCGAGCCACTGCAGGCACATCATTATGTTGTAATACACATCCAACATGGCCTCCAGTTGATTGTCTTTCTCCATTTTGTGTCTGTAAAAGTGACAGTTTCAAAATGTGTCTCTCGCTTTATTCTGTGAACAAATATTAACCTTATCAAAGCTAAATAACATCAACTACTGCCATGCAGCTGAAAGCCAGTTGAGCCTATTATTGGTAAAATACAGTAGAATAATAACTTGATGAATTCCCTGCAGAAGACTTGATTACCTGTGGCTTTCTGTGGGGAGAATTCAGTAATCATTTCCTTTGTTTGTTACTTTCTTTCTTTCTTTCGTTCATTCGTTCTTTCGTTCGTTCGTTCTTTTCTTTCTTTCGTTCTTTCTTTCTTTCTTTCTTTCTCTGACCTCTCAGTTGGACCTTCCAAACAAAATGTTATTTTTATCCGTTTTTTTTTCTTTTAAAGAAATGAGGCAACATTTACAGCAATTATCCGACTACATTCATCCAAGCATTGTATGTACTGTATGTAACCTTCCTTTGAAAAACATTACAAAACCCTCACTCCACCTCAGCATCGACCACTTAGCCGTGAGTCTATGTTTCCCTGGAGGGGGAGTTATCACCGCTGCTCTCCCTGCTGAGCTAATCTCGGTGCTTCCTTGTTCAGAACAGAGGTCAGAGTTTAGATGCCAAACAAAAACACTGTACATTTGCTACAGACACTGAGCCCCAAACTGCTTTCTTAATGAGAAGGCTACCTGTAGGTCTATACTGTGTCTATGTACACGTAGGGGAATGTGTTTGCTTTGCTCCCACTTTGAAATCACTAGATTACTGTGTAATGCCACTTAGTGACGACTTTAGGTACAGTACATGGGGACAGTTATTTACCCAGCAAACCCAGACTGGAGGCAACAAATCTGACACCCCTTGTCTGAGGGTGCAGTACCATTTATAGCTCACTTGAGTTGCACAGCATGAGGTTATAGGCTCTCGTCTAACATCCCTATGGGTAAATGTTCTGCTATTATAGCACAGTGCTGCTGTAGAGTGAGTAGGGGGTCTCTCGGAGGGCTGTGAGGGCTGATCCACTCTCTTCACGACAGGCTTCGTGGATGACATGTTCCCATATTCCCTGGAAGTGGAGGAAAGAAAAGGCTGGAGCTTTAATTGTTGGTGCATCGCATTATGTTTAAAATTCAACAGGTTTTTACAGCTGTGTCTCTACACTCATTATCTCAGGCTTTCACCCCACGTTATTTCCTCCTGACAAATAGCTCTGAGACAGTATTTTAGATTACAAGGTGGAGAAACTCTGGGACAAACTGCTGCCTGTAAATGAATAACATTTGCATAAAATATCGAAAAGAATGAATAATGAAAAGCACAAATGCAAATGCAACATATGCAAAAGAAATGTATTTTTCTCTTCATTCTGGCCAGAGAGTTTCATAAATTCAGTGTGTGGTTGTTGATATAGAATGCCAAGATATATTAATACCAAATACCGAACATTTTTACAGTATAATTTGAATTGTAGGCCTGTGTTAGATCATGTGGTGAACACGACTTTACACTGGCAGGTAGTTCTGCTTTCATGCGCATGCTGTACACACTGTTTACAACACCTGCACCTTTTAATGCCAATTCCAACAATGATCTACTCCTTTTCATTGTGTGTTGTGTGTAACAGAGAGAGAGAGCGAGAGAGAGAGCATTCTTTTATTTGCCAGGGTGCATGACTACAACAACCTTTTATGACATGTTTTCATAGTTCATGTCTGACACTCACTCGCATGTGTGTGTGTCTGTTCACAGCAACATGAACATTCATGACAATGAGCTGCATAAGAGAAACCTCTCATTGGCTGATGTATGTTAAAACCTGAGCCCAACATACAGGACATATAGGACCGGGAGATGGCTCTGGCTTTTATGTCTGCAAATAATACCAAGAAATTGCAGTAGAAAAATTTAAAAATAAATATTGAAATCAATGTGTTTGATTGTAGAAACAATGTCATAATGGTGGACACTGGAAGAACTGACAAGCTTAGTTATGGAAAATGTTTTAAAAATGGAATATGGGCTGATATAACTGTAGATGAATAGACGGACAAATAGAGATGATGAGAGAGAGGGGAACAGTTGGGTTTGAATAGGCTGAAGTATTTGTCTTAAACAATCTTCACTTTACAGGTTTACCCAAGCCATGCTTGCGGTAATGTGTTTTTGACTCCCATTGACTCTCTATTGCATTTCATTGAGCACGCCGCAATCGCCTTTCCTCTCTCTTTCTCCCTCTCTCTTTTTTTATTGCATCTCATCAGCGGCGGGAGAAACAGCCCAGCTGCCGCCGTGATGCCACTCACGGCCAATGTGCCCTGACAGATTCCAATTAAGTTGGAAAATGTAACGTATGAATATTAGAAAGTGCTCTGACACAAACATCATCCCCTTCTTTTGTTGCATTATGCAGCTTGTAGCCGGGGTCTCTGCTGGTCCGCCATTTCCATAAAGTGCATTTCTCCACCACCTCCCCCATTTCTCACTCTGTCTCTCTAGTGCTCCCTCTCTCCCCTAAGGCTGTCTGTTAACGGTGGTAAATATGCCCACCATGCACGCATAAACTCCCCATTTAAGGCGCACAATGTGGTTTTGTCAATCAGCGCATCTCTATTCGGCTTCCCGCGCTCATTCCCATAAACATTTGTGGGTAGAGGAAAGGAATGAATGGAGACTCAACAGGAGAGAACAGATTAATACATGTAAACCTGTAGGATATCTGATTTCTATGTGCAGTGAATTATATCAGTGTTAGCAGAAAAGCAAGATATTGTCTCTTAGTCAGAGAACAAACTGAAAATTCTCCTCAAAATTCTGCCTGTGGTTTCAGTTTGTGTGTGTGAGTCGGGTTGTCTGACACTGAACTGGCAACCCCAATACTGCCAGCTGGTATAAAATCAACGCACAGCTCAGTAGTGCAGCTTCATTCTTACAGACTTCTGTTGCCCCTGTGCTGAATCAGAGCATTGCTCTCCGCTGCCAGCTCCTGCAAGTGTGTGTGTGTGTGTGTGTGTGTGTGTGTGTGTGTGTGTGTGTGTGGAATAGCGTTTTTTCCCCACATTGTTAAAGGCATCAGGCTGAGCTAGAGCCAAGTTGTTGGGCTATAGACCATGTGTGACCTCATCTCAACCTGGCAACCCTCTGATGGCGATAAGAGGGATTGCCAATCTTCTCGTCTGTCTGCCTACTGTAAGAGCATTTGTCTCCTTACCTCGGCCTGCTGCAGCCTAACTCCTCTTTAAACATGAGCTAAGTCACAGACAGCAGAGGAAATTGGAATGGATGTGAAGACAGTAGTGGGGCACCGTGGAAATGTTCTTTACTGACTGTCATAAAGGCCTAGTCTCAGACATATCAGGAGAACACTGAATGAACACAAATGTCAGCAAAATATTGGCAACGGTGCTTTTGGAAATAGTGATCACTTCATGTGTGTAGATGGGATTGCCACTAGGTAATTCAATGCTACGTTGGCAAGTTGAATGTAGATTTACCACATTTGTTAAGATCGTCATATCTGTTTCTGACGTTGCAACTTTTTTCTGCATTTTGACATCAACTATAATAGATGCATCGTAGATTTTTGGAGGGAGACACAGAGACATGTTACTGCGCCTCATCATTGTTGGACTGTGGCAATTACAAAGAAGACACACAGTTATCTGATGTTTCTGCCAGTGCTTCATCCTGAAACCAGATAAGGATGATGTTTTCCTAGTCAAGCTGAATGTACATACTGGGCATAAACAATGCATACGGATATTTTACTGTCACATCGATCATCAAAACCTGCATCCTTCTGCTAAGTATTGGCACATTCAGTATTATATCAGCAAAACACAGTCAGAGTTTGCTTTACTAACACTGGACAAGGCTGATGTCATTTCTCCTGTATACTTACTGTCCCGTACTTAAGTTTCCAACACAACATCACACCCTCAGAATCAGCAGAATCAACACATCTTTCACACTGTGTCAACAAACCCCAGTTTTTCAAATGGAATTTACAGCTGTACTCATAAGCTGCTAATTTAGTGTTAATATGCACACACATACATATTGATTGAGTTTGCTCACGTCTAACCTGCGCAAAGAGACAGAAACATAAACATGTACAAATCAAACAATTGTCTCTCGTTGTCTTTTAAAGGGATAGTTCACCGAAAAAATGATAATTCACCCATTATCTACTCACCACTATGCCGATGGAGGGGTGGGTGAAGTGTTGGAGTCCACAAGACACTTCAGGGGTAAACAGTGTTTCAGCCCAGACGACCACTTCTTCAGACGTAATAAAACAACAGACGCTCGTGTGGTGTCATCCAAGCGTCCGGAAGCCCCAACATTCATACGTCTGAAGAAAAAGTCACAATTAACTTCAATTGTATTGCATTCGGCCTCTGAGACTCCATAAGGGTTTTTTGGACTCAAACACTTCACCCATCGACATAGTGGTGAGGGGATAATGAGTGAATTTTCATTTTTCTGTGAACTAGCCCTTTAATATCTAACAAACCACACAACACATTTACACACTCACTATCTTCTAAACACACCCGCCTCATGGGTGGGTCGTCACATTTGCTTGTTCTGTCTGTGGGAGTGGATTCTTTCTGAAGGCAAAAATCCCATTGTTGTGTTTGCCTGAGGCTAAACATGTTGACTGAAATTGTGAATCGTTACACTCAGTGTGTGAAATTGTCTCATAGTAAACAAAAACCTGTAAATAATCCTGCAAAAGCTTTTGTATTTACATTTTTCTTTTACAAGCCACCATGCTTTATCATGCATTTTTTACAACTGCTACTAATCATAAACTGAATTTAAAGAATGACACATTCACAACATGACAAAATCCGTTTGCAACTGGAGCCACTCACAATAAAACTTAACACAACTCAGTGACGTGCAAAATGCAATTACCATTCCAGTGCATTCTTTTTAAGCTTGTTTGGCCCACGGGAGGGACGATGTTTCTGTGGATGATGACATGTCTGCTGTTCAGCGCACAGAATGAGGAAACTTACTTTACCCCCAAGTTTATATTTGATGATGTGGTAATGTCAGATTTTTTTTAAAGAACGCCACAGCAGACCAGCGCATGCAAAATATCCAGCTGCATTCCGCCCACTGTCCTTGACTCCTTCCTTCACCACTGTCCAAAGCCTTTTTTTCCCCTCTCACTGTGATAGCAGCTGAAGTAAAGATACTATGACTGGGGCACCGCTGGGGTCAAGGCTGACAGCTTGGTCGCTAGTTGGATAGCCAGCCACTAGCGCCCGAAGCCAGGAAGTTGGCTCAGTACAGCATGCGCAGCTCTACATGCATGGATGTGATGGCTGCTCCGACTGGACCAAAGAAAGCAGCGAGATAGAAGAAGTCCTGAAGAGTGCACGTTGAAAAAATAGCAGTTTATCAGCTTCAAAGGCATTCCATGAAGATATGGAGGAGAGGAGAGCACCGGGTGGAGAATTATGTGTTGGCAACATATCCTCCCTTCCTGGCTGAAAGAACAGTGGACTGTGTGGAGATGTGTGTGTACGAGCACACATCCAAGGTGTGTTCATCAGAGAGAAATGGAGAAACTAAAGATGTAATAGGTGATATCGGTATTCTTTCAAATGCACTGCTGGAAATGAAATCACCACCATTCTGCAGTGCTTGTACTAATGCCTCTGTCCCGGGTATACCTCCAGCTCTCCTTAAATCTCCTTGTCTGTGTTCTCCCTGTTGACATCCAGGGATATAAAGGCACATTCAACCACACATCTCCCAAAGCGAGAGTTGAGTAAAGACCATTGAATGCCAGAACAATGGGGACAGTTTTGTCACCTCGAGGCCCAGAAATCGACAAGGGGAATGTTTTGTTTTGGTGCCAAAACCAGGCACGAGGAAGTGGGGACTAGGGGGATGAATGTGACTGTTACACGGAACATTGTTTGTGCCCTCCATCTCTATTACCATAGGCAGTTCATTATGTTTTGGTGGCGTCACGCTGGTTGCAGCACTGCCTTGGTCGTGACAGATTTGTGATTCTTTGGCAACATTCAGCAAACGGAGTGCGGGTCTGGGTCGGACATTTCTCATGGGTTATTCTGTTTTCCTCCTTATCTATCGCCCTTTGATTCTCACTCAGTCTCGGTTTCTTGCTCTTTATTGCTCTTTGTCTTTTTTGCCTGGTGGTCAATATTTCTCCTTCTGTATCTATTTCTCCATCGCTGTGTTTTTTACTCTTGTGCTCCCTCGCTAAGCAGCGGAGTCAATCCCCAGCATGGGAAAACTGCATCTCCACACACAGGGGCTGTTATTTTGGCCAGCCGTGCTCCGATAGTAATATGTGGTCTGCACTCTAATGTTAGCCTCGACCAAAGGTGGACCTCTGCAGCCAATTCATCTTTGGAACACACACACACAAACACACACACACACACTGTACTCTAAACACTGGCATTAGCCTGTGCGTGTCCTAAAATACACACATGAATGCACAAAAACCATACAATCTCCCTCCCGCTGCTTTTCCTGCATCAATTGCTGCAGCCAGTTGACCTTAGCACTGGGAAAACCGGTTTAGTGATGAGATCAGTGGCCACTGGCAGGCCCTTTCACCCGCAATCTCATCACCCCTACTTACAGTAAGTGGATGAGAGATGGATTGAGAAGCGGGGCAATGGCGGATGGGGAAGTGCACTCATTTGAGGGTCCTGGTGGTTTGGTGAAGGGCTGGCGTTTTGCTCCAGGTGGTCTATGAATCAGTGATGGAAACAAAAACTGGTTTTAAAAGCAAACTGAAAGACACGTGGAAGAGGACTCTGTTGTATATGTTGAATATTACATTTTTTAATTGTTTGGATAGGGCTGTATGTTGACTGACAACTGTTGAAACCTAGTCTTAACATTTAAAGCGACACAATGAAAGATTTGCTCTTGGCTAGAGTTTCGCCCCCCCATGCACACTGTACACTTGCATTTGTTGACAAGCTGACGGAGAAGAAACCAGCAGCCTCAGAAGCCAAAGAACCTCGACTGCACATTCAAACGTTTCTGCCATCTTTCACATTCGCAGCGATCGACTCAGTGTAGCTAACAACTTAATCATCAATGTCCGAGCATTGACGTGTGGACACTTGTATTGACCTGTATCTGCCCACAGGAACCGTCAAATAAAAAGTTAAAGCTGGAGAAGACCAGAGAACTTGGACATAACAACATTAGATCATTTTAATATTCTTTCATGTCTACATCAAAACGGAGCCAGGCATTTAATAAAACCAATCTGTTAGGTTTATTCTTCAATGTGGGGGAAAAAAGGAAACCGCCTTATAGTCATATAGTCGTTTTGCCTTAATCCTCACTGTTAAGTGTTTGCCGCTGCAAACGGCCGTGGAAGGAAAATGTTGAGGAAACCAAGATATTTAGGTAGGAGGAGGAGAACATGGTCATTCTGCGAGAGCTCAGGGGCTTTATTCACACACTCATCTCAAGAAATACAGTACCTCACTTCTTTGAACACAGAGCAGACCAGCACTCATTTTCATGTTGGCTTCAGACTTTGCTTAAAAATACATCAGTCAGAGAGATGAAGGAGGAAGGCCTTCAGAGGCAGTAGAGAAGAAGAACCAAACAGGGATTCATTGACAGATTTGCCCTTTACGCCTAGCTGTTACACAAGTCCTCTAAAGAGCCCAGTCATAATGGAAGCATAGCAAGATTTATCTTATTTTTATATTTTTCAACACCAACGCTATGCAAGCCTCTCTGCACTCCTCAAACAGCCTGCGTCCTACCCCATGTTAGTTTCCATTGTATAAAAGTAGGCTGGTTTTAGAAGAGAAGTTGGGAAAAAAAATCCCCTGTGGTGGCTTGAAATCCCATTTGCGAAGTGAGCTGTGGTACACGGGATCAAGCGCTGCTGCTAGACAAAGAAAACTCAAAGCGGGGTAGGAACAGTGAGGTTACAGACAAATCTAATTAGATGGAGAGATGGGCAGCATTAGAAGAGAGAGGGAGAGATGGAGTCAAAGAAACGCAGAGAGATGACGCCGGAGGGAGAGCTGACTCAGACATCACCACATTCTCTGCTTCCTTTTTCTTCCGACTCCATGGGACATTTTTTGGATTTCTGTAAACATATTCCCAGTTTGTTGAGTGAATATAATCAAAAATAAATCAGGCAGAAGGTTGCTTGACAGGTATCAGGCTCCCCTCCTCCACCTCCAAGCCTCTCTCTCTACATGCAGCACTGGCGTCTTCTGGCTCGAGAAGGTTACTTTAAAAGAACCAAAGTGAGCTTTCAAGTGAAATAAAACCTCTCACAAAGACGACAGTGAAGCTTTGATATCTAGACCAAAGTACAAGGACAAAAAGCCTTTTCATCTACGTCTTATATTTGATTAAACTGAAATTGGAGAGGCTGTCTGGTTTGCCGCTACAACAGGGTGACCCAGGTCAGTTTGACCACAGACGTATAAGGTTAATGCAGGGTGCTGTTGAAGAAACTGTAAAAAAGACAAGAAGCTCAGCTTCAGTACTGGTAACAGTAAAAGGTCAGATGCACATTTAAGCTGCTTGCACTGTATTCCAGACATTTCCCTGAAAGTGTCCGGACATGCAGTAATAATAATAATAAACCTTATTTATAAAGCACTTTTTAAAAACAGAGTTTACGAAATGCTTTGACAGCAAAGCAAGAAAAGTAAATATAAGAGAAATAACAATTTTCAGGGTGCAATGTGGCAAGGAGACCAGACAACCACGTTGAGGTGGTCGGAAAGAAGGTAGTGTTCAAATTAAATGAATAAATATATAGCTTTGTGACGTGAATACTTGAACACATAAAAGCAGTAATATAACAATAAAAATAAATGAACAAGTAAAATAAAACGATAAAAACACAATATCACATGTAAGCAAGTCTATAAAAATGGGTTTTAAGAAGTGATTTAAAGCCACTGACTCTGCGAGCCTCATCTCCTCAGGTAGGCCGTTCCAAAGCCGAGGGGCGCTAATGGCAAAAGCAAGGTCACCTTTAGTTTTCAACCTTGACTTTGGCAAAGCATGCAGCTCTTGGCAATAAGGGCCGACATGTCTAGACCCAATTTTCCAGAGTTCATGTCTGAAAGCTCAATATTTTGAGTAACGCACAGGTTTGACTTGAGCTGCCGTCCTTCAAGAAAATAAACTTTTCAGCGGCACCTTCCAAGCCTCCCAGTTGGTGAGTGTTTATTATTGTGGTGGCAATTTTAGTTGAATAAAGAGCAATGCCAACACATTCAAATGAGATGTGAGGATGAGCACAGGGGAACAGGGGGATATCGTTGTCTTATACCTGCCGACATATTTGCGTGGAGTTCTTCCTTAAGGCTGCAAATGTACTGAAACCTTCCTTCACTATGAGCAGGCGGAGAACTCCAACATGCCAAATCATAGATTAGATCTGATTAATTCAGCGAGGCAGCCACTCTGCACTCTCTGGAAGGCTGTTCAGTTTCGTTGTCCTCACTTGTGCCCTTTGCTTCCTATGTCATGAGTGAGCTGAGCAGCGATGAGAGTTAGCCCGTCACTTTTTCAGATATGGTTCAGAGAAAGAGAATGTCATATTGAAGTAGCCAGCACTGAAAGAAGAAGTAAACACACACACAGCTCAAACAAGACCTCGCCAAGACTTTGTGGTCCAACTTAACGCTCAGTTCGTTTTTTAAAACTCACAAATAATCGACACTTCAAGGCAATCTAGGCTCACGATGCTGGTGGGTGAGAGCTGGGTCTCACACTCTCTGCCCATTTCGGTTGTCAGCTCTTGTCTACTTCTGTTGAGGATACAGCTGTAGAGCGCCGACTGCTGTAGGGCATTACGGTTGTTGTAGTATCCCCATCCTGACTTTCAGCTTGCAGAGCTTGCACAGTGTGTAATGAAGCCTTAAACTGAATTCAAACAAATGTGAGCTGAGAACAGATGTGTGCTCTGCATCGTCAGTGTCATCTTTACCGAGTTTTAAAAAAAACAGTCAGGAAGGAGGAAGAATCGTGAGAGTTTTGTAGAGTATTAAGATAAATTATTTCTCCAACTCCATTATAATTCTGATGCAACTACTTATTTCATCTCTACAAATTCTCACGAAGAATCCTGCACCGGGTGGAAAACGCTTGCGTAACAAATATATTTATATAATTTTGCGGGTATGGGCATCGGGGAAAATTAAGTAAAGGACGTGCAGTGGGTGAGAACTTCATCAGAAATTTAAATGATGCATAAATGTGCAGTATTTTTTATCTTCTAAATAAGTTTATATTAAGCTGAGAGATTAATACATTGTGAGAGGCTTTGCTGTATGTAAAAAGTTTCAAAACCTCAAAAGCTTGCTGTGATTATTGTCAAAAACTATTCCAAGAACACAAATCAACCAACAAAACCAGATTAGACTTGCACACAATACTGGCTAACAGGTCGGGTCCAGTACCGAGCTTTGCAAGTGCAGGCAGGTGCAGGTTTGCAGAATGTACGACTCTGCTCTGATGCTTGTGAGAGGCCTGCAGAAGGTGGTCCCTGGATGCAAAAGCATTCCTAGCTAAAATGACAAGGGGGAGTGATTGTGCAGTTAAAACATCACTGTAAATAGGGATTGATGTGAAGGCGCACTGCTCACATATCTCCGTATGTTACAGAGCAGCGTTTTCTCTTTTTCTCTGGTTTTTCATTGAGCATCATCATCAAGTGCGCACGGTTGTCAGAGGCAGCTGCCATCTCACACGCTTTAATGTGAGCTCAAAGCTAGCCTGAGAAGGCAGGGGGAGACCTTTTTCGCTTTGTGATGAAAACAGAAGGAAATGCCAGGCATCACCTCGTAAACAAGGTTTTGATTTGAATGTTGGCTCGCAAAACGCCGCTCTTGAGCTGTCTCAGCGGAGTCCGTGGCAATCTGTAAATAAGGAGACCAAAGGGGAGAAATATCTAATCGTCCTTGAAAAGGATGTGCCACCGTTTTTTAATATCTTCTGCCCCGATGCCCAGAGGTATTGCGGCGGGGTGGGCGGAGAGTGGGGGAGGTGTGTGCGGCGGGGGGTGCTGTCGGTGCCGGGTGATGGGGCATTACTCTCGCGCCATTGACTTCATTACAGTCTCTCTCGCATATCCATCCCTCACCCTCTCTAAATGCCCTTGCCAGCCTCTAATTCACTTAATTCCTTGATTATCAATTCTGACGGCATTCGGGCAGAAAGGTCAATACTTTTTTTGTCGCGTGTACCTGAACTTTGTAACACGCACTCAAAAATGGAGGATCCAACAGGATGGAAACATGATGTATTGCAATCATACACTACCAGTTGGTTTCATTAAATTTTCATGGCTCACACACTCCCAGGCATGGTGCGAGAGAACACACAAAAAGGTATGCATCAGCTCACACGAGGACAGGGGGGGAGAAAAAAGCATGAACACACTGCGAACGCATTTCTGCACTTGCTACGAACACCCATTTCCCTCCCTCTCTCCTCTCTTTGCCCGTCTCTTTGATGAGATCGAGGTTGCCATGCCGTGAGTGTACGCGGCAGACACACGAACAAGTGTTTCCCCCCGAGGAGATGCTATCTAAATGGGAAAGCAACATGACAACTTTGCTCCTAACAGCCACATAATCAAACACCACACCCACTGTTACACGCTGCCACTGCTGTTTGGGAGGCTTTCCACTCACCGCTTTATGCATGTAAAATATACAGAACAACCTCCTGTCATCTCCGGCACTAAAAGGAAAAACCCTGCATCTTTAGTGGAGTGTCCTTTTGTCCTCTGCAAGATTAAAATTAAATTTGTTGTTGGACCAACTTGACACAAATTAAGTTTTTCAAAGTAAAGTTAGCAACCATGTTAATATAACTTGTTAACGTTAAATTGAGTGTCAACAATTGAAGTATTTTGTAATCTGTAACCAATTTTCTTATTTTCTGCAAGATTCTAATGCTTTTTTGCATCTTTTTCAATGCTTTTTCACTTTTAAGAATTTATTTCAATCTAGTTTTGGTTTCGCTTCGAAAAAAAAACAAACATTGATTAAGCACGAGAGCCTTTTGAGGTGAAGCCATGTCCCTATGTCATTGAAAGTCTAGCGTTTGACATGATTTAGTGAACAACCTTGAGTCCTGTCACTGCTGACTGCTCTGATGCTCGGTCCACAGCAGCTTGATAGAAGCACGTTGTCAGAGCTTCTAGGTTTGTTATTCTAGTTGTGAGGGCATCTCTTTCTGTCTGGGCTCACTTTTAGGTGGACAGATGAGATGTAGCTCGAGATTTTTTTGAACTTTTCCCTTTTAAAGTTCTCATAAGGCACTAAGACAGACTGACTTTTTCTATTTCCTGCACACACTAGCATATTGTTGGCAAAAATGAAATAATGTATATAAGGGCTTTGGTTCTGTGTCTAAGATGCATATGTAGGTCTGTGTGTATCATCCACAGATCAGTGTCAAAGAGGTGCCCTTGTTGTCTTCAGGAATCCAGGGCCAGTTTGTTATGCCGCTGCACTTCGATAAAGCTGATGTCTAAGCCTGTAGAGTGTCTTGCTGTGTCATCCGTGTGAGAGGTGTGAGCTGTCATAAATCTGCGAGCTGCTGTCTGGAACGCGAGAATTGAACTCACTTGATGTTGAGAAAAGCTGTCTCTCCGGGCGAACGCATACAGTACTCCAGCATCTTGTTTGGTTTTGTGTACTTAGTGTCGGTGGGGGTGTGTGAGTGTGTGAGGCAAATGCATAACAGACAAATGTGTGTGTGTGTGTGTGTGTGTGAGAGAGAGAGAGAGAGAGAGAGTCAGAGACTGTGACAATCGTAGGATGTGTGCGTTATTTTAAGACACCACGTTGTGTGTGTTTGCTTGTGCATGTGTGTGCATGTATACATTGACTCAGGTATGTGAAGAGTAACGGCTGACGGTCTTGCAGTCAGAGCAGGTAATCCCACGTCACCACACTCGCACACACAAACACACACGCACACACAGATAACACACAATCCGGTAAGACAATTTGAAAGTGGGATCTGTTACACTACATGCAAAGCTCTACCAAGCCTCTGACAGCTTGCCTGGGCTGATTTGGCTGATATGTCTGAGTAGTTTGGCTTCATTTCTCCCCCCTTGTTTCTTCTCTCGCCTTTTTCTTCATCAATCCCGTTTAATTAGTTGTTTCAGCCTGAGGAGGTTTCAGCTCACCTGGTCCCTTTTTTCCATGGTGGCAATAATCTAGTCCAAACAATAGTTGAATAGAGCTGCAGTTTATAATTCTGTAGTAATTATATCGAGAATTACAGAAGCCTCAACGTTCTCTGTTGTTACTTGTCCCTCCCGGGTATATTGATATGTTTTCATAGCCATGTAGAGAGGCTCTGTGAGACTGCACTCAGATGGTATCTTGAACAAACAGAAGGTTTGGTCTAATGATAGATGAGAAGTCAGGAGATCACCCTCAGTCAGTAGGATTTAATGTCTTAGGACCACAATAGAATACCACCAAGAATACAGTGCATATCACTACTTAAATCATGGGAACGACTGATAGCACAACCACAAATTCAGACTTGACGATTAGCGGGGAAACGCTAAGCTAACTCCGCAAAGGAAAATGCAGGACGGATTACCACTGAACTTATTGGAAGAATGTGATATGGGTCAGGGAAGAATCCACACAGTTTTAGGTCCAGGCATTTTCTTTTCACTTTCTTTGAGATAGGGTTGGTTTATTTTAGGTTTTCACTGATTTCCCATGGAACTAGAGAGGAACAAAATCAGGCATATATGATATCTATGAGTGTGTGAAAACCGGTGCTTCTTGATTGGCAAGGTCTGCGCTCTTCTCGATGCTTTGTTCGGCTCAAAGTGATATCTTGTGCAATCACTATCTTTCCAACCTGCATGCGTCACTTCACAGAAAGGACAACTGACATGGTGTTCCAGCGCCCCTGCATGCGTTCGCCTCGTGTATACATGCTGCTCGGGAAGGAGGCTGCGTGCTCGAATTAGACTAAATGCACACAGCCATCCTCTCCCTGCCCAGGTGCTGTGTGGCAGGCACTTCATTAGCCCGGCTCTGCAGATGGACGCTGATGGAAACAGGCTTTTTGAGCTTCATTCTTTGTGACTTGTTGTTCATTAAAATCAAATTATGTGTCAGGAAGCATAACTTGTACGTGCAGTTATTGCTCAACAAGCTCTTTGTCTTTCATCAGTGCGTGTCTGTGTTTGTCTTGCACAGTCTGCCCGACCAATTCGTCTCATTGTGCTAATTTCTGTGCACCTGACGGCTACATTTGGGACAACGTTTTCAAAAAAGGAACCAATTTCTACCTTCTTCAGAACAACTGTTTCTTTTACTCATGTTTCATCCCTTTCCTGCACAGGTTATCAATTTATCAACGTAGTCTAGTGTTTTCACTTTAAATGTGGCACATAAAAGAAGTAGAAGTGGTAATGTTGCTGTAAAGAATTGAGAAATAAAAAGATCTGTGTCTTCTCACGCTCAGGCAAACTAAACTGAATCCTAACTAAACCCAACCTCCATCAATGACGGACAGCAACAAATTCAGTTTAAAAAATATGTCTTGTACGCACCACAAATGTCACTAAGTTCTAAATAATGAGGAGACTGAAGGTTAACCCTGTGATTCAGCACGGATGAAAAGGGTCTGGGATATATCTCCCCTTGAGATCATTATTACATCACTCACCTTCGACTAAAATTCTGTTTGAGTCCTGCTCTGTCTTTCTGTCTCCCTATCAGTCCTTTGGTCTCCATGATCCCGTCTGTAATGTCCTATCTTTTAATAGTCCCAATTTAAGCTTTGAGGTTAAACTTTAGCGCAGACAGATTAATATAGAATCTACAGACAAAAAGAAGTATTGTAAGACAGAGTTTTTCTCCAGGCCTTAGCTATAACTTGCTATAGGCCTGTGCGTAAAGCAAGAGCAGTGGAACAGGCTGTATACACTATTTGATTATAATTAGTTTAATTAAGTGTATTCTCAAATAATTAATTAATAAATCAACTCTAAAATAAATCTCATCTTATGGAGAGTTTTGAACATCACGGCCCATGAACATGTAAGTATGCGAGAGAATCCGCCAGAGAAAGGCCTGACCATAGATCCCTTACATCCACCTTTAGATTCATTGGATCAGGATTTTTGTTTGCATCTCTTTTTTTTCCAGAGATCGATAAATTATCATCGTATCTTGCAATGTTAAAGAAAATAGCCTGTCTGTGTGTGTGCGTTTGTGTCTGGTGTGTGCGTGTGTTTGAGGAGAGAAGAGCTGTCAAATTGCTGCGGCCTCCAGCTCTGTCTTTTCCAATCAATCACTTACCTTAAAGTATTATAACATCAGCTGTTACCAGCATGACTGCAGCCACAGTAAAACGGGTGCATAAATGTAATTGCCTTTGATTCCAGCGACACCCCGGCCATTATTGAATCAGCCAACACTGGCTAGTTAGAATCGATACCAATGTTATCACAGGGCCCCAGGTGAACAAGATATAAAGAGAAAATCAGGTGTGACAACATCCCCTCAATCATCAATAGAGCTGCCTCCTCTTCATTTCTCGCCATTGACTACATATTGAATGCTGATGAGGGAGAGAATTGATCTCCGCTCTCGCTCGTTCTCACAGGGAGATGACTTTACATGGGCAGTGAGCGAAAAAGGCAATCAGAGGAAATGGGTTGACAGACAGAGGATGGGAAAAGAAAGAGGTTTGAGGGAATTAAACGCTCCAAAGCGGGAGTAGAGTTGTGGAGTGGAGTTGCCGCTCTAATTGGTGGCGTCTGGGGGCTTTGAAGTAATCAAGACGGAGGGAAAACCGACTCGGGCGCTGATAAAACTATTAGTGGTTTCCGGAAAACCAGTCTGGCATTAGCACAGCTTTACGGTGTGTGGGAGATGCAGACGCTGGATAAGTGGAGGGGATCACTGTCTATACGTGCTGAAGAAGTAGCTCTATTTCACAGATTGCGTCACATCTGCAGGGGGCTGTCTGTATCCGCGACTGTTGCACACAGCTGCGGTTATTTATAAGACCCGTATTATATATTTGCAGCTACTTAAAAATGTTTGAGAAATCAGACGTATACAGTGAAACTAAAAGATATCTCCCATGTTAATAAAACTGATGATACGACCGAGCACATGAGAGTGTACACCTGGCCTCAAGCTGTTTGTTGACTGACTTACTAAATAATAAATAATATCATGCTACCTTGAGGCGCTATAGGAAAAATCTAAATGGCATATTGAACACTGAAGATGATTATAAGTACAGTATGGATTTTGAGGGTATGGATTTTTGTATTATTGCATATTAAAAAACAAATTTTATTGCATATTTTCTTATACAGAATACATTAGAGTGGGAGTGGGTGAGACGTTATTTATTTAACTTTATTTAAAAATGTTTATATAAACAAAGATTGCAGATATGTGCTCAACACCGAATATATACAGCCAAAGTGACCTGAGAAATTGTGAACATAAAAGTAAAAGTGTACAATGAAGTGAATGTTATAATCCTTATCTTTAAAATGTGAAATTATATTTTTGTTCATTGTTGCAAAATTTACATTCGTTTTCTATATCTTAAAATTTGGAGGGATATAGATTAGTTGGATATATATCCAATATATGTAAAACTTTTATTGTTATTGGTGACACAGAAGAAGATGGAAGAGACTTTCTCACCTTGCACAGTAATTGAAGGATCTTGATGAAAGTGAATTTGGTGCCATTTCTAAAATGTTCATATGGTGATGAATGTGTGTGTGGCACAGGCTGTTCTACCGTGTGGCACTACCGGTGATAACTCCTCCCTGCACACCGTGGGCCTTTACTTCCAGCATATCGACAAGTGAGAGGCAAAACAATCTGAAATCCATAGCTGCGCATGATGAACGACACAAAGCATTTCAAAATCAATCAGGATTTTAAACGTGTTCTCATGTGCCACCAGCTTTATTGAGAGTCCATTTCAGCCAGATGACATTTTTAGTTTCTCTGCTTTCCTTGCACCTTGATATTCATATCATCTCCCGCAGAAAAGCCCTAACAGGGAAATCATTGGGTGTTGTCAGCCAGCAGGAAAGTTAGACCATCAAAGATAATTGCATGCTAATGTTCAATAAGCCTTGTAAGTCGCTGAAGATAAGTGTGGCTGCCAAACAGCCTTGCCAGGGGAAAGCACACCTAATCCCTTGGCTGTGGCCGGGGGGAAAATTAATACTTAGCTCCTCTGGCCAGACGCTTCCAGTGTGCATGGTGGAAGAAACAATTACACAACGGGCCACCAGCGCCCAAATTAATGAATAACCGAGGAGATTCCCATGTGTACACACTCTAACAAAGATGCATCTACCCGTGCACGAGCTGTGCAAACAGCTAAAAATCGTACGGAAGCAGCAGAAGCGGACTGTTTGTTCGAGTTCACTGGACGATGACGTTTAAACAGGAGGGCCTTGTCGTTTCACCATGCAAAATATTCATCATTTTCACCCCCTCCTCTCTGCTGTATCCTCTCATTGCATGGTGGTCTGGATCTACATTATAAGTTATTAAAATATGCCCAAAAAACAGATGCATATGTTGAAAACTAAGTAAATGGACTTCTTCTTGCTCTTTGCTCTTTTAAAGACTATTCAATCGCAAAAATGATACTCATATACATGATCTTTGACATGTATTCTAGTGGCATTATTGTATTTAAATCTGTCAACTGGCCGGTTTTGCTGTTTGATATTTTCTTGCCACCATTTGTTCCCATTTGGACACTTTTGTTGAGCTGAGGAAAAGGTCTTGGAGACGGCATTTGTCATCTTGTCATCTTCGAAGACTGAACAGTGACACTTCTCCACCCAATAAAACGCTACATGAGGTGATATCAACAGGATATTATGAAGCAGGAGGTTATAATGGGAGGAAATTGAAAGTACTCAGGAAGAAAAGAGGACTGAGACAGTTTTCTTGTCAAAGCAGGAAATAAAATGTGAAAAGAAAACGCAATTCTGTGCCCTGACAACATTTCTCTATGTTGTGACAAATGTAATTACTAATTAGATTATGTTCAGTCACGATATTTTTTTAATGAATGAAGTGCTACATTTATTAATGGAATGAGTACAGGTATTTCCTACATAGGCTGAGATGGACCAAATGACTGCTCCACAAAAGTGACACCAAAGTGGCTTGATCGCCCCCTGGTGGCTGGTCATGAATCCCGCCTCCTCCATGTCAATGAATGGGACATGGACCAAACTACAAAAAGTCAAAGCACTTGTTTGATGATTTTTTCTCGAATATGTTTTCTGTCATTTTAGTTTGTTCTAATCTCACTATTGTTTGTTCAACTATTACTTTTTATGGAATTTTTTTTTGGATGCTATGAAAGCTTTCAGTTGGACCTAGATCACTACTTCGCAGACTGTGGCTCCAAATGTGCAAGAAGGCATTTTTGTTTCCAGAATGTTTTAGCTTCATTTCTGGATCGTGGGAGGAAGTGGACAAGCGTCGTCCATCTTTATATACAGTCTACTCTCTCACACACCATGCAGAGACTGGGTTAGGGTCTACAGTCCTGTCTGTTGTGTAGACCACAAAACCACTTTGGGTAAGGTAACACAAGTCTGTGGTTTTGCTAAATCATAAATAGACAGGTTGGCCTTTTTGTAATATACCAGACCTCCCCTGCCTAAACACAGGGCTGTAAGTTCCTACATATAAGCTTAGAGATATTCACCAATAAAGTCGTAGAACTATGTATAAAAAAAACGATTAAGATAAGAAATAAACCCCTTAACTCTCATTTCATCTCCCAGGGAATTTTCTTTAGTGTTTCCCTTGCAAACACAAATAGTAATGCATTCTGTTTACTACAACATACATGTATGTAAACACACACCGTGACAGCACAATCCATTCTGCCTGACCACCGCAGCTCTGTGCTGCCTAGTAATTTATGGCTGAGCCTGATATCTTATTACAAGATGTATTTGCTCTCTCCTCTAATAAGAACATAGATTACAGGCAACACTGAATTCACTATCTGCATCCCAGCGGATTGCTTGGCCTGCCCGGGTGTTAGCTTATATCTTTTTAAGCGTCAGCATCTGGCTATTTACATTTATTCGCTAAGCTTTAAAACAAATTATAATCGATCTGGGGCGTGATGAAAAGGGTGGTCCTGCTGCAAGTTAACAGGAATGCAAGGTGACAAGGACAGCGGAATCACAAGCAGCTCCTGTGTGGCTGTGCACTGCGAGAAAGAAGGACAGCGATGTGGATGTCTGATACGCGCAATTGGTCGGAGACACACACCAGGAAGTTTTAAGTTGAAATGGGACCAGAGAGCCATGTTCTATGACATGCCGCTGTCTCTCTGCTCAGGTTTTCTGTCACTCTCAACTGTGAGCTGTCAGTAGCAGGAGAGAGTATTTAAACGTGCATGAAACAGCATTTTAACTATTAGACTATGATCCCCACTGCAGCTAGTATTACTTAAACTTCTTAATCTGTTTCAGGTAATCTAACATTGTTGTACTAGACAAAACAACTAACAAACAATACATCAATGTAAAGTTTGAGGGGCAGATGAAAAAAACAAGTGAGCAAATCACCATTTTTTGTGACTAAAATTATAACTATAATCTGTTAAAATTACGAAAACTATTCTATCAAGATATTTTTGTAAATTAATGTGCATAATTGACAAAATTTTCTTTGTCTGCGTGTCAGAGGGCATCACTTTAATTTTGGTGTGTGACTGATACAGTGACTCTGCTTTGAAAGATCATTGAGTCTATTTTTATTTCACCAGCACTTTGGTGAAATAATAAAATAAAATATTGAACAGAAAATATGATGCAGTTTGTCATATTTTACTGGTTGATTTATAATTTAAATGTAATTGTAAACCTGATTATAGATTGTTTTATCAGCAAAGGTATCTCAGTAAAAGGACCAATGGGAAACACTAATGCGTCCAGAGATTCCTCCAGCAGCGTCTTCCTGTCATCTCGACACATCACACATAAATATTAATCCTTTCTGCTTGTCACTGTGTTCCAGCAGTTTAATGGAATAAATTATCTCACCGTGCTGACAGCTTCAGACATGACTGTTGTAACATGCTAGAAATCACGCTGTTATCTGACAGGCTGAGAGAGGAGGGAAACCCGGAGATGCTTGCTTGTGGATCAAGACGTGATATTGATGGTATTGTTGTGAATTGACGCTGCATCAAGGGAATCTTTTGTTTTTCTTCACAAGAAAAACTAAAATTGCCAATTGCAAGAAGGCGCTCTCCGAAATCTGAACCTTTTCTTCTGTTGTCGGTGGTAAAATTCAATCTTGGAGCCGAATTGAAGATGAATTCAACTCTAGGGGCGATGGCCAGTATCTTGGGGCTTTTATGGTCCGACTGGTTTCTTTTATCATGAGTCAAACTCTTCTCCACACAAAACACAAACAGCGACACTTGTTATAGGTTCTTTATGTCCAAATTACATTTTCACACATAAACAGCTATGTGCATATGAATACAGATAAAGTAAAAAGCCCGTAACTGATGCATTTCAGTCAATGTGTTCCACCTCTTTTTATCTCCACCAGGACTGTTTACCTGCGCGCAACCAAAACCTGCTCAAACGTGATTGGTCAAACTAGAAAGAAACAAAATAGCTTTCAGTCCTCCGCCTACAGATTCAACTTTATAACATCTAGAGTTTATTTATTGAGATTAGGTAAAATTAAGAATTTAAACAAGAGGGGATGCTTTTCCTTCTTAGGAAAGAGAATTTGAAATCTCGTCTGACGTCACCTTCTCCTTGTGATAACCCTCTTCTCATGACTAGGTGATGATGTTGAAGCACCTTTGTAAGTAGCAGACTAGTGACGTTCAGTCTCTCTCCTCTCTTTAGTGACCACTATGATGCGTGTGGCGTTCTTGGCACGGCTGCTCGGTGGTTGCAAACCGTTGATCCGCTGAGCTGTGCCGTGCGTTTCTGGTGGGGTTGTTTGGTTTTGCTCACGTACATTCTTCACTGCATTTTACAGTGTAAACAGTGCCAACCCCTGTCTGTGCTGTCCTGGGAAGAAGATCAGCTTTAGGAGCAAACATCACACGAGGAAGAAACTAAGCAAAATCACCACGTGTCCTTAGACAATGACGTTTGGTTTAAATGGCAGGATTTGAAATCTTACTGCATGGATCATCACATGACTGTATTGTGCTTTGCTTCAAATCTGCACCGTTTAATTCAAATTAAATTTTTCTGTCTTGATGCTATGGAGACGGCTGAGCTCTCTGCTGCCTGGTGAGCTGTCGACGCACAAACATTTTTGTGGAAATTGACGGGGGATAAACCGTTAATAGGAAACCACTGCACAATCAGCCCACCAGCGGAGGTGCATATTTGTGCAGGCACATGTACAGTAAGCACAGGAATACACACATGTATACATTACCACCTTCCACTTGTGGAAAGCATGGGTTCCAAAAGCCTGCTGAGAAATCATTTCCCGGGCAAGCGAGCGAGGCAATTCCATCACAGTGTTGAGGAAAAAAGGCCCTTTTTTTTTTAATGGGGAAAAATGGGAGGCAGGGGAAGAGTTAGCAGTAGAAGCCAGGATAATTGATGGCAACTGTTTGGGTATGAGATTAAGATTCATGGGTAGGACCACACATGGGGGCTGGAAAGCGTTATGCGCCGGAGGCATGAAGGATATGAGGCAACACCTTGACTAGCATGCTGGCTTAATTGATAGAGTGTCATCCCAGATGCAGCATAAAAAAAGAGAAACCATCATAAAAAGGGTTTTACTTACTGATGGAACGGAGGCAAGGATCGTTTCCAGCACCCAGGCCTGCTGAGAGCGACAGACAGAGAGACAGACAGGAAGGGATGCGAAGGGGGAAACAAAGTGGTGGAAGCCCAGAGGCAAGAGAAGCAGGTTGGCATGTGGAAGGTCGGTGGTTCTTCTCCCCAGACCGGCTGGAAAAGGGCTTGTAGGGAAGTATGTGAGTTACACTCTCCCACTCCTCAACAACTGCCCTTGAGGAGCCTTTCAGCAGTTTGCTTAACACACAGCTGCCCCGGTGGAGCGGTTCAGTGGACGACAGTAGAGGATGTCGCTCCTGCTCCGAATGTGACTCTACACCGTGCAGGGAAAGTGCAAAGAGCTGGACTATTCCCAGATACAATAGCTTGTGTTTTTCTTTTAAAGGATACACAATGAATGTCTCTCAGCCCTTTTCCTTCAGTCACTTCTTGATCCTTTATGAAGACAAATAGCTCCCAAAGGTGCCAGCTATAAAACACCTGATACTTTCCATTATGAGTCATCTCTCTAGTAGCAATTTGCGGGTTCACCCTTGGTAAATATCTGACCCACTGCACTGATTGTGATTTATACTGTAGAGGGAACATTTGAGAATGGTTGACTTATAAAGGAAGTCATGCACAAAATCTGGTATGAGAAAATCAAATTGAGGGGAGATGTAAAAATTGGGGTCAAAACTGGCAGGAGATAAAAAAAGAGACAAAGGTAGAGGCAAATATTAATGGTCATGGACCCAAGTGTACTATTTTTAGCATTGACGAGACTGTGCCGTTTCAATTTCCATAAAGTTTCGATAAAGAAATGAAACCATTTGGGGGGGGGGGACTGGCCTCTGGGCTACAGACTGCATGTGCCAGCCATTTGGTCACATGAAGGATTTTTTTTTCTGCACAATGTTGCTTCATAAAAAACAAGATAAAATTGAAAAAAAGGACAGAAATGGGACGACAACAATAATCGTTATGATAATCATCTTAAGCAAAGCTCGTCTTTCCATCCTAAAGCTGTGAGAAATTGTCAGTCTGAGAATTAATGGCACTAATTCAATAGCACTGATATGAGATTATCTGCATCATAGTCTTAATTGTTAATATTAATTATTAAGATAAGGCTTAACTTGACAGCGATATAACCATGTATTAGCACAGCAGGGCAGTTGCCTCACTATCACCAGAGAGCAGGAATTAAATTTGCATTTAGGATTTGGAAGTATGTTAAATTAATCTTAGCATATGATCACCTCTGTGTTTATGTGACCTGAATTTAGTGCTGTATAATTGAACAGATGCATCCATACAAAAACACAGACACTGTAAATAAATGAAAAGAAAGCAGCCTTCTTCGTTGGTAGGAGACATATTCTCCACTGCTTGTAAAGGCTTCAGTCATTTGAACAGATGATTGAGGCTTTTACATTCATGGTTAGCACAGATTATGTGACTGTGTGTGTTTCGTTAAAGCACATTTTCTTCTTTTTATCACTTTTAGCATTTGGTTGATACAAAGCACACAGAGGCATTGTTAAATTCAGCCATCCCATGATTTATGTGACAGCCTGTGTGAATCTATATCGTAATAAACCAAAGTTGAACTCTCAGTAGCAGCGACGTGTGTGTGTGTGTGTGTGTGTGTGTGTGCGCGTGCGCGTGCGTGCGTGCGTGCGTGCGTTTTTGTGTGTGTAACTGATCACCCCCTGAGGTCCACTTAAGTTCGTCAGCTTGTTGGTAGAAACAGAAAAGCTCAAGGCCACTGCGGAGACGTGTGTGCACTAAGTCTCCTGTTCCTTTCACACACCACTAACACTGTCACACACACATTTGCACCAATTTAGGATGTGAGCTGTTCATTTGACCCCATTGCTCAGCCCATCTACCGTCTCTCTTTAGCAGACATTGGGGATTTGAGCCACCTCAGGGGTTTACTCTTTCTGCTATTAGCACGTAAAGAGCACAGCGTTTCACTGCACCTTGCGTCGGCAGGAAGCTTCTGAGATGGCAAGAGCAAAGGCAAAGCCACCAGGGAAAAACTTTATGAAAAAACTTTATGTGAGTGCAAAGCTGTGACAATGAAATAGTTTTGATGTGAAATATCGTAATCACATGTATAGGCTCAAATGTGCAGATACGTGCACAGACACATTCCAATTCTGTCCCACACCCTGTGTATAGCTTGTGCCTGCACACACACACACACACACACACACACACACACACACACACACACACACAAAGTCTGGCCCAAGTTTAAAACAGGTCTGGTGACATAGAAGAGCCCAACTGCCAATTACAAACTGACTTTTTTACGTCATGATTATCCATCCATCCATTATCTATACCACTTATCCTTTCGGGTTTGCTGGCTGGAGCCAATCCCAGCTATGAGGGATACACCCTGAACAGGTCGCCAGCGAATCGCAGGGCCGAGAGACAAACAACCATCACTCTCACATTCACACCTACAGTCAAGTTCGAGTCTCCAGTTAATCTAATGTCTTTTGATTGTGGGAGGAAGCTGGGCTACCCAGAGAAAACCCACACAGACATGGGGAGAACATGCAAACTCCACACAGAAAGACCCCAGCCCCAAACCATAGAAGTTATAGTTCTAACCACTGCACCGTCGAGTTGCCTCTGTCATGATTAACTAAACAACAAGCTATGGACCTTGAAGAGCTGACTGTATTTACACTGTAATACTTTACTGATTTGTATGGGCATGAAGACACATCCTTACTTAGGGTGCTAAATTCATGATCTGAAACTGAACACGCTGTTCCTCGTAGAAAGAAATGATTAAGGGGAATGGAGTTGTGTTTGATTTAGTCCTCCAATGGATCATATACTGGTTTCCCTGTTCTAACATTTATCCAACTGTGTTCACACTGTGAGCAACTCTACCAAAGTCAGCCATGAGGTTCTTGTCATGTTTGGCTGAGCTGTAAGAGCTCTTTAGTGGTGGAGGCCTGGAAGCTGACATCTCAATGTTAATCAGGAACCTTGCCTGGAAAGATATTGATCATATTTGATCCACCTCACACACACAAAAGCGTAACTCTGCCCTTTAAAGAAATGTCCAGAGCAGCTGTGGAGGCCCCTCCATTGGCTGCTCCTTAGTCTTTCCTGGGGCAACAGCCACCAATTATGCCTTAGCAGAAATGTCCATCCACTTACTTGCTAATAAAGGCTCTGGACAAAATGATGAAGGTGCTTTCAGTGCTGTTTAGTTTTGAAATGCATGATAAAATTTGTATATCTTATCATCAGCATCCCTCTAAACCTGGTTCATTTTGCCCTCCAGTGGTTGGAGCGTAATTGGTGTAATGGCGGTATATCAGCAGCTGGTGGTCATGCACTCATGCTCAGGGACAATTGTCCTAAGTTAATTGTTGAGTGTGTGGTATACACATCTAGCATACCTGAAATACTCCATGTCTCCTGCTTTTCACTAACTTTGTCCAACTAGTTCTTTTTCACAATAACGCAGATGGTGAGAGGTGATAAACATCTGTCAGATGCACGACATCTTGATTTTCCTATTGCATTCTATTATTTTATCTACATTTTGCAGATATTGCATAAATCTGCCATCATCTCTGCTGTTATGATACAGCTAAAAAAACCATATGATTTTAAATCTCGTATTTTAATTCCTCAATATTTTTTAATGAATTAAATTTTGAATCACTGTTGTGCCACATAATTGCCTTTAATTTAACTTACTTGTCGCAATGTGCACATTGTCCTTAAGTCCCCATCACTGATCAAAGGCCCTAATCTGTGATAAACCTGGCAGGGAGGAACTTTATGACTAGTATTTGTGTCATCTGAAGTAAACCTCCCAAAACAGTTGTATCATGTTTTCTCATATTAACAACTCAATGGACATTCAGTTATTTTCAAAGGAAGTCCCAGCAACCAGAGTAACTCAGTTATCATTATAATCTCATAATAATCATTCCTTCCTTTCTTAAATGTATGTCTATAACCTTCTGTAAATTAAGTGTTAATATTAAGTGCAAAGGAACATTACATTGCATTCAAATAAACATACTTAATTGAGATATTTAATTTAGATGGTCTTTATATCTTTGATTTTAAATTCAGTTTATTAGTCACGTATTTAACAACACATAATTGTATTATTTAATCAAAAGAGCTTTGATAATGTCAAATCTATTTCATAAAATCACAAATAGAGCTTGTGTGTTACAAGGGTAAGCAAGAATTGAGGGTCACACACACGCGCGCAGACAAACACAGAAAAACACTTTTACTGGGGTCTAAAGGTCTTTTCACTAGATCTACTCTCAGCAGCGCATTCAGTCAAGAAGAGGCACCCAGAGGATTTTGGGTAATGAGATATGTCAGTGTCAGCCAATCACTCCCCTGTGACTCGGATGGATTTTTATTGTCTGGAGACAAGTCTAAATCCTACAGAGATACTGAGGTGGTGAGACATACTTAATGGATGAGGTGCAGCCTTCGTACTTTTTTTCCACTGACCAGTTCTGCCGGTTTGACAAAAGTGATCTGGGAGATGACCAGGGACGAGTGAATGAGAAAATTGGTTGTGTTCAAATAAAGAAAAACATATCCAAACGGTTGCAGCATGCTTTTTAAAACTTATTTAATTTAATTTCAGTGACCACTGACAACATTGACAACACACATTTAAACAACTTTCTAATTCACAACTGCAGTATCACACATCATTCCATCACAACAACCATATTATATATTAATATATGTACATGTAAAAATCTACAATGTTGAATAAAATGATGTAACTGAATGTAAATTCATATTTGTAAACTCCCCATTGGAATTTAAGCATATAGGTTAAATGGGTTACTAATGTTCTCATATCTATAAATAATATTATCAAATAAATATGAAGCAGTTGTCCTATGTCTCACCACAAGAGTCTGCTTTTTCTGATTTAAAATAAGATGCACGTTTCAAGGTAGTCTCTTAATCTAAGAAAAACACACAAAGAATCTAAGGACTTTTAGGACAAACCTATGCTACCTCTCATAGAATTGAGTCTGAGACTGAAACGCTGACTTTAACTCACCTCTGTGGTGATTTTTGTCAGACGATGTCATGGTTATAAAATCAGGATATTGACAGTGCAGAACAGCAGCTTGGAAATGACTTGGAGATGCCTGCTGTTTAAGATTCACAGTCACTGTTTCATAATAGTCCCGTTGTCTGATATCAGAAACAGAGGGACATGTAAATTAGAACGGTTCTATTGGGAGTTTGGCTGTATTGAAATAGTGTATATGAGAAATAGGGAGAGAATAAAACTGGCTGACACAGGGCAGAATGTAAATCTGACATGATGATCATGACTATGCTTATAAGTGTTTAACGTCATCCACCCACATTTAATTTCTGAGCAGATTTTAGCTTCTTTTCATTGACGGTTTGCTGCTATTCCACAAGAGTTTCAACTACATCCTCAATTTTCCATACTGATCGTACACAGTCCAGCAATATACTTGGTTGCTTGGTCCATCATCCATCACTATCACATTTGAGTAGATTTCTTTATGCACCTATACCTTGGTTCTCTTCAGTGCTGGCCAGGTAGTGTATCCAGTCGGCTTGTCGTAGCCTGTTTACCTGTTTGTCAGAGTTTAATTGCTGAAAACAGCTGCCTGCTGCATGGAAAGAGGTTAATGAGAGCCGTGAGACTGAGCTGTACATTACACATACAGATCATATCCGTGGACGACGTATTAGTGACACTCATGATATATCTGATGCATGTAATCAGCTCCTGTAAGTACACCGACAGCTGCAGGCTATCCTCTGTGGAAAACTCCCATGGGGTGTTCGAGGATGTGTGCGCCAGCAAGGGCATAAATGCTAATTTATGACGGACCATATGGAGACAGCAGCAGCATTGTTTGTAGGTGACCAGAGCTCGGAGGGTAGTGAGAGGTTAGCATTGCTGGACCGTGCAGCCATCACGAACACTCATCTAGTTATTGTTTCTGATGCTTATTAAGCTGCTCAGCAGATGGACAATAATCTGGGCCATGATTACCATCAGAATCAGTGGCTTGTAACTCACACTTAGCCCAGCAGAGCTCATCTGGGGGACATTGGGGGACAAAGGATGGCTCCGACTGCTGCGTGCCTGACAGAAAATTTAGCTTAACTCCGACAAGGTCCCCCTGTTTATTCAAGCCACGTAAGCCAAGCTCAGCTATTGACAGTGTTTACTTTTGGAAGTGACATTTGCAACTTTATTTGATTGAGTCAGTTACTGGCTATTGGGATGACCTTTTGTTGGCTTCCTTGGCAGGAGCCTATAAACCTGAGAGACTTGCAAGCTTTATAGGCATTCAATAATCGCACAAGGCACTATTGATGAAGTTGTTGTGTGCACCACGTATGGAATGATCTGGGCAAGGAGCACACACCACAGCAGTGCAGTGCCTATGCAATCCTGATGAGGATAATTATAAAAGTAAAACTGATGAAAATGCAGCTCTGGGGCATTCAGGTTTCTCTGCCAAACATTGGTTTGTTTTGTTCTTATGTAAAGGCCTCACTGTTTGCATTCCCCCTTTGGGTGACTGTCGTGAAATTGTCAGAGACAGTGATGGATCCATTGTAGTCCTGTCTGGTGGTTGTCTGTTGGAGCTGCATGGAAACCATTTAAAAAACACAGCTACTGACAATCTTTTCTTCAGGAGGTTTCTGACCGATTTGCGAGAGAAAGAGAGGCGCATGAAAATGTCCACACAATTGGCTCCGGACTTTCTCCGGAGATTGCCTTTCACATATGAACAACGCAGCTGGAGATTCTCCAGTCAGATGCTGTCACAACAACAGCAGCAGCATGCAGAGGCAGGATAATGTATTAATGTTTACAGCACATCGACACGATTGATTATCGTTGTCTTTTCAAGTTGACATCTTCTTCGACCTCTCCTGCATTTATGACACATTTTTTTCATGAGATGTCTATATATATCTTTTTGCTGTTTTTGCAGTTTTGTATCCATCGCGTGTTAGAAACGTCATCAATGCCCCCTCTTGATATCCGTGTCTGACTGACTCAGACATTTGTGTTCTCACATACAGCATCTATCTATCTATCTATCTATCTATCTATCTATCTATCTATCCCTTTTTTAATCTGTAGTTTTTATGTCTTCTGCCATTAAGTGTGAAGTGGATGCAGGTGGAGGAAACCAAACTGCTATGGCAACCCAAATTCAATTTTGTGCAGCCGGTCTGTGCAGTTAGTACCCACCCACTGAAAGAGAGTGAACATATAGGTGCCGTGATTGTGGGCGTGTTGGCCTTCATGGCACATCTGGTGAACACATGGACAGGTTTGTCCTCATCCATCTACCTCAAAGCATTGCAGGAAAAACTAGCCTCTGTAAATTCCCTTTTCATCCATATAAATGACGGCAGATACGAATTTCAACCCATCAGCCCGTAATCTTCTCATTAATTACAAATATTGGAAAATCCTGAATTATTTTGATCCATTGCCTTAATCCATCACTTCTCAGACAATTCCCTGCAAACAAATGTAATCAATTTAATCACACAGTCAAATACAATTCCTTTGTATATACACATGTATATGGGGTGAATCTCATTGACATTCTCAGCTGTGAGTGTGGAATCGAGTGAAATCCGTCAAGCAGAGAAGATGGATTCTCTTGTGGGCAGCCATAACTTTTACACAATATGAAGATTCATCTGTTCTTGCGAGCTATTCCCGCATCCGAGGCACTATGGTAAACAGCTGACAACTCAGTGTCTTATAACGCGTTCTCCAGGTCGCTCCAATACAAAGAGCTGGGACTGTGCTTTATTCAACCTTTGCGGTGATATAAAGGCTCAGATGTAACATATTGAGCATGGAGACAAATGGATTCGATCATGCAGCGAGGGGGAGAAAATACATCCTGAGGTCTTTTATTTACACCCGGCCCACATTCATGCGCACACACACACATACAGACAGACATATCACCGGTAGGATCACTTTGCAGCAAACCCCTCAACAGTTCACACTTTCTCTTTATGCACACTACACAGCACAGATGGTTTTGTTGTGGTTCACTTGGCACCCAGCGCCATCTCGGTCTCATGCAGAGCTATAGGATTTCAGCGTTTCATTAGAAATCACACATGAGGAGAAAGAAAAAATAACCGTACAGACTTCACATCGCACCAGGCAGTTCTGGAAAGTCAGCGGGCTTACTGAAGGCAAGCTCGGGGATCCAAATGAGTATAAAAAAAACAAGTAAATTTCACTAGACATCACACGGCACAATGACCCTTTGGCCTGATCTCGGTACCTTGCCTCAAGGGTGCAATAACAGTTTATTACACCTATCCTCACTTTATGAGCCCCTCTACCCTCCATCCCACTTCCCTCAAGCCCACGCTAACTGTTATTGAAAACACCCAGGTCTGTCATATATCATTCCTGAGCAGCGCGTTATGCTATGTGCAGTCTAGCTAATCACCACCGGCCATATGAGTATTGTACAGGTCACATTGGGATAGTTCCACTTATCTCATATCTGCTTAGATGAGGAAGTGTTTAAACCGAATCCCATTTGTCTTTACAGCCTGTGTTGCCTTGAGGCTGAATCCTCTTTTCTTTATATGTATCTGTGGTGTAATGACGGGGAGTAAATAGGAAAAGGAATTGAAAGATTTTGCCACAGTGCAGAGAAAAGGGGTAAATGAGTTTGGCCTAGTTTATTACTAGCCACGAGGATAGAATACCATCACTGTGGGAGATATAAGGTTTAGAAAGGTCTGTAGGAAATCTTGAATAGAAATGCAAAGCGTCAGTGAAGATCCTTCAGGGAGGAGGTGTTCAGAGAGAGAGGTAACAGCTCATGGATGACAAAGTGACAAGGCTCAGTGAAGGACACGCCACCTCTCTGTTATATTCTGTCATTAAGTATGAAGAAGAAGGACGCAACAACAGTACAGAACTATAAATAAAACGGACTTATAATATATATATATATATATATGTATATATATATGTATATATATATATTTTTTTTTCCTGTCTTCATAGTCATTCAGGGGAAAAACTCCTGCATGATCACAAATACTTATTCTGCATATGGCAAATCTTCTGCACAGCTGATAGCATCAACAACAACTGCATTGCATAGGGACTTTGTGTTTTGTCTGTGTTCATTGGCAGCAGCTATTGTGGATTTATGTTGCTGCTACATCTTTATAACTCTCTGACAAGATTTATGAATCTTACTATTGTCGCTCAAGTCTATAGCCTGTGTCCAGGTGTTTCTATGATTGTTTTCCACCTTGTTAATATTAATGCAGTCTGGCTGGAGACGAGAAAACACCGCTCTGTATTATTCAATGCAGCTCAACAGCAACACAAACTACAGACTCCACATTTGTTGTGCAGATATATCAACGCCTCCCTACACATGTTCAATAACAACTGAACATTATAACTTTCGTGAAGGCAGGTTTTTATTGCAGGACTGCTGTACTATTTTTAGCCAGATGTACCTTTATAAAATGTAATCATCAGTTGTACGCACAAGCTGCACTGTGCCTCACTGGAAATATGTTCTTGCTTTCGGTGTGGTTTTCTCCTGGTAGAGAGAAAAGTATCTGAAATATCAATGCATACGTCTGGTGGCTGAAAGATGTTCTTTAAATAGTTTTATCATATATGATTAACACCATATAGCCTAATATTGTTTTTTTTAGTGAAACACAATGGCTTAGTCGGAGTACATTAACCATGCATACTGGAAAAGTCAGTGTATTCTGAGTGCAGATAGATTTAGCAGACATGCACTGTGGCTCAAAGCTAGTAAACATGGCTAGCATTGTTAGCATAGTCATGCCACCAGTAGCATGTTTGTGTGCCCTGAAATGAAAAGGGGGAATTTGCTCAACAGCGTTTACATCTATTCATCGTTAGGCGTTGACAGCTATATTGATATTTAAAATCTCATAAATAACCTCCTGGCAGGAATTGCCAGCAGCACATTGTTCATTTAAAAAGCAGCACGGGGAGACGAGGGATACAATCTACAGCAGTTTGTATTGAGGAAACAAACGGAAAAAACAAACAAACAAAACAAAACATGATGGATGCATGAAGTGGCAGCAGCCTAAGGAAAAAAAGAAGTGGATCAAATGACAACAAAATGCATGATGGGAGGAGACGATAGGAGGGCAAGGAGAAGAAGAAATCCACGTTGAGGGCAACAACCCCAGCAATGATCCATGCTCCTACAGAGATTGATCAATGGAATATTGTTTTTTATTTATTATAGATGTAGACTGATCTTCCCCAAACAACAGATGCCTACCTCCCTCCAAAAACATGTGAGGAGCCGCAGGCAATCTTGACTCAGCCCCTAATCTTTGTACTTGCTACAAACGGCCATGCTTCATACTACTCTGGGCAGCTTCAGCTGATTGCGCAGATGGTTTATGTCGTCATTGGGGGGGGGGGTTAGAAAGCAAGGTGTGTGATCGCTGGAAGGTGTTCTAATAATCACTTGTCAAGTGAGCAGCCCAGCTAACTGCTAAAGAGCCCTCATCTGTCCCGAGTGCCCTGAGGGGAGCAGCGAGGTCCAGTGGCTTCCCAGTCTGACATGACCAGGGCAGCTAAGCAGGTGCTGCAGGTCACTGTCTATGGACTATTGCTTACACTGCATTTCCCTTTGTTTTGACACATTTGACACAGTAGAACATGAACCGGCTGTTTCTCCTGGTTCAAATTATGTGGAAAACCGTATCGAGGTGACAGACACTGTGTGTTTATGGTCAGTCGAAACTGTGGACCCCGTTAACAGGCTGTGTCATCATATCTGTGTGGCTGCTTTCTCACTGCTCTCAGCTACAGTGTATCTAATGAAGCTTTATTAATACTGTCTTGTCCCTGTCTCTCTTTTTCCTAGTGTGCACTGGTACGGAGAACAAGCTGAGCACACTGTCGGACCTGGAGCAGCAGTACCGCACCCTGAGGAAATACTACGAGAACTGTGAAGTTGTCATGGGCAACCTCGAGATCACGAGCATCGACCGCAGCCGGGACCTCACCTTCCTCAGAGTAAGGATGCAATATAAAGTCTGGTGTGCAGCAAGCAGACAGAATATACCTTCCTTATTAATTCAAATTTGTCAGTTATTGGCTCATCACTGGGGATTTGGAGTAGCTTCACATTTCTCAAAATGGAACTCTATGTTCTTGTGTCTAGAAGTATTTGAAAAATCCTAAACCTGTACAAGCGGAGTAAAATTACATTTCAGGGTTTCACATACTTCTTATTATCTGTCAATGGCAGTTGCTGTAAAAATGATAGGGATAGTGAATCACCATCTTCTCATTCAACCTTGTTGCCCAGACAATACTTGTGCTCAAATAAGTTTCTACCAATCAGCATTCAGATTTGTGTCCACGTAGCCAATGACGTTTTCTTATCAGGGGTACTCCTTCTCTCTTCTTAGAGGGAGTCTGCTTGTATGCTCAGATTTGTGTGACACCATCTGCCAAATCTCCTCTTTGATTAAACATGAGTCACAGACAGAAAAGGGAAAGTGCTGGTGTCCCTTTCTTAAAAAACGTCCAGATATTTATGACGTTTTAAGAATCGCCTTATTCCTGGGCAGAGCGCGTGAGCAGCGTGATTCAAGCTGCCTCTTGGAGGTTAGTATGTAGGTGAGGAAGAATAGGTTTGCTTGGGTAAGGAAGCTGAGGTGGAATTGCTTTTACATGAATGCTTACCTCCATTTTGGTTTGATGGACACATGCATACACACAATCACTGCGTCAGATGATGCCTCTCAGGGGCCTGGGCCAGTAAGGGCACTAATGAAAGGTTAGTAGGTTACTATGGGGAATATGCAGGAGAAAGAAAAAAAACAGGCAGGTTTTTTTTTGTATGTGAAATCAGCTGCTACTCTTGACCTTTGCTGGCCCCCCCACTTCTCAAGAACATCACGCTGGACTGCTGACGGCACTCTGCACCGCTAACGCCCTCCAACTCCAATTGATTCCAGTCTATCTCGGGGGCAGGGGAGCTCCCCTGGTGGCTACGCTACAGTGCTGACTGCATTAATAGGCCTGTATTGCTGTGAGAGTAAACTTGGCCACAGAGGGTTTTACCTAGAATGCAACTCCCCCCCCCAATGCACAAGCAAGATATGTTTTTTTTGTGTTGGATTTCCATGTTTCGTTTCTTACAGTGATGATTTAAAGTAAATACGACGAAGGGATTTGTCTACATCCGGTAAAAACAATAGGGCTGCTCGTCTTCTCTCGTCAATTTGGTTTGCGTGCACCAAAAGAAATCAAGATTGATCAAAGCGGAAAAACAAAGCACAGTCATTACGTTGCGCTTTATTGTAGAGAGACAAGCGTGACGCAAAATAAAACTAAGATGTTATTAAGAAAGAGGGAGCGATGGATGGTTAAGTGCTGCCATTAGACTCCTGCAGAGGTAATATGCCCCACAGACTTTGATGAAAATAGATGGTAGAAGGGTGGAAAGATGCAGTTATAACTACTACTACTACAAAAAAAAAAAAAGTGTGATTGTTGTTTAACTGCACAGAATCAATTTGTAGTTGAAAACAACTCTCACACCCCCGCTTGAGTTTAGGTTTCGGTGTACAAGCAATATTACATAGAGGTGTTATTTGCAGTTTGAGGTTAAAGGTGCTTTCGTCTTTACCTGCATACGTTTCCATTCCACTCATTTACTAAGCAGCTCCCTGCGGTGCCGGCTTGCCAGGATCCTCCACCTTTCCACGGTTGGCAATTAACATGGGTTAATTGAGGATGCTAATTAGGAACGCAGGGTGCCAAACAGCAAGGGAGCAAGAGGGCAGGGCAGAGTGTGTATTTTTAGGCAATATTATTATTATTATGATAAAACACATTAATAACATGCTTCCCCGGGGAGAGAGGGAAAAACTTCACCTTGAGGTAGAGAAAAGGGGAGGGAGTGAAGCGAAGACCATTGTGCAGCGGCAGCTTACCGTACCAGCTGTCTCGGGGAGGTGATTGAAACTGATGCCTGTGCATTGGCTGCTTCTCTTCAAGATAGCCAAGAGATTGATGGCTGCCTCCCAAAACCCCTCAAACAACTTTAGCAGTAAATAGAGTCCATCTTCCAAACTGCCTCCACGACAGATGAATCAAAGCTCGCGCCCGTGATTAATAACTGCATTTCTGCACTGAGGCTTTTCTCCCCTTCTCTCCCATATTCACACTCAAACCAACAGCCGAGCTTTACCGTCACGCGGTGTTTACGCCGTCAGTGTTTAAATCACTCCTAAGTCCATATTCCCGTTCCTCTGAATCTTATTATAAACAGAACGTGTATTTGCATCCCGAGACGGAAGCACATGGAGAAAATTAGATGACAAGTTACGCTCTGTTCTACATATTCTACTGTGACGTTTGCTGTGATGTGAATGGGACACAGAGGACGGCAGACACACACACTTTTGCATCTCTCTTCTCCCCGATATCACTTTCCTCGTGTGCTCTCATAAACAGATCTGTGATTATGAAATATTCATTTTTCCCTCTCCTCCCATCTTCCCAGTCTCAACAGGAACCCACAGCCACCACAGTCAGATCAGATTGTTTGTCTAGTCATTGCAACCATTTGTAAACATGTAATTCCTGCGGTAGCAACGAGACCCCACCTCTGTCGCCGTATTTGTTATTTTGGAATCATCATTTACAAATTGTAATATTTAATATTTGCAAACGGCCTTGTGTTAGTAAATCAACATAGACACATTGACAACAAAAACGTCATATATTGTGTTCTAGATTTCAAGTCAAGTCAACTAGAAGTGTGTACATTCCTATGGCAACCTCTGGGATTTAACAAGATGAACTTTAGCGGTGGATTTCCAACAGACTATTTGCACTTTGCGGCACAGGAAATGAGCATAAAAGCTAATAACCCTCGGCTATATCTAAGCCAGTTGTTTGCCAGTGTTGATACCCGAGCTGTGTAACTGCATAATCAAATATAAGCTAAATAATGTTATTTTGCTAAAGATTATAAGAAGTTAAAGTTGAATAAATGTGGGAGAGTTCATTATTATGAATAGATGTATTAATGATAATAATAATATATTCAACATAAACAATGCACTAAAACCATAAAACCACAAAAAATATTTATATTTACAAGTAAATGACCAAGAGTAAAATCTTTCCAATACCTTTAAATATAAAGCATTACCACACACTATATGAAGTATTAATTACAGGATTACATTGCACTGTACAGACATTTGTATTTATTTTGAACACCTATTGGTTGCAGCATTTTGAATGTATAAAAAAGTCATTTTTGGATGGCTCACTCTCCAGCACTTACACTATGTACTAAAGGGTGCTTGTTGGAAATGTGTGGGTCTGTTCATTTGGACCCAAATGACACTCGTGCGAAGTGTTCACTTGACCCTTCGCTTGTTGGAAACCCTCCCAGCTGTCATAGTGATGCGTACCAGATGGAAACCACCGCGACTGCACCAGTGAGCAGGAATAAGAGACAAAAGGCTGATTAGAGGTTAAAGATGTTACTTTCCATTGACAAGAAAACTGTCTTTACAGTGAGAGTAAATATCCCCATGCCAACAAATCTGCCTCATCTGCCTCATTCAATATCTTTCTGTGGAACAGTAGATTAGACAGAGGGAGGGGGCGGCAGGGCGCGAGCAGACCTTTATATAAGTATACAGGGCCTATGGAAAGCTTCAGGTTTAACCGGAGCTATTTCTCTATAATGTAAATCAACCGCAGTAATGATCAGATGATTAATTTTACTGTTGAAACATTGCACAGTTGACGGAAGAGAGTGAGAGCTTTGACTATATCAGAGATGTTATGCAACAAGGTTTACAGCAAGTTCAACTTGATTCCTTAACGTCATAGACAGGAAAATGTTTTGGTCTCTCTGGGGCAACAGAAACAATTTATTAACACCACATATCATCACCTTTTTAGTTTTATACGGGGAACGTGTTGGAAAACTGTTGCTTATTTGTAGCGGTTAGACAGAACAACAATGCTGTTCATTGGGAGTCATGAGTTGAATAAAAGACCAATATTTTGTTTCTTTTTGCTCAGTTTTCAGTCTCTGCCAACTCCTGAGGGAAATATCTGGCTCTTCAGCTGTTAAATGCTGCAGTATGTTTACCAGCTGGTGGTTCAACTTTGTCTGTCTGCCATTTGCTGTTGAGCACTGTGGAGTGGGCTTTCAGGGCTTCCTCCACCGAAAGCAGCCGCCTGCTGCAGCCACAAATGACCCTATTAGAGCGACGAGGGTGAGTCAAAACAGTAAGTCGCAGGCCAGAGAGTTAAACTATGAGCTGAAACTCATTATAAAACCTCTGTTAAGCCGAGGAGAGCTGCAGATTTAGGTGATAATAGTCTGTATTACTGCTCTTTTGCATGTTCACGTTGTTTTCAACTTATTTGACACAGTGATATTGATCTTAGCCTTTAAAGACGGAGATTAAGAGCCTGATTCTGACAAAGAGGGTATAGCTCAAGTTAATTTTACTCACTGAGATACGGCAGGAGGCTGTTTCATCACCCTCCAGACACTGTTCATTCCCTTTTTTCCCTGAAATTAGAAGCCATTAGAGGTCTCTGCTGGTTGGTTACCTGCAAAACTGCAGGGAATAAACACTAACAGTTGATGAGCCTAACTGCTGCATCAATTTAAGTTTATGTCTCACTTGGTAAAGCATAGGTTCGCCTTGCCAGAGGGGGTCTGTGGGCCACAAACATTTGAAAACCCTGCTGCAGAATGACCAGCCAACACTTGCACTATAGGTGCATCTGTGTATATGTGTGTATGCCTGCGCCATGTGTGACTAGGTCATAAATTGATGACAAATCATGAGTGTATCTTTATAATCTCACCAGTTTTATGGTATACATATACTGTGCTTTTCTAAATTTAAGCCAGGCTTCTACTATGACAGGCCGACTGCCGGTTCATAAATTGTAACTTGAGTCGACCTAACAAATGAACATTACGTTGCCCTTCGAGTGCCCAACGGAAATACCAGAGAGACACGATTTATGGCAGCTCATGAAAGAACAGTAGATTGTCGGGTGTTGGGACATCTGTGAGATACAAATGCAGTTTTACATAATGTTCAGCAGCAGAGTCATTGGTTCCCTGAAACTCAGAACATTTAATTTTCTGTCTGCTCTGTTTAACCCATGAACACCTAAGGCGCCGAATAGTAATGACCACCTCAAAGGTGAGGATTTTCTCAAGAGGGGACAGAATTGCCCAAATTTGCCCAAACTTTCATTGTTCAGCCTCTGAAGCAGGTAGACTTGAAACAACTTTTCATTGTAAATAATTGCTGCTTCACTAAACTTCAAAAGCATTTTCTTTAAAAACATACAAAGCCGGCAAACTCTCTCCCCTTCTTCCTCCTCAAACATGACTCTTACCGACTGAGCCTTGCTCAGCGGGTCAGCAATAACATAGTCTGGGTCTGATTCTTCTTCACTGTTATTTTCATCGTTGTTATCATCCTTAAAGGGCTGTTATCTGCTCCCTTCACTCGTCATTGTCTGAAAAACTTCTTTAGAAACTTTTTTTGCAGGCTAAAAAAACGAACAAACAAACTACATTTCCCTTAATGCAGTTCAGCTTTCTCTGCAATTATTCCAGTCAAACACGATGTATTTCATCAGTCACTTGAAAACGATGACAATGCCAATGAGACGCACACATCTGATCCGGCTCTAATGGGAAAAGCAAGGAAACATTGCACCCACTCTTAAAGGTATATACACGCATATGTCAAATCATACATCGATTATTTCGTTGTTATACTGTACAATGTATAAATACAGCACAGATTACTACTACTCCTGTCATTGGATCATACAACACTAAGATTTACGGAAAATACGAAGTGTCGGACGTTGTGGGAAGTGGCATTTGAAAGCTGCATCTATTCCTGGACTTCTTTCCCGTCTTCTGACATCTTCTTACTTCTTCTTGACTGGCATATTTATCCCTCAGGTGCCATCGGTGCCCTCCCCAGCTTCCTAATTTTTGATGCACTGTTAGACGAGTGCAGATTACGTTGCCCCCCCCCCTGCTCCTCGGCAAACTCCTTCAATATTAATGAAGACTGATGAAGTGCTAGGGAGCTCCTGTCTTTCAGGCGCGACCTAGATTGGATTGACAATTGCAATTAGCATCCCCTCAAGTCCATTTCCATCACTTTAATTTGACATGAAGAAGGACAGTGTGGGGTGGGAAATGAGACCATCGAGAGAAAGAAGTCCTGAGGAGAATGGTTGGGGGAGGGAAAATGGGGTGAAAGAGTTTAACTGGGAACTAGTTTGAAAGCCAGACAGCAGAGAGGAGGGAAATTGAAGAGTCCGTAGAAATCTTTTACTCACAGATATCTGAAGTTTTTTGCTGCTGCTTACTTTTTTAGAATTCTTCCTTCTTACTTTCCACCATGAAACACAGCAGCGAGAGGGAAGTCCATACACGTCAAATCCCGAAGGCTGCAACTAAAGCCATTTTGAATCCATTAATCTATTGTTATTTAATTTTATTTTGATTTATCAATTGCGTATTTTTCTGCTTTACTTCCTCCAGAAAAACACACACACACACACACACAAATTGCATGTTAGTTCCAGCTGGGATCCGCGTGGGAAGATGAGAGTGGTTGTCTTTACCACCATTCCCCTCATTACAGTCAGCTTCTTCCAGTTAGCATCCCTCTGGTTTCCAGGATGTTTTTTGTTTGTTTTTTCTGACAGGGAGCTAAAATAAATTGGGTAAAAAAATAAAAAAGATACAGAATAAAGCTGTTTTAAGTTTAAAAAAAAATCTGTGTGCTTGATTTCAGTTTTTTGTGGTTGTGTATATATAACATTTTTTTTACTCCATCCAAGAGACAGGAAGGTTAACAAAAGAGAGAAGAGGAGAGAGAGAAAAGTACGATGCAGATTATCACCCAACACTTGGGCAGAGCACCATTTCATTAGATCTATATTTAAATAATGTACACTTTCATCAATGGTTTTGGGCCTTTTTGGGATTGTTAGTTCCAGATTGATGAATACATCCACCTTAAGATCTTCCACCCAGGCCTTAGTTCTTTCCTGTGAGATTCTACTCCCACCCATGAGATCAGCTGTATTTTCTTCAGTGTTACTATCTAATGGAAGTATTTTATTCTTATACGTTTCCTTTCTCCCCTGAACAATGGATTGCTTCTCAATTCAAGTGTAAGCAGGAATAAAGGTGCGTGAGATACGACAGCCGCTACTGAAAATCAATGATTCTCCACCATTTAGCTGGAAAAGAAGTAGTAGATGAGAATCAGGAGTTGATAGTGTGTAATGCGTGTGTGTATTTCAGTTTTGCTGTGCATGTAGGTATATGTATGAGACTGTGTCAGTGTTATTTTAAATGATAGGACTTTCTCTTTGCCATAGTGACATTGATTTCAAACCCATCTTCCTTCTAAATGGCCGAAGCAATTCTCTGTATGTTTGCCTGCAAGTGATAAGGTTGTGTGTGTGTGTGTGTGTGTGTGTGTGTGTGTGTGTGAGCAGTGTTAAGGCCCATCTCTGCCTTTGACTGACGGATACATTTCCGTGCCCCCCTTCCCACTCTTGGTCAGCCCTTATCATTCCCCTTCCCGTCTTTTAGAAATTATCTGGATTGATAGAGCAATGAAACAAAAATAACAGGCAAGGTTAAATGTCTGTGTGTTTGACAGGAGAAAAGAAAAAAAAAACTTTGCTCGACTTGGCTCTATTTGCTATCCCTTAAACTTTCCATTTGTATTGACCTGCAGCTGTGTAGAGGCCAATAAGAGAACACCAACAAAAATAGACACATATCTAACCCAGCAGCTGACTCGTTTTATGATGAAACTGGTAAAATGAAAATCTGTACTGGATCGCAGAGGGCAGAAAGCTGCTGCTGCACTACCCTCAGCATGTCAGAGCTTCAGAATGAAACACATCCTGCCACTCTGGAGGCACTTTGCATCCAAGAAAACAAATCGTTGATGTTTTCTGGATCTACAATAAAAAACTATATACTTGGTAACGATTATGACTTTTTGTGATTATAACTAGATACACACAGATAGGAAAGTCGTTTTCAGACATGAATCTCGTTGTCTTACCTAGTTGACAGCTTTGCCTTTGTCCGGAAAATTTCTGGAACAACTCATACGAACATTTATATTATCCCTTACAGCACCTAGAGAAAATGTCGGGAAAATGTCTGGACTTCAGTGCATGATGGTACATTATTCATCAGGTTAGTCTCTTTTGCCCAATATGTGTTTCTGACAGTGTCACCATTAAAAGTGAGCCCCAGTAGCAAGTAGCTCAACCTGATGATTCTCAAAAAGGTTTTGAAATATTTTTTTGCATCTTTTCTAAACAGTTATAGATGTTTATTAGCACTGAACGAGAGATAATCAGGAAATTTCACCCTCAAGCTTGTGTGTTCGGCTCGTTGTCTTTGTGTTGAGACTTCAGCCACGACTGAGAGGTAAAGTGATTTTTAACTCTGATTCACCTCATGCAGTATCTTTGTCTCTCCCCCCAAATGAGGCCTTTCTGTCCTTCTCCTACAGCTTTGCCAAATAAATGTCCGCGACAGACCGTAGCATGTAATTCCCCAATGGTTACATTTTTTTCCCAAATAGTCAGTGCTCCACAAGCAAGTCAAACATTTCGGAGTTTGTAGACATTTGACGCTGTGTGATTTCTTTTGGAAAAGACCGTAAACATCCAGAGTAAAACAAGTTGTTTGAGTTTACTTGACACTGCAGGGATTTACATACTGCCTGAAAATGGCACGTCTTTAGAAGTAAGAGTGCTGGGTCATAAGCTTTCAAATCTGCTAAAATATAGACATGGGGACATTTCATGTCTTAGCAATGGAAAGTGAAGTTGGCCAACTGCTCCCATCCTGGTAATAGTTTCTCTATGTATGTTCCTGTGCCTTCAGAGAGCTTTACTGCCCAAACAATAATTCTGTCTGTGTGCTTCTTTACTGGAGGTACCGGATGCCCATGTTCTATCTAATCTTTAACCCTAGAAGCCAAAGTTACATATTGTACATTTAAGATTTCTTTCTGTGTTAAACAGCAAGTATGATAGAAAGCATCAGAATCCCACTAGAATTTATACTGTAGAGCACATTAATAATCCCTTCACCTTTCATACAAGTAATGCAGCTTAAAGTGCTTTATATAAAATACAAATACAAATTCATTTACGAGAACAGATATTAAGTAACATAAGAACGTGTTAAAATTACATTTAAAAAATGAAAGAAACAAGAAAATTAAAAAAAAATTAATTAGAAATTGCATAAAAACTGAAAAGAAAGAAAGATACAAATTACATAAGCGCAGGAGTGCAGGCAAGTGCAAGATCTAAGGCTGAAGTAAAGAGAAATGTTTCAAGTTTTCTTTCAAAGACATTTACTGAACGTTGGGCAGAAACTCTGACCACTTTATATGTTTGGCAGTTATACCTGATCTTTTGTAATCAGCAGCAGTAGCTTCCTGGGTAGGGGTGTTTTGAAACAGCTGTGAAAACTGAAAACTCCTTCTCAGAGGATGCAACTGCATTGGGACATATTTAAAAAAATCACGTAGCCTTGGAGTAGATAGTGCAGCAGATGTATGAGACAGTCTTACTGCACTGCACACACGTAGCAGAGGTTGAGGTGATATTACTACTTATCGTAACAGAGCAGTGCCAGATTGAATAGGGAGGCAGTGGAGAGGAGAAGCTGAACCGGGCTGTGACAATAGCCCACCCTGCTTCTGTAGCTGCCTTTCAAATGCCATATCTGCCTCCCTCTGCGGCCTGCCACATAGAGTGAATGATATGGACCAACTTCTCAGGAGGATCGGAATCGATTTCCACCCACTGCAACTAAGGCGAGGGAGTCCTTTTCAAGAATGGCTGGGGTTAAGGCTCAAATGGACGAAGCACAATAGTTCAGCTGGACACAGACTCTGTCCTCCTCATTAAAAACTCTTTATTGATAACTGCACACAAATAGCTAATTTGATCCTCTCTGGGTTTATTTAGGCCTCCACTTTATGTGCATTTAGCCTGTGCTAGAGTCCATGCACGATAATACAAGACCTTGTGAGTTTGTTTAGCCTGAAACGTTTTAATCTCTATTCCTGGTGTGTAAGTATTATTTGGCTCATTCAACTCGTTCTGTTGTTTCTAAACTGTGAAAACAGAAGCACCCTTCTGCTGGCTTCACTAAACATGCAAGTGTGATTCGTTGCTGAAAAGCAACTGAGCAGGTTAGGCTCACAACAAGATTTTCTTGTCCAGTGCATCTTTTCGTTTCTTGCTCTTTCTGTATCTCTCATCCCTATGTTACTTGATTATGTGTTTAATGAATGACAAACCAAAACTTTCATCAATAAACCATCAATTAATTGAAAAAAAACAATAATTGAATATATATAAATAGTGGTGCCATTCATTCATTCTGGTTGAAGGCTTTTAGACGTCACTTGTCCTGTATGTTTTGATTTCAGAACAGCACATTTCCCTGCTGCGATGAAGGGAAACAACTAAACATATGATTCCGCTTAATTATCAGCAACCATACACATACAAATTCAGGGCTTGGTACAAAGACCATGTAGTGATATGAACTTGGTCTGAGCATGAGTTTCTTTTGGATATTACATTGATCCTGGTGGTATTTGCTTGGACCATGTTGACTAGTCTGCATCATAAGCATTTGTATGATACATATACTGTATGTAGTGCAATTTTTTTTCTCCCATGAAGATCCAAGTCAAAAATAATATTTTTTAGAAATAAAAATCAGAGGGGATTCATGACTGAAAATTCTCATCTCTCCCACTTGAGTTTAAAAGAGGAAAATGATGTTAAGAGTTTGTCATATTTATATCAGACACTTGATTTAATAAATTCCAACATATGAGGCTGGGAGGTGCTTTGTGACATTTATTTTACACATTGACCTAAACACTTATCATTTACCAGTTTGGGGATTTATTTTTACATGTTAATCAAAGTACTGCTCATGCAATTTGAAGGCAGGATACAATCTTATATAATCCATCACCATAGGACAACCCTGGATTATGTTCAGTGATCATTTTAATGTTTACATCATGGTTTTTAAAAATCTTACTTTTTACAATTTACTCATTGATGATATTTACAGCAAAAAAAAACATGTCATAAAAACTGTATAAAACTGATCCAATATAGACATAAGGTCAAATATGTGATGAAAGCTTTACCTTTCACTCTAAGACCATAGCTCCCCACAGTTGTTTTCAAACTGCAACTTGAAAAGTGCCCTGCGTCCCACCACCCAGGCCGTACTGCTGCCGATTCCCATTACAAGAGTAACACACATTCATCATGTAACTCGATTACTTGTACACCGACAATCTCCTTTTCTCTCTCTCTCTCTTTCCTTCTTTTCTCCTCCTCTTTTCTCTATATATGTATGTTGTTGCGGCTTCCTTTTTCATTTCCATCCTCTCCCCCCTCCCCCGCGCCTCCTCCACCGCACACCCCCACCCCATCCTCCTCCTCCAGCTCTCCTTGCGCTAACTAGTCAGTGTTTGAATAAAAACTCATTAGGATTACATAGCCATTTAGCTAAGTGACACAGGGTATAATTGTACCATCCATCAATTGCTGTGTAATAACACACTCAGAGGAGCTAAATGTTGATTAGGCCTCAGCCAATATTACCAGTGGGTTTTTGGAATAAATAGCTCAGAGGGGGGTGGGTGAGGGTCTACGTGGTCTCGAGGGGGTGTTGCGGTCAGGGGCGCTGACCCACGCAAGCCAAATTAACTTGGAAGGGCAGAAAAGAAAGTGTCAAAGACAAGCAAAGCATCACTTTCTGTCCCTGGCTATTGGTCTTCTTGTCTGTCTGTCTTTCTATCACCCACCAATACATATTACACTGAATGTCTCGCGCCATCTAGAATGGTCTGGATAATACAGAATGGTTTTTGACACAAGCCAGGGAAATCTGATAATGCTCAGGTTCTGTTGAGCATACTAACAATGTTAGTTTGTTTTGTTTTTTTGTCTTATTGGAAATGTAGAGGTGTCCATTGTCTTCTATATTCACTTCTGCAGGAGACAGTCACTCAGCACATAGTTTGAATAGAAAACCCCAGACGCACAAGGTAGTTTGAGAAGACTGATGAAAGGGAAATGCTGATGAGAAAACTGTTCCTGCCTTTTGTTCAACACTTTTCTTCACTTAACTTTGGTCCTGACTATCCTGACATGCATTATGATACAGAATTATTAGATTTAATTCTCTGCTAATCCCCCTTCCTCAACCCTGCCTGAGAATACCATCTCAGAATCAAATTATTAATTTGTTATTGCTAACAATCAATTGATTTGTTTGTTAACACAAATTACATCAGTAAATTAGGTAACTGTTTATTCCAAGGGACCTACGAAACCATAAATCAAAATGTTATTTATCATTGTGATTTTCTTAGGTAGATACTATTCGCACACTAGGTGCCCATCGCTAGCAATGCTATTTGCACGTGCGATAGATAGCCAATGTGGCTGCAGGTGTATAGTAACCTGTCTGTAGCAAACAAAGCTAGTAGTACTTGGTGTGGATGCCAAAGTGGCAGTTTAAACCCAAATATTAACGCTTTCCTGGCAAGACTTTTTTCGGGCCTGATGCGCGACGAATTAGCGCTTCATTATAATGACTGCAAAAGAGACAAGGTCTACCATAGTCATGTCTAGACCCCCATAGACCGGCGCAGCGGGATCCTCTATTGTTCCCACTATCTGTCCTCCAAAAGTACAGCTGTGTCATCTGAAGAGGAACCACAAAAGAAACCGAAAAGTCTGCTATAACAGCACAAGACATAATTGGGACAGAGGTGGTGAGGGAGGAAAGGTCTTTTTGTTCTATTCAGAGCATTTCTGACTTCCTCCAAATAGATGAGAGAATAACTTAATTGCTCATTGAGTTGATGACACTGTTTTATGCTGATAATATCCCAGTGCCTGATGGTGTCATAGAAGGAAGGAGAAGAAACATAAAGAAGCTTCACAGCAGATAGAGAATAAGAAAGAGAGTCTCTTTTAGAATAATTGTAGCTTTTACCATGAAATGAATGCATTGTGGGGAGCCAACGCTGCCAGCTCTACCCATGCACGCCATCATGTCTTTATCACTAATGGACCAGTGACTACTACTGTAATTACATAGGCTTTTGTCTAGGCCTTTGCACAACTATCTTGGAAGCAAAAATTGGTCTGACATTTACGGCTCTTTCATTGGCATCTACAGTATATGAGCAAGTTCCCAAAAAAAGAAAGGTGCAAAAAGAGCGGAAGACGGAAATAGACGGAAAGTTATACGGAGATATGGGTTGAGAACATTTTTAGGATACTTTGCTAGGTAGAAGTCAGTGTTGTTCCCATTTGATATGGATACAACACAGTGTGAATACAAGTTCACTACGTACCTCACCATTCAAAGAATCAATTTCATTTTGTCCAGTCATTCTTTATGAACGCTAACTATGCACATCATGTCTCATAGGGGGTCTATTTTGTCTGCTGCAGATTTCTTTGGTGGTAGTGATGGTCACTTTTCAGCCATCTTTTTGTTGACAGGACAATAGGTTATAATATTCTTCAGGAGCCATGTAACATCTTCATGGCAGACTGGACACTACGGTGTTCACCATCGGAAGGTGATGAGACGGGGCGGTTGAGCTAGGGCGAATTGGTGATCGGCAAAATCAAACCATTTCAACTGAAACACCTTGAGTTCCTTTGGTCAGTTGTTTGCATTGAAAGACGAGAGACAACCATCTTTCAACTAAAAGGTCTGATCAAGCTCTCAAAAACGTTGAGCCGTGGCCCTTCTGTAGTACTCTTGAGCAACGCGAAACAAAACTAAGTTCATTAGAGTAGATTTATGTCAGAGCCTCACAAACCACAAAGGATCCCACCACAGCTGTGGCTTCTGGCTATGAACTAGTTAACTGCTACATCATGAAGTGCTGTCGTTACCCATACAGGAGATTTCCATTAAAACGGTTAAAATATTCATTGTTTCTTACTTGGGCAGCAGCTCCCAACTTGCTCCCTTATGTCCGGTCTACTAAAGAATAAACTGGCTGACACCCACGTACACTCACACAGACGCACGCATGCATTTAAACACAGCTGTGAAGTATGTAACATCATTTTCTGTCTCCACGGGGCAGAAAAACATTGCACAAAAGAGACGTAATTACTTTTCTTCTGCCTTTCACCTGGCTGACTTGAATTTTTAAAACTTCCCTCCAAATAGAATAACATGTTAAGTTCTTGGTGCAGATAGTTATCATGGCCTTGCCCACCATTAGAGTCAGACCTCTGTGTTTTTCTCGAGGTAAGTAAACTCTGATTGATCCCTGTGTGTGTGTGTGTGTGTGTGTGTGTGTGTGTGTGTGTGTGTGGTGAATATAAAATCTTTACTCAATACACTGGAATCATAATAGATTGACTGTGTGATAATGAGTCTGTCTTTTTGGGGGGGGGGGATTTTGTCAACAAATCAAACAGGCGGCTGAATATGACACAGGTAACTTCAGAGTTTTACTAGTGGACTGCTTGTGATTTAAAGCCTTTCATTCCCAGGTATCATCTGACTAATGGCCCTTGTGCATCGGAGCTACGTTGCGTCACGGTGGCTATCCATCATAATGCCCTCTTAGTTAGTTTCACTTGATTGGATTAATTAGCTAGCTAGCTAACATTAATTTCATCCATCCTGCGTCACATACAGATGTAGATACGGTTGAACCCCTGACAAATCACTGCACTGTGTTTGGATTATGGCTACTGGACTTCAATGGTGTCTGTGGTTTGAGTTCCTCTTTCCTTGAACAATTTAGTTACGCATATTCAACGTTCATTTTCAAATGTTTGGTGATAACTCTCGCCTCCTCTATATACGAGTCTGGATCATTCACTGCACTATATCTGCTTAACAGTCTATGCCACTGGCCACAGACATGGTTTTAAGGTTAGATAGAGAATGTTTGCACTCATCTTGAAATGCACAGTATACAGTTCAGAGAAATCAAATGTTTTTTGAGAGGGCCATAGCTTCTAGCTATGGACAGTGGTATTTCTAAAACCCTGCGTACTGCCATGACAGTCAGATAGAAATGTGTTGTGTTTAAAAGTGTGACGAATGGAACCTTGTTTTCCTTTTTTCCACTATTTTGTCTGTGATTTTTCAACTTTTCTTTATTAACTTTAATCATAATCCTAAAACATATGTATATTCATGTTCCAACCCCATATTTTTTTGCAAATGTTGGCATAGGAGGATATTGAGGCCTCCAAGTCCCACGGAAAAAAACTCACATTCACGCACAATAGCACACAGTATATTCATGTTTGCAAAACTACCATATTTAATCAGAAATCTCTGCGGTATTAATAGTCTGCCAATATCATAGAGTTTTATTTGTGCAAAGGTGATGTCACTTTTTCATGGCTGATCTGAAGGCAACACACACACAGTCACTCAGTTCGTAACGCTCTGCTCTAATTCCACTTGAACATCTTAATTAAACATGGCTGTTATCTGGGTTTGTTTAATTCTTAGAAATGCTGATTGGTCTGGCTGCCAAATAAGAACTCCATGGACAGGGTACAGCCACTCTCTTGCTGCGTTTGTGAGTCTGTGTGTGTGTGTGTGTGTGTGTGTGTGTGTGTGTGTGTGTGTGTGTGTGTGAAAGAGGGAGGGAGAGGACAGCCAAGTGGGTCAGAAAACTGTTTCTTTAGTTCCCTGTGGATAGAGCAAGACCTTTATCTTCAATTTCAGAGATTTCCTCTGTGGTCAGAAGAGGAGGCCACACCACCTATTTCTTCTCCACTTTTTTATTGGGCCATCCCTTAACTCAGACAAGGTATAAAGAGGGCATTTTAAGCAATACTTGGTAGACACATTATCTGGCCGGGTGCACTTCCATTTCTTTCATCTTTAGTCTTTATCCATATTGATTTGTCAAAAAGTATCTTTTGTTAGGATGCTGTTTGCCGGGCTGTCCACAACGAGGCTTTTGTAAAAGACATCACTGATCACTTCATTAGCAGAGGCTCCGAGCACCACATTGCAAACATGACATGAGTTTACTAAATAGTGCTCTGGACTATGCTTGTGTCTTGATCTCAGATTGATGTATAGTCAGTTAACTTATAGTTCTGGTGCACAGTATAACATTGTTTGATTAGAAGCCTGCTAAACATGACCGAACGAGTTGTAAGTGATACATTCGAGGCCCATGAGGTGCTTAGCTTAAAGAAGTCACTTACTTTGTCTTTATACTAATAATATAAATAAAGTTTATTAATATTATTATTACTGTAAAGACAAAGTAGGCAGCATATGTAAGTAAAAGTAGGAGGAAACTCCAGTTCAAAATAATCAGTAATTACCTCAGCACCTTCCAGAAAACCCGATCAAACAATGCAATTTAAGCTACTTTTCATTTGCATAATACAATTTAGTAAAATATCTACTCCACTCTTCAGGAAAAACTCTAAAATCCTTTTAGGAGTCATAGCAGTTGATCTCTAGGAAGTGGAGCTTCATCCCTTTTGTTTGAAAATTGCAATAGGCAGAACTGAGTCACCTTCAGTAAGACATTGTGCTGAAAGGCTTATTAACTGCTTAGCCTTAGACAAAATAACTTGTACCACCAAGGGGAAAATATACAGTTTTCTTAAAATATGAAGACAATTTATTTATAACCTTTTAACCTCAGGAAAATATTGTGTGACTATGGCATATTTAAGTTGGTAAAACATAGAGCACTTGTTCCTCCCTAAACCTTAACACGTGATGTCCATCATGATTCCTTTGCAGGTTATGCTTTAGTGCAAAACAAAGGAGATACATAAATTTGCAGACTGAGACCTCACCTTAACACGGCCACTGCTTCTTAGTCTCCTGTCCTCCTAAATTTATAGAGCCGCGAGGCCCATCAACCTTTATTAGCTAATAATGCCGCTAGGGCCATTACGTGTGGCAGAGGCTCCCCCACAGCAACATTTAACAGTCTCGCTGGGGTACTAGTGGTTGGCTGAAGTAACAGGGCCGCTGTGTGACAACCCCCTCTGCACCAAAGTGTCTGACCAGACTTCTAATTTGATAGCGCTAAGACCAGCATATAACTCCCAGAGGGTGTTTGCTATGTCACATAACACAAGCAAAAAATGCAAATAAAAATTACCTTAGTCATTTGCTAAAATAAACAAGTAATTTTGTGGTATGTTAGTTAGTTAAGATTTCACATGTTACGGCTCAGATCCGGCTAAGGAGCAACGTTGTGCTATTTTCATGCTGTAAGCATCTAAGAGGAAAAATGTTATCCCACCCATGGGGCTTCTTCAGGGATTATTTAAAGGCACCTGCATCCTGAAGATGCCCAGACTTCAAATTGAGAATCTCTTTTCCCTGTGTTTTTGCATTAAACTGCCCTTTCTGAATAGAAGGTAAATGTGCCCCGTAGAGAGGATACTGTAGACGATCTAAAGCTCCTGTGGGCGATGTTAAGATTGCCACACTGAAATAAACAGCGAAGGGCTCAGTGAAGTACTGTATGGTTACTCCCGGGGCCGTTGGTGATGTTTTTGTTGTTTTGTGCTCGGTCCAAACTCTTAGAGAATGGTTAGGGGACGGCCGCCACAGATCAAAGCAGAAAATAATCAACTGTGAGGAGAGAGAGCCCTCTATTTTATCTTCTCTCCTTGCTCAGGGCTGAAAGCAGATTGTTGTTGAACAAAAAGTTGATAAAAGGGAAAAAGGACTGTACAGTGTATGCTCTCCACTTGTTTTGTAAGTAGAAATGGAACACATGGTCTGTTTTGATGAGTCACATGAACAAGACTCCGTTCCCTGTAATGTAAGATTTATTTTCTCACACACACACACACAGATACATCGGTGGATGGTTTATGTTGTTGAGCATGTCTCCAAATGGGGAATCCATACTGAAGCAATCACACTTAAATTCATCTGCAATTACAGTATTTATATGGCAAGATTACCCATAAGGCCTCAGTGCTTTCACGTTTCACATCCCATAATTTTAGGATGTCACTCAAAGTCAGAGAGGACTAGGATGACAGCATTAGCAATCCAGCATTACTGCTCAGATTTGTTTTTGTGCAACCTATAGTATGCAATACGCATTTCTATGTTGCGAGATTTTGGGGAATTTTACCCAACAATATTTCAATCGTAATCAAATCAAATTATATATTTTAACAGAGTGAAAGTCTGCACTGTTTTATCAATCAAGGTCTCAATCATGATCGATTACTAGTTTGTGTGACTATGTGACAAAATATATTGTTAGAGCTGAGTGTTGCAGTGCATACTTCCATCTGTGCAGTAAAAAATATAATTCATGTTTATGATGCTGTTACCAAGGGATATCAAATAGATGAGAGAAAATGAAAGCCCGGAGGTGCTTTGTGAGTATAACATGATTTTATGTTTGTAAAATGCATGTAATTGAAAAATTTCAATGTGGACCCCCAATTGAGAAGTTTGAGCGGGTCCACATGAAAACTGAAATGAAGACATTGATTAACCCGATGTCAAATTTGATCAGAAAATCATTGAAAACTTTAATTAAAGTGCAGAATTATCTCAGTAAATGGTAGAAAACTTGTAAGCACCAGTGGGACTTGGTTCCCAGGCCTTATTAAGGAGCTAACCATGGACTACATGGATTTTGCATTACCTCCCACCCCAAAAGCCTCCCACCACACACACACATGTGAGCTTATAGTAGAGGAGCATGGGGAAGTGATTATTCTTGGATTAAGACTTGCCTCGCCGCTGATATGCGCAGCGTAATTGAATAATGGCTGCCTCACCCGAACAGTCCCAATGCAGACGGGCCTCCCAGCCCACGTCAGATCGGCACAATATTAACCATGACACAGGCGTAACCAGGCTGGTAATTAATGCACTGAGTCAATTACAAATTAGTCCATTTGGAGAATTCCCCACAGGAGTCCACTCATTACCAGTGCTCTGATGAAGTCGCCGTTTCTCCTCATGGGAAGAGGTGTCACTCCGCTGTTCTCCTTTTTTATCCGTCTTCATCTCCCTACTGAAGGTAGACAAATGGAGGATGAAATGGATACTGGCTGCTACACGTCAGCTACACAACATTGGTAGGCTAATGTCCAACTATAGACAAGTGTGAAGCTAATAAGGGAAACTTTAGAAGGTAGCTAATGGACGCTGTTAGTTGGCAGACTATTGTACAAGGGAGGTAACCATCACATATAGCATTAAATGCATTTTTCCGGCTCTAATACTGTTCTTTGCCGTTACGGACTTTTTAATTAGGTAAAACAACTTGCAATGATACAATCCCTTTGCATTTTCTCCAGCTGTAAAGGAAACTTTGGTCCAACGACTGTTATAAGGACAATTCCCACCAATCGTGCTGCGCTGTTGTCTTCCAAATCATTACAGATCAATTGCAGTGTATAAATCAATTAATTTGAATGAATAAAGTGTATGATAAACAGGCGCTGATGGCGGTAATATGTGAAGAATATGGCTCCCTCACTCTGTATTAATGCTTCTCACAGCACAAGGCGAACACCACCCTATTCATTTCGCTGCCAAAGGTGAAAGTCAATCTTAATGACAGAGGGCTTCCGAGCTCAATTCAGGAACTGTCAGGGAGGTGAAATGGGAAAGAGCTGCCATGATGAGAGACAGTGAGAGAAACTATGGGGGTGTGTGTGTGTGTTTGTGTGTAGGTGTGGGGGGGGGGGTGTTTGTGGTTTGCCTGCCCACAAGCCCTTGAAAGGCCACCCATTCAGGGTAAACAGAATATATTTTGAAAAGAGAAAAGCCTGATCTTTCTCACATATAAAGGACTGTACTGTATGTTTTGCTTTTAATATCGGACTTGGTACTGTTCAAACCCAAATCATTTCTGTGAATGTTTACGAACCATTTTTCAAATATATGAAATGCATTTTTACAAGGACAGCAGAGTCAGTCCGTCAGACGGAAGTTTCAAGGGAGGAATCAGATTCAGAGTATATGGTTTACAGAGCAGTCCTCATGCATCAGTGTCAAAGGCTGATGGGTCCCAGATAAGGAAAAGCATAGCACAGTTTCTGGCTGAAATAAGAGTAAATACAGTGAACACTTATTGTAGATGGGAGACTGTTTTCACCAGTTCAGATAGTGAAGCTTGTGCTGTGGTGGAAGTTGAAATGTAGTATGGGGTTGTTGTTGTGAGTAAAACTGAACTGATTTGATATATTCTGCTCCCACTTGGATTTAAGTCAAAAGTTTTTTGTTTTTTCATTTTTATTTTTGCCTTAGAGTCATTCTGACATTAGTCTAATACTTTTTGGGACAAATAATCTTATATTACCCACACAATTACCATTTTAGGGCTACTCTTAAAGGCAGAATCCAACATTGTCAGAAGCTACAAAGTTATTTCATCCAAACTGATTCTTCAGCTGGTTTTTTTCAGTTTATAAGTCACGGTAGCCCTGAAAACTTGTGTAGATCTGATCAAAACACGATGAAAAGCATGACAAAAACTAATGGAACACCTACATCAGCAGCTGCAGTCTGATAGGGATGCAGCAATGCCAGCGTCGGGAATTAGTCCTTTAAAGTGCACATCAAACTGCATAAGTAACCACAAAACGATGATGCAAATGTACCTGATTCCTGCTTACAGTCATGTTAAATCTGCATTAAAAATAAGCAAAGATGACTGTAAGCTCTCTTTATCCAGAGGCATGTAACCTCTAAGGGATATTTGTGTCTGCCCAATGTCTCTCATCAGCTTAACTGCTAAGGTGATTGATGCAGATTTTGAAGTTCTCTCCACATCTTGCTCTAAGGGACTGTCCCAATTCCTCTCCTGGCAGTAGCAGAACGGCGGCTGAACCACAGCCAGCGTGAACAACCGACAACTGCGACATGCAGTCTTTCCGTGGTCGTTCCACGGCCGGTGTGTCCCAGGCGTTAGCCCTACCCCTCGACATGAAATGCCCATTGGTGCATAGTGTCCCCTCCAAATGGAGCCACAAGGGATAGGGATAGAACATCTTCCCCTAGGAGTTGGGACACGTTGGCATGTTCACATCGGCTCTTTCAATGTTACATTCGTCCTATCCACTGCACTGAAAACATTGTAACATTAGCAGGGATGTTTGCAAAATTCGCGGCTAGACAATCTTACAAACTTCATATAATGTAACAAATGTTACTCGTAACTCTCACTTAGACTGTTTACATGCTGGTTTTGATGACATGAAAAGCGATAATATTTAATTGAAATGCTTGTCACAGCGATTCAATGACATTTTCATTTGCTACTGGATTAAAATAAGATATTCCGGTGGATTTCATACTTACATTTATGAGAATTTTACCCGCAGCAGTCGCCATCTTGATAAGCTTCATCCATTCGTAAAGCCTTCAGGAATCTTTGTCTACCCTTTCGTTTTTAGGGGGGTCCTGAATACACAACGGTTGAAGGGGTGGTTGAAGGGCTATGGCCACTACCCCTACATCACATAGAGAAATGGGGAAACACTACCCCTTCATGGCCACAGGCAAAATTGGGACGGGGCCGAAGACTACAGCAGACATATCATAAAGGCAATGGGTGTTGCTAGACTCTGTAGGCTGCAATGTGTCACTCCCACCCTCCACTTGGCTGATATTAGGTGTCACCTGGCTCAGAGAGGTGTTGCATTTTGAGGAAGTCGGGCACATCAAATTAAACATTTTAAACATCACAATATATCTTCTGACTGCTCTGGCTCCGTTTCTTGTGTTGACCTAATAAAGGGAGCTCTTGAATCTTTGCATCAGCTGTTATTCCTGCTCTCTTTTCAATTCAGTATTCAGTAAATAACATGTTACTGAATGCCACAATTATTTGGTTTTGTATTGGTTGGATAATTTGTTGCTGCACGACATAGAGGGAGAGGAAGGACTAAGAAAATAAACTGGGTTAGTAAATCATTAGTTGTGCCATGTCTCATTGTCTGGCCTGTGACCAAGGGAGATGAGTGAGACAAGCTCAGAGGCATCGCACAGGAAATGTTGGCAAAAATAATCATTCCTTTTCTATCTATGACTGTTGCACACCCACCCACATACCCACCCATTCTCCATATCACCTTACCTTAGAGGTGTGATTAGGCAGATAAGGTAAATTAGAGACAACACAGAAGATCTTTCGACTGATCTTGTGACTGCAGTCGTAGAGAGAGCAGCCACTTTTACACTATTCCAGTGGAGCCAGATATTTAGCAAATATGCAGTGTCAATGAAAAGCATCCAACCTCATTAGTTTGTGCGGCAGCTGTCTGCTCCTGTGGCAGGGATTAAGCAAGATCTTATGAGGATTTTCTATTGTAGTAATACATGATATCACATGATAATGTAGTGAGGTAATAATATAGCTTTCTCAGACAGACTTAACTGTCTGCATTTAAAACGGATGACCATTTGTTTTTTTCCATTTATTTTGTCCACCTCTGTTCACAAAAGTCTCTCTCTCGCTCTCTCTCTCTCTCTCTCTCGCTCTCTCTCTCTCTCCAGTTTTTCTGTATTTCACCATCTTGGTGTTTTCTGTCAATGATGCATGCACCTTACAGGCCTTTCTTGTCATCAAGCTTGACAAGTAGACTGTCATACTGTCGCAGCCAATGACAGTCAAACATCTACTGAGCGCTGCACATTGCCTCAGCATACGTGGAAAGCACACTTGCCGAACGGGGTATTCTCAAAGTCACCCTCCCTTTGCCAAGCTCATTCAGAAGCCGCAGCGAATCGAAACCTGAATAAAAACAACAAACTGACATAATTTCCGTTGTATATTTGAATGTTGGATAGTTTCTTTTTTCTTGCATTTTCGTATTCATTACCTTTGCTGAGAAGGTTATGTTTCCATTGCTGTTTGTCTAACTTTTAAAACTACTGAACAAATTTTCTTGAATGTCAATGGAAGAATGGGGTATGGACCAAGAAACCCTGTTGGGCCTTGGTGGAGGTATTTATCCTACTGAGTGCCATTCAACTTCATCATTTACTTTTTTACTTTGCTTATTCTGTTTATAATTTAAATAAATAAAGTGCCTTTCTTGTCTTACTACAAATGGAATTTGAATTTGATTTGCCCCACAGAAATCCTGAGAGAAATCCTTGAGCCACAAGGGAAGGACATGGAACACCAACAGACAACAGGGGTGCTTCAAATCCTTCATGTCCCCCTGTTCTTTGTTGGGGTTGTTACTACAATCAGCAATGAAAAAAGAGAATTCCTTCCCTACACCCAAACAACACACACACACACATGCACACACACACATGCACACAGCTGTGTTTCATGAGAGGTGTTGTGTAAGAATCAGAGGGGATACTTTCTCTTCATCTTCAAAGATGAGTCATCATAGTAATCTTGTCCAAGCAATAAAAGACACTTGAGTGATGCACATGCTCTTGCACACACACTCTTTTCTCACACACACACACACACACACACACACACACACACACACACACACACACACACACACACACACATATATATCAAACACAGCATCAACTGCAGGTGTTTGAAGTGACTCGTACTGTATTGGGTTCGAGCCACTCCAGAGGGATTGAGGTGTTACCAGGGCTGTTTGTTGGACACTTTGTTGACTTAAAGGGAAGCATGGCAACACTGCTTAGTGTGAGTATACAAAAAAGCAAAACTCACAAATTCCATCATGGATGGTACTGCTGGGATATATTGCACTCACACAGCACCAATATGATGATATGATAAAGTCACCATGGAGATATAACACACATGACGATTTTAGGTTAGAAATTAATGCCAAACCACTAATGAATCCTTTGCTTTTACAATTTGGGACAATTACCGGCAATAGTTTAACTTGGTTGTCAGTTATACGGAGGATGATCTCCTGGGGAAACTCAGGAAGATTCTCTCACTTACACTTGTAGACACTCCATCCTGATTCGGTGTGTGTGTTTACAGATGTGGATGTGAGCTCAGGCTGAGCGTTTAGGGAGGAGATATGGAAATAGAGGATAAGGGCTTGCTGATGCAACGCGAGCCTTAAGCCCTCGCGGTGCACTCCCGTGTATCTGCCTTCAATGACCGCAGCCCACCGGAGCACATCACTACGCCTCAATATGTATGGAAATGAAAGGCAATCATGCTAACGTGTGTTCAGTCTCTTCAAACATGCTAATGGTGTCATTACGCTTTCAGCCCTTTACCACCCATCCCAACACTTCACCTCTCCTTACACCCTTTACTGTCTCCCTGTCTCTTCCCCTGAACCGGAACAGGTGTGATTTTAATTATGTATTAAAATACACATAGACCAAGTCCGATCCACTTGACTGGGCTCCTCCTTCTGCAGTGGTGTATCCCTCCTTCTCTGCCTCCCCTTCCCTCCATACCCTTTCCTCCCTTCACTGACTCAACCCCAGAAAACCTCCCTCCCTTCTCTTCCTCCTTTAGAAGTTGGAGATTGAAGGACTCGATTTTAAAACCGCGCACGTCTCAGTGACTCAAGTGAGGGGTTTGTTCCGCTGCCACACTTCCGTTCACAAATGCTTCGGCTCAGGGAGGAGGGAGGAGGGAGAAATCCCTGTTAATCTAGTGAATCTGGCTCTCTCTGTCTCTTTTGTTCACTGTTACTGGGACTCTGACGCTCTGATCTCCTGGGAGGTGCGTGTGTCTGGGGTTTGGGTTGTGGGTGAGTTTGGGGGGATTGCTACAGAGTTCAGTGTGCATGCAGTAAAGAAACATCCCACTGTTTGTGCATTCTCAGTTATTACAAGAAAGATTATACTTTTGGACTGGAGTGCACTAGTAAGAGATTAATCTAAAGTAAGGGCAAAAACTTGGGTTTCAGTAAGATGAAGCAGGTTCTCCATCACACGTGGCCAAGACACCTGCATCAAGATAGTTGGATAGAAGAGCTATTTTTACTGGGAGAAATCCAGGACAACAATGGGTCATGTTGTTATATTTAGCAGGTAATTTGCTGCTCTAATTGCACTGAAGCTAAACAGAGGAGGTCATGCAGGTGCCTCAAAAATAAATTTAGCATCTAGATCAAAAATTGAAAATGCTATTACACCGGCAACTGTGCCAAACATAGCACCGCTCCTCCATCACACAATGATGGACTCCTGTGTATTAACACCTTTTGGAATTTAATATTTCATCCCCATTCCTTAAGGAGCGTGCATGTGTTAGAGCCTGCTACAATCCAGGTGCCTGTCTCCCTGAAGTGGGCATACGGCATTCTTCGCTTGGGGTTGAGGTGGCGTGCTAGATCTGTGTTTAATGAAAGTGACCACGCAGAGCAGATTTGGCCATTAGCTCAGCACGGGCCTGTAATCACTACACGTTGCTTTCCTTTTTTTTCACGCAGTTCAATTATTGAACGGAACAATCTGTGGGGAGAAAAGTGTGTGTACCTGCCATCTTCTTTCTCCCCTTGTTTTATTTCCCTCTGCAGTGCTGCACTTCGGAAAGTATTGATTTGGTGGCGCGAAAAATAACAAACCAGCAACCGTGCGAGTGGGGTAATAAACAGGCTCAGGAAAAAAAAGTGAAGAAACACCCATGAAGTGTGTGGCCAGAAATAATTATTAGTTGTGTATGCTCAGAGTCATTCATCCAGAGTTGATTGCGCTTACTGTTGTGTGCCACCCTCAGCTTTTTGGTCGCATGAAAACAGTATCGGGACTGAAGATGTGGAGTTTATGGCACAGCGCCCAGGACAATGTCACTGGACTACATGGACTTGGAGCTATTTGATTGCGTAGTGCTGAAAAGACCTTCACACTCCCTGCACGGTGTTTGTGAGTCATCCTCAGCTCTTGGCTAGTGAAATAAAGTCAAAGTGTGAAGGCCCTGATTGTCTAACTCTGTGTACAGAGTAGGACATGCTCCGACATTAAAGGGGCTCAACATATTGTTCACTCATGCATGCACAAGTACTCATGATTTACACTGACAAGTAGACACATTCACACCAATCATGCTTCTTAGAACCCACAGATACCCTCAGTGATTCTCTAAGTACCTTACTTGATCTTCTTTTCCAACTAGTTTGGAAATCGATAAACACTTGCGCGGACACACACTGAATATAAAGTCCCCATCACTCATGCACATAAATGCGCACAGACTCAACAGACTCTGGCATGTCTGTTTCTATTAATGGTAATCAGCAGGGTAATGATGACGGAGCCGTGACTGCGGCTTACTTACTTGTGGCTGACGGCCATGCTCTCTGACAGCTGTCAACCGCCATGACTCCGCTGCCAGGGCCATCCTTAGGACTCATTTCTTCGCCAATGCCACTTCACACACAGACTTGTTGATTATCAGCATCAGCGGGCCGCCGTGGAAAGACTTCTCTGACCGCCGGTCTGCTAATGACAGCCACCATGATGGTGGATGGGAGACAGAGGACACAGGCTGTCACTTTGATTCATGCAACAGCAGCTCCAGCTGGGTGGCTCCTTGCCAAATTCTCGACAGTTGTTATATCCCCTCCTAAATGACATTTAAAGTGTGAAGCAATGGCTGTCCTTGTGGCTCGGTCACCCTAGGCCGGGCCCCGGACATGAGCACTGAACCCTGTGCCAAGTTTTGCAGTGGGGTCACCAGCCCTGGAGCAAATTATCCCCGCTCAGATGCTTTAGCTCAACTCACTGGCATGGTTGAATGTGTGGAAAGTGACCTTGAAGATAGATGCTGTCTATGATCTGATGTCTGCCTTTGACTTACCCTTTTCATCCCTTCCTATTCCATTTGTTTCTTTTTCTTCTCTAATTTCCCCCAACCTCTTTTTTGATAAGGAGAGTCAAAATCTATCTATACATATTTGAAGCATAAGGTGATACAATGAATTTATTTTATTATAAAATAATTCAAAAACCTGGTTTCCCTGGTAAGCTTAACTATGGGCTCTATCTATTTGTTGGATCTTGTTACATGGTGAGGTACAGAGAGTGGAGAGTGCAAACAGGAACCTTGCAGAGGTTACAAATAGTCTCACGTAAAAATTCCATTGTCATCCTTTTTTATCTTTAAAAATAAAATGCCTTCTTTAAAAATATTATTATTGCAAAACTAAAACGCAGCAACTTTCCTCCTTCCCTCTCTCCCTTTGCAGTCCATCCGAGAAGTGACAGGCTACGTGTTGGTGGCCCTGAACCAGTTCGACTACCTGCCTTTAGAGAATTTGAGGATCATCCGAGGAACCAAGCTGTACGAGGACCGCTACTCCCTGGCGATCTTCCTCAACTACAGACGTGATGGAAACTTTGGTCTGCGCCAGTTGGGTCTTAAAAACCTCACAGGTGAGTGACTCGAGTATTTCCTGCTTACTCACGTAACTTTGACTTGTGTCTTGAGTTTGAGTTTTTGTTTTGGATCAAACATTAAACTTTAAAATTGTTTTTTTCTCACCTCCTGTAGTGTTTTTGTTTGTGTGTGTGTGTTTACAATCTAGTCAGAAATCCACTTCTTCCAAGCCCTGCAGGAGAACATACTTTTATAAAAGTTGATTAATATGCTTTAGAGAAGCCTAAATTTACCACCAAATTAATACCACTCAATTTAGCCAGTTGTGACTGGTGACTGCTTAAAATATACCGACCCAGTTTTTCTTCATGCAAACTGTCCAATGAGGGTGCAACAATCTGCTCCAAAAGTTCTAATTACTGTTGAATCAGCCATTAAATGGCAACAGGAGGTAATGATAAAGTGGAAACCAACTGATATTATGTTAACTATTATAGGATTTGGTTTTGTTTTTCACAATTTGTGTGTAACAGCCAGGAGGCGGATTAAATTAATTCTGCAGATTTATTCACTTCACTCCATTACCTTGTTTCAATTTGCCGTCCTTGGTTTTTATGGCTGAATTCAACTGTGATCAGATCTTGTTGTTGAGGCACCAAAGGTAATTTGAAGTGGCTTTTCCTAGCACAGCATCGTCTACTCTCTGTTTTCTGTGCATAACAGGTGGTTAAATGGGTGTTTTCAGGAAACGCTGTCACAAAAATGCACGTAGCACTTTTGAATTAATAAATTGGCCAAACATGCTGGAAGCTGTTTACTGGCTTTTATTGACTCCATAAAAGATGGGGAAATGCATACAGTCTGCTTCCTCTTTTCCCAAGATTCAGACTGACAATGTTCCCACAATTAACCCTCTCACACTGACAGATACAATGCTGACTCGCAACGTTGTGAAAAGACTGTCTCATCTGTTATTTCACTCCCGCTAACACACTCTGATTTACAACACACTCTGCAATTGATCCAAGACGGTTTGCTGAGAGGTTGGAGAAAACAGCAAATGTGATTACTGATAAATGGTTTACTAAGAGGGAAAACGTGTGGGTGGCTCTGTCTCTAGATGAACAATGGATCCTTGTTGTGCCAGGTTCTCTTAAGGCATCCTGACACTGAGGTCAGTAAGAAATGGAGCGCTTGACTTGCATAGAAGATGCAGAGCTTCTCCCCAACAGGGCTAAGTTGGGCATGCCAGAGCCTGGGCCGGCTAATGATGTGTGAAACAGAAGGTCTAGTCATTCTGCTGCTTGATCAGTAATTTGCACCTACCTAATGACATTTAGGGAGTAATATTAATTAAACATTTAAATATATATATATATGTATGGTATGTTCTACTTATCTTCTTATTTCAAAACTCTATGTATGTCTATATGTGGAACGCATATATCGCATAATGTTCGTCTTATCGCCGTCACACTTGCATGTGTATTCTTAAGAGACCAAGGGAGTGCAGTGTTGAATTTGTTGGGAAAAAACGCAATATGTTCAATATGAATGGACTTAGAGTAGGGTTAGGGGGTTAGACAACCAGCGCTCTGTGGCGGGGGCTGGGATTCATCAATGTAAGTGACATCGTGACTAGTTACGGGTGCAATCACTGCAACGACAACTGCTTCTCCAGTTCGGGGGTTCTGAGTACAGAGTCAAGCTTCACCGAAATTCGTCCTCCAACCAGAAGGTCGGTGGTTCAATCCTCAGTCTTCCCCATCTGCATGCCGAAGTGTCCTTGGGCAAGATACTGAACCCCTAAATGGCCCTTCATAGATGTGGAATGAACTAAATGTAAGTCGCTTTGGATAAAAGCGTCCGTCAAATGACATGTATGTATGTTGAGTAAGTCAGGGACACACTGAGGCTAAAGTGAGAGTGGCAGTGTCATCACTCTGGATTGGAATTGCCAAACTTCTGTCTGAATCGAGAGATTTCAATTGAGTCCTTGACTGGAATGCATTTAGATTTGTAAGGCATGGCACCAAGCTTGTGCCTCTGCTGCTTCCAAACCCGCTTTCTAAATAATTCAGATGTCTCTCATTGTTTTCTTCAACTGTTCCTTCCTGGTGATCCCCCCGAGTCGAGGCAAACAACACAGCCGTTTGCAAGTGTACGTGCAGCTACAGCATGTGCTTGTGTGTTACGCTCCATCTTGTAGTCTTTCTTGTATGTTGCGCCATACTTAGGGAATTGCATTTGTCCAGCACCACCAGCATATTTTTTGCCAAGCCTGTCCTTTTCATTGTGGTGCCAAGTTGAAGCCAGTGCTGAGGGACCTGGACTCTGTGAGAAGTCGCTGTTTGATGTGCCATCCGTGGCCTCGAGCCATGAAGTTGAGAAGAAGTTATGCACAACAGCCATGGCCTGAATCTGCTCTACTTCATAACTCTTCATGGGTCTTCATAACTCTGACTAAGTTTTGCACTTGTATCTTTTGTTCCTGCAAAAAAAAAAAAAAAAGAATAGAAAAGAGTCTTCTTGCTTTCTTGTTAATGATAAAAAGTGTTACAGCGACATGTTTGCCTTGTACTAACATGACATTTCATGTTGGGAGGGTTTGCTGTTGACGATTGCTGTGTTGCTATATCATCACAGAAGGAGGCAAAAAAGAGTGTGAGCAGTAAAGTGGCATGCATAGTTTCCCATTTTGACCCAGGCTGCCCTTTTGTTTGCTACTGCCAGTATTTGTGATCTTGCAAAAATAAATACATGTATAATGCCGGTCAAGTAAGGACATATAGGGACGGTCTTCACCATATCACAGTTTTTTCCACAGATGGTGCAGACAGCTAAACAAGCTCTCGCTGGCGGGAGAAGAAACAAGTTAACTTGTGTCCCAGTTTGTTCTGTTGCAGTTGTCACCGCTCTACAGTGAGCTGTTTGGGAAATAAGCTTGAACCATCAGGATAGATCCACTCTTGTACATCAAGCAGCGCAGATCAAAACTCCTTCCTTGCTTCAAGTGCTTTAGTGAGTCCGAGGCCGGCTGTCTGATTCATTACAGTCCCTTTGATGTGGCTGTCATATTAGCCCATCGTTCTCTGCCTGCTGCTCCCAGGAGAAGTGTAAAATGATCAATATAATCCATACGCAACATATATATAAGAGGCTAAAACTTATTAACTACATAAGGGGTTAATCGAGAGAAGGCACAGACCCCCTCAATGCTGAAACCCAGCCACATTTCTACTTGGGTCGAAATTGCCTTGGGATGAAATCAATTTGTCGCTAGTATATTGTAGCATTGCACCTATTGATTTTTCTGCTGCGCTCTCTGCGAGGTGTGAGTGGACTCTGGATTTAAGGGGACTGGAGGACAGGGAGGAGGAGGTCTCTGGCTGAGAAGGGATAGGACTCCCTCCAATGCACCTTTCAATCAAGCTTAGCTAAGTTATCCTCATGAATATGAAATATCAGGCACAGTCAAGCCGGGAAAAGTGGAGGAATGGTGTGTGCTCAGCGGTGTATAGAAGCGAATAAGAAGTGTAAAAGGCACTCTTTGCCTTAGTGTGGAAAGTTTAGTTGCCTGGTTCGTGTGATATTATGTTTGAGGGATGCAAGTCCATTTACAAAGTCATCTGTGGGAACTCACCTTGCATTTAAAGACAAAAAGCTTTTCCCACAAGGTTATTCATTTTTGATGTGTTTTTGGTCGACGAGTTGAACCTTCTGCTTGCTGCAAAGAGAAGCTTCAAATAAGTACCTTTCTTTCTACCCTTTTCTTACCATAGCCTGCCAAGAAAAAGGTTAAACAGAGCCACACTCTGACATTTTCAAAGTTCCTAATCTGTATTTTTATGCACGCTGACCCACAGTGTCTTCCTTCCTGCTTACATTTTCAGCACTTCCATCAGGATTCACATGAACCCTGGGCTGCCTCTGTGCTTTCACATGGTAATTACAGGCTGCTTCCCTGGCAAAATAATAACAGCCTCAATAAGGAAGACAACACAGTTGAGCTTTCTGATTTAACGCAGTTTACTGCCACCTCCTCCCTCTCCTTCATTTCATCCAGTATCATTTTTTTTTCAGATTTGTTTAGTGTTGTTGATTCATTTTTCTAACCACCCTACGCCTGCACTGCGTCTGTCCAAAATGAGGCATCCAATCTGAGGCCCCATCTGCTGAATGATCCTCTCTCGTCGCATGCATGTACACATGCCTGAGTATTACGCCAAGGCGTTATCCACTCCTTCATGGCCCATCTGCTCCCTATTTATCTATCCCATTTTCTGTCCCTCCTCCTTCTTTTTATCCCTCTTTCTTTGGCGTTCTGTCTCTCTTCACATTTCAGTTGGTCGTCTTGATTTTTTCATATTGAATCCTTTTACAGAAACGCATGCAACATAATGTTTATGCCATTTTGAACACTCTTTTGAGCACCTGAGTCCCATTGTGGTGTCCAAAGCCTCTCGATAAATGTAGGTTATCATCTGCTGAACATGTCCTGTTTAGCATCTTGTGACAGCGATGCACAGGGGAGGCGGGGAAAGAATGGGATGGGATGGAATGAGATGGGATGGGGCAAGGTGAAAGGGATGATTTCAGTCTGTTTCCCCCAGACAAGGGCCTGCTGAGAGCGGGCTGTAAAATCACTGGCTGTGCCTGATCCCAGAGACTTCCATTGACTGTCTAACTTCTCAGAGAAAGAGCCTCTCTGCCACAGGAGGCAGGCGAGATTGGTTCAGTGCACGTCACCAGGACTCAGTCGGGCCTCTTGCCTGGCAGCCCGTAGACCTCAGGTCTCCTTCAATTGTGTGTCTAATTGATTACTTCCCATCCAATTACTCCCGTGTCACACTCAATATTTCACCACTCCAGGAAGGGGGCAAGAGGGACTTTATTTCTGAAGGACGACATTCATATTGTCACATTTGTGAGCCCCTAATGTGGATCATGAAAAGGCACATGTTGAATTGAATGGGCCATCAGTGGTGGTTGGTGTTAATTGATTGCTCTGTATTACCACTGTGACAGAGAAAGGGAGACGATTAGAGTCAATGGGTTTGGCTTCCATACCAAGGGACCAGTGGCGCTCAACTTCTTAAAATAAACTTTTCCTTAATAGTTTTGCTTGTTTTTCTGCTACGTAACAAAGCCAACATGGTAGTTTGGTATTTATTGGATTAAATATTTTGTATTACAGTACCTTTGACTACATCTACCATTCTTTTCCATGTTTCCCGCACCACAAAATGATAGATCCTCCGCAATTTCTTACATATTCTCTTTTTCTGCAGACCCATCCAAACATGTCACTCACAGCACGGCCTTGAGGGCGCAGTGTTGCTTATTTATGCCTTTGTTATTTGTTATGTCTTCCAATCTTTAATAATGTTTGAGATTTAATAAGCAGAAAACGACTGTGCTTTATGAAATATTAATGGGCAACAAAAGCACAACCTGCCTTAAGAAAGGAGAGATAATACAAAATAGATATTTGCTAATTAAAAAATTGTGTGTGTGTGCTGGATAAATAAAATTACTGGACACTTTTCAGTTTTTGCTTAAGTTCCCTTGTGCTAAACCATCCTTGCTTAGACTAAGACAGAGTTAAATCACAATTTAACATCATTAACACCTTATGTCTACTGCATTTCCTCCAGATAAGCACCTAAACACGTCCTATACCCTGATGCAGATCACAGGAGACTGAGAGATCGGTTTGGACAAGAAGTAAAAAAAGTCTTCTGACACCATGAATGAAAGGAGGACATGACAGTATTTGGAAAGGGGAAGGCAGACTGGTAATCAGTGCATTAGGATCAAATGAACTGGCTGATGCTAATACTATCAAAGCAGCCAGAATCCAGCCTTGGACTGACTCCCTATTGTGCAGCTCAGGTTTCTATCTGGATGCTTATTATTCTGCTGGTGTAACTTAAATCTTCCCCCAGCTTGGATCACTACCTCCTATTTATACCATTACAATTCCTACAGTTTTGTTTAAATCCATACTTAAGATAGAAAACATGGATTAATGCAGTTCATGTACATATTTGTTTCTTACAGGATGCTATACTTAAATTTTGAAATGTAGAAAATGCTTATCTGATACTGTTTTCCTAAAAGACAGCTAAATAAATTATTGATCAGCTCTAATCTTTCAAATGGTTAAATATAGGTTATTTTTTTGATGTGAATCAGAATTAAAGAACTTAAAGTACCTTCTTCTGCTCTGGAGACCATGTATGTCTTTTTATGCATGCAGGCACACTAGTGTGTGAAAACACGCTACTACAACAAGTGCAGTAGTGTTCGCATGTCTAGAATGTCTGTTTTATATAAATAATTCACATTGGCTCAGCCCACAGCTGCATTAGCGACTGGCATAGACTATTCTCGCATGATTAGAAAAATTGTCAAGTCCAAACCTCACCTCTGCTTCACCTTTTGTCCACAGGAGAAAATATCCAGGCTTGCCTAAACATGACGACTCAACCTCTTATTACCAATTTGCCTTCCAAACTGAAGCTTTACAGCCTGCCGGAAGAGGGGATTCTACTTTTACCTCATTAAAAGTTCAAATAGGTGTGGAAGGAATTTAAATACCAATTAATAATCAAAACACATCCCTGTTCTCTCTTCCTCCAGCATTTCCATCCCCTCCGGCTGTGGCTTTATATCAAGCTAAGATCTGCCGTGTTGTAGATCAGAAACCGGCTCCGACCCTAACCCTATCAACAAGAGCATGTTCACGTATTTCGTCGAGATTCCGTCTGAACTCTGGCCCGTTGTTCCAGCAGAGATATCATGAGTGTGACATGAGTGTGACTGTCTGTGCTTGAGTGTGTGCGCTGCGGATTAATCCGCTCTGCAGTTTTACGTAAACCACCATGTGTTTCTGTACCACTTGAACTGAGCAATGCTCTAAATAAAACACTGCTACACTAAAGTGTTAAATCATTCCATAGTGTCAAAGAAATATACTCACATGCAATTATTTGCCTATTTCCAAGCTCCCTTGGAAGTTTGAATATTAGTTTTGGCTCAACAGACTGACTCTCCTCTGTGCATCCACTTATTTCCAAACCCCGGCTGTTTGAAAAGAATCAGCCTCCCATTACTACCACTACCTGTTCTCCCCACCACAGAGCAGCCAGTCATTCAGAAGCCGGATTCTTTCACTTGTTAACTAAAATACTTTTCACTGTCAGGGTTTAGCTAGTGTGGAGATGTTAAAAAGTCATTTTCATATTTCTTTTGCGAGCATATGGAGGAAGATTCCACTCCTGGAACTTAGAAATTCCTTCCGACAGCAACACAGGGTATAGCCAACTGGAAGTAACAGTAATGCTTTATCCATTATCCTTAATTTTGAGTTAGTTTTTCTTTTTTATATGCACATGAAAAGATTCAGGCCTGTGTGCACTTTGTCCCTGTTGTTTTTATATGTGTTGTTGATCAATTCTCAGTAGATTGTGGATGAATGTGTCATTTTTATCAAGACCCAATCAGTTTCTACAAAGAGAGAGTATTGCACACTATGTAATTCTGAACCACCTGCCCTGGTCTCCTTCACAAGAGAATTTACAGAGGTATTACAAAACTACATTAATTAAAACTTTACCTCCGAGGAAGGGAAGTCTTTATTATTTGCCAATTAAAAATGCCAATGTCACCACAGGCTGTTTTAAACAAACAAATAATGTCATTGTTTTTTGTTCAGAACCTTTTCTATTATACCAACTAGTGACATTAGACATCATAAGATCTATAATTGAAAACAGAGCGATTATTTGATGGTTTCTCTTCTTTCACATGTTTTGTGCTTCTCGTATTTTCCCATTATAAAAGATTAAATTTATATCAAATTAAATCTTATGCACCAATAAAGCTCCTCTCTTAACTATTATTAAATAAAATGTAAATCTATTGGGCACAATGTCAATGCAATCATCACAACTGCCTTACTTCCTTTACTATCAGTGTTTTGCAACACAACATTCAACCTCGAGTGGACCCACACGCACAGAAACAAAACTTCACCCTTATTTAACTTCAGTTTGAATATTTTTTTTCTTGTCTGCCCAGTGTATATTGTGCCTCATCTATTCATCGTTGTGTCCTTTTGAAAAGTCGGCCATGCTGTATGTTTGATTGCATACTCAAAACAAGCACGCTGTGATTGTCACGTTCAGTTCCTGTCACGTTCGGTTCCTGTCACGTTCGGTTCCTGTCACTTATTGGCCGTCGCTGCAGTCGTGCCACGCGGTTCTCCCTTTGATTCCCAAGGCCAGACTGTGTTTCAGACAGGTCTTTGATGTCAGAGAAGTGCTCAGTGCTCATCTCAGAGGAGGAGCAAAGTGAGTGCGAAAGCAAATAAAATAGGAACTGACTGACAGCTTGGTGGGTCTCAAAAGCCACTAAGGAAAATGTCACTTTCTATCAACTTAGTTATGAGGCCTAAACGGACACCTGTGGGCACCAGTGAGAAAAAGCTTTCCAGTGGTAAAAACATGAGGTGTTTAATATAAGTTCTGAATTCACACAGGCAGCAGTGTGTCTTTTCTTTTTTCTTTTGGTAGTTTGGTATTTAATCATATTTTGCTATCCATTTGAAATAATATCTTACTTTACAAAACTGGCATTGGGTCTGCACTTTCAGACAAAGGTCTTTCAACATATCGTTTATACTATACAGTTTGATAAAACACCTGAGATTTCAAATTGTGTCTGCAAATTCAAATTGTCCTTGATTTCCAGGAGTGTAACAGAAGCTGTGCTCCCACAAGCAAATGTGATAACCCTGCTTCAGTGCCTACACACACATATACACACACACACACATATTACCCTCCAACCCTGCCACGCCTCCTCTTTCTCCCATGGCAGCTTAATAATTAATATGCTTATTTTTTGCCTCTTAGGCCAAAGCCCTGGGTAAGTGGGGCAGCTATTGATGGAGGCAGTGGTGGGTAATGGGACATGAAAAGCACTTTTATGTTCATCTCAGGTCTCCACAGAGATATGGTGGGTGTTACTACATGCAACACCAGGCATGACTTCCACCAAATAAAAATAAAAAAAAGTCTTCCCTGGATTCTCTGCCACCGCTCCATGGTACATTTATTTGTCTTGGTGCTAAACAGATCCGATGTGTATCGATGTTATTTTTCCTGAATCTCAGTGTCAATTTCCCAGCCACATTTTCCAGATGGTCCTGCTCTGATACAGTCATATTCAGTTTTTTATTAAAGTCTGTTATTGGGGCGACCAGGCTGGAGGGCTTATTTTATTGCCCATACGCAGAGGTTGGTCATGGATGTGGTCTGAAAGCACGCGCACCACAGTTGTGTTCCCAGACAATGCAGTGGTGCCTGTCATCACACGCAGGATGCAGTCTCACCTTGAGGAAAATAAAGGAGGACAATCAGAAACAGCAGGAAATTCAAGTGGTCCTTTCAACAAAATGTTTGTTTTTAATGTTGACCAAAAAACTGCAGCAGAATGTGAAAGTTTATACAGCGCAGTGTCTGGGTAATAAGGGAGCGAGAAACTACGAGCATGAAATGGAAAATTAATTTATACAATTAGGTCTCAACTTATTGTTTAAAAAATTCTAATGTTATTTATATTATCCATTCTCTTGCAATTACAACTGGCCAAGAGGTGAAAATTTCATGTTCCCACTTTACAGCCAAAAAATACTGCCTAAAAACAACCTTAACTCCCTCTCATGCCTCTGTTTATTCAGTTGAACTGCAAAGTATTTAATCTTAATGTTGAATGAAGATAATGTTTGGAGCCACTACCTTGGTCCTGACATAGTAGATTTATATTTCCCTATCTTATTGTTAAATTGCAAAAACTGTGAGTCACTACTGGAGTTTTGGAAAGAGTGATAAAACAAAGTACTACAGTTGTGTAACCAATGAAAAAAAGGAGCCAGAGAGTAAAAAAGTTTTAATCTGTTTCACCTCTGTGCGCCTTGTCAGTTTGGGAAAGTTGTAGAAATTGTCAGACGCCGCTTCCCCAGTTCTGCTGTGGGGAAAGTGTGAGGGGGGGGGGGTTCCAAAGCTGTTAGACCATCTCATTATGGAGTATTTGGTGACTAAAAAAGTTTGAACCATAGTCTCTACATAAAGATGGGCGACATGACTGCTTATTAAAAGCTAAACCAAAGTGTCTCGGTCATGTTCCTAAACCCAGCCTTCTCCATGTTATCAGATGGGACATGGGCCAAAAATACAAAATTAGAGTACAAGTCAAATATATAAAATAAAAGGTGTCTGTCGTCTGAGGAAGTTCCGATCACGCTGATGTCTGGTCACGTGCTCATGAGTTTTAATTAGTTGCTTGATGCTATGAAAACAGGATGAAGTGTCATGATTGACAGCTGAGACAGAATGGTCGATTGCATGTATTTACTGGAACCTCATTACCACGGCTCCATTCTGCGATCATGACAGAGTCTGGCCCAAAATGCAGGAGATGGTAGAATTCTTATAAGGGATATTTGGGCTTCATTTCTGGATAGTGAGTGGAAGTGGGCACGCATCCTTTTCTTTATATACAATTTAAAGTTTGACATGTGATGACAATTGCTGCTCCAGCTGGTAGGCTTTGTCTAGCCCTTTATTCAACATAAGTACTTCAGTTTTATTATAAAGGTGGATGGCAAAGTTGAGCAAATTGCTGCTGCCCCCTCTGCATCTCTCCTTGCATCTCCCAGGTGTTGCATCAGTGGTAAAATGCTTATTTTACTCAAGAGCCCAGTCATGATGATATTCTCTCTAATTAACAAATCATGCAGCTTTGGCAGAGGTCTGGGAGATCACCTGACCAAAAGCGATCAGGTGAAATTGAAAAAGTAAAACGCAGACAGCGGCACGCAGCCATTCGCTGTCAAGGTAGGGCTTCCTGTGCGAGAGGAAGTAGTCCGCCTGCTCCTTCCTCAGGTTCTGGCAGAGCTATTAAAATCTGCATCCCAGTCCTCTGCGTGGACTTGACCACCTTGGCTGATGCACAACACATACGAGTGGAGAGTCCTGTGTGAACAAAGTGGGAGCCGTGGTCTGTGGTGTGTTACTGAATGTCTCCCAGTAGGCCTGGAAAAACAAGGCCTCCGTGACGTGTTGTTGCCTTAGCAAAGCATGCACCGACTGAAGCCAGCTTCCTCTGTGCGAAAACCAGCATACTTGGTATGCTCCTGGTAAGATACGCTCTCTCCTCTCAGTCTCTCCATCGCTCCCCCTCCTTCTCTCCGCCTCTCTCTCAGACCCTGTTTTGTTCAGCCCATTCCAGAGAGTGTGGCTCATTTTCATTCAGCTGGCAGGCTGATCACACATCAGCCTTGATAAGCTAAGTGGCCCTCAGCAGCAGCAATTGAAGGTCCTTTTACTCTGTTTTAATCACTCACTTGTTTGTCTCCTTGATAATCTTTTCTGTCTTAACTTTTTCTGTTGCTCATTTACTCATTTCTCTTTGTTTTGTTTTGTTTTTCCTCTCTTCTTAGATTCATCTTATCTCAAGGTATTATAATATGGTTTTCTCCTCCTCCGCCCGTTCCATAAAGCTCAGATTACCAGGGGTTTATCACAGTTTTAACTTGGAAAAAAAAGCGAATATGCCCCCCCACGCACACATAACCATTGTGTCATGATTTTCTCTTCTCGTCTTTAAGCAGATGCTTCGCCTTGCTCGAATGTAATTCCATAATCCTTAAATCTCAGCCATTTTTCATAAAGACTCATAGGAAACAATTGCGTGAGGGATGGGCCAAATTTAATCAGCAGGCTGTGAATGCAATTATCTTGGCGGAGGATAGGCATATGTTTGGGGGATGGAGGCTGTGGCCGACGCCCTCGTGCCTTTCTACAAAACCCCAGAGAAGAGCTGAGCAACATTTCTCCTTCAGAGAGACACAGGATAAAAAGGAGACTTTTTATTTCCACACATAGTCCAATGTGTCAATTGTAGATGTTGACTATTGACATAAAATGGTTTTCTATTGACAGCTTCAATCCGATTAGTTGTTATCCTGAACAGATGCAAAAAGAAACGTATTGCTGTATCAAGCGATACAAGTGAGTTTTGATGTAAAACTTAGCTTAATTTAACAAATTCTCATATTGCAGCTTGTTCAGTTTGATCAATATCTATTTCAGACTTTAATCATTGATTTTACTCCATGTGTAATGTCTAGTTTCTTTATATAACTTTCTTTTTATACATCCAAGCAGTTGTTTCCCCCTCTGTCAACTCAAAAATACAATTCCGTTCATTCCCTTTTCTGTTTGTCACTATTTTATTCACAGCCCTCACCCATTTTTCGAAACTATTTATGTCTTCTCTACTGCTCTATTTATTTATTTATTTTTTCCAAATGTCACTTAGTTCGAACTGCTTTAATCGGAGGCTCCACAGCTTGTTTTTCACACAAACACTTTAATGCCAGACAGGAAAAAGTACAGGCCTAAATTCACTGAAATGCATTAAGTGCGTGTGATGCTGTTTGCTGCTGTGGCCACTCAGCCTTGAATGTCAGTCACCATGTTGAAATTAAATGCACACTTAGTGGTCCTTCCAAACACGTACACAGACACACAGAAGGCACATATTGTACATACAGGCAGGGGACAGATAAAGGGAAAAACCAACATGTCTTTGTAAGGTGTTGTTGTGCCAGCAGAAAAGCTTCTTTGCTCTTTGGTGTTGGTTCTCCAGGTCTATGAACTCTGCTGGACGGATGAACACTGCTCCTCCAAAAGCTTTTCCCTTATATGATGTTGTGATGATTGTGTTCGAGAACACTAGTGTACAACACATTGGTCCAACATCCCCTGTAGGTTTTCAGTTGGATTGAAATCTGGTGACTGTGAATGCTGTATCACGATATTGTTATTTAACCGCCCAGTGACACCTCATATCCTCTGAATGTAAGCACTCGTCCTGTAAGAGATCACTCCCATTTTCCATTATATGATACAGTGACTCTAAAGGGATGAATGGATCCCCCCCCCCCACCACAACACAACAGAGCCACTGGATCCCCTCACCATAGACTTTAAGCACTCAAGCCTTTCTGGCCCACACACACTTACCAACATGTCGCAAATATGGCTATTTACCCTTTGTCCACATCTGTAGAGTACAGTGCAGATGGTTTTTGCAGCACCAAGTTGTTTGTATGAATATTTCTTGACAAAGCTGCAAGCACCAATACCACAAGCCCCAAAAAATGATCCCGTTCCAAACACTGCACTAGTCATTGTACTAAGGGGTTAGCTGCTGAATCCCTAATTTAATATTCCTCTCTGCGTAAGAATCAATGGATCGCTCTTGCTGGCACATTATGATAATTTCTTGAATTGACATTTTCAGTCACCTGGGTGAGAGTTGCTTTTCTGTTTTCCCACACATATTGGACTAAAACATGAGCATCGCTGTTTTCAAACATGAACTGCAGACCATGGATTTTTGACCTCATTTACTGGTGTGTTTCCAAACAATGCAAATACAATTAGCAATTAGCCATGTTTTTAAAGCCACTTTGATCTTTTCCTCTTGCCATCTTGATACAAAAATCCGAATGAACTGGGTCTGCTCAGCATGGTGGTACAGGTCACAGAGCGTGACTGGATGTTAATTGCTTAGCTGTACCACGCAGTGCGTCTGCGTGGAAGCATCTGCATTTGTTGTATCTCCCCTCATTTAGTCAGGCTTTTCTCTAATTTGTCACCCATCTGTATCTACACACCCATCAGTCTTTGATAGGATCCCTCTGATTCTTCCAATCTAACTTAAGTCCAATCTTTCAACATGGTGCCATCCAGTTGTCTTGGTGTCATGGTGCGGCAATTTCCACAAAGCTGCAGTTCATCACTTTCTTCTTTCAACCCAATAGTCGAACACACACACACACAGTCGAACCCCAGTGCTGCCATCTCTCTGGTGAACCTCTCGTCGAGCACTTTATGTAGTCGAATTAATGCAGTTGCTCTTTTCAGGTCAATAGTTAAACACATAAAAGTGCAATTACATTCGAGTGGGTACCACCATTTGGCTTGGGGACTGTGCTAACAGTGTTAAAATTGCATGCTGTTCCTGTGGGAGGTGCTCCATCCATTGACCTTATTGCAGATGAGGTTAGAGCTGATGAAGTTTGTGATGCATGCTGAGATACATTTCACACTATAGAACTTTTAATTATTAAGCAATCCTTAGGTTAAAATGACACTGAAATGCACTTGTTCTTATATTTAAGTGTATTAGTTATATAGACACAGTTGCATACGAATTACAGTCGTCAAACCCCTCAGATATGAAAGTGCACAATAGTTGCTCTGTGTTGCTCAGAAAGAGAAATGGTTTTATTTGGTGACATCACCCACATTAGCCTTGAAGGTTTCGTGTCTGTTGACCAAGGTTATGTCCTAGAGAATTTAATTGTGTTGCCAGTCTCTCTCTCTGAGCCTTGGAACATAATAAGTAATGTTTTATTTTTATCCAGGTGGAGCGGAGAAAAAAAAGGTTATGCGACATCCAGGCAATATCTAATAGAAAACTTATCTAGCACTTATCTAATCACGGTTACTAAGTGCTTCACACAAACAATCCATGGCAAAATGAGGAAAGAATTTTAATAAAAGGTATTCAGTTTAGTTCAAAAGGTCAAGACCTAAAATTTATAATGAAACCAAACAGTTCCCACAATGAGCAGCACTTTGGCGACTGTGGAGAGAAAAAACTCCCTCATTAACTGGAAGAAACCTCTCGAACCAGACTCAGTGTGGGCGGCCATCTGCCTCGACCGGTTGGGGCAGGCAGAGGGGAGACAGGTCAGGAACTTCACAACAACACCTTACAAAGACATGTTGGTTTTTCCCTTTATCTGTCCCCTGCCTGAACTTCAGACTGGTTGTTATAATGAAAATCATGATCAAATCATAAATCAAATAAATAAACCTCTGTCTGTCGGTATGTGGCTCGCAAATAATGAATAAACAAGTGAGCAGCTCTTAGTGGAGCCGTGGTGGCAAAGCTTCAGCTTCCCACAGCCGGCCTTGACTTGACACTAATCAATAACAGCAGGTCACTTTCAGAAGCTTCAGAAAGAAAGCTGCAACCAAAATTACCACAGGTCAAGAAAACAGCCAATTCCAAAGAGACATGTTTAGAACGGACACTGCAGTAGTATAAAGATGTTAAGCCTGCTCAATTTTTTAATACTGAATTCAATTCTTTTTGAAAAGGAAAACATCTCAACCGTGTGAAAACTTTCAAATAATCTGCTCTGTAGCTGTGGAGGGAGTTTTCCAAAGGAAAGAAACACAAATTATGTCATCAGTGTTCTTTCGGATTGGGTTTGACACTCCAGATTTAGAGCAGAAACCCTGCATTACAAGCTGGATGTGTGGGAGTGAAGATGTGAGTGTTTTGGGAACAAGAAAGACTAATGAAAGACGCTGTTGGGTTGCAATATGGCCAATGTAAGATCCACTGCTCAGCTTCTGGTGCTTAAAAATTCCCCAGTCTTTTTGTTTTGTTTGTTTGTCTGTTTTGTTTTGTCTTGTTTGAGTTCACCCAACTTTTTGGGAAATGCAGTACTCAATTTTAAGCATTCGTCCGAGGGTTGACCCGGTTTTAAAAGACTATCAACAATTGAGTAAACTCTTTTATGGGGATGGGAGAAAAAAGTAATAAATTAGTCATTATGCACCCCAGACTTGAATGAAAAAGTGAATATATGGTGAATGTGTGTATATGCACGTGAGGGCCACAATCTGTTAATGAATAGAAAAATGAGGCAAATCTTGAATAAACACAGAAACAGACACACAATTTATATTTGTAAGGATTTCCAGTGTGGACTGGAGCGCAAGTATGTAACCGTGCAGTTGCAGCAGATGATAGACAGGAGGGAAATCACCTCCACTATTTAGTGGTGGATTATAACTTTTTAAGTAATTATTATATCATCATTAAAGATCTGCAAGCATCTGTCTGTCTTTCTTTTGGTATAGTCATCATCTATAGATGATATTAAGGCTGATAAAAACACATCTCCTTCATTCTACTATCGTTTATCGCTCCGGATCATTTATTCATCATCGCTCCAAATGGCATTTCAGTTTGTCCGATCATTCTTTTTTTTAAATTTATTCCGCAGTGATTGTCCATGACGTGGCCCAGTTCACCCGGCAGCCTTGAGTGACTCTTTTTTTCTGCATGCCATTTCTCTTGAGCTTTTATAAGATTCGCTTCCCTAAAAAAACCTACTTCACAAGGGCCTTCTTTGTTCCTTCTTATGCTGAATGTGAAGTTGGGGAGAGTGATTTCAAGGACCAGAAGTATAGTACCTACTGTAAATCTTACCAAGCTCATATGGATTTTAGACAAAGTGCAAAATAGCAGGGAAGTTGCTAATGAAGCTTCACAGGGTTTTCCAGGAAAACTGGAGTGGTACACAGTAGTTCCACTCACCATTAGCACATTACTTACAATTGTTACCACAAAAGTACTTTGTACGGATTGTAGGCAGAGCAGTACTGACATTCTTCACCCACATCTTCCAAGTTTTTGCAGATTTTTATTTGCGACCTTGTGGTTATAATCCCACTGATGAAGCAAATTGGTAATATAATTCATACTCAAGGCACATATTGTAATTTGGGCCACGTTACTGCCAACCCTAAACTGTGCTTCTTCTGGGCGCCTGTACGTTTGCGCTTACTCTCTTATTTTGGCATTTCTGCCTGTCTGTCTATTGATCGCAACAACTTCAGTCTTCCACCGCTGCTGGGGTGTGTTCAGGAGGATCCGTGCCCCACGCATTTAGCCTCTTTGACCCAGAATGCGTCCTCAGCTTCCTGCTGAGTTTCTCCCCACTGTTCCACTGGGATGATATCAGGTGCTGATCTAATGCCAAATTGAAGCTCTCGGAGTCAATAAGACAGTACAGTGGAGACCTGAAGGTAAAAATCCCCAATCCCACTGCTGGAGGAGAGGAGAAACGCATCAGTATCTGTGATTGAACACATGTCTATCTTTTGTAATTGTCTGGCTCTTTGAGTGTCCTGAATCTCTCGCTCACTTTCTATCTTTCCGACTTTCTGTCCAGCTGACTATTTGGTCTGTCAGGCTGGTAGGACTTCCTTCATGTTTATTTGTAGCCCGTACACCAGCCGCCTGCAGACTAAAGAGGAACTTCAGTTCAGACATTGAGTGAATGTTTTGTCTCGTATGTATTGATGTGAGTGCTCCAGCAGATGAATCTTCCTCAGTATACAGAAGAATAAACCCTAGTGGGGATTTTCAATAATGCAGTCCTCCAACACTGGAGCGCATCAACCATTTATTATACTGCTGCTATTGTCCTACATCTTTCTTCATTAAACAGTCCACACAACACCAATTCTCTCCCAAACTCATTAATATGGCTTTTCTTCTAATCATTGGTTTGCTATTTGCCTCCCAGTCTTAATCAAACTCGTCCCCACACTGCAATAAATAAAAAAATAAAAAAAATAAAAAATCGCAACAAGCACTTACCATCAAAATAATTGCCTGCATACATTTGTTCTGCCTCCCTGAATTTCATATTGTTTTCCACCGACGGTCATGCGGGCTGATGCTGAAGACTGCTGTGCCTTTTGAGGCCACACGCTCATTCAGAGACACCCGGTTTGCTCTCGGGACGAAGCGGGAAGGGGAGGGGAGCAGTTTGGAAACGTGAGCTGCGGCTACGTGAGCAAACTAATTAAGACATTTTCTCTACCCACTAAACAATCAACAACAGGATTTAACCATTGATCTCCCCCCTGGCCACCAAGTGCACGCAGCGCAGATGTGCAAGCCACGCACTTACTTGTAATGAAAGCAGGGGCTGCATGAGATTTGCATGTTATTGTGGGCATTATGTAATGTGCGTCTGTAAATGAATATCTTGGTGACGGATTCCGTTGGAGCTGCTGTAACTACCCTGGGCAAAGTGCCACCAAGGAGCCAATTAAACTCTTATGCAGCGGCTTGAACTCGGTGATGTCGCTCTGCAAATCGATGCGTTGCTTTGTGCAGTACATGCCCATCATGTGTGAGAATGGTGGAGCCTTGGTGTTGAGGCGGCTGTGGCTGAGGGGGAGAGCGGTTTCCTCCAACCAGAAGGAAGGCAGTTCGATCCCAGTCTTCCCCATCTGTATGCTGAAGTGTCCTTGGGCAAGATGCTGAACCCTTAATTGCCCCCTCATAGAAATACAATTGCTGCTAATAGATGCACTGTATGTACGCATGGGTGAATGTCAAACTGTACTGTAAAGCGCTTTGAGTGGTCATTAAGACTAGAAAATGCTATATAAATACAGACCATTTACCATTTGAGGGTCACTTATGTGACAGTGTTGAACACTGAGTATTTATTGTTGAGTGTTGCGAGTGTGAAGGCTGCCCATGTCCAGCTGGAATTAGTGGCATCACCTTGTGACTCCCACACAAAAGAACCTGGAATATATTTGAGCCTGAGCCATTGCATATTTAGTTCATCTCTCTAGAACAAAAGTCAACACAGCATATCTGTCTTTTTAAAATGTTCCCCTTCTCTTTTTGTTTGCTTCCTCACATTTGGTAGAAGCTCCTTTCAGACATGGACTCAGAAATGTTCCTGAAGTTTTCTAGTGGGGCTGTATGCAAGAATGCAAATGTCCAGGTCAAATCTGGAAAGATGTCAAGATTCGAGTAAAAATGTATTTACGGCCAACACCAGTGTCGATGTGCTGTAAACAAAAGCATGTGATTTCCACAGTGGAAGTTAACCCGTCATGTCCCGCCTCCTGCATGATCTACCTTGTCACCAACCCCTTGCCTTCATCTCCTGCTGTGTTCTCCATATGTGAACGGCAAATTCCGTGTCCAGATCCAGTTTTCTGGACATTTCCGCAGTTTGTGTCTGGAAACAACTTATGCAGAAGTGAAAACCACAGCAGGTAGAGTCTGCGGTTCAATCCCAGGTTCATCTTTGCTCACTGTCCTTGGGCAAGAACCCGAAATTGTGTGTGAATGGGATTTATGAGTGTGAGAGAAGTGCAAAGCTATATATATTGTGTGTGTATGAATGGGACTTCGACTGTAAAGTGCTTTGAGTGGCCGTTAAGACACTATATAAATGCAGTCCATTTACCGTTCCCTCTGGTCTGAGTACATAAGCTGCACAATTATCAAATTCAAGGTTTTTCCAATGAATTTTGTATTGCTTAGTGAGATTTGTAGACTCAGGAATGCAATACAAATTTGAGATTGAGGCAGCATTTCTACTGACTGTCAACATGTTGTGATCAAAATATGTTCAAATCAGGTCACCATGGGTTTCTACGTGTTGCATTCAAAACTGATTTAAAAAGGCACATTCGACCCTCTTCCAATAGGTTTTACATGTGGACGTTGCATCTGCTTGTTGTTGTAAATGTGGCCAAATGTGTCTTGGATGCCTTTACAACTGAATTCAATATATCTTGGCCCCAATTAACTCCACCAGGATGAAGGTGAGTGCCCGCCAGATGTACATGCATCTTGCTTAACCAGGGTTGAGATGTCCCGCTGGCATTTTTGTCATAATAGCTGCTTTGCTTTGTCTGCCGGTTTGGCCATTGCCCTACTTTGCCAGCAGCATCCCATTGTGTAAACAATTTGAATTTGAGACGCGGCCTCCTTCTCGCCAAGCGATATCCCTCCTGCAGTGAGAGGCAGGATTAATTTCTCTCCCCGACTTCCACCGCACACGCAGAAAGATAGGGGAGAGGGAGAGGTGGGAGTTGGGGGGGGCGGGTTTATGGAGGCAATACCACCACCACCACCTATTATCCGAGGAGTATAATTTTATCATTTGTGGGACTATCTTATATTTGGCTGTTTCTGTACCGTGTTTGCAGGGAGCCTCGTGTATGATTATGTGTGTCACTGGTTTCAGCCCGATGTCAGTAATCTGTTCGTTGGGGAGATAGAGAAGACATACGCCCGGTAAATAATGCAAATCTGCTACTGTCTCCCTCTTCCTCCTCCTCTCTCCTTCTCACTCCAATAAAAGTCAGCATTAAGCATTCTCTCAACTCCTACACAACAACAATCTGAATCAGCCTCTGTAACCAATCATTCAACACACTCTGAGTGTGTGTGTGTGTGCAGTGAAAGTAATTGATTCCCCCCCCAAAAGTCTGACAATCATTGGCTCAACAAGGTGATGCATATTACAACGGTCTCGATACATGACTTTTTGTCCAACCTCTGTGATGAAAGATAGAATTGTAATGGCGGTGGGGAATAATTGATTCTCTCTGCTCACCGTGTGTAAATAGGAAGTTGACAAAACACGAGGATGGTATGGGATCAGAGGTTGTAATAATAAGCAATATGACTCTGCTTTGTCCCGACGGCCTCACGGCAACCACCAACATCAGGTGTGGGTGTCTCTCAAGATCAACTGTTCCCCCTAGAGGATAAAGTGCCCATCCAAACTAGTCCGTATAAGCATGTCAATGATTTTGACTTAAACGTGCAGTGTCTGCCCATGTCAGTTTTTAATTATATAATGACAGCGGGGGAAAGATGGCAATTTAAAAACACATCAGGTGCCTGGCAGCTTGATTGCTGAATTAGGTGCATCCTCCGGGCACGGTTAGTACCAAGGAAGCCCTGTGTGTGTCTGTACTGAATGTGTGCTCTGTTTCTTCTCCACAGAGATCCTAACTGGCGGTGTGTATGTCGACAAGAACAAGTTCCTGTGTCACGCAGACACAATCCACTGGCAAGACATTGTCAAAAACCCAGGGACCCACCCTGTGGTGGTGCCCACCAACAGCAGTGTCACATGTAAGTAAACAACCAACATCCTGGGAGACGGGAAGTTTTACTGATGGAATACTGTTGCTCCACACTCACTCACAGCTGCACCCAGTGAGACCTGGGAACTGGACACTAGCACCAAAGTTGAATCTGTCACACAATGAACAACAACACTGAAGGAAATGGAACTTAAAAGGGTGCCGCACTGATTTAGCAGTGCACATTTTTGGGCTCATCAAGGACAGTTTGAAAAAATTTAAAAATCGATGAAGCAGCAGTGGCCAGTTTAGCCTTGAGCTGTATTTTTAAGCAGAGATGAAGAGCGGGATCCAGAGGACCAGTGAGCCCACTCCCATTCACATATGCAGTGGTACATTGCATATGTGAATGGGTTAGGGTCAGGGTTAGAATGCTGGGGTTAGTGTTATGCTGATGTGTTTTGTTATGGATAAGTTATCTTTGTTTTTGTTAGACCCACTGTTGTATTTATAGACTCATAGATTCAAATGTTATTTATTTTGAGTTTGACCTCATTAGTTCCTATTTTAAAAAAGCTGCTCTTCGACAAGCACTGGAGTTTGGATAATCTCCTGAAATTATTAAGGAGCTCAGTGTGAGAATGAAAATGTCTGAGTCAGTTGCTGCGGACATTCTCCAGAATTTCTCCGGCCAGCCCTCTGGTAGAATCTCTGAATAAACCCATATGATCATATAGCAGGAGATTATCCCGAGGATTTATCTGGAGTTAGTAGGCGTGCTGTTGACGTTAGTAGCACGGGGGACCCAAAACTGAAAAAAAGACGACCAAAGAATAGCCATGCACAAAGAGGACACTAACGAAGCTGCCTATGTGATGTGCTGTAAACAAAAACACATGATCTCTGCAGTAAAATATATATCACTTCCTGCCCCCTTGACCCCATTCTGTCATTGTCCTTGCCACAACAATTCACAATTACAGCTCGTGCACATCACATTAATGCCCCTCTGAAACCAGCTGGTAGACATGTCAGAGAAGGCTGGAGGGATTTGTTTGGGTGAAATGAACATACTTAATCTATCAGAGGATATATGTTGTGATGCTGGATGTGGGTGTAAGTGAGGTAAAGATGCATTAAGTCACTTCTTATGACCTTGTTCCTTCAAGCTGTTAATCTGTTGTTTTTCCTCTGCATTTCTTTAAGCTGTCTGGTCACATTCGTCAACACATGCATATACATTATCATAATGGCACAAAACACAAATATCGTCTCTGTGTGTGTCCTTGGATTTGCTCTCACAGCATTTTCACTAAAGGCTTCAGGTGCAGATTAACAACTCAGAGCTCTGATATGCCGCTCGATCCCCCCCAACTCCCTCCTCCCCGGATCCACCCTGACTCCCATGCTAGTCCTCTACTCCTCTGAAAGATCAAGGGTCTCCAAACCCGTGATTCACAATGGAGAACATAATCTTAAATTCATTCTTTGGGGAGACACAGGCTTTATTATACAAATAGTTATTACTTTGAGATTTATTAATCCCTTGATTGTGTTTACTGGTCTGCATGCCCTGGTGATTTGGGCTACATCCACGTTTCTAACAAGTCTGCTACAGATGAGCCTGTTGTCCAAATTGTCGCTGAAACAGAAGTCTACAAACGCTGCTGACCCCATTTCAGTTCGAAATCACTGGGGCAGCATTTTGCTCTGGACTAGCAGAAACTGAGATGTTTGAGAACGGTGACGTAGACACTCAGAACCATTTGCTGATTGGGTTTTTGCGAACACAACGTAGCCTCCACTGATTCTTCAAGCTCCTATTGCATGACCCCCTACCTGGAAGAAAACAACTAGCATTAGCCTCAGCTATGAGTGTAGAAACACAACGTGGATCATCAATCACAAACGTTGCTAATCCTGTTTTCTTTGCTAGGGTCTGCTTTTGAGCAGTTAAATGCATGTTTTACAACAACACAACTGCTTACATAAGTAGGAGATGAGCTTTCGAGCAACAATTCTCGTGTTCAGCGGGATGTGCACGCTTTCTTACTGTTTACACAGGCCCAAGCGATATGCCTTTTCAGGTGTTTCAGTAGTAACGGAAAATAAAACTGATACAGAGCTAAATTGCTCATGTGGACAGAGATTGATTTGCAACTAAAACATAGTAGTATACATGTAGCCTTAGTCAGAACACCCCTTCCACCATCGTCCCTCTTCTGCCCAGACCAGCCCTGGTAAGGCAGCATACTTTTAACCTTCAGGGGCTGTTTTTAAGAAAGCTGTAAAAGATTATGGTGCAGGAAGAGGGGTAGGACAGGTTTATTCTAGGTCTCTGAGAATTTATAAGTGGAGATAGTGAAGACCTTGGACACTAAATGAAAACTCTTAGGCTTGACTTCACAGGGCACCGAGCACAGAGGAGAACAGAGATGTAACTGTAAGTGTAGCAGCGGTTCTATGCACTTGGCAGTGTCAGACAACCACTTATGGCTCGCTGACATTTGTATCGCTCTCCTGTTTGTGCTGCTTTTCATAAAGTCAGGGCTGTCGACCCCTCTCTTCCTCAAACGCTATAGTTCGAGGGGAGCGGACTCGAGAAACGGAGAAACAAAGGGGACGGACTGGAAAAAGACAAAAAGAGACAAGGAAAAACGTTAAGTGAAAGAGAACCGCAGAGGAGTGATGAATCAGCGAGTGGTGGATTGAGAATGAAAGAGATGAAATGTGGGGGGGGTGGAGAGGGGCGCAGACGAGGAAGGAGAGCAGGGCAGAGGATGGAGAGGCTCATGTTGGGGAATAGAGTCGGTCTCCATGCTAATAGCTCTCATCTGTAGAGGCTGATGGACAGAGGACAACACTTGTCCTGCACTTACCCAGGCTCACTTCCCCCGCAGTCAATTACTAGACAGTCAATTAAGTCCTCCAAAAAAACCCAGAAAGGCACCGACTAAAGCTCTGAGGGTTTGATGCTGCTCTTTGCTTCTTTGCTGCTTTTATCTCAAACTGATGTGCGCTGGTTTTCATGCTGCACTGATTCAGAGTAGAGAGACAAAAAAATATATTTCCCCAAAACAATCAGTGTTAAAGTTGTTATGACTAAAACAGCAGATAGCAGTCAGGAGAGATATAACAGAATACCTGAGAAACACATCGAACCTATGGGCAATGTTCACGCTGAATAATTGCAAGGCATATGTAAATACAAGGGTAGGGAAGTTATTTATTTAAGAACTGTTAATGAACTCCAGCATCATCAGGAAATTATATAATTAACTACACGCCAATTATGCCAAGTATTAAAGTGCCAACATTTCTTGAAGATTATGCTTATTAAGTCATAATAATAATCATGAAGCACTTACAAAGTCCTTGGGATGCAGTTGTAATGAATTGTATCTTAGGAACATCTCTTGAAGCAACTTAAATCATGTTGCGAGGAAACAACAACTTAGGGGCACACACACACACACACACACTAACACACACTAACACACATTACGTGTATTTAAAGCTAAGCCTACATCTTTCCTCACTGTTTGGATCACTTTGAGTTTCCAGTGGAGGGCTTGAAGTCATACACTCCAGCTCAGGTTTTTCAGATGTAACTGTAATGAAATGAAATAATTCATGTTCATATTCTATGATGAGGTAACCATTTGAAATGCCAATCATCTCTGTCCTTGACTTTGTGTGCAGGTCAAAAGTGCCATCGTTTCTGTAATGGTCGTTGCTGGGGACCGAAGGAGGACCAGTGTCAAACCTGTAAGTACATTACCATGATTAGCTGATGACACATCGCATGGCCTTCCAGTGGCTTTCTTGAAATGGCATCTCGTCCAGTTCAGGATTTGTTGTATATTTTTTTCCCGCAAATATGCCAACAGAGCATGAAAACACATTTGCAATTGATATAGGTATTTCTTTGCTGGTTAAATTTGAAGTTATTTTTCATTAAAAACAGACACAGTCATGGAATCTACATGTTTCAAAGCTTCTAATCAGGTAACGGTAATTCTGTAGATTACAAATTACATTTGGCATGCAGGAAGGAATGTAGCCGTCAGTGTTGTCCAAGTTTTCAAACCTTATTTAGCCGCCTGCAAAAGAAATTGTATAAATCAATGAATAAAAAGTCATGTTTAACCTCCAAACTAGGTTTTTGTTTCAGAAGTTCATCTGCCTTCTATGAGAAACAATGTCCACTGCTAAACGCTACTATTTTTATACCTATTGTAACACAGGACAACCAGGGATGGTCTTTTTTTCAATTTACATTTCATGTCCGTGGTTTATCCCTAAAAAATTTTATTTTATTAATTATTATTTGTAATATTATTTGCAAATTGTTAAAACTATGCAAAAAGAAGCTATACTTCAGAACAAGAAAGAAACAACAGCATGCCAATCTAACATTTATCCAATCAAACTAGTCTATATAGTAACATTGAATTCAGCTCCACGTTTTACAAATTCAATTTAGAAATCCTCACGGTCTAACTTAAGGTCTAACTGTAACTTCAAAATATATCAACGAATTGCCTTAATAAAAAATGTACTACTGTTAATTACACTGCTTGGGTAAAGCTACTTTCCTATTACCACTACTGCTCCAGCTGTTGGCACAACCCTCAGTATCATCATAGTGTGTCGGTGTCAGAGAGGAGAACTACCATCATTCACCCTCTGACTCTGAGCACACAGTGCAGTGGTGGATCCATGACAGGCCAGTAATTGGGTCTGTGTGTTTTCAGCCTTCGATAAGCAAACTGAGCTCAAATACAACCTGCCAAAAGAAAACCATTGTGCATTTTCTATTAGCAGCGAATGTGACAAATGTTCAAGTCATCAGACTTCTGCCGGGAAATGTATAAATCGGTTGTCACAAATGCTAACCCTCTGTTTATAAAGATACACTGTGAATCCATTCTTCATTTGAATCAACTCCTCCATCTGTGTGGACATATTACAACCCCGAAGCACGTGGGCTTGGTCTTCACTACATTTACAGCATGTACATATTCATGCAAACAAAAGGACCATCATATACTTTTTCCTCTTTCCATTAAATATCTGTGATTCCCTATACAATCTCTACAATCCCTTTTAATTGTACCACCCTCGCCATCCATTTCCTTCTCTTTCCATCACTCTTTGCATGGACCACTTAATCTGTGCCAACTCTGGCATGTCTCATCTTATTTGTTCTGTGGTCGCGATCTCATTAAGATAATACAGAATGAACTGTTTGACCAGGACCTGTTAACATGTCACAGACCAGTCGTCGATAAGCCCCGGGCCCAGTCTATCTTCCCCTCCTTTCAGCCATTGTCATGCTATCTCTCCATCTTCATCCATACGTCGGGCTCATGATTCATCCTGTCTTTTTTTTTTTATGTTTTTGCTTTTGCAACTTTTAATTTTGTTGTGCTGAAACATATTGAGTGAATAAGTGGAAAAAATGTCAAATGAAAAAATGACTTCAGAGATACTTTTGTGACATATCCATGAATAATTATTCACCTGTCTCAAAAGCAACAATAAACAGCAGCGTTTGGTGTCAGCAGCTCAAGGGAAAAGTGAATTCATTCAAAAAGTGAACTTTTACTTCCCCCTTGAAGTAGATGATGAAGAAGACGTCTGTGAAGTCTGAGGCTGCGGTTGATTATATAACCACAGACTAGTTCTGCTGATGGTCTGCACAGATCACGATTCTTTCACCCTCTGATGCCTCTTTGGTTATTTTATAAATCAAAATGTCAGTATAGTGCAGCAATATGGCTCATGTTTAGCTGAATACTTACGAAATAAACCTTTATTTTTGCTGGAAAATGTTGAGTCTCACCAACACAAACATCTGACAACTTAGTTATAGTTATTGTTTGATTGATTGATTGATTGGTTTGTTTGGGAAAGTGTCAGCTCTAGACAAGGCCGATGTTGCAAGAACATCATTATTTCTAATACAGAAAATTTCATACCCAAACTATTAATTTCATCTTGCCTAAAAACAAAGGAAAGCAAATCCCTTTCAAATAAATTATGCTTTAATCACCAAACTAATTAACTGATTTTATTAAATAGATGTTTTTATCTCCATTAAAAGATTTTCAGGCCACTTTGGGGCAACAGATAAAATTTAGGAGCATATCATCATATAATCACCTTTCAGTTAATTTGTGTTGTAGATACTGTCTAAAAATATTACTAAATACTGACACTGTTATAACTTCCCTAATTTTTTGGGCAGAAAATGATTAGTTGACTTGTTTTGACTTGTGTCTCAATTTCATAAAAGGTAACAGTGGCATCGCTAGAACAGAATTTGGCTGAAATTGTATGAATCTAAAGTAAATGTTATAAAGTAGTTCAGTGAAGCAAAAACTCTGGTTGAAAAATACTGGACAAACAGGAGAGCCTGTGTTTTCCTAGTTGAATTCCTTATGTGAACTGTCTTGCATTGAAAGAAAGTCCTGAGGAGAAGCAGATCTTCTAATAAAGGCAGCAAAGGGAATAGCCAGTGAGTTTGAAATTTTATGAAAATCATCTATTAACTACAAGAGGAGGAATGAGTAGTCACAAACATCCCACTAGGACCAAATGGAAAATGAAATCGGCATTTCATTATTCAGCTAATCAATAAGTGTTTTAACAATCTTTTTGCAATAAAAAGGCCTCTGACCTTTAATTTGCTCAAAGCCTTCTATATTTGCGTAGATTATACAGACAATTGAATTGGTTATAGAAAGTGTTTCCATTGCAAAAATCCCAACATTATCCAAGAAATTGTTTCGGAGGCCAGATGTAGAAGTAAGTACATTTTAACTCATGTAAATGGGAACCGAGAGGCAGAGGTTCCTGTGACGGATGCTACTGTCCACAGCCTGTTCAAATGGAAGCTTCCAGCCATATTTTCTCAGCTGGATTTCCTTTGTATTTGTCATCACCAGCAGTTTCTTTTTTTTGTTGTATTTTCTTTTTTTCTCAAAGTGGAAGTTTAAAGCCAAGTTGATCAACAGCATTGCGTCTCTCCGTTGGCAAGGTCATTTGTTTTGGCAAAGTGTCGCGAGCAAAGGAGGCCATTTCATTTTAGCCCAGGCACCGTTAATGGAATGCCACTGATTGTATGTTAGGCGTCGGGTGAAGTGTGCGTGTGTATTTGCATGTGCGCTTGGCGGGCTGTCGGTGGCTTGTATCCATCACTTTGATAGTATCTCGTCACTGCAAAGCCCCAAAGGGGAAACGCGGCTCACATCAAAACACTGTGTGTGTGTGTGTGTGTGTGTGTGTGCGTGTGTGCGTGTGTGCGTGCGTGGGTTTGTAATATTGAATTCTAATCACATTACTTTTCCTAGAAATTAGTATTTTGACACCTTTGTGTTTCAGTTTCACTTCTACCTTTATCAACAGAGCTGATTTTAAGAATTAGGCTGAATACCCAATAACTACTGTATGTTTTATATTTTACAATATTTTTGAATTCCTTCATTGTCAATTGCCATTTTGTGGTCAGAACTTGGATTTAAGTGCATGTTGGTTTGGCGATATTTAACCTCACAGCGAGAAAATTCCTCAGTTGAAATCCCGGCAGGGGCCTTTACATGAGGAGTCTGCATGTTCTCCCCGTTTAGCATATGTTTACTCCGCGTACTCCGCTTTCCTCCGGCACTCCAAAGACATGCAGATTGGGGTTAGGTTGATTCAAGGCTCTAAATTGTCTGTAGGTTTTAACGTGTGTGTGTGTGAAACTGACTTTTGCCCAATGTCAGCTGCAATTTCTCCAGCTTCCCCCTCAAAGGACAAGAGGCATGGATGGGCAGATGGATGGATGGATTTCTTGGGAAAAGGGAATCTGACTTGATCTTGCTTTTTCATAAAGATGGGTTTCTGGGCTTGTGGCATAAATATAAAAATATCATCTATTGTATGTTATTGGTTCTGTAGCATATACCTGCGCACAAGACTTTAAAAATACGTATGCTTTTACTCTTTACAAGTGTGTTCACTCCCCAGCTCATTATTCAACTGTGTTAATTCCACTGCTTTATCCATCACCAACACATTTTTTATTTAGTTTTACCAATCCATCATATACATCCCACTGCCGACACTCCCCATACCCTTGCATCCACTTTAGCCGCATCTCTTGCCAGCTGTCTCTCTCAGTGAAATGGCAGACTCCATGCGAGCATTTACATATATACGGCTGTGGAGGAGCGCGGCACGCAGGCGTACGCCACATGGCCGCGACAGGCATGAGAGGAAAGGGTGGACAGACGTGAAGTGATTGGCGTTCACACAGAGTCAGATAGGAATCTCGATGTTTCTGTCTCTTCCTCCCTCAGAGTGGGTGCAATGCAGGGAGGCCAAAACATGATTGAAGATAACTAGTAGTGGGTGGCAGAGATGTTTTGGCTTCAGCTGCACTCACCGCACAGATGTGTATTTATTTTTACCAGGTTGCAGTTGGCCAGATGTTAGAACAAACTCCAACAGTAAATCCGATGCTTACTAGTGAAAGGATGTTATTGTTCATTGACGCTTTTCTGTTCAAATTAAATGTATTCCAATTAAATGAAATTAATTCCTATACATATAGCCTGTGCACTGCATAGACTATTATCCGTTTTGAATTTGTTCACAGTAAAAATTTGATATTCAGATGTATGATAGTTAAATAATATGTTTTCTCTCCTCATTTTTACACAGTAACAAAGACAGTGTGTGCGGAGCAGTGTGATGGCCGTTGCTTCGGTCCCTATGTTAGTGATTGCTGCCATCGTGAGTGTGCAGGTGGCTGCTATGGACCAAAGGACACAGACTGCTTTGTGAGTGAACACACACACACACACACACACACACACACACACACACACACACACACACACACACACACACACACACACACACACACACACACACACACACACACACACACACACACACACACACACACACACACACACACACCGGCATTTACTTCCATTCAATGAAAAGGAAGAGCATGTAAACCTGTTCTTGACATGGCAACATCATAATCATATGTCTCACTCTTTCATTTCCTGAATGTGGCCACAAATGTGTCCAAAAATCTGACAGATTCTACTTGTGACGTTTTACCACCTTCGTTTCAAGGTGGTTCTGCAAAGCAATTTCTTCTTTCTACACTTAACTTGTATGTTAAAATACCACTTGTATTCTAAATACCATTTAATGACACTTAATTCCCATTGCTTTAGCAATTTAGTGTTATTGCTAAATATAGACTTCCATCCCTGTGGTTCGCTATGTGCTATGTCAATTTGAACAATTCAAATAAAAAAGCAAAATCATGTATCTGGTATTTTATTGAATGTATTTATTGTTTTTTTACACAACATTTTGGTTCAACTTTGTTTGATCCACAGCTTTTTATCTTTGTTTTCTCACATTGGCCTGAGATGCTATGTAGGTTTGTAAAGGCACATCCACCTATAATATATACAATCTAAATACCTGCTCCAACACTGTGTGTGCTGCGTGTGTGTGTGTGTGGGTTTTGTGTGTGTTTTGTGTACAGGCCTGCACCAACTTCAATGACAGTGGGGCCTGTGTGACCCAGTGCCCCCAGCCATTCGTCTACAACCCCACCACCTTCCAGCTGGAACACAACCCCAGGGCAAAGTACACCTATGGAGCCTTCTGTGTCAAGAAGTGTCCACGTAAGTCTCACCACCTGCACACAAACATGGTATCCTGTTATTTCGGTCACGACCCTTTCGTTATAACTGTAATTTTATTATAATGTAGCTTTTAACTTATTACTCCAAGGAATCAGTCAATTTGCAAGGTCCACTTTGAATCTGGGGATTTTAAAATCCAAAACTAACCCTCAACATTGAACCATAAATGAAATGTTGACCCCAACGTGCCTGAAAGTTTAAACCCTCTTCAAACCAAAGTTTTGTTTTACTTAAAAGTCTTGTGTTTTGCTGCAAGAGAACACTGATCAACAGACATGCTCCTCTTACCACATTCAAACATTCACTGCTCAATAACTCATTTTGGTCAAAGTAAGAAAACAGAAAAATGAGGACAAAGCAAGAACAAGTTACTAATAATAACTATGTCCTGTATAAATTGAAAACAATTGGTTAATGCTAATTAATTCCGTTTCCCATTCTTAAAGAAACTAAAAAACAAATGCTTTCTTAAATAACTGACAGTTGATATGACTTACTTTTCAGTGAGGCATTACGTTAAATAACATTTACAAAAACTACGTTGAATCACACTCATTTGTTCTGTCGTTGAGGACTAGATAAAAGCAGATTAGCTGATATCTGAAGGATGCCGTGAAGAATGGAAGGTACATAGTGTGCAGACAGAAATGCATGTGTCATAATTACACATTACACCACGATTACATGAAGCTTTTAGCAAAGGCCATAACTATGCATACGCACAGGCACACTCCTGCTTGCATTTCCATAGGCTATTTGTCATGGACTTACACACACACACACATACAGGATGCACACACCATCACTCCCCACTGCTCTGCTTTAACGTGCAAATCAAAGTTTGGTCGTGACCAAGAAAAACAATTAGATACTGAGGGAGCTTGAATTGCATTTACTGCTTTAGCTTCTCATAACCCTCTCATTACTACCAGTGGATCATTTTGCAGGGCAAATATTGCTACCATAAACACAATTTGTCTTTTGTTTCCCTAAGATGTTTGTGTTCGCGTGTGTGTGTGCTTTTGTGTTTCTACCTCTGTGAGGACCTATTTGAGTTTTGGACCCTGGGAATAGGGACATTACGCCAAGTGAGGACACTGCTGCAGATCTTTTAAAGGCTGTTTGAGGTTTAAAGGTTTGAGGCGGATTTAGGTTGGGTGAAGCTGAGGATACAGGTTGTAGGTTTTTTCAAGTTTGGTTCTGTCTTTGTTAGGAACACTCTTTTTCACACGACCAAAATAATATGCACGGTACTTCTATATTTCTCATTCAAGTACACAAGTGGCCAAACACACATACAGAGCCTGGCTCTGCAGAAAGTCTACTTGGAATAAATATGTGTTTGCTGACATAAATTGCATTGAAACATGAATATCAATAAATATTGAGTTATAATTCTCAATAGCAAAATAGAAAATCTTCAGTATATATCGATGTAGTGTTTATACATTGTACAAACACAGCGAGGACATATGACAGATCATTTATCTAGTTTATGTTTTGCTGTTTGCTCATAAGACTATAGTTTAAAACCCCAACCTTCACATCTCTAAACTTAAAATAAATTATTGTATATTCTAATTATATAAAATTATAATGATATTGTATTGAAATTTACTGAGATGCAAATAAGTATCTAGATATAATTTTTGGTCATAGCCCTATATGACCTATATCTTATTGTTTTTGTTTTTTAAACTGATATTTTGCTTATTATTTGTCTGTGTTTCTTATTGACTGCTGAGCTGTATCGCTGACGTACTGAATATAATGATGCCTGACATCAGTTGGACGAGCTGCGGCTAGTTTACTGTATAAATAATGTTCATGTTCCATATGCAGTGAAATCCCCTGCTCTTGATCCAGCTGGAGAAAGTGGGAGGGAGGGATTAAATAGTAAATACTTATCCCTGCTCATTTCAAACAAGATGAACGCTTGGATCGATTACAGAACATTCTAGTTAGCAGTGGCCAGCTCTTACTTACACTTCAGCTCTTCTTTGAAAAGGACCTGATGTCTTAATTCCCAGTGGGAGAATTTTATCTGCAAAACATTCTGTTATCAAGAGGGGCCTATTGTGCATAAACATAAATCAAAGTAAAATAGTCTTCAACCAAACCTCTACAACGATGAAGACTTTTTCAAGCTATAGCATAACTCAGCATATATAAGTAATACATTGTGTGTCTTCTCTGCATAGTCAGTCTTATAGTCTGTATTATTTGTGTGTTACATGTATCAAGCCTGATTTGAATTTGTAGTGCACTTGCATACTGGGTAAACTTCGGTGGTGGAAATCAACAGCCGAAAAAAGCAGTAAACAAAAAACTGAATGGAGCAAATCCCTATTCAATTCACCATGATGAGCTGTCTGTCCTGCAACAGTGTCTAGCCTGAGGTTATGTTTGATATTCACCAACCCATCAAAGGTGATAACAAAACACATCATCATCAGTTTGTTCTTTTGCTTTGCACCGTTGTTGGTCTCGCTGTTACTCCTCTGTTCTGAGTTTAACACTCGGCACAACCCCACCTACTAGTGGACGCCCCATGCTGTGCCCAGCATCAGTGAAAAGGGCAACCAGCAGCAAGTGGGACTTGAAGGCATTGTTACTTTTAGACACAAGATGCTGTAGTGTTACAGAAACTAGGCTGATGAAACTGCCGCTTCAAGGATGCAAGTCATGGTGGTTTGGATATTTCAGGGTTGGTTAAAGCAGGAAATATAGACTTTTTTGTGGTTGTTTGTACGTGGCCTACAGTATAGTGTGGTGTTTTGATTTCCATATTACATCAGTGGTTCATTCTTCTCCGTCTTGGGTCTCACATAAAAAACAGATTCCTGTTATTTTGTTGTTGTCGTAGCATTAGCCACTGGCCAGCGAGCGTCTACCGACAGCCGTGTTCAGTGTTTAGTATCAGCTTCTTTTCCTACGGCGTGGATTGGAGTTCGAATTTAAGAGTGAAATGGAACAGGGCCCCACCAAAAAGTGAAAAGAATAAAGCGGTGGACAAAGAAATTGTCAGTTGCACAGAAATATTAAGTCACTGAAGAACTGCAAGCATCAGTCAAAGTGTAATGTGTGATTACCTGCACATGCCACATATTGTACCGTATGTTCCGGTAAGACAAACAAAGGTTTTGATTTTGATTTTTTCAGATAACTACGTGGTGGACCATAGCTCCTGCGTTAGAGCGTGCCCCAGCAACAAGATGGAGGTCGAGGAGAACCGCACTAAGATGTGCATTCCTTGCACTGACATCTGCCCAAAAGGTAACCCACAAGTAAATGGGGAATTAAGTTACCATGGTTTTGAACATCTATGTAGCAATCTGTGATGTTATTTATGACATAAATTAGTATTGGTAAAACAGCACTGTTCATATAGGGCAAACCATGATGAGCATGTGAACACCAACAAATCATTACCACATTAATTCTGTGATATGTTATGTTTGAAACCATGATACACAAACAGGGCTGTAAGTGGCCTCTGCTAAGCTTCTTGTGAGTCAGAACATCAAATCCCATTTGGCTTCAAATCTGCAGAGTTTTTCTGAATCCCTTTTTGCTTTGCACAGAAAAAGTTACGCCTCTTGTCTACTGCAAACAAAGCAGAAGTTTCAAGTTTGGGAGAAAATTTGAATGAGAGCAAAGCCTCTGGAACAGGGTTCATAGAAAGGTTTTGTTTTTGAGAAACATGAAAAAGACAATATGAGACAAAGACTTGTAACTTCTTCTTATTATCACTCTTTTAAATCTCCATTGTTTGAGCATGTTAACACATTTAACTGAACTGTTTGCTCTCTCACTGTGTATCACCAGCGTGCGATGGCATCGGTACCGCCAGCCTCCAGGCTGCTCAGACTGTGGACTCCAACAACATTGACAAGTTTGTCAATTGCACCAAAATCAATGGCAACCTGGTGTTCCTCATTACTGGAATCAAAGGGTGAGAGCTGAGAACATTTAGCTCATCAGATTGATAAAAGATGAAGTGAAATAGTAGAACTGCAATTACACTTATGCATATTATGTTCTGTTTAAAGAGTGTAGCTTTGAATTAGAAGGTTTGTCAAGTCTTTGAAATCTAAATTATCTCAAATCTAACCAAAATTGTATTTATGTGCTGATGATTTATCCTTCAGAGTTTAAAACGAATTGGTGGGAGTGCAGAAGGTCAAATATCTGTCTGTATGCATGCAAATAATCAGGAAATAATTTTAGTGAGCTTCTTTGTACGTTGCTTATCTGTGCAGCATAAAAGGCCAAAGCTTTGTTCTGTATTTTGTGTTGTTCTGATCTCCCGTTGTCATTCACAGGGACGTCTACCACAATATTGAGGCTTTAGACCCAGAAAAGCTCAGCGTGTTCCGCACCGTTCGGGAGATCACAGGTGAGTCATATCATCCGTACAGTATGCATCTGTACACATGCATACAAATGAATAAAAATAGAAATAAATAGTAATTGCTCTTTCCTTCATCCTCCCTCTTGCGCTTTTATTCCGAATAGTGTGCACATGCTTGTGTGTGCATATGTGTGTGTATTTGCTCAAGTCTACCTCAACCTTTTCCCCCCACCGGGACTGTGAGACTGTCCACACCAAGGACAGACATTGCAGCACAAGATGAATATCAGATGAGTCTTTCAATCTCCTCTGTCTCTGCTGCTGCTCCTCCCTCTGGGAGTCCCTAGCCTTGAGTCCCACAGTCCCAGCTCTCCCTTCACGCACCATGAAGAAAAGATCCAGAACATGCGGTGCGCATCGTTAATCCTCCTGCTCCCCTATGCCACCGTCACCTCTGAGCCACATGTACGCTGTCATTTCTCCAGCTTAGACACTTGACAACGCCGTCAGAGAGAAGCCTCGTATCTCCGCTGTGGCAGAGAATCTTCCAGTTGAAATATTGTGAGTGACGTTTTTGAGTCGTGACGGGGGTTTACGAAAGCAGAAGCTTGATTAATCAGGAGCCGCAGTTACAGCTTCTCCCCCGAAAAGACACATTCACTTGACTCTGATGATGTCATTGTCTTTTATTGCCTTTATTGTTGTAAAAAAAAAGTAAGAATACAATTTAGTTGCCTCCTTTGCAACTAATAGCAAACAACTGCAAATGTAGTTGATGGTAATTATTCTTTAAATGCAATATTTGTGAAGATAAATGAACAATGTATAAAGAGCAAGGACAAATGTAGTGATAGAATATGATATATGCCCATTTTGTGTTTTCCTACCTGCTCAGCTTTACCGCTTTTGTGGCGCCATCGCATCCTTGTGTTCCATGATCTGAATATCTGACTCTGAGACTCGGCTATAAAAACCCCTGGTTTGTTGTTGTTCAAAGCAAAGATTTTTGGGGCCAAATTCTGTATTCTGAAAATGCCAAGGGTAATCATTTAAATTCGCCTGGACTAGTTAAAAAAACTTGGCTTCCAAAGGGTGCTTTTCCTCTGCTTTGGTTTGTGATGGCAGCTTGAGAGGAGGTGACGGGGAGCCACCATTGGCCAAGCACCATGTAGTCAGAGATGTGTGTCGGCCGGGCTTGTCATCTCTCCGAGCTGTCAGGAGAACGTGACCACTGACTGAGGCAGCCAACCTGCCTCTGTGACCCCAGGGTTACAACCGGCATTGCTCTTGCTTTCAAATGAGCTGTGCAGGAGGACAGCTCTCATCCTACACACCAGCACGTCCATCTGTCCCTCTCCGATGTCCTTTCTCACTTTTCTTCAGTCGCTCTTGCCTCTCTGTTTTTTTTTTTTATAAAAATCTTTAAAGACATATCACCCAAAGGCTGCTTAAGCACTTCAGCATCGGTGGGTTTCTCATTGTTGTGGCTCAGAATGTAATCATCTCAACTTAAGCACTCTTAACCTTTTGCTTTTTGAGCTCATGGCCTTCTGCTTTAATTGGCTCCGCACTGTAATTTGCTGTGTGCATTGGTGTGCCACTGATGTGTCTCTCGGCAACACATAACCGATCTTTTCACTTTGCCCTTTTTCTGCACAGAGCCACTCAGTGAGGTGCTTCAGCACAGCCTTCCCGCCAGCTGTAGCTCCTGAGATGTGGTCACACAGGTTTATGCACATGCAAAGATTCAGATATATTCATCTATTTATTCATTTAAGAGAATATCCTGTTCCTTATTTTGTCAGTGGCATCAAATTGCATGAAAAGAACGAAACCAATAATGTGGTTTTCATCTAACGCCTTGAAGCTTTTCACTAAGGCTCATAGATATGACTAAGACCCCCTCAAAATAGCCACAGTCTGATTTATTTTGTCCTTTTTAAATCATTGGCTCTATGTTAACATGGACACCGATATAATTTTTCAGAATGAGACATTATCCTGATTATGGAGTTTACATGAGTTGCTAACAGAATACTCCATTCATGTTCCTGTTTACAGGTTACGCAGCATGGCCCAATTATGACTCACATATAAATGATGTCAACTATGAGCTACGTCTCGATATTTTCTCCAAGGTTTTCGCCAGTGTTAAAGCCCCAACCTGAAATTTCAATGTAAGATGCAGGAAACCATTTTGGGTGCTTTATTTTTATTTTCGGAAAAGCTACAACTCCTTTTTACTTTTCCATCTTGTTTACACCCAGGTCATGCAGCGTAAAGCATGACATGTCTACATATATATTCACAGGTCTTAATTCAATTCTTGCATATTCCGAGTAAAATATTATTCGGAGTTAGGGTAAGCAGTTGTTTCGTGGACATGAATATCTTGTCTTTTTTTTCTATGTTTTTCTTCACTATGTTGAAACTTTACAGTGTTGAAAACTTCAATAGAAAGAGTTGTAATAAAAAAATGAATAATCATAGTCTTTCAGCCCCGTGATGAGTTAGGTGATCAGTATTTTTGCTGAAGGTCATCTTGACAGACTCGGGTAAGAAAGATGAACATTTCTCTTTCCCCCTCCTTCACCACCGAGTCATTTCAGAAATACAAAATGACAACCTTCAGGCCAAAACCCCCATTTTCCAATTTTTCTTTTTAAATCCAGCTTACAGAATAAAAGTTTTACGAACATGTTCCTGCGTATCTACACACACCTGCATGTGCCCCCGATGCACCTGCAGTTGTCTGTACCCATCTTGCGCAGGTCATAGCATGTGTGTGATATTGATGTAGTATTACATTAGCTAGAGACAAGTGTGCGGCAGGCAGTGGCTTGTTACCTTGATTAGGAAGCACCCGCACTGCCCCCCCACCACTCTCCCCCCCCCACCCCATAAGAGCGCTATGGCGGAGCTGTGAGGTGCCTCGGCACTGCAGGTTTTGTCATTAAGACAATTAGTGTCGACAAGTACAAGGCTAACGATTGTGTAACACTGCTGCCTCTGGGCTGAGGTTGCGCTCACCATCCTAAAAACTACACACCATGAAGTCAGGGATGGGAAAGCAATAAACAACCTGGATCAAACTAGAATCCAAAGGTTGTTTTTAGTTGTTGTTTTTTTCCTGCAATGGATGTTAATATTCGGTGTAAATATCACATGAAACATTGTATAAAATATGAATTCCCGTCACAGTTCCACGATAATGGCATTATAGCCATATTGTGTCCTCTCTTGGAAAAGAGGTGAAGGGGTAAAAAGACTAATAAAGAGGATTACATCCATTGTTTTTTCTATTTCAGAAAATGGTAATTATGTTGGATTTATTCTGCTTTCCTTTTTTAAACCTCTTCAATACAATATCAATGTGAGAGCGTGCATCAAATTCAGCTCATGTCAATTTGCAGAAGCCCTGGTGTGTGCTCCCTCACAATTACCTGACTTTTTTTTCTCTCTCTCTCTCTCGGGTGCTCATTTCCTCATCAAACATTCGCTCAGACCCTCATGCCGCTGCTCAGCTGAGATTGACATAGAAAAAAAGCTGGTCCATGAACTGAATAAGGTGCTATTGAAGGTTATTGCTCCCTTGTCAACATGCATCTCCGCAACTCCCCTCAAACCTCCCTCCGCCGTTCCCTCCCTTTCTGAATAAACAAAAATGATGCGTCCATCGGGAAGGAAACACTCAGTTTAATATAGTGGAGTCAGATACTGCTCGGTGATTGGAGAACGCACCAGTCTGCCCATCACACCCATGGGGTCTTTCCCGCACCCATCCACCACCTCCTCCTCTTCTGTCATGGAGGCAGACTGTGGCCTCGAATGCCAAAGTAATCTTGTGAATTCTTTTCTTACTCTTTCCTCCATCCTCTCCACCTCTTTTCTTCCACCTGCCTCCCGTGGTCGCATAGCCTCATCCAACCATTTTGTTTGTCATCTGGCGTTAGCTGGATTGTACCTCCCTACCGTTCCTCCGCTAAATATTTTATATTTCTGAATCCATTATTGAAAATACTAAATGAGCTCCAGCCATCCTCTTAGCTATTCATTTAATCATTTGAATTATTCAAAGGTGGAGTGGCAGATAAAGAAAATGCAAAAAAATATTGATAAATCAAACTTTACACTCAGTCATAGCTGGCATTGAGCCCCTCTCTCTCGGGGGTTGCCGTGCCTATGGCGGTTTTCTGAGTTGTGCTTGGCTGCTTTCAGATGAGACTCAGGTGGTGCGGTTACCGTGGTCCCTGGCATGCTGCTAATTTCGCAGAGATGCCAACTCGCCCTGCTCATTTTATTGTTGTCGCTGTGTGAAATAGAGGACATGATAGACAGTCAGTACACTGGTGAGTCATTAAAAAGCACCTCTTTGTGTGTGTCTGTGTGTCTGTCCCCCATTTAGGCTTTCTGAACATCCAGTCTTGGCCCGACAACATGACAGACTTGAGTGTTTTCTCCAACCTGGCAACTATTGGGGGAAGAGCGCTGTACAGGTACACACCTGAGAATACACTAACCTCGCTGTGATTATTTTTTGAACCTGTGAGTGTAATTTATATCACAACACTGCCTCAGACGGAGCTCAGTGCTTGTACAGGAGACGGCAAACTGTTTAAATAAATGATTTAGGTCTTATTTTGTAGCGAAAACATGTAGCAAAACACCCGTCTTCTCTAAAATTTAAACCTCTGATGAAATTTTGATTACAGTGGTGGTTGAATTTCGTAAGATTTGTCAAAATGTATTAATGTTAATATGTTGCCACAAGATGAGGACATTGCAAGAATTGTACAAGATTAATGTTTGTACACTTTTAACAACAGCTGTATTCCTAATCAACAACTGAGCATATATCACATGACCTGTTTAAGACCAAATGTTTTAAAAAGAAATGGAACAACATGCTGCTAAAGGGTGTGATCTGATCTGCAATTTGATTTGTTGCAAACTTTACAACATTTCCAATAAAGTATCTGGTAGGGTCTTTACAAATTTCCAAATATGTGCACCTATAGCAGTACATTGTTATATTGTTATACTGATGTTTTTATTTTATGCAACTTAATAGTGCATTTATTTTGGTGGGTTATGTTTCTGGTAAATAAGACACATGTCTGCATGATGCTTGTACGAGAAGTGACTTACTGTGTCTAAAACAACGATGTGTGATTAATCTTTAATCGGATAGATGAATAATTATCACTTAAGTTTTAGGGATATGTCTCAAGGTGCTCTTAAAGTTTACAATGCCATTTTGGATTGAAGCAGAGTTTCTGAATGCATAGTGTGGACTGTTAAATACAGTGCGTCTCTGTGTGTGCGCCCGAGTGTGCACATGAGGGTGTGCGTGCACTTGTGTGTCATCCACCTGCAGATGGAAACAGCAGGCCGCGGTACAAATTATAGCGTGCCACCCACCTTTGGCCCGTGCTTGATCTTGCATACCCTCTGTATATCTGATGGCTCTGGCACCCCGCTGGCCTCCTGTCATTTTCAGACTTAGCAAGTGGGGCTTATGGGAAAAGGTGGGGGTCGGCTTTGAAGACAAAAAGGAGGAAAGAGCGGACTGTGGGTAGAATGATAAAAAATATATAATAACAATCGAATAAGTCAGTCTGTTAAAGTTAAATTTTTGCAATCGCATATAGAAAAAACTTTTATAAAAGCAAGGCATTAAGCAGATGCAGTTTAATTACAGTTTGACAAAACCATAGTGTTAAAGGTGCATGTCAACATTTTGAAATGATGATATTGTTTTTTTATTATTTACAGAAAACAAGACCGTAATGGAAATAATTAGAAACTGTTTTCATGCTGAAATGGAGTTGTGTTTTTTGGGGCTTTTTTTCTCAAATTAACTCAACTTAAGTAGTTGTTTTCTCTATATGTTGACTTTAAAAGATTGAAAGTGAGTTTTCCACGCAGTCGTTTCTTCCCCTCACCGATCCTCTGTCTGGAGTTTGAACTGCAATCCAACACATTTCCATTGCAATCTGACTCAGGGGCTGGCAGTGCAGAGTGTGACGTGGAGGCTGCTAGGTCTCATTTACAAGATCAAGAGTAGAGCTCAGAGGTAGCACAAGGTATAAGGTGCAAGTAATGTGAAAAAAATTTTTTTTTTACATGAAATGATTCTAAGGTGAGCTGCAGTGCATGTTATAAAAAGAAGGGGTTATTTATTTAGTTTGTTGTCCATATGTTGTATTACTATGAATTATTTAGAAATTAAGGGATATATTCAAGAAAATTTAACAAAAACATCAACAGTGTCAGTTTCGAAAATTTGTATGACCCTGACCATTAATAATACCTCTCCCTTATGTTAAAAACATGGTTTTAGGTGTTAGGTCTTTGAAAAAAGAAATGTCATCAACTGAGAATTAAAACCATCTTTTCCCTGCCTCCTCTTCCTTCTTGTTCTTTCCTTTTTTCCCTTTCCCTTTTCCGTCTCATCCCTTCTCCTGTCGTACTTCTGGTCTCCTCTTCCTCCTTCTCAGTGGAATCTCCCTGCTGGTGTTGAAGCAGCAGGGCATCTCGTCACTGCAGCTGCAGTCTCTCAGAGAGATCAGCGCCGGGAACGTCCACATTGCAGAGAACAGCCAGCTTTGCTACTACAACACTGTGAACTGGACAAGACTGTTTCGTGCTGGAAACCAGAAGGTTCTGGTCCGCAACAACCGCAGCCCGAAGGACTGCTGTAAGTTCACACACATAAAGAAAAACTCAAATAAAAAAATCACATGTATGCCTGCACCACAACAGAAATGGAGGCCCATCTAAAAAACTATTACAATTTAACTGCAACAGCATGTTTCCCATGACTTATTTAAACCTACAGTGAATAATGATGATAAGCTGTACATCTTTATAACAAAGGAGACATACTGTATTATGATCATATTCAGGTTCATAATTTTGATCTGGCTTATTACTTGAGAAGATTTAATGTTCAGAAAATGCATCACTTTCCTCATACTGTTCATTGCTGCAGCTCCTCTCTTCAGCCTCTGTCTGAAACACTTGGTTTTAGTCTAAGACCCCCCACACCCCAACCTCATTAAGCCCAGTCTGCTCTGATTGGCTACCTGGCCCACTCTGTTGTGAATGTTGGCCTTCACTTTCCCTGGCTTTGTTAGGGGGCCTGTCAGCATTAGTATCGGCTGGGCAACTGACGAAACGTTTTAGGAACCTCAGGAGCAGTGTTGTCTGTGGGGGAGAGCAGCGCCATTTTGGGCCTGTTACACACACAACAGTCTAACTCACACTAGAGGGAAGAGAAAACAGAAAAAGCTTAATATGATAAGGTCACAAATTAAAACTAAAAATTCCCTTATCACAATACAATTTTGGAAAAGAGCGCCTCTAAAAAAAGATACGATTTGAGGAAGAAACTCAAATTAAGGACCTTTATCATCATTGATAACATTTTAAAGAGCTGAATACTAACAAGGTTAACATCTGTTCGTCTTCTAGAAAGTGTATAAGAATGAAACCATTTCTAGAGTCCTGATTTTGGATCTCCTCTGACAAACTGTGGGGCACTTTTTTGGAGTGTAAAAGATGTTAAATATTTAATTTAAATCTTCACTGTATTTTTCCACTTTATTTTCGTGTTCATCTCTAACATACCACGTCAGTTGAGCGGCTCCAGGCGCCATCAAGAGAGTTTTCCTTCTTGTTTCCCGCCTTGACAGACTTGTTCACATTTATAAATGGGTTACAGATTGGAAGATTACGGAGAAATATATTTCAGATTTACTGTGGAACCGAAGACTCAGACACAAATGGTCTGCGAGAAATTGGGATTGCTGACCTGCCACAAAAATCAGCTTTAGCTAAAACTCCAGCTTTTTAGATCGACTCTCGAGTCTCAAAACTGAAATCAAGTTGATAACTTTGAGGGAAAAGGAACATCTGCTGCTTCTGTTAAGGGACTTTGATACACAAGCAAAGTGAGCAAATTATCTTTTTTTAGAACTTCACTTTACAGTCAACGATAATCACAATTCTCTGTCTGCTGCTCGAGTGGAAGCTATTATCTCACAAATTAAAAAAAACAATCCTATATCTTACAACTAATTTACCAGCAGAAGCATTCAGGGAATGCAAGGTTTGGTCAAGTGAAAATTGGCAAATAAGTCACTTGATGAGATATAAATTGCTTCTAAAAATGGACGAGCTTTTATAATCTCACTGCCACAAGTGTTAAAACATTATTCATTTATGTATAATGTTCATTAATGAGCCAGTATTTGCATTATTGAGTTGGCCCCTTTTCACTGTTCATGTGCTCCTTTCCCCTGGGCAGTTCCTTAGTGTTGAACTCACACACACACACACACACACACACACACACACACACACACACACACACACACACACACACACACACACACACACACACACACACACACACACACACAATCTTAAGTGACTTTGAAGACTTTGGGTGAGACTCAAGAGTCACACACTGCTCTCTCTGACATGGCTCTGCATGTGTGCAGGTGTGTGTGTGTGTGTGTGTGCGTGTGCGCCCGCCTCCACACTTGACTGAGCCTAGCAGGGACTAGAAAAGGGCAGGTCTCGCAGCCTTGCAGGACAGCAAAGACAGAGGACAAGGAGACTGCATGTGCCCATTTATTTATAGCTGAAGTACTTTACTGATGTAGAAACGTCATTGGGTTGTTGGAGAAACCTGACACCAACTTGTTTTTTACAGTATCACTTTCTGTAAGATGAAGTACGTGTAGCTAGCGGAAAAACACAGCTAAGCATGTAGAATTCGTTAAATACATTCAGAATCAAAACACATAGAGTAGAATTGTTTTCAAATTATAATACAAGGCATAGAAGTCGTACTGTAGTTGGTCTGGTCACATCATCAGTTCCTTTTTTCCTGATAAAGGTTTTTTGGGGAGTTTCCCTTTACCAGATTCAAGGAGCTAACGACAGTAAGCATTGTATGTTTTACAGATGAAAAGCCCTTCAAGGCAAACTCAGCGGGAAGAAAGTAAGAACGTTTACAACACCTAAAGAAGGTTAAAATTTAAAGTTAACAAGTCAAGTTTCTGTTCCCTCATTAAGGCCAAAGAATTAGGAAAGTTTAGTATTTTTTGGTAGTTTCAGATTTTGATTGCAGATGACACTCTGTCTGTAGCTTGAGTCTTCCAATGTAATGTCCTCTTTCGCTTTGGATGAAAATGAATTGGGTTTAAAAAAAAGAATTATTCATTGTGCATTTAACTGCCCACTTTCAGCATTACTAACTCTTTTGACTGAGCTCTTCTGAATAGAAGCAGGACCTGCTCACTTTGGTGCCAGGAACGAAACAGAATCTTCAAGGCTGAGATTGAATCCTTAAATTTCTTGATTGCAATAAAATGTCAGTATTTTATAATGATGTTATTAGACCGCAGACCTTTTGTGAAAAAAGGTCAAACCTTGGGCTGGGAAGTGCACTTCTATTAGACTGCTGAGTGCAATCAGAAGAGCACATTTTTGGACAGAAAAAGCAGTTTCATAGCCACAGGTTTCTCAGAATCCCCTTAAAGGCCATGCACTGCACATACATCGTAAACCCACACAGCGAATTTGAAATATTTTTGGATTAGACCAACCCGCAGGACTGTGTGAGTTCATGCAGACCTCACTGGCTATTCCTGTCAGGGTTTTCAGGGCATGATGAATTTCACCTCTTTATGGAGTCCAGTTGACATCTTGTAAGTCCTATAGTTCGAATGGAAAGCGCGTCAGGGCCTTTAGTAGATTGTACTCCTGGGTCGACCATTTCTGAGTAGGCGTAGCAAGCACAAGAGAGAGTTACCTGACAGAACAGGTCTATAGTCTTTACACTTGATCCGCATGCTCCGAAAATGCATGTTTTACATCATCTAGCTCCTTTTCCGTTGAAGAAATGTTGCTATGTCAGAATATAGAGGGCCTACTAGTAAAGATGAGATTAATGATGACTGATTTCAGTATAACTGCTTCATTTTCACTTTAGTAGATCAGAGCCAGTGTCGGTAGAATTTGTGCTTTAAAAAACCTGCAGAGAAAAAAGACAATTGAAAACAAACAGGTGCTTGACTTAAGCCAAACAATGTTAGCTGTGTAAGTTGGAGAAAGAATGTAGTGACTGACTTGTAAAGAGTAATTTATGCTCAAGCTTACGGATGCTAACAAAACAGACAAAATGGAGCAGTCCACCAGGAAATGATAGGACCTGACCTTTGGAAATGCTCTTGCTTATGTAAATTGTTTTTGTTAAAACAAGTAAAAATATATATATAATATGTTTATGCACATAAACACAATCTGGCCAATCGAATTTCACCGAGGTTAATTCACTTTGGATTTCTAGTAATTCGCAGTTTATTGATGTGGAGTTTCTTTAACACAAAGATAGAAAAATGCTTTACATATTTTAACAAAGCTCTCCACCCAATCAGAGATTTTACCATTGAGCTATTATACTTGCAAAAAAAAAATCTCTGGTTGAGCCTTGTAGGATTTCTTTTTTTTTTTTAACAACCCAGTGAAAACCCCATGTGAAAAGTGTTTTCTCAAAAATCTAACATTTAATTCATGTTATTTCCACATGATGTATTATTCAGTTAATTACCCAGACCCACAGTCTTTGGTCGTTTCAGTAGCTGCCCTGAATTACTCTCAGTGCTGCCTTTGATACAGAAGAAAGGGGTGCAGGGAACAGTCGAGGTCCACATGCACCTTTCCCCTCGACACAGGCAGGTTTATGTTTGTTCACTGCGTTTTTCCTGATTGTTTTATTTTTCCGTTGTTATCGGTTTTTTGAGATATTCTTTTTCCTCCTCGCCTCCTAATTTCCTTCCTTACTTACTTACTTGCTTCTGTCCTGCTGGAAAGCCCCATGGGCTTTTGTTTTCCAACCGTGTCAGAAACATCTGAGGTTGGCATCTTTTTTGATCTTGTTGTATGTTTAAGAAGCCAAACCAACCTCTCCTCCTCCCTTGTTTATTCCTTTTTTCAGCAGCAACCCTTCTTCCTTGTCTACAGCTCATGCCTTAGATATGCTACCCTTGTTGTTCCCTCTGCCTGGTCAGTTTACCTACAGTGCCTGAAGCCCAAAAGAGGTTATTTGTCTAATATGAGAGGCAAAGCTTTGATCTTCTGCCCTCCACAGAAACACTTGATTTCTTGTTTCCCCATGTATCTGCATCCGCCTCTGAATTTCTAAGCAATCTGAACATTGCTACGGTCGATACCGAAGCATCGCTTTTGGCTTACATGTGGCCAGGCCAGGCAAACAACAGGAGCCCTTTTCACAACAGAAAAGAGAAGAGAAGAAAGAGGAAGAGAAGAGAACCCATTGGGCATATAAATCTGTTTTAAAATCCACCGACCAAGGTGGAAGTCACGTGGGGCGCAGATGGGATGATAAAAGTTCCAAGTGTATCTGTAGCGCTGTCACCAGGCTGCTACAACACTCCCATTTACGTCGCTGTAACACTCTCAGATGTACCGACCTTTGTAGAACCCAGCGCTGAGAGGGGACAAAGGAGCGAGCGAGAGATAAGAGATACAGACACGAGGAGATAATGGAACAGAGTGGATGTAATGGTCTGAGTCTGTTGGTGCTATAGAAACACAGGCAGAAACAGAGAGGACAGGAAACAGATTGTTCACTATGAATGGGGAAGGAGAAAGATACATTTTCTTTCTATGAGTGGATCCAATCCAAAGTGAATGACACTTTTTTCACACTCGTGTCCTTGTAAATCAAAGGTGGGATTTAATCAGGCTTTTAAACAGCCGACACACAAATGCACTGTAGAGGCAGATATCCAATGTTTTTGGCATGAAAGAGTCATTATCAATATGATGGAGAATTCTTTGAAAATAAATACACACAGAAAAGTTTAAGAGTTGATTGTTTACGCCCTCCCTTTTGTAAGTCGAAGTTAAATAAACACGTCTGTGTTTTCATCTGCAGGTGCTTTCTGCGTCCCCCCGGTGCTTCGTCACCATTTGTTCGAAATGTTTAAATTCAGGCATCGCAGCACTTACTCCCTTCTCTGCCAGCTCCACACTTATATACTAAGTTTTTGTACAAATACACCGCAATAAAGTACAAGGTCAATGTGTGGTTCATCCAGGAGGTTAATTATTCTGCTGTTGCTCAGTGCATCTTCTTTGACGATTTCTTTTTCTTTACGAAATCGGAACATCACCGTCCTCCAGCACGTCTTTCAGCCCTACACATGCTCCTCTGTCTCGTTGCCCTTGCTCCTGCCATTTTTTTTAGGAGAGCCACATCACAAAAACATACTTTTTATAGGCCAAATGAACAGCTGCTCAGTGGAAGCACAGAAACTCGCAATTTGCATTTGCCTTAGCAGATCTGTGTCTTTTTCAATAAATAATGTGATTACTGTGGCTAATTTTATATTCAGATAATTTGGGGCAATTTTGGGTTTATTCTCTGTGTCTGCATCGACGCAGAGTCATTAAGTCACAACTGCATTCTGCATAAATCTGATCCTTTGCTGCTACTCTCCCTGTCTTTGTATATGTTTGTACTGAGCAGCCAGGGAGCACATGGTGTGTGACCCGCTGTGTTCAGACGCAGGATGCTGGGGTTCTAGCCCGGACCAGTGCCTCTCCTGCGGACACTTCAGCCGTGGACGAACCTGTGTGGAGATTTGCAACCTTTACGAAGGGTGAGCTTCGCATGTACACGAAACATCAACACATCAACATAGAGGAAAGGACTGAAAACACGGGGGCATTGATTGAGTAAATAGAACACTCCACTTCACTGAGAGGGACTCTAGGTTTAATTTAAGTGAATAATAGTGAAGGTGAACCCACTCACTTTAAGAAAAAAACCTTCATTAGAGAAATAAAGAAAACATAATTCTATTGGATAAGACATCAAGAGGAGAGGCACTCTTTCTCCCCTCAGAAGCCATTTATTAGTGTTGCTGTTGTCTAGCGTGTTCTAAATGAGACGTGTCAGGGTCTGGTTGGCTTAACCTGAAATTTGCCCCAAATCATACAACAGTTAGTAAAGTAAACCCATCATCTCGATATGTGATTCTCACAAAGTAAAACAAACCACTACATCAAGAGGTTTCCTTAATCTTTCACTGGTTTTATTTGAGGTTGTGGATTTTGCCTCCCTGATTTTCTCACCAAACAGGAACAAAGTGAATGTGATCATTCAAACTGTCTATTTTTCCGGAGTTGCTTTATTCCACACCAGTCTGAAATCCTCTGTTTAGTCTACAGCGCTGTAGCCCCTGAATGAAATAGCATTGCTCGCCTTGGACTGATACCAGAGACCTGTCCTTCAGCAGACAGTGGCAGGGAAACATGGAAATGGCCGTGTCCTGACCCTCTCATACAAAATGCGTTGCTTTTATTCTAGACGAGATACCACTTATTTCCTGTGCCTCTGCTGCCGAGTTCACCTGCTGTACCAGGCTGACCAAGACTGTGGCTAAATCTATATGTACCAAATCTATGTGAACGTCCAAAAGCCTGTGTTGGTAAATCAGGGAGGAAACAAAGACAGGCACAGAAACACAGATGAGTAGAAAAGAATAGTCCCTGCCTCACCTCTTTTACCCCAAAAAACCTCATATTCTCTGGGCATGTAATGCTGCCCCTGTAGTCTGCCGGGAGCAGGTCCTACTTTCTCAGAAACACAGAAACCTCTGATCCTGTCTGTGTTCATCCAGACATTATCCTGGAATTTTACGGAGGGGCTGCAAATGAATGCGTCAGTTGCTCCAGACATTTTCTTGAACTTCTCCAGCCAGCCCCCTGGTAAAATGTCAGAAAATTCAGAGCAAGCTAGGTGATGTGTTGATCAGGATACAAATATCTAGAAGACACAAAGGTGTCAACTTGGAAACACACCAAGGTTCGAGAGCTTGTGACGATAAGGGGCCGGAGATCATTTTTACAGCCAAATGTATAAATCATGTCCTGACTCCTGCAGGCTCTACCCACACACCACTACTCGTTTGAATTTTCTGTTGTTGTGAAGGCGTCTGACCCCGATAATATGTGAAAGGCAAACTATGGAAAATGTCAGGATATTGGGTTTTCATGTCCGAGCACAGCTTTACACACAAGATCACTGGCAGTTACACCTTTCATTATCAATGACACAGGGCGAATATCAATCACTGAGATAGTCTTGACCCTGAATGCAGTGTATACAGGCCTGCAAAACAAAATGCTTTATATTTGCATGGGTTCTCAGAGCGGTTTTCAATCATTCACAATGCTCTTTGGTTCCTGATATCAAACAGGGAGGAAATCCCTGCCCGGAGTCCTCAGAGTGTGGTTTGTAATTCCGCAAGTAGAACTGTGCTTTTCAAGTATTCTCCATCATCATGCTTTCATACTATAACTTGCAGGTTACCAGTGTGGGGAAAGATCAAACTGATTTCTATATTAAGAATCTGAAAGAAAGATCCCTGCAGAAACATTCTCGAGGAGTTCCAGGAGAGTGAAGTAGCAGTAAAATGTCTTCCACTGATCGAATTAAAACACACAAAAAACACACAAAAATCAAATTCTCAAAGGACACTTTATTGGATGGAAAATCTGCTGCACAACCTGCTCATCTAAAGTTACATTTCAGTAGAAGAACAACTCAAGGCTCTTTGTTTCAATATTGTTTTCTGTTTACTATGAACTTACTCTGCTATGAAATCAAAGCCAGAGGGTGAAAGCAATAATTTATGATGTGGTGGTTATGAAGGCCCCCTGCAGAGTGTGAAATTAAAAGAGGTCCCTTGACTTTTAAGGAAGTATATGCTCTTCACCTCTCTATTGAAAGTGATGAGACCTGCTCCCCTGGTGAGTTTTGTTAATAACATTTTAGATATTTTACCTTGCAGAACTGATTGAATGATGCTTTTAAGTTCCAAGTTGATCAACAATGGTTTTTTTTGGGGGGGGGGCCGCACTGGAGAGGAGTGAGGAGGACCGGAAGGTGGGCTAGGGCAGGGGGGCTAGGCGTGTCACTGCGTGTCACAGTCACTGCTTGCGCACGGGGCCACGCCCTGCCTACCTGTCCACCTGCACGTCAGCACTACCCACACCAGCACCACCCACAACCAGTCAGGGCTTCACTGAATGCACCTCCCCCCCTTCAGCACATGACAAAAACATGGAGGACAGGGAACGTTAAGGACTGAATTGAACAGAAGCGCCCTGTCGAGTCCATAGACTGTATATAAAGATGGACGACGCATCTCTCCTTCCCTCCACTACCTGGAAATGAAGCAAAAGTATCCCAGATACAAACACTACCATCTTGTGCCGTTTTTTTAGAGCCTGCCCGGTAGCATTCAGGGGTTGGAGGCACGGTAGCGTTGTCCCTCTGATACACGGTTGACCAACAGAGAGTCAGTCTTAGCTGTCAATCAAAACAGGTGTTTTTTTATAACATCAAATAATTATTTAAACAAAACTTACCCGGACAACGAACACAAACATACATCATTGTGATAATAACTGACCATTTAGTTCGGCTCATGTCCTATCCACTAACATGGAGAAGGCCGAATTTATTGCATATACTCCGTTCAGACATCCGGTGGCCATCGAGGCGCTCTGGCTTCAGTTTTAGGGAGCCGTCATGTCGTCCATCTTTATATACGGTCTATGGTCAGGCTATGAGGACCCCCCTGTAGTCAAAATGTTAGTAACTCCTATGTTTTACATGTCAATATTTTCTTGGTTTAACAGTTTGTGAGATTCCTTTTAAAAAACATAACATGCAGAATTACAGTGTGTTGCTCATTCCTTTTCCTTTCATCTCAGACTTGTATTGACAACTCAGCATGTGTCAGACAGCAGCTAATCGACAAGGAGCTGGAATTACCTTATACCTCAAATGATTTATGAACAGTTGTGAAAATATTTGACAAAGTCAATCGACGTTATTGTTCAAAATACCAAACAGGCAGTTTAATTTGTCTGCAGGTTTTGCAGTGGGGATTAAAAGCTCAAAGCTGTTTGAGATGACTATTTGTTATGCATCAAATCCATATTAAGATGTATTACTCACTGCAAATATGTTCACTCCATGTATGTCACAGAGAACATACAGAAAATACAGGAAGGCAGAGCCCAACTGACCCACCAAGCAACAGACTGTGAGCATCAATGATATCTTCCAGCTACACTGCAGCGTTTATTATTTCAATCAGCACACACGCAGACAAAAGCTTACCTCCCTAGCCTCCTGGAAGGATTTCTGAAGGCCAGTTGAAGCATAATTAATACTAATTTGATTTAGATCCCACTGGGAAGATGACTTTTTTTTTTTCGATTTCTGAGACGGAACGTTCAGTTTTATTTTACTGACGAAGAACCCAAAAGTCAATCTCCTTGTCCTGTAGTGACAAAGGCAAAGTGCCAACTCAGTCGCACTGTGGTCGCATTTATGACTTTTGGAGGCCACTCTGGTGTTCTACTATTATAAGGGGATTGTAGAAATCGAATAACATGGCACTTAATTTAATAGATTTTTGAAATCGTTGCACCCCTCGCAGGTATCGCACCTTTCAGATGCGTCGACCCCGTGAGTGATGCCATCAGAATTACAGTTAGCTAATTAGCCATTGTGTGTTTAGGAAGGGTGTGTGCGTGTGTGCGACTAAATATAGATGATATCGAACAGAGGTGATTAAAGTTTTGCTGTTCAATGTTGTAACTCTTCAAACTGTACCTACAGCTCAAGCAAAATGCTTCACTTATTCAAGGAGGGACAAGCAACAAAAGTGTTATTGTCTCCTTTCTACAAGATTTAACATCCATATTGACTGAAGGAGCATTTTTTTCTCTCCCCCTCTTGTCTCTCACTCCTATTTCCCATTCTATTCCCCACCCATCCTAATCCCTCCCTCCCTTCCTCCCTCACTATCCTCCACCTCTCTCAGGGATATTCGAGAGTACGCCAACGAGTCCTTGTGCGTGGATTGTGATGCCCAGTGCAAGCGAGCTGACGATGACTCTCTGACCTGCCATGGTCCGGTAAGCCTGTTTCCTATAGACGACAATATTGATGCCGCCTGAAAGTATTAGTTTCACACACTGGTCTTCTGAATGTAGACAGCGAAGAGCGCTGTTGTTTGAGCAGCTTGTTTACATTCCCTTTTATCTAGGCATTAAAGAAGAACAGCATTTAACATGAAGCACAATTATTCCATTACTGAGAGATGAACTGCACTTTTGTTTGTCTTGCAGCGAGAAGCCACAGAGCTAAGACTAATCAGTGTTAATATGTGCTGACCAACTTTGTAAATCAAGATCTGTGGTCTTTAAAGGTTGAGCCCACTATTTTTCTAATTTCATCAAATTCCAAGAATGCATATGCAAATGCTAAAAGCAGAAAAAGCTAGAAGGGTCAAATTGTTGGTTTCCATCGTTAGCCCCATAAACTGAATAGAAAGAAGCACAACACTTCTCCACTTCCTGCTTTTGAAAAAAAATGAAGCCAAAATATCCTGGATACAGGTTTCACCATCTTTTGCTTTTGACGTAATTTGGTGCAAGAGTCTGTGCAGTCGTGATCGTGGAGGGGAGCTGCAGTATCAAGGTCCCGCCCTACATGCACTTGACCAATCAGGAGTCAGTCTCCGCTGTCAATTATGATGTTTCAATAAATAAGCCAAATTTATCAGAAAAATTAATACTTCAATACATCAATGTGATTAGAGACTTACAAAAAATCGTACTTTGACTTTTCAGTTAATTCCTGGTTCCATCCCATGACATGGAGAAGGCAGGGTTTATGGCCTGTACTGCAACCAGCCACCAGGGGTTGTTCAAGCTAATTTGGCTTCACTTTTGATAAGCTCTCATGTCGTCCATCTTTATATGCAGTCTATGGTTAGTCTGCCACAAACACCAGTATTTAAGGACAGAGCAATGCGTTACTCACCAGGAAGCAAACGACTTGGAGCTGCAGATAAACCCTGTGGTCGTCTCTGAGTAAATAATGTATCGGCAGTCAAGTGTGCCTGTCAACTTTTCTATAGATTATATCTCATGTTGTGACTCAAAGGCAAATCTGATTGTTTTAGCACAGATCAGCAATAGTTTACATGCTGATCTGCAAAGAGTATTTATCCAGTTCATGTGTGTTTGTGCGTTTTTCTTTTTGCCTATCATCAGTTGACATTGGATGAAACTTTTTCATACATTTGTGCTCCAACAATTTTGCATTTCAAAAGCTCTCAGAGAAGCAGAGCAGCGTGTTGAGAGTTTGTGTGGTAGCAGCTGTACATTATAGAAATGCCACAGTGGAAAAAAAACCCTGACCTTCATTTCTGAGTTCCTCTTGTGAACACTACACCCACAGGCACATGCGGCCCCTGATCCTGCTCTTTCTCTTAAAATCTTATCTTGCTGTTTGATAGAGAGGGATGCTTTCCGACACATGCAAGCCAGAGGGGCCATGTGCTGCCTTTTGTGCCGCATCACACCCTGTCACATATTTTGCCCAATGTAGTTTCAAAGTGTTGAACTTTTTTATCCCCCCAAAACCACTGTAATGTCTGTGTGTTTGAGTACATTGTAGTAGGCTTCAGTAGAGTGTTTGTTTTTGTTGGAGGAGATTTGTTGGTTCGATTACCAGCTGCGACAGCATGGATGGTATTGTTTTCATTTTGGTTGTGTGCGTGTGTGTCTCTGTGTCTATGTGTGTCATCATGGTAAAATGTGTTCCTGAGTTGTTTAGTTGACAGTGGACCAATTTTTTTCATACAACTGCGTGTAACACAATCACAAAATCTGCATGTGTGTAATTTAGATCAAAATTAAGGTAGAGTTTGAAGATGGCTCTGGTCCAACCTATGAATACTTAATACAGATGGAATGATGTAGTAATGACTGCTCAGTACTTATGTAGTAATATGGTAATTACTGCTTAGTAGTCAATGTAATAATCAAGTATAACTAGTGAGTATTAATGCAATAAATAATGTAGTCATGACTTCTGAGTACTCATGTATTAAGACGTAATGACTAATGAGTACTTATGGAATAATTTAGTAATGACTATTGGCTGTTGATGGAATAGTGTAGTAATGACTACTGGCTATTCATGTTATAATGAAGTATTGACTAATGAGTACTCATGTAATGTAGTAATGACTGCTGATTACTAATGCAATAAAGGAGTAGTGACTACTGGCTATTCCTGTAATAATGTAGTTATGACAGCTTAGTACTGATAATATCGCATTGACCATTGAGTACCCATGTAATAATTTAGTAAGAACAACTGAGTACACATGTTATAATACTAATAACAATACTAATACTACTACAACTAATAATAATAACTTTATTTGTATAGCACTTATCTAAACAAGGTAACAAAGTGCTTCACAAACAAACATGGCAAAAAGATGAATTAATTATGATAAAAGATATTCAATTCAGTCCAATTTTTTAAAGCCAGGACCAGTTGTGTAACCATCACATTTGAGCTCTGTCAGACTGGTTGTTATAATGAAAATAATAATAATAATCTTCAGTTGTACCTTGGCGTCATCAGGTGTTTTAGCATTTTAATCGCAATAACATTAAAAGCCGAACCTGAGGGTACGTTGAGGCTGAAGGTAAACCTGGCTTGTATGGCAGTGCTATGAAAGCCATGTGGCTCCGTAGATCAGACTCCATTATCTCTATGCCTTTTTTTAAAACTAAACTAAATACCTACTCTCATTGGCAGCAGAGTCAAAAACTTGCATATTTAAGACACTAAATAAAATGTGGTTACAATAAAGGTAAAATAACAGGAATAAAGCAGTTAAAACAACACAGTAGAACCAGAATTACAAATCGCATGCTAAAAATGCTTTCCTATAAAAACATGTTCTGAGCAGTGATTTAAAGATATATATAATGTAGGGATGACTGCTTCTTACTTTTACTAATGTAATAATGACAGCTGAGTACGCAATAATGTATTCACTATGGCTGAGTATAGGTGAGTACTCATGGGTTGTAATGCCGACACGCTGACGGCTGCTGTGATCCCATCATATAACGATCTGTAGTTACCTTTGCTGTTCACTCACAGTCCTCTCTTTGACTTCCTGGGAAAGTGGGTGCTATGAAGAGAATAAAACACATAGAGTGACCTGTGGTTTACCTCCAGCACTTTGAGAAACAAGTGATTAAAAACTTTGAGCAAAAACTTCAAAGTACTTTGTAATGATTTGTATCAGCCGAATAAACCAGTTAATTAGAACACGTACAAAATCATTAGAGGCTATGTTCAATCTTTATTTTTCATTTTCGGCCATATTGAGGAGTTGTTAATTACTCGAAAAGTCCTGAGGTTTATATATAAGGGTTTGTGTTTAGACATGACTCTTCAGAAACTGATTCAATATGTCCTCATTTTCACCCCTGTCTCTTGGAAATAATGTTGAAATTGTATACAACCAAACTGCAACAGGCATGTTGTAAAGGAAGCGTATTACTTCTATTGACGTTGAGAGGATATGTTGTCAGTTTTTGTGTTTGGCAAGTTGCATAAACATTGATACTGAATAGATTAGTAAAATTAGAACAGACAGGCTTCCTACCAAAATAACATTCCAGTGTTCGTTTGTATGGACATGTTTATGGTTATGTTTACACTCTGACAGCACTTCAAGTTAGGGTTTATAGATTTCTGCAATAGGAGATGGTCTGTATTTATTTAGTGCTTTTCTTGTCCTGATGACCACTCAAAGCGCTTCCCAGTCGAGTTTTGCCATTCACCCACACACACTTAAAGTGCATTACAAAGTGCACTATTCAAACACTGCTGGCACAGCTGTCAGGGCAATTTGGGGTTCATCTTGCCCAAGGACACTTCGTCACACAGAATGGGGATCAATGGAAACTAGGATCAAACCGCCAACCTTCTGGTCAGTGGGCAACCCGCTTTACCTCCTCCATAGCCCCCTTCCAGAAACACAGAACAAGTGCACTCTGACACTGAGAGGCACATGTTTATGATTCTGCCAAAACCAAACCACTGACGGGACTCTGGATGCAAACCCTGACGTCAGGTGTACTCTCTGTTTGCCCTCGATTCACCCAGACCACCTCCTGACTCTGCTGCCATTAATAAACCATCATCATTCATCCAAAACAAACATTGCCTCTAAACATAATCGAGCCAGCCATCACGTTTCCCACAAAATGTATTTAGTGCTGCAGTTTAATCGTATAGAAACATAATTTCTATCTGTAATGGCCATAAGAGCACTTCTCATTTTCATGCAGTATGTCAGCCTATGGGTATGCAAATGTGTGTGTTTGTGTGTGTGTGTGTGTGTGGAGCCAGGGTAACCTGTTGTACCTCATATAAATGTCACATGGGCAACACAGGCACACAAATGCATTACAGCAATCATGTAATGGCCACAGTGGCCATAGAAATTGCATTAGCGTTTACACTCAGTGATTTGATAGGCTAATGCGTTCTGTTGAGGGGGATTGGAGCAATGACTGTAACCATGAATCCAGGCAATGTTATGGGAAGATGATGGTACACCTGGAGTAGTTCCTTCAGTTACACAAAAACACTTCCGTTTCTTTTTGCATGACTATGAAATATAAAGAATTTTAAGTTAATTCAGACATTATTGTACTTTCTTGAGTAAGGAAAGTGTTCTCATCTCTCCTCTTCTGACTTCATGTAGTTCCCTCTTCTCCAGTATTCTTTTTAAGAGTCTGAAGAAATTTTTATATAATATATGTATGGTGTGAAATTCAGTCAGTATTGAAAGGGATTAAATCTTTGAAAGAAAAGTCTGTTCAGGGATGATTTGATTTGACAAATGTCTCCCGCCTCAGCTCCAAACCATGTATTTGAAGATTTGGTTCTTCACCGATCAACACTGATAATCCAGTAATGAACTCTGGTGTCATGCGGTGTAGTAGTGTTATGTGAATTTCAACCGTGGACATTAAACTCAAGGTGGACAGTCTGTACGTTGCTTTCGATCAAGTTTAACACCCATGTTTTTAAGAGCATCATTGACATTTATACTGAAAGTTGTATCAAAGCACATACATGCATTAAGTCATGTGCATATACATTAATGCCAACAAACTGTGTATAAAGTTAAATATCATTGAGATGCTTTTAAATCTGCTGGAGGGCTTTACATTGCTTTATGACCACTGTCATATTCATAGAAGCCACTCATCCATCTTTTTTCCTTTTTGCCCCACTGTTCTTTTCTGCCTGGTTTCCTCCATACTCTATTCTTGTCTCCACCTCAGCAGTGATGCTCTGATTTATTCTGCATTATGATATTTGAAGACTTCAGCAGATAAAGGACATGAGGAGTTGGTCTGTACATTAACATACAATATCTTGTAAATCCTTCCTGATGTACCCAATCATGCTTTGAGAAGCCTCAGCCATAAGATCTGACCCCATAAAGAGTAATGGTCTCACCTCCTGAAGTGATTGTGCACTCTGTGCATGGAAGGGAATGGAAAAGACAGATGTTAAACCCACACACACACACACACAGACACACACAGACACACAAGGAACAGCATCACACACGCTAACATCGGCTTTAAGAGCATTTAGCGCAGCGGAACAATTTCAATTTACAGCAGGACACTTTGGTCGTGATGCTGGGAATCCCTGCGATCTTTTTGGATGCCCAAGTAGCCTGCTGGTCCAAACACTATTTGTTTGCACTGTCACATAATTTAGCTGGCTGATGTGAAGGAATTACTGAATACACAAACACACACGCACACCAATGGCCATGGGTGGGAATACACTCATAAAAGTGCCTGGCTCAACACTAAAGCCAGTGAGAGCAGTGCGACATTCAATTTGCATAATTACACCGAAGTGATTGCATATTCCCACACACACACAAAAGCTTTGGTTTAGACACACTCGTACACTTACACACAGATGCACATGCACGTATGTAAGCCCATGCGCAGACATTACTTACTGTTATGTACGAAGACGCTCTCGTACACACTCATCCACTTGTCAAAGCAGTTATCTGCACATCACTCTCATCTTTTTTATCTCCTTTTGTGCCCTTTCTTTAAGTAGAGTGTGTATTTGTGTCGTGCCTGTATTTGACTTGTATACAGTTTGTGTTAATCCACAGTATTTGGTTGTGTTTGCATTTGTGTGCGATCCAGACATCGTTGTGAGAGAAATCCATGGCTGTGGATTTGATTCCCACTCACCATGTTTGCATGCAGGACGTGTGTGTTTGTGTTGTTTGTCAATGAGATGTTCTCTAGGCCTGTTGATGATACGGAGCCTGACTGGGAGAGCTCCTCGCCTCTCGTCTTCCCCTCCCCTACCTCCTCCCTTGCCTATATTAGCTCCATAAATCCTGTTCTAGGCGGATTGTTATGGTCATTGTGTGTGCTGTGAGCGATGGTTATTATCTGCCTGCTCCGCTCACACTGCTTTATGTGTCTCGTCTGCTCTCTCTCTCTCTCTCTCTCTCTCTCTCTCTCCCTCCCTCCCGCTCCTCTTTCTCTCCGTTATTCACACTATATCTCGCTCGCTCTCACTGACTTGCCTCATCCATGTCCACTCTCTCTGCCTAACTCTCCCTTATTACTGGACGGTACTTATTTTTTCACTTTTCTTGTCTCCCTCCTCACCACTTTCCGCTACTGTCTGTTACCTAATGCTGTCTCTCTTATGCATTCACTGCCGCACACATTCAAGTGCAATAATTTAACCTGTAAAGAAAGATGCACTCGGCACGTCATGTAGAAATATACCCATCAATCACTTTACTTTAAAAACGGAGGCGACAGCAGATATCTAATCCCCATTTGCAACAATATTGATTTGTCCTCTCTGACTGAATTTGTTGTGTCAGGTATGAGTGTGGATGGCAAAACTTTGAGTGGTCATCAAGAACAAGATCAGTTAGTAGTCAAATGGCAGCTTAACCTTGTTACTTTTGAATACTTACTATAAGCCTCACATATATAGTTTATTCAGAATTATTGGGCATATGCATCTAAGCGCTTGTTTTTCCCTCCACTGTCTGCAGGGCCCAGAGCATTGTGTGAAATGCCTTCATTTCAAGGATGGTCCAAACTGTGTGGAGAAGTGTCCTGACGGCCTGCAAGGGGCCAACAGCTTCATCTTCAAGTACGCCGAAGCCAACAACGAATGTCATCCCTGCCACACCAACTGCACGCAGGGGTAAGTGCAGCCAGGGTGAAGAGAGGTCAGGGGTCCAGTGATTGGTAATCATTACAGTTTCATCATCCTTTCGAAATCAAAGACAAATGAAAATGATATCCAGTGTTTCATATTTGAAATAACTGTGTTTAAAGAGAATGCACGATTGAGGAAAATCAATTGGAAGATTGCCTGACACAGAAAATGAAGCTTCTCACTGCTCCAACCTTGCACCTAAATCTGACAATACTACCGAGCAGCTCCTCATTTTGCAAAAATTATACTTGATTGTCAAAATAATAGAGGAACACAGGTAAACTTTCACCAACTAGGTTTATACTCTAACACAAATGATGCTTTGAGCCTTTCTCCTAACTTATACCCAAACTCTAAACGTCTGAAACCAGCTTTTAAATCACACAGATTCAGTCTTTTTTGAGGATTTGCCCGCAGACACGCAAATTCAATCCACTCAGCGTATGCAAACCACCTTTACGCTGATAACTGAAGCCAAGAGCCAGAGGGTCCAAATGTTTTAACTGTGTTGCACCATCCAATTTAAGAAAACACTGCTGGAGTCTGAGCTGCTTGTAAAACAGGGATGGTTTTCTGTCAGTCGAGAAACTGAACTTATCGGTACAAGTACTGTCTGTTATGAATAAATGCAGTTCCTGCTTGGTTAGCTATTGTGGGTAGGTAGTGCTACTGTGTTACTGGTGAGCCCATGAGCCACAGCCTCTCACCAAGCAGCCCTGCAAGCTGTCGCCATGTCACCTAGACTCCTGCGCCACCTATTTCACAAACACACTTGAATAAATGTCCCTGTGGCAGTGGCTGAAATGTTCTTACTCGCTCCCTGTAAGTGCATTTGGCTTCTATATAATATTGCCTGAATAGCATATGCTCAGGAAAACACCCTATCCGTGTCCTGCAAACATAAAATGATGATCCTACGTCTTGCAGGATAAGACAGATAAATAAAAGAGGTGAGGCAGAAAAGGAGAGGAAGAGACTGAATGTGAGAGGAGTCGGTGAAGTACCTTGCCACTCTCCATTCCTCACTAGCCACTGATCTCTCCATGTAATATTCAGCAAGGGTTGGTGAGGCATCATTTTGTATTTAACTCCAGGGGGAGTTTATGTCACTTCCTTGTGTGTTATTCCTCCTCCTCTGAGTGACAGCCCGCAGCTCGCTTGAGCATAACAATGTACTTGTAAATGAAAAACACTGGGCCGACACTCTGTCTCAGGTAAAGCTTCATAAGCAGGACCGCCTCTCAAAAACACAAGCTGGGGGAGGAAGAGGGAAGAGGGGAGCGACACAGACAGAGAGGGGAACAGACAGAGTCGTGAAGAAAACCAATATTCTTTACTTCTAAACATCCAAAAGAGCCACTAAGTCTGTCAGTCATGGCATATTATACCAGCAGTCAATAACAGCACAGCACCGATGATTTTAACCATCAGCACCGGAGGACTGAAGACATTTTTGCCTTTCATTAGAAGATTAATCTGTCACTCTGGAGCTGAACTGAGAATAAAGTTGGAGCTCAGAAAAGAAGCTAACAAGGCTTTGGTTCAGGACTCGCTTTATATTTCAGGTTTGCCTGAAGGCGTCAGGGAAGCACACGTGTTTGATGAAGCTTTTGAATGGTGCTGTACCTGTCAATGGCTTTAAATGTGTGTTTGCAAACCCTAAAGTCATTATGGCCTCTTTCTCTATGTTTGACATTCAACAGGCAGAATATAAAATTGAACTGAGTTCAAATGGATATATTTGAAGTGAACTGAAATTCAGGACATAGAACAAGTTAGTCAAATCAAGTACACCTTTTTTTTTAATCTTTTCAAAGTTTACCAGTTAAAAAAAATATCAGGCGATATTTTGATAGGGCACTTTTCAGTCTTTCTGGAACACATGCGTCCAATGCCCCTCAGCAATACAAGGGCCTCTTTTTATTTATTGCACAGCCACAGTTGTCATGTGATTCAACCATAGACTGCACATAAAGATGGCCGACATGACGGCTCGCCAAAAGGGAAGCCAAAGCGTCTTGATTGCCACTTGTTGGCTGGCTGCCGTATAGATCGTAAATCATAAATCATCATAAATCCCTCCATCGGACGGTTCCTCACTACAGAGGCTCCATCAGCCCTTTACTACTGCACGGACTCTGGCAGCATTTGTATACCAACTATTTCATTTCTGGATAGTGGGAGGAAGTGGAGACGCACCGTCCATCTTTATATTCAGTCTATGGGTTCGACACCAGTTATCCCAGAGCGGAATTACTTTTTTCGTCCTTCCAAAAAAAGGTTTGTCGCAGAAAAAGTTGTTTTCAGATAACTGTTGAAAAATAACTGAGCTCCTGATTGGTCCTCACACTGATGAATAAAAGACTTAATTTGATAATGTGACTCAATTGTTCTTAATAGGAGAATATTATGACACAGACAGAGAAGAGTCTTGGTACAGGTCACTTATAAAAACAAAAGTACAACTCTATACTAAAGTAGAATAGAATCATTTTTGTGTTACACCATATGGGAGTGAGCAGATAACAAACATAGGTCACTGTAAGTCCTGTAAGGCTTGTTCATTATCTTCTGGAGAGTGGAGACTCTGCCAAGGTTCACTTTATCTCAGTGCCAGGACCGGGTGGGAACTCCACACACAACAAGTATTATAATCTAACTGATCGCAATGCTGAGGCCCAAAAGTCTCACAGCTCAACAAGGTATGGTTTAGTTTGGTATAATACAAATAATATACAAGCATTTAAGAATTTAAAAGCTGATGCATACAGATATTTAAAGATGTATTTAATCATAAGTTCCCTGACAGCCCCTCATCATTTTCATATAG